>NC_137981.1:58577310-59177310 GCF_963924665.1 Micromys minutus | reverse complement strand
AACTGACTGGCCAATGCGTCGTCCTCTGATCTTCACACAAGTGCTGGCATTGCACTCTTCCACACTAGTGCTGGCATTGCACTCTCCCACATAACACACCTACAAAACTAAACTAACTGTAGAAATCTCTAATGCTTGTGTCAAAGCTCAACAGTATGATGCTGGTGATCACATTGCTGCTCAGTATAACAATTGTTTTCCTTGATTTAGTAATTGTTTCTAATTCCTTCCCAGGCCTAATCTACACATTGAATTTATCATCAGCATGTATGTGCAGGAGAAAAGAGGGCGTAGATAAGATATGGCACCATCTTTCTTTGCAGGTATGTATCTATCTTAGGGTTTCCATTGCTGTGAGCAGGCACCATGACCAAGGCAACTCTTATAAAAGAAAACATTTAATTCGGGCTGGCTTGTAGGATCAGAGGTTTAGTCCATTATCATCACATCAGGAAGCATGGCAGTGTCCAGGCAGGCATGGTGCTGGTGGATCTGAGAGTTCTGTATCTTGATCTGAAGCCATCGGGAGAACTGGCTTTCAGGCAGCTGAGAGAAGGGTCTGAAAGCCCATCCCCAAAGTGACACACTTCCTCCAACAAAACCACACCCACTTCAACAAGACCACGCCTCCTCGAAATTCTGCACACTCTCTGGGCCAAGCACATGCAAACCACCACAGTGTCCTTTCTGGAGATGGGGATTTCTTTCCTGTGTTTTTCTCTATACAGGTGTACCTGCGACAAGTTTTAACTTACACTTTAATGAAGATAATAGAGCTAGAAGCATGGCTCAGTAGCTCAGGGTGCTCGCCACTACTGCAGAGGGCCTGAGGCTCATTCCCAGCGCCCACACAGGCAGCTCACAGCCACTACCATTAAGCAGTAGCTCCTGTTCCAGAGGATGCAATGCCCTCCTCTCCCCTCCTCCAGCTCCTCCACTTCCAGCTCACATGCACATTCTCTGTCTGCCCCTCAGCCCCCACGCCCAGAGAGAGAGGAATAAAACAAATAATGTACGGGGTGGGACAATGGGGTGAACTGAACAGTAGGGTGGGGTGTGCTGTATGGTAGCATTACGGCATTCCACAGGAATTCTTGAACATCAGCTACTGACTGCAGAAGACTGGGCACAAAGACAGCTCACCACAGTAGGCAGGTTGTGTGTGTGTGTGTGTGTGTGTGTGTGTGTGTGTGTGTGTGGTGTATGTATTCATATTGTGGATAGACTGGATAAGTTTGATGACTTCTCTCTGGGAGGGAATGGATCCATAGATTGTATCATGCTACCCCAAATGGTGTCACTTAAAATTGGTGGATTATTTAGTCCTGGAATTTTCCAAAAAGTATTGGGACTGTGGTTTACAGCAGACAACCAGAGCAACAGAAAGCAAGCTGCAGGCAAGAGGAGGCTACGTCTTACACCAGCTCCTGCGGGGGAACATTGAAAAGGCTAAAACTCAATGGCATAACAATTCCTAAATTAGCTACTTTTCTTGTTGCTAAGACCAAGTAGCTGAAAAGAAGCAACTCTGGAGAGGAAGGGTTAATCTGGGCCCACAGAGAGGCTAAAGTCTGTGATTTTGGGGAGATTCTGTAGTAGGAATTGTGTCCACAGTCAGAAAGCTGAGAGAGACAGACGCTAGCTCAGCCCACTTTCTCTGTTTTATTCAGTTCTGGACTCCGCCCCATGGTGTGGTGCCATCAACATTTGGAGTAGGTCTCCTCAGTCACACCTCTCCGGAAACTCTCACAGACACACCCAGCAGTGTGTATCTCATCAAATCGAACAGGAAGATTAACCACCCAGTCTACCAACTGCAAAAGCGAGGTTAAATCCACCGAGAGAGAAAGGGAGTGGGAGAAAGTATAAAGGGTCTCACGGTTTGTCTCATGCTCAGTGAAGATCTCAGAATTCATCTCTGCCTCCCAGAAATAATTCCCGGCTTTGATTTCCTCTTGGCTATTTTCCCAGTAGATTTAAAAAAAAAAAGAAAAAGTTGTTACTTACTGCAAGTGGACGAAAATAGTCTCTTGATTTGGATGGAGATTTGGTTTTCGAAGCAAGCTTCTATAGCCAAAATGTTTCTTCCTTCATGGCTCCAACTATATTTCAGGAATGGATCTCCAAGGAGAGACATGGAGCCCTAGGTCTTTCCAACGAAAGGTACAAAGCCTCCAGCTTTATTCACATCGTCCTTTAAGACAGTGCAGCATTATTCCCTTAAAAAGTCCATTTCCATGTCTCTGTGAGTCACAAATGGTTATCCTTGGAGCAAAGAGGACAGACAGGCGTCTTGATTGGCTCCGGGCCATGGAACTGTACCCCTGGCAACTGAGCTTCACACACAGGCTTCCCACTCAGAACCTGTGAATGTCTTGGCTGGGCTCCATGAACGCGTACTCAGAAGGACAGATGGTGAATGGGAGTAAGAGAGCACTACATCGAAGAAAGAGATGAATTAGCTTATTAAGCAATCAGCTACTTGATATAACATGGCACATTTCCACAGAACTTGGAGCTAGGGTTCAATTCAAAGAGGAGAGGGATTTCCCAACAGCTTGTCTCTGGATTTCTGTGAACTGCCGTGATTTTCAGAAGCCTCTCTCTTCCATGGCCCCCAGCCTTCCTTAGGTGGTTCATTCTCCTGGACACTGCCTTCCTCCCTACTCTGGTCATTTGACTCCTAGTCTCTATTTTAATGAAGGTGGTTAAGTATGGATCAACAATGGTGTTGGGCTGGAGTGACGTCGGTGGTTAATGGAAGACATGCATCCTCCTGTAGCTTAGAGGACAGGGAGGGGGTGTCATTTTGTGACAAGACAAACAAATCCACATAAAAGCCAGAAATAAGTACCCAGGAAGTGGTGGGCACCGTGGAGAGCCAGGAAGAGCAGATGTGAATAGTTAGACCTTTGCATAAAGATTTTAAATCCATTTTTTAAGATAGTATACAGAGGGATGGGTTTCACCTTGACCTTTTCATGCACACGGCTCATCATGCTTTGTTTCAGTTTGTCCAATCCCTTCTCCTCTCCCTAGCCCTTGCTGTTCCCTGCCATCCACCCTCACAGTAGATTTCTGCTTCTTAACATGTCTGCTGTGATTTTTCCTGGACAGATGTAAATAAATATGTGTTCATTTGAATACATTTGGCCCAGGGAGGTGCACCTATTCCTCAGGTGTGTTCCTGAGGAATAGTTGTAGCCTTGGTGGAGAAATTATGCCTGACTGGATGCTGCTGTGCTCCTGACTTTATGATAAGGGACTGAGTCTCTGAACCTGTAAGCCAGCCCCAGTTAAATGTTTTTCTTTATAAGAGTTGCCTTGGTCACGGTGTCTGTTCACAGCAGTAAAACCCTAAGACAGACATGGAGCAAACAATAGACCAAAGACGTACTGTCATCCAATTCTAGTTTGGCAAGCCAGTGAGTTTATTGGGTACAGGAACTGGCTGGGTGAGGGGTTGCTAGGTGACCTGAAGGTTGGGTGATAACTCACGAAAGCTACACCCCTGCTGCAAGAAGCTTGCTGTGACACAGGCAGCTTAGCCATCAGAGACTTTTCACCCCAATGGTTGCTTATGCTTTTATAACTGTGGGGTGGGGGCTTTTGTACTCAAAACTGTCTAGCTGCCTACCACTTCCCTCAGCCTAAACAGGATTGTTTCTGTTTGGAGAAAATTGCTACACGATGCCACATATATTCTTTTCTCTCCCTTTTCCCCAACTGCCCCTCCTCTTCTACTTCTTCCCTTCTCACATTCCACTTTCTACTTCCACTTTTCAGTGTGTGTGTATGTGTGTGTGTCCTGTGTGTGTGTGTGATAATTTCATTCTTCTTTGAAGCTGTGTAAAATTCGATTGTGTATATAGACCACATTTTCTTTCTATCTTCATCTGTTCATGTACATCTAGGCTGAGCCCATATCATGGGCTGAGGTCATTTTGTGCCTCACTGTCTGGATAATGATGGGGTACCAGCAAGGCTCTTGGAAGAGGGCAGAATGCTATGCAGGTGTTGGCTGTTGATGAATTTAGTACACCAGGGGCTCTCTGACTCTGCCATGATTACTTCATGCTGCTATAGGAGAATACTGCAGGCCAGCAGATGTCAAACAGTGGAGTTTGCTTGGTTCACTCTTCTGGAGGCTGAAGAGTTCAATATACAGTGGCCAACAACTGGAGAAGAACATTAACAGCCTTATAACACAGCAGAGGGCATCCTGTGAAGAGACAGGGCAAGCTCCAGCCAGCTCGGGTCACCTCTACTTATAAAGTAATTAATGCCATCATAGGAGCATTATGATCTCTCCTAATATCAGTCACCTCTCACAGTCCCCACAAATATGTAAACCTAGTTTGGGGAGCACATTCAAACTATAGCAAATAAAGCATTGAGCAATCTACCTCAGTACTTTACTTTTGATGCTACTACGATAAGACACCACAACCAAGGCAACTTTTAGAAGAGTTTATTTGAAGCTTACAGTTTCAGAGCATGAGTCTATGACCATCATGATGAGGAGAATGGCAGCAGGTAAGCATGGCATGGCCCTGGAGCATTAGCTGATGACTTACATCTTGATTCACAAACAGGAGGTGAAGCGGGGAGGAATGGAGGGAGGTTATGAACGGAGCGATAGAGGGAGGGAGGGAGAAGGTCAGAGCACTAACTGGCCCTGGCATGGGCTTTTGGAATCTCAAAGCCTTCCCCTCAGTGACACACTTCTTCTAACAAGGCCACACCTCCTAATCCTTCCCAAACAGTTCCACCAACTGGGGACCAAGTATTCAAACACATGAGCCCACGGGGACCATTCTCATTCAAACCACCACACACACAATAGATTTTCTCATTCTCTGAGAAGTCAGCAAAGCACATCTGTGTGGGCTGAAAATCTTCGTGTTCCACTGCCTCACCTTCGTCCCAGGCTGTGTCTTCTCTTTAGCTCCATCCCAGCATGGTTGAGACTTCTATGCTTATAAACCTGGAGGTCACTCTGGAACACTCATTCTAACATTCATTTTGTATGTCTGTGGCAGTACACCAAATTTGTCCCCTCTGAAAGCTCCTTCCCAAGGTTTGCCAAGCATGCGGAACTGGGAGCTAAAGAATATGTTCCCCAAGGTCTTCTTACAAACCAAGAGGCATCCAGCAGGTCTTGCTTTCTGGAGCCTCTCTTCTCTGAGCATCCTGTCAGGTATACCAGAAGTCCCTCTTTTCATCACACTCATCTGGATAGAAGATGGGCCCGGCATTCATGCAATGTTCTGTTTGTTCTCAGGTCCTCCCTCCTTCTCACATATTCTATGACTCAGGAACACACTTCCCCTGGCGAGTGTGTTCTAGTAGGTGATAATGTGAATAGATGTTTTGAAGCTCTTTTCTAATGACACGGAAGATGCACTGAAAGAGTCCTTTTTTCCCAGAAAAAAAACCAACAAAAAAAAAAAACAAATCAAACAGAACCTCTGGCTGCAGGATATTGTATCTATGTATCTGCAGAACCTCTGGCTGCAGGATATTGTATCTATGTATCTGCTTGGTTGCTTTTCTTCTGAGACAATAATGTCACAGAGGCAATGGTGACTGTTCACTGTCCCACTCCCTGTATCCTAATCTGTACAGTATAACAGATGTAAAGTACTTGCTCCATATTGCCCATTATAGATCATTTAGAGAAGGCCTTAACTACATAAGAGGCCATGTGTAGGTTATAAATAGGTAAGTACCACACCATTCCACACTTAGCATTGATAGAATTTGATACCAACAAGGGTCCTAGAACCAATCCCTTGTAGATACCAAGGAATATCTGTTTGTTTTCATAATAGTCATTAACTTTTTTTTTTTTTGCTATGGTGGGGATGGAACCCAACACTTTACCCATGCTGAGAAAGTTATATCTCTGAGTTACATTCCTAGCCCAAGGCATTTTAATTTTTAATAGATGCATAGTAATTTTTGTACTGTAGAGCATAGTGTGATATTCTAATACATGTACACCATGTGTAATGTCAGACCAGAATAATTGGTCTATTGTGAGGCATGATTCCCTTTAATTCTATTACTAAACCAAGAATAACTTATGAACACATTTGTAATGGGAAATGACAGTGACTTTGAGTGTAGATATGTCTTAGTCACGGTATCTATTCCTGCACAGGTATCACAACCAAGAAGCAAGTTGGAGAGGAAAGGGTTTATTCAGCTTACACTCGCACACTGCTTTTCATCACCAAAGGAAGTGAGGACTGGAACCCAAGCAGGTCAGGAAGCAGGAGCTGATGCAGAGGTCATGGAAGGATGTTATTTACTGGCTTGCTCAGCGTGCTTTCTTATAGAACCCAGGTCTACCAGCCCAGGGATGGCTCCTCCCACAATGGGCTGGGCCAGGGATGGCACCACCCACAATGGGCTAGGCCCTCCCCCTTGATCACTAGTTGAGAAAATGCCTTACAGTTGGATCTCATGAAGGCATTTCCTCAACTGAGGCTCCTTTCTCTGTGATAATTCTAGCTTGTGTCAAGTTGACACAAAACCAGCCAGTACAGGATGTGTTGCACAGTTTTTCAGAACTCCCACATATATGGTTCCTGATTTCATTTTTAGTAGGATTCATGTCATCTTGGGAATGGCTAGGAGGCTCCTACCTCAGTATGCCTCCCACATGTAGGGCTTAGCTCTCTCACCAATGGCTCTCCCTCCCAACTCTGTCATTTGTTTATTCATTCAGTGCTCTACAATCCTTTCAGCCTGTTCACTGGGTGTCACTCGGAGTGGATGGAGCCGCACTTGCTTTAATGGAGTTGGAAGGATGATGTGTGTGCTGTGTGTCAGAAACTTGAAGAGGAAAAGATGAGGCCTGTGTAACTCCTCCTCACCAGACACCCTGTGAGGACACTGATCCTGAGAAGACGGCCTGTGGGTAGAGCTCCTCATCCCAAGAGAAGTCTGGAAGAAAAGCAAAAATGACCAAAGCTGAAGCAAGTTTTAGGGCCTGAATAATGTCCCAGAGGCCACTGTAGATGGCTTGATGTCTCTAGATTTGCCACAGACATGTAATAGTGACAGCTCCGTGTGGGTAACGTTTTCATGACAAAATTGATAGTGCGGAGACTTGAAACGACTCTCAAGCAAAATGCAGCTGGGTTCATGTTGATTGACAAGAAAGCCTTGGGCTTTGGCTCCAGAGACCTGGAGAGGGTAAAACACATACACAAGAAGGTGGGAATTATACTACAGAGCAGATAAAATCTTGGGCTGGACATGTAGCTCAGAGGTAGAGCCTGAGGTTCCATCCCTAGGAACAAAACCAACCAAAGGAAATCGTAAAGACTCTCTACCTCAGTGGCCTATAAGCCTCATAAGAAATCTGAACCACTTTAGTGAGAGATCTGAAAGATTTTTCCTATATGTATCCTTTTAAAGATTTCCACACCCACCCCTGAAAAAATTCACAGAAGAAATTAGCCTAATTTAACTTGTGAGGAGTCAGTCAGAGCATCACTAAGATCATAGTTCATAGGTCATCTGTATCCAGGTCTTACGGGGTAGATTAAGATGACTCTTACCCGGAGTGTGAGCATCTGATGTGAACCACTGTCATCTAAGCATGACAGCTGTCATCGTCATCAGAACAGCCATGGCTACTTCAAATAACTCCGAGCCCAGCATACTGACTGTTTATATTTTCTTCTTCTTTTATTTATTTATCTTATGTAAATGACCACACTGTCCTTGACACACCAGAAGAGGGTGTCAGATCCCATTATGGAAGGTTGTGAGCCACCATGGGGTTCCTAGGAATTGAACTCATGACCTTTAGAAGAGCAGTCAGAGCTCTTAACTGCTGAGCCATCTCTCCAGCCCCGACATTCTCTTCTATAGATAATTCATCAAGAGGCTACTGGACCCTTGCCTAAGACCCCATGGCTTTCTCCTGCACCTCCTCACCTTTTCTATGATTCTGTCCTAATTGCGGGTGGCCTTGTAGGTCTCAGGAGGTACCGAGATATAGAGACTGAGGTTAACTGGAGGGGGACTCCATCTATGTGGCTAAGAGGAAGATGTCATCTAGGCTGGGGTGAGACTTTCCGGTGGTGCAGTTGTTTGGGAGGTGGCCCACAGTCCTGTAAGTAGCCCCTCAACATGCTCTGTAAATAGGCTGAATATAGCTCCTGGTTTGACCCATTAGACTTTATGGAACTGCACTTGAATTTGTCTTTGGAGCCTAATTAAGAAGTTGGGAGATGTTTGTTTACTTCTTCCCCATGGAAGGAATTCTAATATTGTTGATGTAACTGGCAATTGGTACCTTAGTGAACTTTCTGTGTGACTAGAACTGAACCTCTGAGACTGGGTGTGGGGGGTGTGGAGATCAACCTTGTGAAGGAGAAAGTGGGATGAAGAGGGAAGCCCCATGAGCTCCTGTGATTCCTGATCTTCTGTGTATGGGCATTAGATCTAAGATGGCTCCCAGAACACTGTGTAGGGAGTGGTTCTGATGCTTCGATTTAATCGGGAATCTGCATGTACTGAAGCTAAAGGTCCTTGTCCTCAACTGGTTTTTGATCAATCAACAAAGATCCAGCCGCCAACGGCTGGGAAAAGGGAAACGGGGCAGGACCCTTGGAGTTGTGCAGACAAAGACTCAGGGAGAGAGGAGAATCACCATGACCCAGGGGAGAGAGAGGGAACAGAATTAGAGCTACAGACGCAGCATCAGCTGAGATGTAGGGTAAAGAGAAAGCACCCCCCAGAAGGGCTTCCCAGAAGTATTTTGGGCAACAGAGACCAATGAGCCCTACAGAAGGTAAGAGGGCAGCAAAGGGTATAGGCTGGGTATATTTAGAATATGTTGAGCTAGGAGTAAAGGCAAAGCATGTTAGCCACAGGAGGCACTTCTGCCCAGACATTAAGCTGAGAGATATACTAAAAATAAGCTTGTGTGTGTGTGTGTGTGTGTGTGTGTGTGTGTGTGTGTGTGTCTCATCCGAGGATCCAAACAAAGTCTGAGCAGAAGGCTAGGACAGTGTGGCCTTGTCCCCCCGGAACACCAAGTGGTGAAGCTAAAACTCACCGCTTTACCAGTGAGCCGGCAAAAAGGAACTGATGCCAGGGTGTGGTCACTTCTCCCCACCCCCATCTTCAAAGAAGTCCTCACAGGTGACCATACTCCCCTTACTCCTTCTGAGTTACCTCATTAGGAAGGTGTAGGGTTGGTTCTGACACTAAAATCCTCTTCCCCGATTGGTTAGTGATCTGTCAGTAGAGAAGCCATGGGCCAATTGTGGGCAGCAGAGATAGGCTGGGCTTCCGGTCCCCGGAGGTAAGCCGACTGTCCCCAGGAGAGAAGAGACAGAGTTTATCACGCTTCTGAAAAAGAGAGGGTGACCAGCCGTGTGAGATCTCGAATGAAGTGGTCATACAGGCCAGGCAGGCACACTGCATCTACAGACAGGCAGTTGAAAGTGTTTAGCAGGGACTCGATGTAACTGAGCAACGAAAGTTTAGGGCAGGTGAGGGGTCAGAGCTGAGAATATTGATAATTTTACAAGCAGGAGTGTGTGTGTGTGTGTGTGTGTGTGTGTGTGTGTGTGTCTTTTATCCATGGATTCAAGGGAAGCTGGGTGGGGGCTGGTAGCAAGGCCCGTTCTCCGAGCTTAGGCGGAGTAGCAAAAGCTACACGCTACTGCGGGGCTTTCGTTGGAGTATGGTGATGTGTGTGCTGAGTTATAACTGGCCAAGGACTTAGGGGCTTGGGATTGGCTCAAACACTGAAGGAAGCTTATGGGCTGGACAAGAAACTCAGATTTGCTACCTGATGCTGGTCTCCAGAGTCAGATTTCCCAGGATTTGTCCTGTGACTCCCGTTGTTCCCCCCAGCCCGCCCCCATCCTCCGTCCTGTTCCCACAAAAGGGTAATTTACAAAGCATAAGGGTTTATTCTGAAGGTCTCAGAAGCCCAAGAGCATCTAGCGCTCCTGGTGAGGGCTTCTCGCTGTGCTCTAAAGCCGCAGAAAAACTGAAGCTCGAGTGGACACGGCTCAATTTACTGCAACCCGATCTCCCGGTAAGATCTAGTCACAGAACTGTATTAGTCTATAAGTCGCTTTCTCTTCAAATCCGGGGCCTTGCAGTGCTAGAAAAGCATCCAATCACTGAGATGCATTATTTTTTTAAAAACTCATTGTGTAACTCAATACGGCCTTCAACGCCTATGTATCCCAGGCTGAGCTTAAACTTGAACTCGAAATTCTTCTGCCTCAAGCATTGAGATTCTTGGTGTGCTTTTGTTTCCCCGCGTTCAGGCGTAGCCTAGTCTAACACGGTAATACAGTAAGTGCATCCGGCTTATTTACGGAGCGTGGTGAGGAGCTACTTACAGGACTGTGGGTCACCCCCCAACAGCTGCACCACCGGAAAGTCTCACCCCAGTCTAGAGAGGCCCCTACTTCTCAGTGTTTTACCTTTGGAATCAAGTGTCAGCAAGGGAATGCCACATCCTGACCACACCACAGCAGGTATGCAGTCTACTATGTGTGTTGGAGTAATTCCCATAAAGGAATTCACACAGTACTAGACTCACATTGGGAACTGGGGCTCCCGGGTGAAGGAACACTCACTGAGGACCCTCCCCATCATACACCCTTGTTTGAGTCAGGCCTAGAACTCAGCTCCCCAACTAAGCCCACTGATTGTCACTGAGTTTAGCCACCACCACCCCTTTCCACCTCTGTATCAGGAGCACACACACCATCGATTTCCATAGAGAGCAGGATTTGGACAGTTTCTTAGCTGACGTGGAAACGACCATGTTCCATGTTTCCTGGGAGAGATCTCTTCGTGAAAAATGACCCCCTGTGTATTTCATCACGACACCTCATGGTCCATTCTTCCACCGTGTTCTCCCAAGTAGAAGGGGCAGGCCGAATACAGACTCCCACTGTGTGTCTGAGGTATGGCTCTGTGTCGCCTATGAAGCCTGTGGGCCCAGCATCCTCCTCATTCATGGTCCTACTCGTCAGTAAAAGCCCACCACCCGCTCAGTTCCTCTCAGTCCAGTTTCTGTTACTATAGTAGAATTCACAGGACTGGATTATTTACGAAGAATAAAGGTTTGTTTCTGGAATTGGATCTCACGATGCTTCAGTGCATAGAAAACGTGGGTTCGCCAGAAAATGCGTGTAGAAGAGGAAGCAAGAGGGCTGGTCCACTGTCTGCTGACCTGCGACCAACCCAGTCTTGTATGATGGAGAACTTCCATAGAGAAAGGATTACCATACCCCACAAGTGCCCCATTCCGCATGACTCAATTGTGTCTCACCAAACCCCCTTTTCGGTACCATTTCACAGACGGACCAAGGTTCCAGCTCAGGAACTCCCGGAGGTCAACTTTTGCACTCTTATCATGGGGAGCTCTCCAGCCGGGTACCTTGCTGCTTCATGAAAGCACGTTTCATTCTACACAGGAGAGGCCCCTGTAGCCATACAATGTTTTCCAACCTATTTTAATAACGGTTCAACCTCTCATCTATCCCCTCACCCACCCAGGGGTAGCGGAAAAGAAAAGTTATCAGGACACAGGGGAAGCAGGCCTGCTTAGAAATGCTTCTTCGGGTGTGAGTCCAGTGTTCCTGTCAGGGTATCAGACACCACACACAAACCAGGAGCTACAGCTCAGTCCTGAAGAAACTGCAAGGCCTGCCCACTGGCTGTAGGCTTGGCAAGAAGCCTCGGGAACCTCACAAGAAGTCCTTTGGCTAGTTCCTCTCTAGCATCACCACAAGCAAAGCTCAGCAACTGCAATGTAAAGTGAGCCAACGCAGGCATGTTATTAGCAGACCAAACCGATACTCCAGCTCTCACGGTCTGTGGGGTCTGTGGGGTCTTGTTTATACCCCTTCACCAGGCGTCCTTTCGTGTGCCTGCTTCAGGACAGCATCCTTCCACCTGTGTGCACAGCAAAACGTCCTTTGACTTTCCACAGAAACCAGACATTTTCACTTTAGGTCTCTGAAGGCCAGGCTTGGGCAGGGTGAGCGCATCTCCTTCTGGAGTCGGATGTAAGGAAGTCTCCTAACTCCAGACATTTTGTTCTCCCACAATGATCTTGTCTGCAATAAGGTCATCATTTAAGGGTTTCCTATGAGTCAGTGTAAAATGTCTCCCATGGTCTCGGGTGTTTGAATACTTGGTTCCTAGTTATTGGAGGAGGCTGTAGAGTCTTTGGGGAGGTGGAGCCTAGCTAAACAAAGTTGGTCACTGGGATCCGGTCCTTAAGTTTGTAGCTAAATTCTGCTTGATCCACCCAGATGTGAGCAAACAGCCTCACCCTCCTGCTGCCATAGTCAAGCCTCCCTGGTCTCAAAAGGCCGTGTGGTCCTCAAATGGCAAGCCTAAATGAGCTCTTTGTCCCTCAATTCCTGACAGGCATTTGGTCATAGCAGCCAGAAAAGTAACTAACACAGGGTCCCAGAGGCCAGTCTCATTTGAGCAGGGCTTGAATTAGATTGCCTTGTTTAAATGAATCTCCCTTTCTCGACACTAAGAATTTTCCAGAGCTCGGGAGAAGTAAACTTGTCATGCTGAGCTGAGGCGAGACCCCATGTGCCTCTGGTTTAATGAAAGTAATCAGACGAGGGGTGGCTAAATCTGGCCACGGTGCCTTCTTCAGCTTTATTTGCTGACAAGGAATCAGCAGAGCTGTGGCATCTCTGAGTCTCCCTTGTTTGCAAAACAGCCACAAGCAGCTCTCCTGAGAAACTCGCCCAGGAATCCAGCCCAAGATGGCACTGGATGGGCCATTCTGGTGAAGTACTATGTGGTTCCATCTGCCTGCTCCGTGGTTTCCCCTCCCTCTCTTCCTTTCTCCCTTTGAACTTCTCATTTGGTCTCCAGCAAATAAAGTTGTTACTGGGAAGTGAGGTACCTTCCTTATTTTGCTAGCAAACTTAGCACATCAGAATATTAACTAGACTGGAAATGTAGGAAAGATGACTTCGTTCTTACTTCCCAAGCTCAATGCTGCAGTGTGTGTGTGTGTGTGTGTGTGTGTGTGTGTGTGTGTGTGTGTATATGTGTTTGTGTGTATGTGTGTGTGTGTTTGTGTGTGTATGTGTGTATGTTTGTGTGTATGTGTGTGTATATGTGTGTTTGTGTATGTGTGTGTATATGTGTGTTTGTGTGTGTGTATGTGTGTGTGTATGTGTGTTTGTGTGTGTGTGTGTGTGTTTGTGTGTGTATGTGTGTGTATGTTTGTGTATATGTGTGTGTATATGTGTGTTTGTGTATGTGTGTGTATGTGTGTGTATATGTGTGTTTGTGTGTGTGTATGTGTGTGTGTGTATGTGTGTGTATATGTGTGTTTGTGTGTGTGTGTGTGTGTGTGTGTAAGAACAAGTTATTTGACTTAGATATCTCCTTCCACTACTCGGGTCTCAAGGACTGGTGCTCTGGTTTGCTCTGCTGTTTAGTCTGAAGTTCCATCTCAAGAGGCTGTAGGCTCTGGGACACACAGGCCTCCACACATGCTACTGAGATATCTGATCCATGAAGATGCCGGGCTCCATCTTCCACAGCAAAACTCACGGAGTTGCTTGCTTGTACATTCGGCCAAGTAACAGTCCAAGTGCGTCTGAGCTTATGCACATCTATTGTTAGAAATATGTTTTGGGTCACAAAGAAAGAGACCACCACTCCATCTGATGTGTCTGGACAAGGCAAACTTCACTCTTGATCAAGGGGTGCTGACTGGTTAGAGTTTCTGTTGCTGTGAAGAGACACCATGATCAAGGCAACTCTTAAAGGAAAACACTTCATTGGTTACATTAAAAAAACATTTATGGTTGCAGAGGTTTAGTCTGTTATCATCATGGTGGGACACATGGCAGTGAGTGGGCAGACATGGTGCTGGAGGAGGAGCTTCGAGTTCTCCATCTTCATTTACAGGCAGCCAGGAGGGGACCATGTTATTGGGGTTCCAACCGTTCAAATATGTGAATGTAAGGGAACCAAACCTATTCAAACCACCACAGGTGTGCTCAGAAGGTCTGACACATGGAGACAGGAAATGCACTTGGCTTTTATTCTGAAGCAGGTGGTGACTGTATCTCTTTCCATTGGCTGGGGTCTGACTTCAGTCTCTGATGACTGGCTGCTTTAAAAAAAAAATGGGGCAAAGGAAGTGAAGAGAGAGAGGAGTTAATGCAGGGGCGTAGCAAGACTAATTTTGCTAGGTGTATGGGAAATTAAAACACTTGGATAAAAGGCTCAAAGCTGGGAGAGATTAAAAAGGTTTGAAAATTTCTTGTCCTAAAATACAACTTTCTATAGTATGTGGCAATAAAACTTATATTTAGTATTTTTTAAAAACTTCAATGTCATAAAAAACACAGTCCTCACTTCCAAGGGGATAAGAAACAGTTGATTCTGAAGCCATTATAGCCTGAAACCTCAGATTTAGGTTATCCTAAATCACATGTTCTAATGTGGAAGCAATTTCATGAAGTTGTTACAGTAACAGAACAAAGACAGTCATAAATCAAGACACATTTCCAATATGTTGGTGGGGACAACAGACTTCTCAATGGGTTACAGAAAAGTAGGGAGAACTCTGCTATGGGCCGGAGATGCTGCTTGACAGCGTTCTAGCCCTTCGATTGGTGGAAACTAGGGTGTTGTTAACGCTTTATAGAAGGTGCTCACCAGTTAACCAGAAGATGTTAAGTCCGACCCAGAGAGGTGACCAGTCAGGAGTTGTCTATGTAGAGGGTTAAAGATGAGGAAGATAAATCATAGTCGGTTCTGTACCTGCAACATCCCAACCTCTTCAGAATCACGGGAATCCTGACCCCTCAGGCAACCTTGCAGGAGGTTTCTGTTTGCAGGGTCGGCCTCTCTCTAGGACTTTCCCTCACATGTGCATGTTGGGTGCTGTGCCAACCAGAGCACGCTGACCCACCAGAGGGTCATCAAGAGTGAGCAGCAAGTGACAGAACACAGGTGACAAGGCAGTAAGTACTGTGGGTCCCCTGGACCAGAAACTCTGCTCAATGTCTGACCTGCACACTCCACAGCTGTGACACACTGACCCCAAGCACCTAAGCCTTTGGCCTAACCCTTCCTCCCAGACCACAGACGTTCTCCCGGAGCTTTGGGGAAGCCTTGTTTACTTTCTTCCTTTCGTAATTCCTGTCTCATGCATGTGGTTTGTTTTTGTTGTCTGTTTTTAATAGGGCACTTTGATATTTTTTTATTGAGTATTTAATTTATTTATATCTCAAATGTTATTCCCTTCCCCAGATTTTCTTCTGGAAATCCTCTATCCCACCCTTCCCTCTGCTTCTATGAGGGTGTTCCCTCCACCCACCCACCTACTCCCACCTCCCCACACTGGCATTCCCCTACACTGGGGCACTGAGCCTTCAGAGGACCAAAGGCCTCTCCTACTGATACCCGACAAGACCATCCTGTGCTACGTATGAAGATGGAGCCCTGGGTCTCTCCATGTGCACTCTTTGGTTGGTGGTTTAACCATGGGAGCTCTTGGGGGTGGGTCTGTTTGGTTGGTATTGTTGTTCTTCCTATGGGGTTGCAGATCCCCTACAGCTCCTTCAGTCCTTCCCCTAACTCCTCCATTGTGGACCCCAGGCTCAGTCCAGTGGTTGGCTACAAGCATCTGCCTCTATTTGTCAGGCTCTGGCAGAGCCTCTCAGGAGACAGCTACATCAGGCTCCTTTCAGATGCACTTCTTGGCATCCACAACAGTGTCTGGGTTTGGTGTCTGTATATGAGATGGATCCCCAGGTGGGGCAGTCTCTGGATGGCCTTTCCTTCAGTCTCTGCTCCACACTTTGTCTCCATATTTCCTCCCGTGAGTATTTTGTTTTAGAAGGGAGGACATGTGTTCTTCCATGAGCTCCTGGGTGACATGACCCATTCCAGTGACCACCACACACTGTTGACTTCAAAGTTGATTTCTTAAGCTCAGTCCCTCAATGGAGCTACTATCTTGCTAGATGTTGTTTGTTCTAGATGGCCCTCAGACATTCCAAATTCAGTAGGTTGGGAGAGATGGCTCAAAGCTCTAAGAACACTGGCTGTTCTTCCCAAGTTCAGTTCTCAGCATCTATATGATGGCTCACAACCATCTGTAACTCTTGTTCCAGGAGACCTAATGCCTTCTTTTGGACTTCATGGGTACCAAGCATACATGTATGTGGTGCACAGACATGCGTGTAGACCTACATGCAGACAAGCCACTCATGCCCAGACAATAAAGTTAAAGAGAAGAATCGAGTCCGGCAGAGTAAGCAGGGGGCCCACCGTCATCTCTCTAAAATTCCTAATTTCCTTCTTTCGCCTTCTTACCTGTAAGTTCCGTTAGAGCACCAGTCCCCAGAATCTCCAATGTGCTTCCTGGATACATCCCAAAGGGAACAGGGAGGATGGCAATGTGTGTTTAGGGGGCAGGCACACCCAGAGGCTCTGAGTCCCTGCCTCCCACCTGTTCTTTGAGAGATCCTCAGACCACCGGAGGTGATAGGTGGGTTCCAAGAGTCGGTTCTTGATGTGCTAGGCAGGCTAGGATCGAGACTTTTGGAAGCCTAGAGATTCGGGTGCTATTAGATAATGCCAAGCAATACTCTGAGCTTGGGGCAGACCCCATGTCCCGGCATTGATCCCCCACCTCCGTGCTGCTCCTCTGAGAAGCTGAAACAGGGCTGCTCAAAGGGAATATGAGGCAGTGTTTTGGGGATGCCTGCTCTTGAAGCGGCTACTCATGGTACCCTGGTTGCCCAGGCCAGCGGGAACCTTCCATCTGCCTGCTTACTGTGTGGTTCCCGGTGCCTTCTTAGCTGGGCTGAGGACTGAGTCAGGGGACGGCTTTCTATTGTTTCTCAACATTCCCTTTCAGAATCTTCACATGTTATCAGGAGGAAATAAGCTTACTCAGCAAAGGAGATGAAGGCAATACCAACAGAATTCTGCATATGTGAAATGAAGAGGCCACAGGCTTTCTCGGATCATCCGGATCCAGCAAAAGGAGCCGCGGCCACAGGGCGAGGGGCTGCCTACTCTGACATCTCCACAGACACAGGCAATCTACAGATGAGTTCTTGAGGGAATTGTCTTTCAATGATTAGCATCCAAATCCCAGTGGGAAATAAAAATTAGAGAGTTCTTCACTGCAAGTCACATCGCAAGAGGAAAAGAAGACTTTATGGGGCAGCAAAAGCAATCCCAGCACAGTGAGCTCCAGGGAATGAGAAGGGAACTCTGCCAGGCCTGCCCTTCAGATAGGAGGCAGAGGCTTGGGTGTGAGTGTCCGTGCAGGTGGGGGTGGGGTGGTGGTGGGGTGGGGGGGGGTGGGGGCCAAGACCGGCCAGTTCCCAGCTCATTAGTCACAGACTCAGGCCCACAGTACCTCGCTCAGCCTCTCCCAGTGTGTGCTAGCCTCTCCTGAAAGGGTCAGAAAGCAAAATATCAGTCTGGTTATCTCTAAATATAGATCTAGACAGCCCCATAAGGCCACGGCTTTAAAATATTTGCTTAATAAATTCTTCCAGGACAGGATTTCGGTCTGACTCAGGACTTTTGCCAGTTAGCTGCTTTTCTCCTTGATGTGACAATGTACCAGACACCAATCAACTTTAAGGAAGGAAATGTTGACTCTGGCTCTCGGTGTGAGGGGATACAGCTTGTCATGGTGGGAAGGCGTGGCAGGAGTACAAAATGGCCACCTGTAGTCTAGGAAGCAGAGAGAGATGAACCACGGTGTTCAGGCCATCTTCTCTTTTTTAGTCAGCCTAGGAGGCCACCCAGACAGTGCCTCCATGGGTGTGGCTTTTCTCAGTAGTTATATCTCTCTGGAAAGGTGAGGACACACCTGGTGACGAAGGGTGGCAAATCCAGCCAAATCCACAGTATCTATTGGCCACCATGAACAGTACAATTGGGTGACGGTATCTGCTGTGTTTTATTGCAAATGGATACCTTTCCTGAAAGAAAGTGTGTCACCCACCAGTCCGGGTTGACTGGTCCCCGGACTCTGTTGTCACTCAACCCTGTGGCTGCTCAAGTGCTCAACAAACTCAGACTGTGTGTGTGTGCACAGAACCTGTGAGTTCAACTTAACTCAATGTTAAGTCCTGAAGGGACTCTGTCTGGCTGAGTAGGGCAAACATGGCTCTGGCAGGCCTTGCCTTTCTCCCCCACTCCCTCTTCCTTGCTAAAAACCATTAGATGCCATTCCTAAAGCCAGCCCCCAAGGTCTATTCCCTTATTTGTGCAATCCCTCCTCCTGAGGCTGACTACCATGGGTATCAAAGTATTGAAGTCCAGCAATCAAAAGCCCCCTTTGGCTTACCTAATTAACATGCCCAATTAAAGTTAAACAATTCCCTTGTACCTTTATAAACTGCTATTTGCCTATGGGCCACAGTCTGTCTCCTCCCTACTCAGAGATAGTCTGTTGTCCTGTTCCCTCTGGGACAAATACCCCTGCCTCCTCTTCCTTTTTCCCCTCCCCCTTTCCCTCATCCTCTATCCCCCATCTTTGTCTCTTATTTCCTGCCCTCTGTCCCTCTGGGGCAAATAAATCTTTGCACTGAGAACTTGGTCTGAGAACTTAGTCTTGGGGGTTCTGAGCCAATACATTTTCTTTCAAGTCCCCTCTGGATAACTTACTACCTATACATTGTGACTGTGTATTGTTTAGGTAATGTGATCAGGGGAGAAAAGTCTGTACGAGTTCAGTACAGATGCAGTTTTTTCCCCATATGTATTTGATCTAAGATTAGCTGAGTGGTTTTGGAGTGCTGGCTATATTAGTTTTAGATTAAGAAGTCCTTGGTCAGGGTGTGTGCAGAGACAACTGTGTTCTGGACTGAGGCAGGGCTGCACTCGGAGGGACTTGCTGTTGCCAAGACATCTGCTCTGTTCCACCAAACCTATTCCAAAGTGTGGGGGCTGGGCAGCACAGGGGTCACGAGCATGTAGGCTCCAGCAGCGTCGTCACACATGAGTGCCATCAGCAGTTCTGCGCTCTGGAGCTGCTCAGGAATTCAGCTGGCACTGATTGTATTGGATAGGAACACAAAGGGAAGCCTGACCCAGTAATGGGTATTGGAGAGGCAGCCCCAGGGGTGGGGGTGACAGAAGAGAGCTAGGACAGGACAGAGACAGTTCCCTGGCTCAAATGAAAAAGCTGGGCTCCCCAGGAGGCAGGTGGGGCTTTATTTGGGAGACCTGCAAAACAGAAGAACAGGGATGAAAGAAAAAAAGAAATTCCTCGAAGTCCTGAAATTTTTTTGTCAGAAATATTTAGGAAAATCTATTCTTGGAGGACACATGGATGTAGCACAATCCAGCGGGCCCAGGAAGAGAATCTGAAGAAAGCAAACTGCTCTAGGCTTTGGGGCATCAGACCAGGTCACTCAGCTGTGGCAGCACACGAGTGTATTAGTCACTTTTCTTGCTGCTCTAATAAAACACCAAGTGAGAGGGGAAAGGGGCTTATTCTGTGGCTGCAGTCTACGGTGGGGGAGGCTTGGTAACAGAGCAGGAGGTGCACAGTCACGACACATCTCCAGTGTCAGAGAGATGGCTGCTGGTCTCAGCTCTCCTCCTTTGGTTCAGCTCTGGAGCCTAGCGCGTGGGCTGCTGCTGCCCACATTTCGGATGAGTGTTCCTCCCCTAGTGTTTTAGTTGTTTCTTTGTTTAGAAGTGCTCTTGGAGATATACCTAGAGGTCTGTCTCCACAGGGGTTCTGAAGATTTATAATCACATCTGGGTTCCGGTCAGCCTCATCTCCAGCTTCTCCATATGATATGCCTCTGTGTCCCTTCCAACCCTCTGCCTGGGGGGGGCTCATCCAGTGATTTCCCTGATGCAGTCTTTCCATGGTCCTCCCTCTTTCCATGGTCCTCCCTCTTTCCATGGTCCTCCCTCTCTAGGTCTGCAGCATGTCATTCCTTTACATCTCCCTCCTTTGCCACTTTAATTTGCCTTCATAAAGGTTGTTCCCAAGTAAGCACTCCCTAATCTGGCATCTGACTCTTGACTCAAGCAAGCCCCCGTCTATTAGCATCCTCCGTGGATGAGTTCTGTTGACCTCTGTTTCCACTCCAGGACCCCACTCCTCCAAAACACATCTCAGGGAGAGTAGAACACATCACCCTAAAACACGTCAGCAAGGCATGAAGAATGCTCAGAAAAGTTTACCTTTGGAAATGACAGACACTGGTGTGGCTGTCTGAGTGAATGTCGATATTCATTCAAATAGTGTTCGCCATTTTCACGTTTCTTTTCATATTCCATCCCCAGTCGATGGCCATGTTTGGGGAGGCTTAGGAGGTGTGGTCTTGCTGGAGGAAGGCTGTCACTGGAGGCGGGCTTTTGAGAGATTGACAGCTTGGCTATTTTGAGTTAGCTCGCTCTACATCCTCTTTTCTGTGAGAGGTGAGCTCTCAGCTACTTCCCATCCACCACATCTGCTGTCCCGTCTCAGCATGGGTGACTGCCATTGCTGACTTCTGTGTCAACTTGACATAAGAGAAAACCATCTGTGAAAAGAAAACCTCAATGAAGAAAATACCGTCACCAGATTGGCCTATGGGTAAGCTGTGGGTGCATCTTACTGATTGATAATTGATGTGGGAGGACCCAGATTACTGTGGGTGGTGCCATCCCTGGGCTGTCCCGACTTTCCTGGATGATGGACTGGGGTGTAGAAATGTAAATTGAGGTAAACCCCTTCCTTCCTAAGTTGTGTTTGGTCATGGTGTTTTATCATAGCAGTAGAAGCCTAACTAAGAGAGTGATGACTTGTACTGGTTGGTTTTGTGACTTGACACAAGCTGAGTTTTCACAGAGAAAGGAGCCTCAGTTGAGGAAATGCCTCCATGAGATCCAGCTGTAAAGCATTTTCTCAACTAGTGATCAAGGGGGGAGGGCCCAGCCCATTGTAGGTGGTGCCATCCCTGGGCTGGTAGACCTGGGTTCCAAGATAGCAGGCTGAGCAAGCCAGGGAGAGCAATCCAGTAAGTGACATCCCTCCATGGCCTCTGCATCAGCTCCTGCTTCCTGACCTGCTTGGGTTCCAGTCCTGACTTCCTTTGGTGATGAACAGCAATGTGGAAGTGTAAGCTGAATAAACCCTTCCCTCCTCAACTTGCTTCTTGGTTATAATGTTTGTGCAGGAACAGAAACCCTGACTAAGACATGACTCATGGGAGCAGCCTGGCCCTAGAGTTCCTGTCCCTTGTCATCTTTCCATTTTCTATGTACTCTAATGCTTCCAAGATCTTTTAGAGTGGAGCAAAGCAATGGCTGGCATCTCAGGTCAGGATCTGGTGAGACCCCTTCTCTATGAGTGAACATTAACAGCTTCCATGCCATCCCCAGAGAGTCACTCTGTTACTCTGTGTGTTCCATTGTCATAGATGAGGGCCACGGTGTCCTGCCAGCCACTATAGCAACTCTTCTCTTGTTGGCCCATGGTCACGTGACACAAAAAAGCAATAGTTTCGTGGCTTCACCACTATTCGCACTGTCCCATGAGCTTCTGCCAGTGACTAGTCTTCATTCTGTGTTGTTCTTGTGAATTTCACATTTCTGTTCTGTGGTTGGGTCACGGATCCTCTAGCTGCCTCCCTCCCTTAGAAACCAGGACAGTCCGTTGCTGTGAAGAATAGTCTACCCATCCCCTGCAAGTGCAAGGAATTTGCTTCTGTTTTCTTCAACCCCTCTCTGTCTATATATCCACCCATTTGCCTTGGACTGTTTGGGCAGTCTCTCCATTTTCTGAAATTAAATGTTGCCTGATTCTGGAATAAAAATTGGTGCTTTCAAATCTGTCCACTGACATATCCACTCTTACAGGGGCCTGAAGGTTGGTGACTCGGTGGGTACAAATGTTTGCTTTGGAAGACTGATGTCGTGGGTTCTATCTCTGGAACCACCATAACCGACCTCTACATGCCCATGTGGAATACGCCCCTGCCCACCCCCATAGGAGTTTGCACAATATTGATAGATTAAATAAATTGAAGATCTGGTGGCTAATCCAGTTTCTAGAGAGGGAAAAACATATTTTCCTTCTCCAGGGAAGTGTCTGGGGCTTAGATGTTGGTTTCAGTGTCCACTTGCTACAGATGAGAGCCACCTGAGTAAGAAGTCTCACCTGAAGAACTGTCCTGGTTGTCTTTTTGATGTGGGGAGGCTCACCTCAAGTGCAGGTGGCACTTTCTGGTTGCAGCTCAGATAAACACAGGTATAACTCCTGATCCTTGACACAACTTACCCTGTTGTTGCTGCTGCTCCCTTTGATGACATCAGAACCAAAATGTCCAGGCTTCCATTACTGAGGAAGGCTCTCTGCATTCTCCAGATTTTAAGGACCAGATTGGGACTGCTGAGGTGCCCAGCCTTGTGGACTGGGCACTCATTAGTTGTCAGCCTATTAGGAGTGGGTCAAGTGTCGTTATTATTTGAGCATAAGGCAACTTAATATAGAGATTTTAATGTATGTGATATATATGAGTAATGTCTACAATATATATCCTATCAATCCTGTTCTTCTAGGTATACCTGATTAAACGGGTTGATCACTTCTGATCCCAATGCTTTCTAAAGAGTATCCCCCCACCCCCCGCAACACCGTCATATTGAGGACTCCCACAGCATGAGCAATGCTAGATTCAGATCACAGCTCTAGGTCTCATAAATCCTCCTTGCTAGTCTTTTTAAAATCCTATTTTTCTATCTCAAACTCTCCTGGAGACTCCAGACCCTTATACGCACTTCACATTAACAAGTCAGGCTATTTACCGGTGAATGCTGAGAGAAGCCACAGGAAAAGAACCACTGTTTGCAAGCCTCCATTAGGTGATTGTGAGCAAAGCCAGGTCTAGGGTCCAGCAAGGCCCCTGGTACTGAAATGGCTTTCTGAGTTATCAAGGAAGATTGAAGAATCAGCGTGGCTTCTTCCAGTCTGTCCCTGCTGAATCAGCCTGTTTGGCCCTCACAATTTCCTAGTTTTAGATGTTGAGTTTTCTATTAAACAATTGTGTGTCATTCAAGAAGACAAACACTCAATTCCAAGGCAGAGAACAAGCACATATGCACACACATACTTGTGCACATGCACAAGCATTGCGTGCACACACACTCATAAATACACACACATACTCACTCACATGTGCTCACACACATGCATGGAGAGGAACACATGCACAGAGATACACACATGCACACACACATGTGCACACAAATGTCTGCGCACACACAGAGAAATGCACACAAACACATACTCACGCACATGCATACACATGTGCACACATGCACACAGACACACACAGATGCAGAGTACCACACCTTCCCATACCATATTTTCCCTTAGACTTCACTCTGGTCAGTTGTCCTGAACCTTGGACACTGGAGGAATACAGACTCACTTCTGCTCCTCTCAGACAATGTCCAAGGATACCATCTGAGGTCTGTCACTGTTAGAGAAGATGAGCAAGAGAAATATCAGTTAAGGTCATCCCCCTGCAGGCGACCACCGAATCCTTGCCAGGAATCCTTCAGAAGGATCTCTGAACATGGCAACTAGGAAAAAGAAAATCGGCACCAATGGAAATGACTATTGTTTAATTTATTTGTTCAAAGCGCTCTGTCAGAGGAGCAGAATGTGGGACATGCCAAGAAAGATGCCCAAGCAGGTGGTGAGAGTGTGTCCACTGTGTCCGCTTGGCACCAACAGAAGGTGTCTCTTATTTTAGCTACTGCCCTTGAGACAGGATAACAGATCCAGGCCTTGGGAAATGATGGTGTGCTCAGCCTACTCTAAATAAAAGGCGGAGGGTAAGGCCAGAGGGAACTTAGCCAGTAAAGGTGCTTGAAGCAAAACTCCAGGACCTACACGGTAGGAGAAAAGAACTGATTCTTGCAAGCTGTCCTCAAAAACATCCAGGCAGCCCTCGCTCCACACAGCTAAATAGTATATAAGAGAAATTTAAATGGCCAAGGGACAATGTCCTGAGACCTCAGACACCGTTCTCATGGTCATCCCAGGGCACCGAGAGCTTCCAAGAGTGACTCTTTAGGAAGCCAAGTCTCCCAGCACAACACACAGTCAGAACTTGACTTGATAACTGGGACTCTAAAACCATCTTACCAGTGTGGAGGAGTCCGGACTCTGCAGGAGAGGCAGCAGCGAGACTGGGCCACCCAGTGGTCACCTGGAAGAAACATCTGCAAGGGACTCTTACTGGGACCGGCGCCACTTCCTACGACCAGTAAAACTGCCCATCTCATGGAGAACAGTCATGTCAGGGGAGTATTTGGTAGATATTATTGAGCCAGAATGTGGGGAAGTATAAAAGCCACACTTTGCTGAGCCTTGATCTAATTCGAGGGCTACGTGCTGACGCCCAGTTTTCATGTACACACACTGCCCATATTGTCTAGTCCCTTGACCTCTGGGGAAAGCATGATGGAGTATAGAACTGAGATCTGGGGCGTCTACTAATATAGACTTTGATTAAGGAGTATATGAATATTTTGGGTGTCTCAGAAATGACACCAGTCTTTTTCTTAGACAAGGAAGAATTTACTTTATATTCCAAAGGCAGTTCAAGAGTTCATCTTATTTCTAGAACTGTGGCGTTCAATAGATTGACACACTCTCTTGTTAATATAAATAGATTGCCTTACAACCTAATTATTATGCAAAATGCATGCATGTGTAAGTGTAGGCACTTATAGTCTGGCATATTTTTTCTATTTAAAAGAGTTAAGATATTATACTTAAATATATAGTGTTTGGAATAGGATAATATGTATAAGTCATGGTTTCCACAGTCATCCAGCCACAGATGAAAATATTTTGAATATCCAAAATGTTCTGCATCGTTATTTTGCTAACCTGACACATACCAGATTCATCCAAAAAGATGTCATCTTAGCTGAGAAAGGATCCCCATCTGATTGGCTGGTTGGTAAACACCTGTGTCATTCTCTTGATTAATGATTGACATGGGAGGATCCAGCCCACTGTGAACAGTGCCATTCCTGGGCACAGGGAGGAGGAAGCAGAGAGGAGGGAGGAGGGAGCAGAAAGAAGGAAGGAGGGAGCAGGGAGGAGGAAGGAGGGAGCAGGGAGGAGGAAGGAGGGAGCAGAGAGGAGGGAGCAGGGAGGAGGGAGGAGGGAGGAGGAAGCAGAGAGGAGGGAGGAGGGAGCATAAAGGAGGGAGGAGGGAGCAGAGAGGAAGGAGGAGGGAGCAGAGAGGAGGGAGGAGGGAGCAGGGAGGAGGGAGCAGGGAGGAGGGAGCAGGGAGTAGAGAGCAGGGAGGAGGGAGCAGGAAGGAGGGAGCAGGGAGGAGGGAGGAGGGAGCAGAGAGGAGGGAAGAGGGAGCAGAGAGGAGGGAGCAGGGAGGAGGGAGCAGAAAGGAGGGAGGAGGGAGCAGAAAGGAGAAAGGAGGAAGCAGAGAGGAGGGAGCAGGGAGGAGGGAGCAGGGAGGAGGGAGCAGGAAGGAGGGAGCAGGGAGGAGGGAGCAGGAAGGAGGGAGCAGGGAGGAGGAAGCAAAGAGAAGGGAGCAGGGAGGAGGGAGCAGAGAGGAGGGAGGAGAGAGCAGAGAGGAGGAAGCAGAAAGGAGGGAGGAGGGAGCAGAAAGGAGGAAGGAGGGAGCAGGGAGGAGGGAGCAGGGAGGAGGGAGCAGGGAGGAGGGAGCAGGGAGTAGAGAGCAGGGAGGAGGGAGCAGGAAGGAGGGAGGAGGGAGCAGGGAGGAGGGAGCAGGGAGTAGAGAGCAGGGAGGAGGGAGCAGGAAGGAGGGAGGAGGGAGCAGGGAGGAGGGAGCAGGGAGGAGGGAGCAGGGAGTAGAGAGCAGGGAGGAGGGAGCAGGAAGGAGGGAGCAGAAAGGAGGAAGGAGGGAGCAGGGAGGAGGGAGCAGAGGAGGGAGGAGTGAGCATGTGCCCAATGTTAGAGGACCAGGACCCTTGTAACCCTGTGAATGCCCTGTACTAGGATGTGTCTGGCACCAGAAAGTCATTTTCATCTCAATTATCACTCAGTGGCATAGGACCCAAGTCCACCCCACCAGCAACACCCCCCCCCCCAGATTAACATCGTTCATTAACGCACACAAGAAAGAAGGGGCAATGCCAAGGCGTAGAGAAGTGTGGACCAGGGCCCATCCACCTTTGCCCCAGGTCTCTGGTTCTGTAAGGCAGTTGTTAGAATATGCTGTTAGTAGGGGTGTCCTGGTTTCAATATTTCAGTCTTTGTTTTCATGGAGGCTTAAGGGGAGAACCGGGGACTGATTACCACCAGCTTCTGCTCAACGCTAGCCAGAAGAGAAAGCTTTGGTGCCTCTGACAGCCGTCTGAAGATACCACACATAGAAGGCCTAAAGTTCCCACAAAGGTCAACACTGGGTTTTCTGCCGGGGCGTTCCACAAGGCAATCCTCAGGAACTGTGCATGGTTGCCGGTAGAAAGCAAATGTCAGCTCAGTCCTGGGTAACTGACACATGCCGGCTCAGTTTCAGGGTTCAGCCAAGTAGTTCCTAATAGAGTCTACATGACAGATAGGCTCATCTTTCGATGGGATGAATCCCAAGGCACAGCGCTGGGTGAATTTAGATACCTTATAATTATTTTGGAAGGAAAAAGTTCAGAACTATTTTATAAAATAAAATATTGACACACAAACATTCATATGCTTGGTATTTTACTTGTATGTTAAGTGAGTGTGTGTTTATTGCATTTGTATTGGTTGTAAAGTGATTTTTAAAACTTTTTACAATTGTTTTGTGTGTGTGTGTGTGTGTGAGAGAGAGAGAGAGAGAGAGAGAGAGAGAGAGAGAGAGAGAGAGAGAAGAGAGAGAGAGAGAGAGAGAGGGAGAGGGAGAGAGAGAGGTGTACACATGCTGTGGTACATGTGTGGAGGTCAGAGGACAGCTTTCAGAAATCACTTCTCTCTCTTCACCATGTGGGTTCTGGAGATTGGACTCAGATCCTAACTTCAGGCTTGGTGGCAAGCACCTTTACCTGCTGAGCCATCATTCTGGTCCACAAAATACATGTATTTTTAAAGACAGTGCCTTAGTCAGGGTTTCTATTCCTGCATAAACATGACCAAGAAGCAAGTTGGGGAGGAAAGGGTTTATTCAGCTTACACTTCCACGTGCTGTTCATCACCAAAGGAAGTCAGGACTGGAACCCAAGCAGGTTAGGAAGCAGGAGCTGATGCAGAGGCCATGGTGGGATTGTTACTTACTGGCTTGCTTCCCCTGGCTTGCTCAGCCTGCTTTCTTATAGAACCCAGGTCTACCAGCCCAGGGATGGCTCCACCCACAATGGGCTGGGCCAGGGATGGCTCCACCCACAATGGGCTGTGCCCTCCCCCTTGATCACTAGTTGAAAAAATGCCTTACAGCTGGATCTCATGGAGGCATTTCCTCAACTGAGGCTCCTTTCTCTGTGATAACTCCAGCTTGTGTCAAGTTGACACAAAACCAGCCAGTATAGACAGGGTCTCATTATGTATCCTTGGCTGTCCTAGAACTCACTATATAGACCAGGCTAGCCTCAGACTCACAGAGATTGCCTTTCTCTGCCTCCCGAGTGCTGGAATTAAAGGCATGAACCACCACACCAAGCTCCATAAAATTATTTTAAAAGATTATTTGGCCAAGCATGGTGGCACACACATTTAATTACAGCACTTAGGAGGCAGAGGCCAGCCTGTGAATTTGAGGTCAGCCTGGTCTACACAAAGAGTTCCAGGGTAGTCAAGGCTATAAAGAAGACTCTGTCTCCAAAACTATTATTTTATAACATTTTAATCAAACTTTTCTCAGGATCGGCTTATAGCACTTATATTTTTACACATTTTCTTTTAAAAAAATAACTAAAGAGATTCATTACTTCACTAAACAAGACTGTGTATGAAAGCATTATAACCTTGCTGGGTACTGTACTCAGCTGTTAGTAGTATTTTGATAGCATGTTCTTGAAGGGTGATTACTCACAATAAGTATACAAAGCATCCATGTTTCCCCAATAGCAGCTCATGTAACAAGCCGACTGCCTCCAGTGAGTGCCAGCTCCTCCAGTGAGTGCCAGCTCCTCCAGTGAGTGCCAGCTCCTCCAGTGAGTGCCAGCTCCTCCCTCCAGTGAGTGTCAGCTCCTCCAGTGAGTGCCAGCTCCTCCAGTGAGTGCCAGCTCCTCCAGTGAGTGTCAGCTCCTCCAGTGAGTACCAGCTCCTCCAGTGAGTGCCAGCTCCTCCAGTGAGTGTCAGCTCCTCCAGTGAGTGCCAGCTCCTCCAGTGAGTGCCAGCTCCTCCAGTGAGTGCCAGCTCCTCCAGTGAGTGCCAGCTCCTCCAGTGAGTGCCAGCTCCTCCAGTGAGTGTCAGCTCCTCCAGTGAGTGTCAGCTCCTCCAGTGAGTGTCAGCTCCTCCAGTGAGTGCCAGCTCCTCCCTCCAGTGAGTGTCAGCTCCTCCAGTGAGTGCCAGCTCCTCCAGTGAGTGCCAGCTCCTCCAGTGAGTGTCAGCTCCTCCAGTGAGTGTCAGCTCCTCCAGTGAGTGTCAGCTCCTCCAGTGAGTGCCAGCTCCTCCAGTGAGTGCCAGCTCCTCCAGTGAGTGCCTGCTGCCTGCACTCAGGGTTGCTTCACCGGAGGTTTAATGAGTTCTGGAGAGGAATTGTTCTGCCTGTCGAAAGCAGACATGGCCTACTTTTTCTTTCATTACATATATGTAATTCCTAGAGGCCTTTGAGTTTGGAACTATCGAAGCAGCTCTTAGTTGGCTTCCTATTGCTGTCATAACCGCCAGGACCAAAAGCATCTTGAGCAAGTGTTGTGGTTTGAATGATAATGATCCCCACACACTCTTGTGTTTGAATATTTGGTCCCCAGTTTGTGGAAGGGTTTGGGAAGGATTAGGAGGTGTGGCCTTGGAAGAAATGTGTCTCTGGGAGTGGGGGTTTGAGGTTTTCAAAGTCCACATCATTCCCTGTTAGCTCTGTCTTGTGGCAGTGGATCAAGATGTGACCTCTAAGCTACTGCCCTAGCCTGCCATGCTTCTAACCCTCTAGAACTGTTAGCCCCCCCCCCCCCAAATAAACTCTTTCTTTGTAAGTTGCCTTGGTCATAGTGTCTTATCACAGCAATTAAAAAGTAACCAAGGGTGGGGCTGGAGAGATGGCTCAGCAGTTAAGAGCACTGACTGCTTTTCCAGAGGTCCTGAGTTCAATTTCCAGGAACCACATGTTGGCTCACACACAACCATCTGAAGTAGGATCTGATGCTCTCTTCTGATGTGTCTGAAAACAGCTACAGTGTACTCATATACATAAATAAATCTTATTTTAAAACCACTGCTCCCTGTCAAGGCTTGCTACAGCCATGATCAGCCTCAAGCGTGTATCTTGACATCGTGGTCAAATGGCGAGCCCTTGGGCTGAATGTCCTTTGAGCTGTTTGCAGACAAAGTTCCATAGGCAGCAGAAAACTTTCATGCTCCAAGCACTGGAGAGAACGGATTTGGATATGAGGGTTTTTCCTTTCACATGCCGGGGTGGTGACTTCACCACTGGTCCATCTGCAGGGAGAGATTTGAGGATGAAAACTTCATCCTGAAGCACACAGGTCCAGGCATCTTGTCCATGGCACATGCTGGACCAGACACAAACAGTTCCCATTTTTTTATGTGCACTGCCTGAGTGGGGGGTGGTGGTCACATGTGTTCTCTGGGAAGATGAATGCAAATGTGAGCATTGTGGAAGCCTTGGAGTGTTTCGGGTCCAGGAATGGCAAGACCAGCAAGAAGATCACCATTTCCGCTGCAGACAACTCTAATTCCTCTGACATTCGGGCACCTTACCCAGCAGACTGTCCTTTCTGTGGCTCAGGAAAGCCCCACCCCCACCGCATCTGCTCACAATACCCTGTAATCTCTGCTCGCACTGAAGTTGTTGGGGTGTCATATTTTCCTCATTCCCCTCCGAGTCTAGCTGGATTGCAGAGTTAAGTTTATGATTATAAATAAAAACTAGATAAGAAAAAGAGAAAAGCAACCTGCACAGGGGATAAAAGTGCATCTTACCTTGAAGGTTATGGTCCATTGTGAAAGGCAGACAAAGCAGAAACTCAACGCAGAACCTGGAGCAGAGCCTGGAGCAGAGGCCATGGAGGAGAGCTGCTTACTGGATGCATCTCTGCTGCTTGCTTCCTTACAGCCAGGACCATTTGCTCAGGGATGACATCATCCACCGTGAGCCCGTATCAATTATTAATCAGAAAGATTCCCCCACAAACTTGCTTCGGGCCAATCTGATGAATTTCAACGTTCTCGGCTGAGATTACCTCTGGTCATCTCATCGGGTCTGCGCCAACCCGAGGAAAACTAACCCACACAGTGAAAAGTCTTCCCTAGAGTTCCTCCGCTCAGGAGCTCTCTGGGAGAGCAGGCCGTGCGGGCTTGAAGGGCCTGCCTATCTCTGGAGTCCTCACAAACCAACCAACCAACAACAAAGCACTGAGGACATCTCACGTGGAAGCTGTGGTGTGTCCGTGTGTCCCACAGCACATCCCTCTGCCCACACGCCTTCACTTTCAAATGCTCATTGCGATGAGCCATTGGTCTGGTTCGAGATCTCTGACTTCTGTGACAACAGCAATATTGGCTTCTCATAGGGACTCCTCCCAGTTATCCTGTTGTTGCCCTGTGTCGTGGAGATCCTGCAGCTTTAGAACAGGAGGACTGACCCTTTCTTTTGTCCCAGCAGATGATTTTGAGGTGGGCCATCTCTGGATCTGGGCAGGGGCGGTTCCAGAGCTGCCCGCCCACTGGCTCTCCCTTCTCGGCACCACCAGGGAGAGGTCTCCAGCACTGCTACAGCTAGGCTGCCTAGCTTTGAACACCGAGAGGAGGTAAGGTCAGCTCTCCTAAATAATAGCAGTTTTAAACATCTGTAGTTTGACTTCGCCTGGGCAGCACAACAGAGCCGGCTCTCGTGGTGTAAACGCCGGCGAGCCAGCCCCGGGAGTCCGAGCGCAGCAGACCTGACTTTGCCCTTGAAAGCTGCAGCATTGGGAGAGTAGCAGGGCCGAGCTGGAGAGCTCGCCCTGGTGGTGGGGTTGGGGAGAGCTTACAGACTGACCAACTCGGATTCAGGGCTTCAAGTTAGCCCACCCCAGCATCTATGAAATGCTGGAGCACGTGACAGGGCCGGTCCCACAGATCCAAAGCTGCAGAGTCCCCATGGCACTCGGCAACAACAGGATAACCAAAAGGAATCCCAGTGACGACCTAGAGACCTCGAACCAGACCCATTACAGTGAACATTTGCCAGTCAAGAAGTGTGGACCAAAGGGTAGTCTCGGTGTCACACTCTGACACGCAACAGCTTCCATGATGAGTTTTTTTATGTTTTCTTTTGATTATTTTTTTTTTTTAATTTTCTTTTGGAGGAGGTTTTGAGAGCACAGGGCAGATACGATAGGACTGGCATTTGGTGTGAGACTCACAGGAATCAACAGAAAGTTAACAAAACAAAATCTGTAGCTAGAAAACAAGCTAATCTTTCTCCAAATGGACATGAAATACTAATAATACACTCAATCAACTACAAAGAAAGCGTCATTAAATCCCACCCAATGGAAGAAAACAAGATTGTCTGGTTTAAATTCTCTTGAATAATTCATTGGTAGAGGAAAATAGAAACTATAATTGAAAAAAAAACTTCTTAAGAAAATAGCAAAAATGAAAAATGACAGCGTTGCACAAAAAATGGACGACCTTGTGCTGAAGCAGGAGCCATGGCCTGTGTGGGACACGGGTCAAGATTCAATCCTTTATTCATTCCTCAAAAAAGCTTTTACTGGAACAGTTGCCTCTAGAATTTTATTGACAACTCTCTTTAAAAAAAAATAAATAAGAATAAAAAGGGTAAAGCATATATCCAACAAAGGCCCTTGTACTACACATAGAAAACTATGGAACTTACCTATAAAAAGGCAAACAATTAAACCAAAAACTGAACAAAAGATCTGAGCAGACATTTCCCAAAATATTCAGTAAGTAACAGAAAATACACACCACCCAAGAGCCAAGAGTATATACATATGGATCCATATGTAGACGCTGAAAGCAGGACTCTGTGACGTTATTTTTAGTGTTTCCAAACTGGAAACAATCCAGATGGCCCCTATGCATAACCTCATTTACCAAGAATAAAGGAGTCACACACCAGAGAATGGAAGATACCAGCAAAGTGTCAGAATAAATTTCTGGTGCATATGGCCATCTTTGTCAAGGTGTTTGTTCTTTGTTTGAAACAAGTTCTTACTATATAGCTTTGGCTGTCTGGAAATTTGCTACATAGACCAAGCTGGTCTAGAACTCATAGAGATATGTCTGCCTCTGTCTCGGGAGTGCTGAGATTAAAGGTGTGTGCCACCAAGTATAGCCATACAACAAACTATTTAACTCAAAAATTTCAGGTAACATTTAAAAAGCCAGACCACAAAGACATTTATATGAAAATTTATAAAAGACTAAATTATAGTGAGAAAAATATGTTGTTTTTTTATACCCAGGTTGGGAAAGACAGATGGCCTGAAGGAACACACACAAAATCAATTTGTGTAGAGAGTTCGTAGCTGTATATATTATAAATCTTAATGAATTATTATCCTAAAATCTATGAGTTTTATTGGATGAAAATTGCACCTTAAAATACATGAAAATAAATGTCTTTCAAGTTAAAATCTCAGCCAGCAGTTCCCATGGAGAAAGGATATCAAGTTGGACACACTATTTACCCTCTAGCGTTATTTCTACGAACAAACGCCACCGGCTGCGTGCTCAGGTGGACACAGCTCTGCTGTCCTTAGCCTCTCCCGCATTCTTGCCTCATTGAGTTTGACTCATGGGATCTATTGTGGGATGGTCTCAGAGTGAGCAACCGGAAGCAGCATATTCCTCTCCTTCCTCTTCTCTCCCATGCCGGCGTCCCTGCTGGGATCACAGCAGGCTAGCATGTTCCTGAGCCACGGCTACAGCTCCTTTCTGGTGGCCTCTGTGCCTGTAACACCTCCTCCTCAATCGTTTCTGCCACACAGCGTAGGACGGGAGGCCTGCACTGCTGACTGCTGCCAAGCCGCCCCTGCATTTTCCTGCCTCATTTAGAAGTTCGCAAACACTACCTTTAATCTCAGGCTATCCAATCCGGTGGGGTCATGTGCTTCTGTCTGGAAATCTGACTGAGTATCCTTCTCTGATAATAGCAATAACAGGAGATCTCTTAGGATCACTGGAGAGGAAATCACAGAAGCACAGAAAAAAAATAATAACAACAATAATAATAAGTAATAGTAAGTGAAATCAGCAGAGACCCGGACAGAGCAAAGAAAGTCATGGTCTTGGCTGAGAGGTTTTGGTACCATGACAATGGTGATTCTTCAAACCTAATTTACAGATGTACTGCCAACAGATGTTCCCTGCGTGTTGTTTGCTGCAAGTATGAATAGAAGGAAAGATCTATACAACCCAGCAGAAGCCTAGACATATACTGGGGTATGAACTGGAGATGAAATAATGTGTGCTTAGAAATCACACAAGACAGGGGACAGTAATCTATAGAAAAGTGGCCAGGAGAATAAACAGATAACAGAGAAGAAACACAAAGAAATTCAGAAGACACGGATCCTCCTAATCAGAGCACATTCTCTCTGGAGAGGAGAGCATGTCCCCTCTGGAGAAGGAAGGGAGATGTGATAAGGACTTCCAGGGGCCTTGTGTTGTGTCGAGCACAGCTGGTCAGACTAAACTGAACCAGCTCCAAGGAAAATAGTGACATCATCTGTCCAAACTCAAACACTTTATTTTTTGATGGAGTTCTTCTATTCCTGGATATGCAACCTATGAATGTATCTGCACGTTCAAAATTGTGTCTGTGCAGAATTTCTACTGCTGTATTGTAAGCAAAAGCAAAACCTCCAGACAGAAAACTGGAAACAACTCCAACAAGGCCACAGCTACTCCAACAAAGCCACATCTACTACAGCAAGGCCACACCTACTCCAACAAGGCCACACCTCCTAATGGTTCTCCTCTCTTGTGACCAAGCATTTAAGTCTATAAGTCAATGGGGGCCATTTTTATCTAAACGGCCACAGATGCTAACACAATGCAAAAGGCCCTGAGTACAGTTTTCTCCGTGTTCTCTGTGTGTGAGTCCACCTAGTTACTAGTGTTCATCTCCTGGAAAGTGTTCCGTATTTGAACATTTTAATCTGTGTAATCTTAAAACCATCATCCAACTGGACGGTCTTGCCAACAGTAATACATTATTAAGTTTGGTTCCCCGGTTCATAAGAACTGCTGCCTTCTATACCCGAGTAAGCAATAGTCTGAGAGGTCTCTGCTCACGGTGAACGGCAACCCGGCTGGTGTCTAAGAATGTCATGTACAATTACAGCTTTCTCAAAAACAGCCAAGCCTTGGCCAGTTACAGCATCTGACCCCCTCAGCCAATCCCAAACTGGAAGTTGGAAATGATACATAAAGAGAGCAGCCACCAAATTAGCTGTGCCGGGTCGGTAATTTGATGTATTCTGTCTTTCCCATGTGCATGGGGGTGATCTTGCTTTCAGGCTGTGGTCCTAGTCTTCCTGCCTCAGCCTCTCTAACATAGCATTTAACCTACTGCTAATCCCAGAGAAGGGAGAAGAAAGGCCACCAACCCAAATCATCATGGCCAAATTAATTAAAGCAGACAATTAATTAAATCAAGTTCTTTGAAATTCATGTGCAAGGGCTGCCTTCCCCTAAGGCTGAACTAGAAGCCATCACTGGATGTGAAGAAGACACAGCTTTTATAACTCAGCAGTGGGGGGGCGGGGTTCAGGCACAGAGCATAAGAGGTGTTCAAAACAAGGTCACCACCACAGTCATAGCGAGGTAGGCAGGTAGTCACAGAACCTTTTTGTAACAAAGCTAGAGTTGCAAGATGGTTAGAAATAACTTTTCTAATCCTAGAACTGACAACACAGAAACCATGAGTAGTGAAGGTTACTACTCATGAAGTTAGGGCGTAGCATCCTTGAGAAGCAGTTTTAATCAGAGACAGGAATAAGCCAGTTTATCTGTACTATAAGATGGCTTCCAAGCTTAAGATGGAGTCAGGCTGGAGAAAATCATGAAATGTGAGGGGAACTCCACAAAAGAGAAGGAAAAACGGGCAAGCCACAGGGGGGCTTATTCCCGTGTGAGTTCCTAGACCATGTGTCTGAGAGCTGTGACTGACAACAGACACTCAGAACCATCTGCGTGTGGGGGATGGGAGGACTGAATTCAGTCTGTCTGCTCAACTACTCTCAGGCCTGAACAATGGCGTCCCACACAAATCTATTAGTTTCTGTCGGCCTCAGAACAGTGGACAAATGACTTGCCCATGGGAGAGTTGCTTTTTATAGTCTAGCATTGTTTTTATTTGTTTGTTTGTTTGTTTATGTTTCATGGGATATCCTGGGACTGGAGTTACAGGGGTGCTGGGAATTGAACTTGGGTTCTCTGGAAGAGCAGATGGTGCTCTTAACTGATAGGACATTCCTCTAGGCCAGTGGTTCTCAACCTTCCTAATGCTGCAGCCCTTTAATACAGTTCCCCATGTTGTGGTGACCCCCAACTTTGAAGTCATTTCCATTTCTGTTGTGCTTTATAAGAAAGACAGCCAGGATATGTTTGGTAGAAGCGAGGTATGGTGAGGTGGAAGGGGTGCCCTGCAGGCTCATGCTGAGGCGTCTCTCCAGGGGGTACCAGCCATAGGACAAGGACAGATACGGTATAGAACAGAGTTTGTTTAGGGCATAGGTAGGGGAGTTGAGAGAGTAGAGGCAGAGAAAGATGGGGGTGCGGGAGACAGGGCAGGGACAGAGAGAGAAGGGGAAGGGGAATGGGGAGAGAAGGGACAGAAAGGGTTAGAGAGTAAGAGCAAGGAGAGGGCAAACAGCCCCTTTACAGTGAGCGGCCATGCTTGGCTACTGCCAGGTAACTGTGGGGCAGAGTCTGGAAGGAATGTTAACAGCTGCGGCTTCATAACTGTAGATTTGCTACTATTATGAAATGTAATTAATATAAATATCTGATATACAACCCCGTGAAAGGGTCATTTGATTTCCCCCCAAAAGAGTTGCCATGCATAGGTTGAGAATTGTGGCTCTAGACCGTATTTATTTTTTAAGACTTATTTATTTAATGCACATAAGCACACTTCAGACATACCAGAAGAGGGCATCAGATCCTGTTACAGATGGTTGTGAGCCACCATTGGAACTGAACTCAGGACCTCTGGAAGAGCAGTCGGAGCTCTTAACCTCTGAGCCATCTTTTCACTCCTTGTTTATGAGTTTTTGAGGTTGGGCCTCATTTTGTAGGTTTGGCTTGTCTGGCACATGCAATGTAGACCAGGCTAGCCTGGAACTCACAGAGATTCACCTGCTTCTGCCTCAAGAGCACTGGGATTACGTAAAGGCCTGAGCCACCACGCCTAATTTACTGTTTCGCCTTTCAAGAGCATGACTGACACGGGATGAAGTTAACAACTTCCAGTCCAGGTCTTTAAGAAGTCTGGCTTTGGCTAGTCTCTCTGCTTCTGTTCCGGCAGTGTGTACACTCCAACCACGGCATCTGCAGGGGAGGAGACTCCACTTGCCTCTCCGCATCTGCTCTCCTGCAAATTTATACCTGGAAGCTGTCTGGCTCTGCTGCCTGTCTGAGGAAGAACAGTTTGCCACCATTAATGAGGCAGAAAGTTCTCACACATTTTTAAGTAATCACACCCTTCTTAGGGCATACTGTGTACAAGCCCACATCCTGGAAACAACAGCTGCAGTCCTGAAAAGCTAGGCACACATTTAATTCTTAAATTCTTTGTAGGACTAGACTTCCATAAAAGAGTTTTCTTAAACAGAATTATTTCGTCAATTACTCAAATATGTTAGCTATATTAGGTACCACTATTGAGGTTAAGTACTTATGCATATAAAACCCCCAGTAGACATAGTGATTTGGTCTGGTCTTACAAAGATGTATTATATACAGTAATCTATTATTAACATGACAATTATGTTTTATAAGCTTATGTTTATTGTATATTTTATATTACCACAGTATAACATAATTATTATGTCATAAGTAATAATATAGGTATTATATATTATAAAAATATAAATACAGAAAATATCATATATAGAAATACATGTTAAATAGTACATGCAGCATATTAAAACACATATAAAGTGTGTATTAATAAAGTAAAAAGGAGAAAGATAATTTTTATTTTTTTTTCTAAATATTTTTCCACCTTTCCTGAGTTACAACTGCATTTCCCAATATATATCTGATAATGTAGAAGTTATTATTTTTTTACTGAGTATGTCAGGCCTGTGCAGAATTGTATTTATAAAAAATATATAACTAGATAATTATTATGAATCCAGTAATATTTAACAATTATATGATAGCTATTACTTAGTTAGGCGAGTCCAAAACAAGCAAGCACACAGCTTTTAAACTCTGGCCCACAGAGGTTGTCACTTAGCGGCTTTCCGTGTGCCTGGTCCTTGCTTTCCTCCAGTGACAACTGAACATGTGAGTTCTTGGTTTATCCAGTCAGCCACCACGGAGCTCCTGCTTTGACAGACGCGGTTTTCTTATGTCTCTCCCTCACCACCTCTCCCGGCACCCGGTGCACCTTATCCGCCTTGTTAGTGTTCATGGCCATGGCCCCTTTCTGGAGCCACCCTAACCAGTGGTACCTGTGCCAGCTGGTGGGTGATGGGAAGTGGTATCTCTGAAGAGGTCAGTCCGTGTAGTGACAGGGTGGCCTCTGAAAGAGAGGGCCTGAGACTCAGTCAGAGAGTGGTTGTTAAGTATAATATATAATTATACTTAATGTGAAATATATATATATATATATATATATATATATATATATTCATGCTTTGTGACGTATCTGAGAATTGATATTACTAAATAAGACTAGCATAAAAAAGACTGGTTTCCTCAAGAGAAATCAGGATTATTTGGTAAGCTATAGCTGAAGAAACCAATGTAGCTTGTGAATGTATTGTTATTTGATAAATTCTGGCATTGTGGAGAAACTCAAATGCAATATTTATGTTTCTGACCTAGTGTGTTCAAGACACAAACATCTGAGAGGCTTCCGTATTCTGATGTGGCTCATATTTGCCTACATGCCCATAGGTGAACCTAGGACATTCTTCACAGTATTCAGTTCCTGGTGTTGTCTATGTCCACTTGACTGGTTAAAAAAAACAATAAAACACTTATGTCTTTATGGAAACAGTCAGCTATTCTGCCCCCCCACCCCCACCCCCACCCCCCACCCCCACCTCCCACCCCCACCACCGCTGGCAGATGGATCAGCTTCCCCCTGAGTTAGAATATGACCCCTCACCATTTGTACTGTTCTTTCGAGACTCTGCGGTTCTTCTTTCTCCCACCCTTATTCCACCCTTTAAACCCCCAACTTTAGGTAAGAGAGAAGAAGTTCCCTGAATCTTACTTCTTTCTTTTTGTTTCTTTGGCCATGACTATCACACAGCAACCAACCTTCTCAAATGACCATCTACAACCAACCACCAACAGCAACTCACCAACAGCAACCCCACCTCTCAGGGCTCTAGTCTTTACACATCCTCTGAAGAGTCCCTAGAATTCTAAACTTCACACCATTGCAGAAACTGTCTGCGGCTATGGCATGAGGCAAATTATAGTCAACTGCTGTGAACAATCTGAAGCAGTCGTATATCCTATACCTGGGATTAAAATGAAAACACATTCCCAAAATAAATCTGTGTTTCTTAAAGAAGCCAAAATTCTCACTACAGTCATGTGTGCCAACAAACATGGTCAGGTGACTGTTTTTTCTGCCTCCCATCTCTTAAAGCTGCTTCAGAAATACAGCACTCTTTGCCTCTTAGTTTTGTGGGCCTATTTCCTTCTATCCAAATTGCAACTTAGAATTAAATGAAGACTTTTATAATGTAATTGGATTCTTTGTAAAAGAAAAAAAGGGGGGGAGGAAATCTACTATACTATTCTTCAAATTATGGCCTGTACAGTCATTTTAAAGTAATAAATTCATGGAAATTTGATCTGCATATATGTGTGTGATCTTCCACTGTATTAAAATGTCCTTAAAGACAGGGGTTTTTTTCTTGAGTTTTCTGGATACCTAGCACCTTGCCTCAGACTTAGCTTCTTGAAAAATAGACAACGAACAAGAATCAAAAGGAGGAAACAATAGTAGAGGTAATGTTCACAGCTGGTCACAATGTCCAAAGCTGGTCAGAATGCTTACAGCTGGTCACAAACAATGTCCACAGCTGGTCATAATGTTCACAGATGGTCACAATATTCACAGGTGGTCACAATGCTCACAGCTGGTCACAATGTCCACAGATGGTCATAATGTTCACAGATGGTCACAATATTCACAGGTGGTTACAATGCTCACAGCTGGTCACAATATTCACAGCTGGTCACATGGGGGTGGTCTCTCAACCCCTGTGCCTATCCCCATGTGGAAGTCCCCTGAACTTCCTGTGCTTTGATTACCATTGAACCTCTGTTTTCTTAGTCACCTAACCCCAGTGGCTAGCTGTTGCGAAACCGTTCAGCACTTCCAAATTTCTGTGGCTAGCTGGGGTAGCACTCTCACCAACACACACTCCACTGTGGTTACCTTTCCCCTGGAGTTCAGTCATTGCCCAATCTTCCCATCCCAAAACATGACCTAATTCCACCTTAGCTATGTTCTTTCCCTCTGGCCCACCTGAGTCATCTTGAAATGGAAAACACCAGACAACCTTAGTTTAGAGTCAACAGATAACACAGCCGCTGGGCACTGAATCTATTATCCTAAACGCATTAACTATTTTATATTAGAAATATTCTAGTGGTGGATTCTGGTGGATTTTGCCATCAGATCTAACAGTTCACCGTCTACATTTTGTCTGCTTTCCTCCCGCCTCACCATCCAAAAGGAAGTGCCCTCCTCCTGCATCCACTCTTCCTCTCTCTCGGAGCCAGAAGGCCCGCCTCCTCTTCACCCAGCGATTGGCTTCTTGTCATCTTTATTATTCAATTAGTTAGGGGAGAATTCTGCTACATAAAGTGCTTTTCTTTAGTTATGGATTTATTTCTGTGAAAAGATACCGTGACCAAGGCAAGTCTTATAAAAAGCAAACATTCAGCTGAGGCTGGCTTACAGGTTCAGAGGTTCAGTCTATTATCATCATGGTGGGAAGCATCGCAGCATCCAGGCAGACATGGTGCAGGAAAAGGAGCTGAGTTCTACATTTTGATTCAAAGTCAGTAGAAGGGGACTGTATCACACTGGGCATAGTCTTAGCATAGAGGACCCCAAAGCCTGCCTCCAACAAGGTGACACCTATTCCAACAAGGCCACATCTCCTAATAGTGTCATTCTCAATGGGCCAAGCAGTCAAATACATGAATCTATGGGGGCCATTCCTACTCAACCCAACACGGTGACTATACATGGAGTCCCAAGGTGCAGAGTATGCTGTATGCTTAGAAGAATTCAGTGTAGAAAACATGAAGAACTTCAACTTTGATTCTTTCCACACCCTATTTCCTTTTATGCCCAATAACACATGAGAGGAATTCATGAGGCTATATTACAATTGGAAATTCAGAAAGATTTCTGTGCCCATAAAGTTTTTAAAAGAAGATCTCCCCACAAAATTAGCCTAATTCTTTTTGTGTGTTTAATTTAGAACTCAGTAAAGACACACAATACATTTCTCTATTTCAAGCACAGGAGACATTTTTCTCCTAACTGGTTAAGCACAGATGATGATGGGATCCCTGACAGGAATTAAAATAAAGTGACAACAGAGCTGAGACTCTCACAATGCAGTGCGCTCATATCAAGGTACGATTTCCCAGCCCGGTGAACAAAGTTGCTGCCTTGGCAGTAGCCTCTGCCAGTCTACTACAGGGAGAACAGATTCAGGAGAGCATTGTTCTTGTGTTTAGCACATGTAAACCTTCTTCTCATTATAATTACTGCACAACATGTAACCAATTTATGGTATTTGCATTGTATTGGATATAGTAAGTGGTCTGTAGACATAACGATATTGAAAGATTTGAAAGATGTGTAGGTTGTGTGAAAATACTATGCTACTTTACATAAGGAACTCACTCATCTTATATAATTAAGAATTCACAAAGAGTCCTGTACCCAATCCCCTGAAGATACACAAGGGACAACTGCACCTTCTGTTGCAAGAAGCATCTTTAGTACTCAGCCAACCCTGGTGAGCTATTGGCTTGGGGAGCCAAAGGAAACAGTCCTGAGAGATCGGAATTATGAATGTGGAAATCCTGAAATCTAAAACCCCCAAACTGTAATTCTCATGAAAGAAAAAAATTCTCTCTCTCTCTCTCTCTCTCTCATATGTGTGTGTGTGTGTGTGTGTGTGTGTGTGTGTGTATGTGAGGAATACATGTACACATATACCTATACAAATACATATCAGATTATGCCTATGGAATTTATAGTGGGCATTGTGATGATTAATTTTGTATATTGACATAAAAGTAAACTCTTAGGGGATGGAGAGATGGCTCAGAAGTTAAGAGCACTGATGCTCTTCCAGAAGATCTGAATTTAATTCCCAACACTCACATGGCACCTACCAACCATTTGTAATTCCAGTTTCTGGGGTTCTGCCACTGCAGGCACTATATGCATGTGACACAGACCCATGTGCCAGCAAAATACCCATACACATAAAGTAAAAATAAATAAACCCTTAGCAAAAGAAGTCTGTCCAAATATATTCTGTAAGTATCTCTGTATACATTAAACATATATGTATATATAAGTAGCTCTGTATACATATAAGTATATATGTATATATAAGTATCTCTGTGTACATTAAGTATATATGTATATATAAGTAGCTCTGTATACATAGATAAAAATACATTAGAAAAGGGCCTTTAAAGATATTTATTTTATTTATATGGGTAACTGCCTTCAGACACACCAGAAGAGGGCATTTGGATCCCATGTGGTTGTTGAAAATTAAACTCAGGACTTCTGGAAGGGCAGCCAGTGCTCTTTAGAACTGAGCCATCTCTCCAGGCCCAGAAAAAGGTTTTTCATTTGCATGTTTTTTTTCAAGAGTTACTTATTTAATGGATATGACAATACTGGTGCTGCCTTCAGACACACCAGGAGAGCACATCAGATCCCATTACAGATGGTTGTGAGCCACCATGTGGTTGCTGGGAACTGAACTCAGGGCCTCTGGAAGAGCGGTCAGTGCTCTTAACTGCTGAGTCATCTCTCCTGCCCTCTTATTTGCAAGTTTTTAATAATAAAGTTTATAACAAATTTTAAAGCTTAAGAAAATGTGATATATAGTAAGTTCTAAGAAAACATTGCTACACTGTTACCATGTGGTTCCGAGATGGTCCTTACACATTGCAGTATGTTAGGACTTTCTGGGCCCTGCCTCTTCCTCCTTTATGAAAATTTTTATGAAAAGCAGACAGAATATTATGTTCTATATTTAATTTTATTCCTACCAATAATACTTAGTCTCCCAACAAGTCCCATAAAAGACTTTATAAACAAGCGTGATTCCTGTTTTGGACGTCTGCAGTGCACCATGCTGCTAATTCATCACCGGTATCCCTGGCACAAACTCGTGATGCTGGGCTCTTTCTCTCTGCATCCTTCCAGCTCGGGAGCTGTACTGCACAGTAACGGCCAGAAGGCTTCAAGTTATCATACTCTTTTTTCTTGCAAATTTGACTACACCAAAGTACACTATCTGCGTGGCTTGTACACAGGCTTTGCACGGGTACATTAAGAGGTGGAGAGTCCCCTGCAATACTGATCTACATTTTTGAAAAATAAAATGTCTTGAGAACTCAGCTCCTTGGATAGCTGTTGGCACAGTGGTAAGCAGTTTCATAAAAGCGGTTTGGAGGTACATTGTGATTTTCGAGGTGGACCAGTTGCAAAACGGGCACACCAATTACCATCCATTGAGAAGCATGTTTATACATTGTGCCTTGTGACACATTTCCTTAGGAACACATGGTCTTCTCACAGCTGCTCCACCAGTGTGACAGTCAGAATATCTGAGCATATGCTGCTATTGCCTGTTTTCTTATGGGAAGGAGCCTATGAAGTGGTCGGCTGTGTCTTTCTTTGTTTCTCAAATATAACCCACTCTTTTTAAAAATGGAACTAGTATCTTAAACACATTCATAAGAAAACCGCTTTCAGCAGTAGATTTTAAAATGTTGGTGAACTTTTCTTGTTGTTATGCCAATATCTGTCAAGAAGCAACTTAAGGCAGGAAATCTTTATTCTGGCTCACAGTTTGAGGGGACAAAGGCCATGATGGTGGGGAAGGCATAGTGGCTTCCTGGTGGTGGGAGTGTGCGGCTGTGACCCTTTACATCCAACAGAGCAAGAAGCTGAGAACAGGCCGGAAGAGGGGTCAGGCTATAAAGGGTCAGAGCCCACCCCACGTGGCCCTCTTCCTGTAGTGAAGCTTCTCCTCCTGAAGGGTCCATAACCTTCTGAATCAGAGCCACCAGCAGGAGACCACGTGTTCAAATGCAGGCGCCTATGGGGACACTTCACATTCAAACCACAGAATGGTCTTACAGGAAAAGAAGATTTCTTTACATTTCTATTGCTGTGGGCTTGCTTAGCGTTTCAGAGGGTTAGTCTATGATAATCATGACTGGGAGCATGGTGGCAGGCATGGTGGAGCTGTAACTAAGCTCACACGTGGAAACAACTAGAAGGCTGTGAAACCTCAAACTCCACTCCCAGGGACACACCTTCTCTAGAAAGGCCACACCTCCTAACCCTTCCCAAATAGTTCTACCAGCTGGAGCCAAGCATTCAGACATACAAGCTTATGGGGCCATCGTCATATAACTACTACAGGCATCGGGGAGGGCATCTGCCGGTGAGCTTGCGACTGTGACCTGAATCCTCACTCACCTGCTCCATCTCATTCCCGGTGGCTTGTCTCCCTCACCTGCCAACTTTGGTCTCTTCGGCTGTTGGACTTCACCATTTATGTTTGCCACGTGACATTCTTTTTGGGTCATGTTGTGAGTTTTAAACAGATAACCGTATTTATAAAGGTATTCTGGCAACTAGCATTTCCAAAAATCATACACCTTGACCCAGTAAGATGGCTCTGTGGGTGAAGATGCTTGCCTCCAAGCCTGATGACCGGCGTTTGATCCCTGGGACTCACATGGTGGAAGAAGGGAACCAATTCCTACAAGTTGTCCTCTGACTTCCCATTTGCAATGTGGTACACATGTGCTGCACACACTACATACACATACAAACATATACATACACATATACATACCATATGTATATCTACACACATCACATCTACACACCACACACACATACATACACACACATACACAAACTTATACACACACACACCACATACACACCACACACACATACACATACATCACATATGCCACACACACACACACACACATACATCACACACACATACTAACACCACAGCATACATACACACACTACACACACACACACACATACATCACATATACCACACACACATACACACACATACATCACATATACCACACACACATACATACACATATATATACACATACATACATCACACACACATACACACTACACACACCACATACATATATATACATACATACATGCATACACACAGAGGTAACTTTTTTAAAAAGTGGCCTATACGCTTCTGCTTCTCTTCTTCTGAACCACAGGGTGACATCCCGTTTAGAAAAGGCAGCATCTTTCATTCCTGCAATTGAAGGAGAGCCTTCGACAGGCTTGTTCTTAGGTCTCGCGCTGGGAGATTCTAAACTGGGTGGCGTGCTATGTATTGCTGAAAAGCCAATCTACTCCCAAGGCCCCTTTTGGACCCATATGTGCCTCCATCAGGAGCTAAGACTATGAATAAAGTGTTTGGAATGCATGACAGCACGGTGGCTCCGCCCGCCTTGCTGACGTCATTGCGTATGAACCTCAAGTGGCCGGCTGGGTTGAAGTGGATCGGATCCCCTGGTGTAAGCTAGTGACAGTTCCCATGATGAATTTTCAGGATGGAGAGAGAAATGCCTGGAAGATCATTAGGTCTCTGTGATGTCACAGAATCTAGGGCAGTGGTTCTCAACCTGTGGGTCGCGTGTCCCGTTTGGAAATCTGTGTGTCAGGTGTTTATGTCATGATTCATAAAAGTGCCAAAATTATAGTTATGAAGTAGCAGCAAAAATGATTTCATGGTTCGGGGTCACCACACCTGAGGAACTGTATTAGAGGGTTAGGAAGGTTGAGGACTGCTGGTTTAGGGCTTTGGAAGGTTTAGGGGCGTGATGTCGTTGGAGAAAGTGGTGAGCTCTGAGTCCCAGTGTAGTCTCTGCTCAGTCCTCCACTCCCTGCCCCCGCGGCCATGCACCCTTCATCTATAAGTTCCCTTGTTCAAGTGTTTTCATCACAGAAGAAACCGCTAAAACAGTGAAGGTCCTCAGGCCCCCGCCATCCCTCTTAACCTCCGACCCAACCCCAAAGCCCATTTGAAACAACTTGAAATCAGAAGACGTGGCTGAAAACCATAGTAGGCGGCGTGTATTTTAAAGCGGAGCCGAATCCATTATGGCGAGTCACCTGAGCTCATGCCGTTACTGAGTTCTGCTCGTGGATGAGAAGCTCATCGTGAGATCACGGACAAGAAAGAACAATCCCTCGGTTTAAGTCTAATACCAAGGGATTTAATTGAGACTTACTTGAAACTTCATTTGCTCAATCTGAACATTGGCTAGGGGTGTTGGATAGTGTGCAAACACCCTGGTGCGGCCTGAGGTGGGAGAAGAAACTGAGGAAACCGAGTTTATGTATCCGTCCCATCTTCCTGATTCCTTCGGGCATAAATCTTCCCCAGTTCTTTCCTGCTACTCTTGAGACCCTGGAGGATCCCAAAGAGATGGACGTGGCCACGCCTTCTTATGAATATTCAACAGCAAGGCTGTGAGGGAGCGCGGAAGAAAAACCCTTTGGGACCCTCATGAGTCCAGGCAGAGGACGGCTGCCCCATCCCGGGCTGGTTCCTAGACGACCAGACTGACCAAAGTCTGGATGAGCCTCAGGCAGCTGCGCCGTTCGCCCTTTGTGGCCCATCTAAACTCTGCCACGGCTGCAACAGCCGCTCGGATGAACCACTAGGGGACCGAACGGTCAGGCAGGTCTCGCCTTTGTGGAGCAGAAGAGGGGGGCGCGCACCCGGAGAAGTTTTTTGCCCACCTCCCACTGGTGACTTCCCAGAGTCCAGGCTTTGCGTGCAATGGTTCCATGGACTCCCTGCTAACGTAAAGAAATGCTGAGAAAGGTAAGAGAAGTTGCCTGCTGGCTGCCACAGTGTGTAGCGGAAATCCTGGCCGCGTTTTATTTCCTGAAAAGAGGATAGGAGTGGAACTCTACAGTCCCAGCCTTGCGGATTTGAAAAGTTTAGGCGGGCACAGCAGGTGCGAGGCGCCAGGGCGGAACCGCACTGCACAAAGCCTGCTCCCTAGCAGGTTGCCATGGCAGCAGGAGCAGCGGCAAGCCTCGCGTGCCTGCGTTGCTGGGAGACCTTGGGGCTCAGGGGACTTGGCCCCTCTGGCCATTTTGAGCCCCAGGATGAGCTTTCAAGTAAGATTTCTTTTGGCACACGTGTCTGCGCGCGCACACACACTGCATTTAAGTAGCGCCTCGCCCTGTGGTTAGGACACTAGGCTTCTAGACCGTCACCTGCTATTGAAAGTGACTTGGATTGTGACCTGATGGACACATGATAAAGTTAGATGGTCCTTTCTGAAGTTTAAAATAAGGCGTTCTCGGGTCGGGGCTGCCGGCTCAGAGGTGAAGCGCTGCTCCGGAGTTCGATCCTTTGCACCACTTCAGTACACAGTCAAGTGACTTACAACCTTACCTGTGACTTCAGCTCCCCCAGTGCCTCCCTCTGGGTTCTTCCGGCATCTGCACTAACAATCACAAACAGACGTGCGCGCGCGCGCACACACACACACACACACACACACACACACACACACACAAACAAGGGTTGTTTGCAATTAAACGCTGCAGTTTCCTCGCCTTGCGGTCATTGATTTTTTTCCTATGAAGTCAGAGAGAGAGGCGGGGTTCTTTCAGATGAAGGACTCTCGGAGAGATTAGGCACATTGAAGATTTTAAAATCAGAAGCAAGTTGACAAACATTTCAGATCTGCCACGAGAAGACAGTGGGGTGAGGGGACAGAGACACCTTTCTAGTGCACATGGACGAGCGCATTTGCGTCACCCCCACACCTGGGAGATTGGAGAATATCTAAGTCCAGGCCCAGGGTTCACAAGTTTACTGCAAATCCAGTGGTGGGAAGGAGATCTGAGTCTAACCCGAGGCCAGTGGGCAGTTGGCCTTTTGGGCTACTATGGCTCCGATTCAGAACGTTTTGGATTTGAGACCATCCCAGGTTTCAGGAGTTCAGATTAGGAATGCTTGCCCTGGTTTACTCTCTCCTGCTGCGACGAACAGCGTGGGGGGAGGGGAAGCCGCGGCCCACCCTATAGCTACAGTCACAGTGAGAGAGCAGGAGAAGGCTGGAGCAGAGGCCGTGGAGGAAGGCTGCTCACCTGGCTCGCCCAGCTTACTTTATACAAGCAGAACCACCTTCCGGGGTGGACTAGCCCCTCCCACAACAGTCAAGACTCCTTAAGGCCGGTCTTATTGCAGCATTTTTCTCAGTCGAAGTGCCATTTTTCCCCCAGTGACCCTAGCTGTGTCAAGGTGACGAAAAATTAGCCAGCACATAGGCACACACAATTAAAAACAATAAAAAGATTTTTTTCTTGTTTTCAAGGTTGTCCATGCTGTAAGTATTATTTAAAAGTAATAAATAACACAGTTTCTATCCATAACAATATTTTTTGTCTTCCGGGTTTCACAAAAATCTTTGCAAAAGAGAAGTCCGGGTGTCAGGCAGCTGCACTGGGAAAGTCAGAATTCTGCCGTTGCGTTACAGCCTTTCAGTAGAGCTCTAGAAAGGGCTCCGTTTATTTCACTGAGAATGTTTCCCCGTAAAGTGCCAGATCATTTTGGCTTATGTCCTCGTTTCTGCTTAGCCACATCACGCAAAGCGAAGATGGCAGGAGTTAAGCTACTGTCTCCAGAGCCTCAAGAGAAGCTACAGTTCTAGCTTCTTTTCCTTTCTTAGCCTCGTAAAGACACCGTATGCTGTTCTTAATTTGCTCTTTCAGAGTTTAATTGTGCTCACTAACGGTACTGCCGTGCTCTTAGCTATTAAATGTCCTTACTGTAGCTGACCACTTGTTCTGCCTGTTTTTTTTTTTTTAAATAATGTGTTATTCACTCAGTATTTTTTTAATATGTTTTTTGAGGCTATCTTAAATGCACAGCGCTAGATTCATGAGAAGCGACCATAGTGGTAAGGGAGAGGAAAATGAATGGACAATCCTTTTAAGTATGCTCTTCCATAAGTTTCTTATTTATTGATTAGTTATTATATTTTCATTATTCCATGTTACAAAAGGCTGGGCTTTAAAAAAAACTCGTTACAATGAGTATAATGCAAAACGTTTAACAATACATCGTATTAGAATTGTTTGGTTTTTGAGAAAGGATCTTAGGTAGCCCAGGCTGGTCTCAAATCTCCTCCATAGCAGGGGGATAACCTTGAACTTGTGATCCTCCTGCCTCTGCCTCCTGAGTCATGAGATTACAAGTGTACTCAAGCCCAGGTGATACACGTAATTGTATCTCACAGAAATCATACAAGAATTTATCCTGCCATCTAAAAATAGGGCTGAAAATCAAGCTCAGAAACGCCGAGTGGGCAGCCAAGGTGACCCCAAAAGGGAGGAGCTCACTGGTGTTGCCTTGTGCCAACCCCTGCAGACCAGATGTATTTGTAAACTTCAAAGGGCAGACCACCTCTCATCACACCTGGGGTTGTAGGACGAAAGTATCCTCCCCTTTCCAAGGCTCCATCTCTGTCTGGGAAGGTAGAGAAGCTCTTTAGAAAGAGGAAGGAGAGAAGGTGGCAGATCAGAAGGGAAGAGGTGTGGAGGGGCTCCAAGGAGTAAAAGAGAACAGAGCGAACAGGAGGAAGGAAGGGAAGTCAGTACAGGACCCATGGTCACAAATGGGACCAGGAGAAGGGCAGCAGGTGAAGTGGTGAGTAGGATTGTTGGTCAGCCTGGACCGCTACAGCCACCAGCCACCAGGAGCCTCCACACCAGCACGTGCTGACTGGGTTCACAGTTCTGGGCCTAGAAGCCGAGAGGTCTACTCCTCAGGTGTCTCTTCTGAGACTTTTCTCATTGGCCGCCTTCCCTCCCACCCTCAGACATCACATGGTGGTTCTTCAGCTTGTGCAGATGAGGATGGCTCTATTGAATTAGAGCGTACCCTCACAACCTCCTTTTACCTCAGCGACCTCTTCAAAGGTCCTGTCCCAAACACAGCCACATTCAGAGGCACTGAGGATTAAAGCTCCATCCCAAGGACTTTAAGGATGAGGAAGGTGACATTGGCCCATCACCGGGAAGACTAACCCAGCTACCTTGCCTTTTGTTCATTCATATTCTCTCCGGATGCACATGAATGGTTTAGCTACCTGCGGTCATCTCTGTATGCTGGTACGTTCCACTGACTGTCTGCTTTGAGGAAAAGACCTGCGGGCATGGATTCTGCATCCCTGGTCTGGCATCCTTTTATTCTCAGCCCAGAGGGGATGGCTTCAAGCCTTGGGAAGTTTTGACAAGAGCAAAGTTTGATCAACGACCCGGTTTCCAGTGAGGCGTGACCCGTCTGCCTGCCTTTTGTGGGCAGTGGAGTGCAGCCATTGGCTGCTCGGCATGTCTGATAATAATGAAATTAATTCAATGGCAATGCCATGTGGTCTGGAAAGGAGAGACGTGACAAGAGGTGGAGCCATAAGTCAAGGTGACCTCCACCTGCCCGATTCCAAACTTCTTCCTAATGAAATCTGTTGGCATCCTGCTTCAGAGTTCTGGGAAGATGGCCATGGATCCTTGAGGGCTTTGAATAACCAAACAAGCTTGTAACTGAGATGTGTTCTAAAGACTTCAAATTGTTGAAATACGGTCATAAAATAACAGGAGCTGGGAGAAGCCTGCAAGCCTCCTCAGTCCAGATCTTTGCTCTTGGCTGGTCACACAGAACCTGCTTTGTGAAAGGAGTAATTGATATTAGACATCAAGATAGCCAAAGAGGGTTCCAGAAATTTCCACAATGAGGGCTTCACTATTCGTCAATTCTATTCATCAATCGCCAGAGTCTCAAAGGACTTGTGTTTGTCTCCTCAGCATCCTTCAGTACTCTGTAATCTCCCTTCGGGAAACAGCGTGTTGTCTATCCTGCATTTTTGAAAAGCAGTTCCACTTCTGGGCATATACCCCAAAGATGCTCCATCATGTAATAATGACACCTGCTCCACCATGTTCATAGCAGCCTTTTTTATAATGGCCAGAAGCTGGAAAGAAGGACCCAGACGTCCTTCAACAGAGGAATGGATACAGAAAGTGTGGCACATTTACACAATGGAGTACTACTCAGCTATTAGAAACAAATTTCAAGGCAAATGGATAGATCTAGAGAATATCATCCTAACTGAGATAATCCAGTCACAAAAGAACACACATGGTATGCACTCACTGATCAGCAGATACTAGCCCCAGAAAGCTCTTAATACCTAAGAAACAACTCACAGACCTTACGAAGCTCAAAGAGAAGAAGGGCCAAAATGTAGAAGCCTCAATTCTTCTTAGAAAAAGAAAAAGAAAAAGGGGAAAAATTGTGTGTTCATCATATATTATTATGTAACAAATTTTGTGAGCTGTAATAATATTTTATAAAATAAATAAATTAATTTAAAAAAAAAAGAAAAGCAGTTTAGTAGATAGCTCATTGGCCCTTCTCTGCAAGTTGCATGGAAACCGTCCACAGTTTGGGGAATGTTTCTACAACAGAACTCACCCTTCACCCCATTTCTTGTTGAGTTGTGATCTTTACGTCTCTCTTGCCTTTCCCTGAGTCAGCCTCCTTTGAGCACCAAGCTAGTTCTCTTTGCGTGTGGATCCCTAAACCAGTGGTTCTGAGCCTTCCTGATGCTGTGACCCTTCAGTACAGTTCCCACAGTCACGCTGACCCACAACTACAAATTATTTCCATTGTCACTTCATAACTGTAATTTTGTTTCTCTTATGAACCATAATGTCAACATCTGTGTTTCTTAATGATCATAGGTATGATCCCAAAGGGGCCGTGACCCACAGGTTGAGAACCACTGTCCGTCCATGGACTTGGTGAGACCTTGTTAAAGAGCACTTTCCAAATGGGCTCTTCGGAGCATCCCAGCAGCCTGGGTGGGTGGTTTTAGAAGCAGGCTTTTATGTAGACAGCTTTTGCTATGCAGCCAAGAAGAATGCCTGTTCTCAGTATAGCACACGTGTGTCTTAGGGTTTCCATTGCTGTGAAGAGACACCACGTCCAAGGTAATTTGTACAAGTAACAATATCTAACTGGGGCTGGCTCACAGGTTCAGAGGTTCAGTTCATTATCATGGCGGGAAGAATGGCAGCATCCAGACAGACATGGCGTTAGAGAAGGAGCTGAGATTCTACATCTTGTCCAGAGGCAAACGGGAGAAGACTTGTTTCCAGGCAGCTAGGAGAAGGATCTCAAAGACCACCCCAAAGTGACAGGCTTCCTGTAAAAAGGCCACACTCCTAGTTATACCAGCCCTGGGCCAAGTATACTCTAACCACCACAACCAGAGAAATCAGGTTTGACAGGCAAGACATGTCCTAAATGACAGTTCAAGATGGTTCTCTTTCTCTGGGCCAGAAGTTTGCCCAGTTGGTCACTATACACAAGTGACAATTTCAGGAGGTTGATAGGGGACTCAGTTACTTCTTGTAGTACCCTGTCACTAAATGCTCACCTCAGATGATGGCATAGAAGAGACAGATGTGGATAAAGGATGAGGAGACCCAGCTGTTCCTGATTGGTGGTGTTCTCAGAGTTAGACAGAATGAGTTAACCCTTCACTGCCCTGTGCCTCTGAAGAAAGTCATGGCACCACAGTGGCTTGGAGGCTCCCAAGCAAGTGGCATTCATCACTATACAGTGTGCCGACAGGGGCATGACACACAAGGCTCCCGACCTTTCTCCTCCAGTGGTTTGCAGTGTGGCTCATGGTAAAGGGATATGAGCACAAAAAAGAACAATGACAGTCACGTGTCCCTAAATACAATGCCTTCTGAGCTCATGTTTCCTCTCCTACCCATTGTTACGGTTTTGCTCTGCAGTCTATGTTGGCCCTGAACTCACAATGATAAAATTCTGCCCAGGCTTTGCAGGGTTCTGTGCACTTGTTTAATTTGGTTTCTTTTATTTTACCTCAGCAGTTCTCAATCTTCCTAATGCTGCAACACTTTAATACAATTCCTTGTGCTATGCTGACCCCCAGCCATAAAAAATATTTTTATTGCTACTTCAGAGCTGTAAGTTCACTGCCTTAGCACCCCCTGTGACATGGTTGTTTGACCCCCAAAGGGATTGCAACCCCATGTTGAGAACTGCCGTCTGAGCATATTACATGTTTATGCACATGTTCTGGATATCTGGGTGGGCCCGCCCCGCCCCACCCCGCCCACTCCGCTCCGCCCCGCCCCGCCCCGCCCTGCCCCGCCCTGCCCTAGGACCTGCTCATCACACACTTTGTCCCGTCTTTGACAGGGACTTACGTAGGCCGGACCAGCTTCAAACTCTCTGTAGAACCCAGGATTGTCTTGAACTTCTGATCCTTCTGCCTCTGCCTCCTGAGTGCTGAGTTGCAGGCACGCTAGGTTTATGTTCTGCAGTGCTGAGGATCAAACACTGGACGTTGTGCATGTTAGGCAAGCACTCTACTGATGAACTACAGCCCTTCCCCCACACCTCTGTTTCCAAGGAAAATATATGGTAAATTGTAGATTGTCCTGAAGCTGTTTGTATTTTAATGTTAATTCCACTTCCCAAGAAGGGCTACCCAATTAAACCTCCCCGTATTGATGAGTAAAATAAAAGCCAGTGACTGGGCGGGGTGAAGGAGGTGAAAAGGGGGGAGATCTAAGAGGTCAGAGGACGAGAGGTGAGAGATTGTGGCAACATGGAGTTTCCCAAGGACCAGTTAGAGCTGGAATTAATTGGTGTTAAAAAGCTATGAGCATATAGAAGGGCAGTTTGTATCTTTGTCTATTTGATGCAGTCTTGTTGTGTGTGTGAAAGGTTTGTGGATTGAGAGTTGAATATATAAACCTGAGTGAAAAGCAGTCGGGCTGTAGAGTTGTGTTTGTGTTGAGTTTTGGGATAAACGAACACCCAGGATGGAGGTGAAAGGCAGACAGAGGGAGACCGCCAAGGGAAGGGAGTTGCACAGTCAGGGTTGGGCCATGGGGCTCAGACCCGGTGACTCAGGCCAAGCGACTGGGGTGAGCACTGCTCCATGTCAGGGTCGGGCCTGAGGAGTGAGACCTCAATGCCAATAAAGAGATCAGCCATTTTAATGTTTAATATTTACTGCAACAGTGAACTCCCAACAAGTGAGATGTTTCTGTTGAACAAACTCTTTGAAGTGTAGAAATTAGAAAAACTGGGGACTTTGTCTAGCAGAGTTTGTTGGAGGGTATGAACAGCCAGGTGCAAATCCTGCTTCCATTGATGACCAAATACTTGGTGAGCCAACTCCCGAGAGACAAGAATGTGTTGTCTGTGGGAGGGCAGATTTGGTTAGCTTCTAGGGTCCCCTCATGCTCTAAAATTCATCTCTTAAAACTACCCTGATATGAGAATTATTTTCCCTAATTAGGAAACATTCTCTGTTTTCTTCATCTTTTTGGTCCATGCCATTGTCAGGTTGTCCCTCCTGGCTTTGACCACAGGGGTGAGAGATCTTCTCAGCTTTGAGGGAACTTCAGGGCTGTACAGTGAACACATGGCCACAGGAACGCCACACAGTTGACATTGTTGAATTCTATTCCAAGTAGACTCTCAATATCTTACCCAGCAGATACCTTGGGCTCCTTTGATTGGAAATAAAGAGGCTTCTGCTACACAGTAAAGCAACAAGACTTTACTGTGGTCACTTTCGCTACTGACAAAAATCCCAAAGCACTGCAGATCCAGAAGTATATTTACACTTTAAATAGTGGATTCAAAATAATGAAGCATTGAATTTGTTAAGGAAACAAAACTTTCACACCTAATAGAACTGGCCTTTTGGCTCACAGATTGCCCGTTCTTGGGATTGTATTTGAGAGAGTTCTTTTATGTGGTTGATTCTCTATTTAGACAGTAAGTATATTATTTGAGAAAGTATTACCATGTCTAGCTCTTAGAATGTATATGTCTCCTAAAAAGTGACGACGTCCGGAGATTGAAAAAGAAACACACACACACACACACACACACACACACACACACGGGTCATTCAGTAATGGGTGAATGCCACCCAGGCTTTACTCGGGATTCCTTTTATATGGGGTGAACAATAAAGCCTGGAGAGGCCAGGTGCAGTTAAGAGTGTGCAAAACAAGATGTTTTCAGGGTAGCTTGGATGGAATGTTCTGGGAGGCGGTGGTTAAGAACCACAATGGATACAAGGAAGGAGTTCTTAGCAAAACAAGCAGGAGAAGGGAAAATAAGGCCAGGTTCCAATGGCAGGTCACAACAAAAAAGCCCGGCCACCTGGAAGATGACCATATTTTCAGTGTATTGGAAAATAGATAAAACCAAGAAGAAACCAACACCTACCATGACTGAAAGACTGTGTTCTTTAGAGAGAGTTTAAGGACTTTTGAAGCCATGTCTGTGAATCTGCCCCAAGGAGTCATTCAACAAGATTCTTATGCAGCCAGCCAGGCAGTTGACTTTGAGTTTCTATTTTTCCTATCTAAAACACATAATTACCCAGAAATAATTTAGATGTGAAATTATATGTTGACTAGTAAGAGGTAAAAGCACAGCATTTGGAAAGTTTAATATCTCATTTATCATTTTTAAGTAGTTTAGTTAAACTGATCATATTCGTATTTATTGTTCAGTCACCAACTCCAGTATCCCACTAGCAAAGCTGCGCTTCCAGTCACCCAAAGCCCCGCCTCCATAGTCACCCAAAGCCCCGCCTCCATAGTCACCCAAAGCCCCGCCTCCATAGCATCCAAAGCCCCGCCTCCATAGTTACCCAAAGCCCCGCCTCCATAGTCAACCAAAGCCCTGCCTCCATAGCATCCAAAGCCCCGCCTCCGTAGCATCCAAAACCCCGCCTCCATAGTCATCCAAAGCCCCTCCTCCATAGTCACCCAAAGCCCCGCCTCCATAGCATCCAAAGTCCCGCCTCCGTAGCATCCAAAACCCTGCCTCCAAAGCCTTCCATCACTAACTCCCTGCAACAATGATTGTCTTTTGTCGCTCCGGACAGAAATGAGGACACAAGGAGCCTCAGGAGATGCACACTCATGACTGTCTCATTTCAGCTGGATTATCTCACTCACCTGATGTCACTAAACTTCATCCATGTTGCAGCATCTGTCTGAATTTTATTTTCTTTTTATGGCCAAACAACACGCTATTGTGTGTATATCAACATTTCATTTATCCATGGATATGTGAGTTGTTGATGGACATGTGGGTGGCTCACACCATTTTCATTTGTGTGCGTGTGTGTGTGTGTGTGTGTGTGTGTGTGTGTGTGTGTGTGAAAGAGGGGGGGGAGTCAGAGGACAGCCCTGGGCGGGCACTTCCGCCTTGACTGAGAACATGTCCCTTCGTTGTTCAGCGCTATGTACATCAGGCTAGCGGACCTGTGAGCTTCCTGTCTCTCTCATCTAGACGGGCACATGGGTCCACAGATGTGCAGTTCACCATCAGCTGTCTCCACAGCCCCCGTCTTCCTAATGGCAGTGTAGAATTCTCTTCTGTGGCTGTAACACGTTATATAAATTAGTCCTTGATGACAGGATTTAAGTTTTTTTCCATGTTTCAAATACATCATTGGGAACTTAATGTATGCAAGGATATCTGTGGACAGAATTTCTTGAGATGAACTTATTTGGCCAAAAGTGTTTGGGGGTACTAAACTTGGGGGGATGTTGCTAAACTGTCCTCTGTTTACACTGCTTTGTACCCTTGAGGAGAGATTCTGTCTCCTTGTCCTTCCCCAGAAGCCTGTTAACACACCACCCTGGCTCACTGCATGGTGGGAAACAATGTATCGGTGTAGTAGGAAGTCACAGTCTGTGTGATGCCTCGGATTCCAGGATTGCACTTGACTTGCTGGGCTCACTTTCCGGCTGTTGAGGTTTCTCTCTTCTCTCTTCTTTATACTGGCTGCCATTGAAAACTGCCTTTGTCTGGCATCTTTCCTTCGCCAGTGGTTGGGAGTCTTTTGGAGCTGGGTAGTGAGACGGGAACTTTGAGAATAGTGAAACCTGCTCTTCACGGCCACCGAGCAAATGCTGGCTCCGTGACAGAGCGTGACCAGCCGTAGGAGGCTCTGCTCCAGGGGAGGCTTCTCAGAAGTGGGATCTCGACGGGTATTATATCATTTCAGATCTACTCAACTTATTTTTTACAAGTTCAATCTGAACCTAAGATAATAAATAACAGTATAAATGAGGAAAAATGGCTCGCCATTAAGTTTCCCTTTGCTAAACCCACATAGCTACATCCTGCACAGCTAAATTGAACGTGCTCCTCTGAGCTCATTCTTTGACAGGCCAGGTAATGCCTCAGTTTCTGATTTTGTTGTGTAGGTTTTCCAAGGCACACACCCAGGCTCTCGTGATGCATGGCACTCATCTAGACGACCTCATAGATGGGTACTGTCGCCTTCACTTCATAACGGGAAAAATCATGTCACAGAGCACCTTTCTGTTCTTATGAATATTGAAGCACAGAAACTCCACACCCTGGTCATGGTCCCTCCAGCAAAATCAGGTTTTCAAAATAATGGGGTTTTCCCTATTAAACAATCACCAAAGCTAAATAGACATTTTGAGACCAGAAATGGCATCTATTTTTGTTTTAGCTTTGTTGTTGTTGTTGTTGCTGGGGTACTATATGCATGCAGTAGCTATCCATGTTCAGAGTGCGGTTTGCAAGTTTTAATGTATGTTTCTACCCGGAAATGAGCATCACATCTAAGAGAATGAGGGTACTGGTACTCTTAGGTCCTTCCCCTGGAGCCCTCTTTCCCAACACCAAACACCAGTTGATGTTTTCTAGGGTTGATACAGAAGGAGATTAATACAAAATAAACTCTGCTGTTTTGTTTCTCTTCTGTCTGGCTTTTGTTCCTCTGATATATATTCATGCTGGACCTCACATCGCTCATTCAAACCTTTTAGTTCTTGGTAATTCCCCATCATTTACTCGGTGGGCATAATCGCTCCTTCTTGTAAGCTACTTACTGACATGGCGATTGGGTTGCTGGGTAGATGCGTTCAGATTTTTAAGAGACTGCCAAACTTTCAAAGACTTTAATGTCATTTCACTATCAACTGGCACTGTGTCTCAGTGACTTCGCATGAATTGGAGTTTTATGTGTGTGATTCTTGATTTGCTTTGTCCTGTACTTTGTATTTGTATTTTCACTAATTTCATATATGACCGTTGTATAAACATCACTCCCAACTTTCTCTCTCATCTCTCACTCCTTCTGACCCTACTGCTCCTTCCTAAATTCAAGACCTCTGATTCTTTAGCTACTATTGTTATTATATAAGTCATTATAATATAAAATATAATAGCTGTACTTGTTATGAATTAAATCATTATAACATAATGATTAAAGAGTCATATAATAAGTAGTTAAATAATTAAAATAACATATAAGTAATGTGTCAGTGGATGTTGCAGTCTTCCTGGTAACCAAATTGTTGAGATTTTATGCAAGCATTTTTTTTCTGCCGTGCCTAAAAGCAGGTGTCCTGGCTAGTTTTATGTCAACTTCAAACAAGCTAGAGTCATTTAAAAGGAAGGAACTTCAATGGAGAAAATGCCTCTATAAAATGCAGTTGTAAGGCATTTTTTAATTAGTGGTTAATGGGGGAGGGCCCAGTACATAGCAGATGGGGCCGTCTTTGGGCTGGTGTCCTTTTATAAGAAAGCAAATTGAGCAAGTCTTGAGGAGCAAGCCAGTAAGCAGCACCCTCCGTGGCCTCTGCATCAGCTCTGCCTCCAGGTTCCTGTCCTGACTTTCTGATAATGAATAGTGATGTGAGCCAAACAAACCCAGGGTATCTCCCCACCCTTGCACACCAAATCTCTGCAGAGGTAGGCACATCCCCTCTCACTGAAGCCAGACAAGGCAGCCCAGCTAGAAGAACATATCCCATGTACAGACAACAGCCTTTGGGACAGCCCCTGCTCCAGTTGTCCGGGATCCAAATGAAGGTCAAGCTTCACATCTGTTACATATGAACAGGGAGGCCTAGGACCAGCCTGTGTATATTCATTGGTTGGTGGCTCAGACTCTGAGAGCCCCAGGGACCAGGTTAACTAACACTGTTGATCTCCCTGTGAAGTTCCTATCCCTTTTGTGGCCCACATTTCTTCCTCTTATTGTTCCTTAAGAGTCCCCAGGCTCCATCCACTGTTTATCTGTGGGTGTCTGCATCTTTCTGAGTCAGCTGCTGGGTGGAGCCTCTCAGAGGACAGATATACTAGGCTCCTGTCTATAAGCATAACAGAGCATCATTAATAGTGTCAGGGATTGGTACTTACCCATGGGATGGTTATAGGTTGGCCATTCAGTCAGTAACAACTGAAATTCCTGATGAAATTTTATGCTGTTAGGTGTTGCTATAGACAGCCCAGCATGTGCCCCTCCATGCTCTGACACAGAACAGTAGAGGCCATTAAGGGAAATCTCCTCTGGTCAGGAGGATGGAATCTCCCTGGCTAGGATGGAGACATGACATTTCAGCTGACCATCAGTCACCTAGCTGAGGGACTACTTTAGGAAATCGGGTTCATCTCAAGCCATGCTAAGGATGGTAAGTCTGCTGGCTTTTCAGAATTGCTCAAAAAGGCATAAGTTGTCATTTCCTTCTGTCTCTGTTCTAAACATGCTTTCCCTAAGACTTTGGACTTTCTTGCTCTTTAAAGCACCCTCCCTCTCAATCCCTGCCATGTGGCTGCCTGGTATCACATGGCTGACCTCCAACCCAACATCACTCAAGCGACATTACCTTTCCCCCTCTCCTCCTCTGGGTGGAGGGTCACCTGCCCTGGTATTTTAAAACCACGTCTAATAACGTTTTCCTCGAGCTCCTACTTGAGATCATTCTTAAATTCTTTTATTATGAGACTAAGACTCCAAGAGGGGACCCCAGTTTCCTTGGTACCAGTTACACAGCTAGATTTTGCCGCGAGCCTGTGATGCCTCTGAGCTGATTTTCACACATGGTGCAGACATGATTGTGCTTCATCTTTCTGCATAAGAATGTCCATCTGGTCTACCTCATCTTTCTGCATAAGAATGTCCATCTGGTCTACCGCCATTTTCTGACAAAGGAACCTGCTTTTCCACTGAATTGTCCATGTGCATTTGCTGAAGAAAAAAATCAATCAACCACGTATCTGGTCTATTGTTAGATGCTATTCTGTGCGGTGACCAGTTTTCCCATCTTTCCCACAGTACCAGTTTGTTTTAGTAACTGCAGCTTTATAAGTCCCCAGATCAGATGCCCCACATTTTGGGCTATTTTAGGTACTTTACGTTTCATGTACTGTTGGGATAGATTCTTATTTCCATCCAAGAAGAGGAATGTATGTCAGGGCATTGGCTTCTATTCTGTAGGGTGTGTTGCTGGAGCCGGGGCGACCTGGGGTGTGCTGAAGACAGTACTGAACCCTAGTCCTCAGTAGGCTAGCCCCTGTCCTCCAAGACACCCGACTCTGCCCTCTGTTTGCCCTTGAACTACAGCTGGACCCCCTCTGCTCAGTGAGTCTGACAACAAAAGCGGTTCCCTCTTTGTGCCATTCTCAGGAGACCACTGCCTGTCATCTGCTATTTGAAGACCATAGGTTCATACATTTGAATTGATTTTAGGTTTGTGTGTTTGTTTTTTAAAGTGAGAGTAAATCAGATGCCTGTTCAGTTTTTGTTTGTTACTTTTGTGATAGGGTCTCATCATTTAGACCAGGCTAGGCTGGAACTCACTGAGATCTGCCTGCCTCTGTCTTGGGAGTGCTGGGACTAAATCCCTACCTAGCTCTCTGCTACTGACTTGATTTTTTCATTAGAAACACAAAAAGATGATATTTCACACTCCCTGAAATGCATAAAATTCACCGTAGAGCCTTTCTCCACAGAGCAGAAAGAGCTTGGTTGGGAGAAGGCCTGTGCAGAGTTTCTGATGGGCTTTTCAGGGAAATTTTGTAGCTTGGGAAAATACAAAATGTCTACACAGCTTGAGTTGTGGACAGATGAGGCCCCTCTATTTCTGTTCGGGATGTCCTCTCCCCTCCATGTGGCTAATGAGACTACAAGGACAAGAAGTAGCGAGAAGCTTCCACCGTGGACTTTAGAGGCTCAATGAAGAAAGACCACCCTCATGTCTTGTCTGCCCTCGGGGTAAAGAGTATGGAGCCCACTGGGCCATCCTTCAGGGTCTGCCGAGGTGCTGATGGAAGTGAGCATTAGGGAGTGAGGTCCTCTGGCCGTTCCTCGGAGCCTGTTTCGTCACTGATGGAAATAAACTGCCCTTTGGTGTGTTGTGAGGTATCCATCAGAGAAGACCATTTGGACATGGGTTCGAGCCAACAGAATGTCTTCATCAGCTGCCCTGTACCTATCCTATGTTCGGGACTGGGGTGCAGTCCTGAGCCTTTCTCCAGGTGAACTTTTAAGCCTAAAAAGCACATCCGAAGTTGACAGACCTTAGTTAGCAAGAGCAGTTAGCCAAAGGCAGAACTACAGGAGACAAAAGGCAAGGTCAGTATATTTAAGGACCTCCCCAGAACCGTGGACTTTGATGGACTAGACCTTTGTTCTGTCCCTGGCCGGGGCTGCTGCCCACATGCTGGGTTCCAAGGCCTGGATGGCACTTTCATCATGGCCTCAGTGGTGCTAAGGTCTGGGGACCAGTTACAAGTGCTGTTCAGCTGTCCTGTATGCCTTAGTGCACTAGCATCCTGCCTAGCTCCCCAATAATGCCTAAGTTACAGACAATGGTGCACAGGCCGTCCACACTGGAAATGAGGCTCTGTGTTAGTCAACTGTGCCATCACCTTGAAGTACCTGTCAGATTGTTTTGTTAGAAGCATTGTCTCCCACAGTGGTCTAGAAATGCAGCTGTGTGACTGTGGGGGGTGTGTGTCTGTGTGTGTGTCTGTGTGTGTGCATGAGAATGCATGTGTGTGTGCTTGTGTGTGTGTATGAGTGTGTGTGTGTGTCTGTGTGTGTGTATGAGCATGCATGTGTGTGTGTGTGTGTGTGTGTGTGAGTGTGTGTGTGTGCATGAGCATGCATGTGTGTGTGGTTGTGTATATGTGTGTATGAGTGTGTGTGTGTGAGTGTGTGTGTGTGTGTGTGTGTGTGTATACCATATCATATATTAACTTATCTTGATGCCTCAGTGATGAAAACCCTGAATGTAGCTTCTTTGGAACCAGAAAATGGCTTCATTTCTAGGCTTCAAGAAAACCAGGTTTATAAGGGAAGATTGTTGGACAAATAAGACTTTTAAAAAGATCAGCTGTTCAAAAAGTGCGTGGAGTGCACACAGGGAAGGTGTGCCATGAGCAGCTTCGGAATCCAGCTCAAGCAGGTCACAAGGACTGTATTTGTTCTTGTTCTCTGGGCAGAGAGTCCTGGTTGTATAAAAAAGCGGGCTCAGAGAACCACGGACAGAGGCTAACAAAAAGTATCCTCCACCGCCTCCGCCTCAGTTCCTGCCCCCAGGTTCCTGTCTTGAGTTTCTGCTCTGACTTCTCTCAATGGTGACTGAGCTATAGGGTGAAATACACCCTTTCCTCACCAGGTTGCTTTGCCCATGCTGTTCGTCGCAGCAGGAGAGAGTAAACCAGGGCAAGCGTTCCTAATCTGAACTCCTGAAACCTGGGATGGTCTCAAATCCAAAATGTTCTGAATCGGAGCCATAGTAGCCCAAAAGGCCAACTGCCCACTGGCCTCGGGTTAGACTCAGATCTCCTTCCCACCACTGGATTTGCAGTAAACTTGTGAACCCTGGGCCTGGACTTAGATATTCTCCAATCTCCCAGGTGTGGGGGTGACACAAATGCGCTTGTCCATGTGCACTAGAAAGGTGTCTCTGTCCCCTCATCCCACTGTCTTCTCGTGGCAGATCTGAAATGTTTGTCAACTTGCTTCTGATTTTAAAATCTTCAATGTGCCTAATCTCTCCGAGAGTCCTTCATCTGAAAGAACCCCGCCTCTCTCTCTGACTTCAGGAAGGTGGGGATGTCAAACTGCAGGAAACAGCATCAGGGGTTCATTGCAAACTACTATTTTTCCTTGGGAACCTGATATATAATGCTCACATTTCAAAATTATTTTAATCCTCATATTGTTTGATAGAAGTATGAATTGACGGACAGATGGATGGAACCATGTTTATAAAAGATACACATTGGCTTAGAGGCAGGAAGAGGGGATCTTCAATGCACCGGAGAAGTGTCTGAATCTTTACCATAAACTAACATACCATACACTTAGTGTTCAGTTGGTGTCTATGTGGATGGTTACCGGACATGAGCTCACATTTAAGAATGAAACATGGAATGTGGGTGCAGATACCAGACAAAAACAGGAGCTGGGTTTGCTGGCACATTCCCGCGATTCCAAGACATGGGAGGTAGAAGCAGAAAGCACGGGGAATTCCAGGTTCTCCACTGCTGCATTGTGAGTTGAGGCCAGCCCGGTCTACATGAGCTCATCTATCAAAATAAAAAGAAAGCAGTAGTTTTAAGGATGTTTTGGGGGATATAGATTAGCTTGTGACATTTGAGGCCCCATAACTATCCAATAGAAGATGAGCTCATGTGTTTCAGTCGCTACCTCTTGGGACTGAGAACAAGGTATGGGAGAAGCACAGAAGAGATATTTTGCTTGTAAAACTTCAGAGAACCAAAAGGATTAAGAACGGCTAAGGAGCATCGTTGTAGTGACTCCAAGGCCACTCAAAACACAGAGGGCCATTTCCCAAGCCATGCACATTCCTTTCAATGTGCAAGCCAGCCTTAAAATTCGGATCTGGGGCAGGGCAAGCGGCAGTCTGGACATTTTTGACAATGGAGGAGTAGATTCTTGCTCCTGCTCACAACAGCATAGCTGACATTTTTTCTTCCTTAAGATTTCCACCCTCTTGACCTTTTCAGCTAACCTCTGGACAGACACTGTGCTGTTTCGTACACATTTATCACCTGTTTGTCGAGCTGCTTGAACTTCTCTGAGAATCTCTGGGTGGGAAGTGACGGACCAAAGGTGCCAGTGTCATTTTTTCAGTTTCCAGCATGAACTACAGAGAACAGCAGCAGCCTCGTGAGTAGCCACGATTCTGTTATCAGATAACAGATTAGTGATGTGCATGCCCTTGTCACAACCTGGCCTTTACGAATCAAGAGTATTGGTTCCCATCAGTGTAATAGTGGGCATATTGACATGCATGGGGTTGGGGGGCAGGGCCGGGGACAGGAGTGGGAGCAGCGGGGGTGGGGCGGCTAAGAAGCCGGGACAGGGTCGTAGGGGAGGCAAGTCTAACTAGTGCTTGTTAGAACTCATTTTCTTGAATTACTTTTTTCCTTAAACTGGGCATAGTGGTGTATGGTTGTAGTCCCAGCTACTGTAAAGGCTGAGGCAGGGGATTCACTGAAGCCTTGGAATTTAAGACCAGCTGTGACAACAGAGCAAAGCCAGATTCCTTGTCCCCCTTCCCCAGAGAAAGTACATTTCCTAGTCCTGATACACATGGAAGCTGTTACACTCAAATTTTTAGGGGAACTTGGAATCACTAATTCATGAAGCATGTATGTGGTTCCACGGGAAACCTGTCAGACACCATTTTTGGCTCATTATCTGGAGACACTTGTGACCCCAGAAAGAGCAAAAATGACTTGTGATTCAAAGACTGACGAACAAGCAGGCATTTCTTATGTGGTAGCAAAGAGGGCGCCCCATAGGACTGGGCTGTAGAGCCAGGGGAATGATTTTATAGCAGCAGAAGAAAGCAGCCCATCCCTCCCTGATCACACGAGTCCTGCGGCTTGTCGACCTGGGTTGTCCTCTGGAGACTAGTCACTGGCTTAGGGCTCTCCCCCTAACCTCATCTTAACTATTTCCAAGACAGCCCTTCAATTACTGGGGTTCAGGACTTCAGCATGTGTTCTGTAACAGAAGCAGTTCAGCCCTCAGCAGCTAAGCAGACCCCATAGCTGTCCCCTGGAAGGCCATTTGTGGGGAGTTGTCGGTGGTTGTCGTCGGTGGTTGTTGTCGGTGGTTGTTGTCGTGGTTGGGAGCAGGGAGATCTCCCTCGGGTTGTGTCGGTGTCGATCTTCTTTTGCTTCGGCCTGTGGTTAAGGCAGACCTCGAGGCGTGAACACACGGTACAGCAAGGACTTTTGTATTAACTGAAGCCAGGAAGGTGAGGAGTGTGTGTGAGAAAGAGAGGAGACATACATAAGGGAGAGGGGCAGGGACGGAAACAGAGACAATCAGAGACACACACACACACACACACACACACACACTCTCTCTCTCTCTCACACACACACACACTCACACACACACACTCACACACACACACTCTCTCTCACATACACACACACTCTCTCTCTCACACACACACACACACTCTCTCTCACACACACACTCACACACACACACTTTCACACACACACCCTCTCTCTCTCACACACACACACACTCTCTCTCTCTCTTCCTCACACTCTCTCTCTCTCTCTCTCTCTCTCTCTCTCTCTCTCACACACACACACACACACTCACACGAACTGGGGGTGACAGACAGATTAGCATTTCTAACATCCATTGTAGTGGGACTTTGTGGGTTCTTTTTTCTTCTACCCTTCCCCACCTCTTTTCTGCCCTTTCAACCCCCTAATACTGACTACACAGGAGAACAAAGGAGAGGGGGAGGGGCAATGCTCTCCTTAGGCTACTTCCTGATGGTTGGAGACACTGGGTTCCTTGGAGGAGTTTGATCTTTGCTGTCAGGATATCTAATTTTTTCTTCTTGTTGTTCCTTCTTTGTGCACAGCTACTTAACAAACCACAACCGATGAACAACCCACCCCCTCTCTCCGAGCCCTAGCATTTGTACACCCTCTGAAGAGTCCCCAGAATTCCAAATGTCACATTGTCACAAAAACTATGTGCAGCTGGCAAAACCATGCCCCTGCTAGAGCACAAGGTAAATCACAGTCAGCTGCCGTGGACAGCCTCAAGCAACCCCGGTTCTCACACCTGGGATTAAAATGAAGTACAGCCCCATAATACCTCTGTGTTCCTCAAAGGAGCCAAAATTCCCACTACAGTCAACTTCAAGGGAATCCCTAACTTCTCCTCCCTGTCCTGACTCTTAAAACGTCCACCACAGCTAATAAGCAAGTTTCAGATCATGGCTTTGGGGATCCAGAGGAGCCAGGTTTGAGTCCCAGCACCCACATGGCAACTAACAATTGTCTGTGACTCTAGTCATCGGTTTACTTGCTGAGCCATCTTGATGGCCCCTGAATACTATTTGTAACTAACACCCATGTCTTCTTCATATAAACTATCATACCTGCAATGGGACCAAATACTATTGTCCATCCTTGGCGTGGGTGTGTCTTGTTAAATCTTGTTTTGTTGGTGGTGGTGGTGATGGTTTTGGTTTTGTAATTCATTTCCTTTTTTTAATATACTAAATGTGAGTACACTGTAGCTGTCTTCAGACACACCGAAGAGGGCATCAGATCCCATTACAGATGGTTGTGAGCCACCATGTGGTTGGTGGGATTTGAACTCAGGACCTTTGGAAGAGCAGCCAGTGCTCTAACCACTGAGCTATCTCTCCAGCTCTGTAATTCGTTTCTAAGAGACCTGGATGTAGGTTTATGTTTAATTTGCTGTCGTCTTTGTGTTTTGAGTCAAGGTTTTGAGATTGACCCCTGGCTGGCCCGGATCTCCCAGGTTGGGCTCTAAATCAGAGATAGATCTGCCCGCCTTTGTTTGAACACTGGGATTAAAGGCAGAAGCCACCACAGCTGTTATAGAAAAGTGTTAGACGTCACAAGCAGCATGGCATTACCTTTTCTTTAGGAGAATGTCACAAGATATCATCTCTCTTGTTTTCTCCTATAATTAGGATGAATCTCACTTTATAATTAGAATAAATATTATTAATAACTGTGCTTCTCTGAGGTCAGATTTTATTTTAAAAGGTAAAATTGTAATGGAAACGCCTCATAGAACGGGACTAAGATGTTCTGTCATCTGGAGAGAGTTTCTCGAAACCCCAGCAGACCCGGGTTCCTTACAGCAAAGGAAGGAAGATGGAAGGAAGGCCCCTGTGAGCAGGCAAAGCTTGTGGCCTAGACGTCATCGAATCAGCAACGCCTGTGTCAGTTGATATCCATGCTGGGGGACGTGGCATACAATCACTTTGCTTTTCAGTTCTCTGGGTTTTCTGGCCAACCAGAGTCAACAGTCAGACCCATTTCCCTGCACTGTGTGAAGTGTGGATTCCAGTTTGCTCTGTGGGAAACCCAAGGGCACTGAGGTCCCCTCTGCTGGGAAGGTATATGCCACCTCCTGAAAGATTTTCACTTTAACCTCATGAAGCATCTTACAGTGCTTAAGTAATAAATAAGTATTTATAAGCACATTCAAAAATACGAGATAAAGAGTGTATATATATATATGTATATGTGTATGTGTATATGTATGTGTATGTGTATCTGCATATGTATATGTATATGTATATGTATAGGTATAGGTATAGGTATGTGTATGTGTATGTGTATGTGTATGTGTATATGTATATGTATATACATAGATAGATAGATAGATAGATAGATAGATTGATAGATAGATCGATCAACTGATATTTATTCTCGGCATAGAAACAGGACCTTCTTCCTAAACAGAACCTCCAACCAGTTGTAACTGATCTAAAATCTTAAAACTGAAGCTGCTTAAGAACCACTTCCAATTTTAAATTCTGAAAATGAATTGAAAGTTTGCCTTCCCAGCCCTCCAGACCCACAAACCGTATTTCCTTCATCGGCCACAAGAGGGGGCGGTTTAACCTTAAACAAAATGTTTGGAGTAAATCACTCAAGTAATACTGCCTAGAAATTTTAAGAACCACTAAAATAAATTATGAGTGTGTCCAAAGAGAGAATCAGGTGACAGAAGAGAGGAGTGGGGCGTGTTTCAGAAGGTGAGCACGGCCGTGGCCCATCCTTGGGGAGTTGTATGGACTCCCAGGCTTGCTGATGAAGAAAGCTCTGCGCCCCGTAAGCACCAACAATGTCAGCTGATCCTACATCTTCTGGTTGGCCTTCAGGTCCGAGGGCTTCTTCCCACTGTTGACAGACTGTGTATTCCGGAAGGTGAGCTGTTCCTTCGGAGTCACTGTCGCCTCAGCGGAAGGACCTTGTTCTCAAAGCTGTGCTCCGGGTCCACGTACGAGTAGCTGGTCCAGATAGCCACCAGTCTGCCAAGGAGGCAGGGGAGTTTTTGGTCGGGGCGGGAGTTACCCTCTTACGGTAATTTTCAAGGCTGAGTGGGAGAAAAGGTTTTCCTCTTGCCTTTTTACAGCAGCAGCGAACTAGAAACTTCTTGGTGGACATGTAGCCTGAGTTTAGCAAGGCCCTGGGTCCCATTCCCAGCACCAGAAAACTGTAAAGACTAAGGCATTAGAATTTTTAGAGCCTGAGAAATTCATGAGCAGAAGAATGTCAAAATAACCACCACACTGTTTTGACACCACCAAACAGAGTGAAACTGCTCAGAATATAGACTTCCTAAAATGTAATAAAAATGAAAGCCAAATGCAGTAAAAATAGAAGACAGACAGACAGACAGACAAAGACAGCCAAGCAGAGAGGTGCAGCAGCCAGCTCCTCCGTGCTGATGTTGTCATGAGGATGTCAGAGGTGCCCACAGCCTTTGTCACAGAAACTCCCTTTCTATTAAGGAGTGTGCTCGGGGACATAAATGTCCACTGCCGTGTGGCAAAAGCACATTCGTAACCAAAGTGTGAGACAAGCCTCCCTTTGCTTTTCCTCACTGGTTTTCCTCACCCTCCCCAGGTAAACTTCCAGCCCACCCGCTAGAACTGTGACCAGAAACCAGTGGGAAGATTGACAGGCCCCCCCTAAAACCCACGGGGCAGCATTGTCTTTGAGGCTCGAGACACAGTGTGACTTAGAAACAACTCAAGCAGTAGACTGGGCACGGCCTCGGAGTGAGGGGACAGGAAAAGCGCTCCAGCATCATGAAATGAGCAAGCAGAAGCCATTCCCTACCCGCTGTTTCCGAAACCGAGGCTGAGGAGCTTCTTACAGGCAAGGACTATTCCTAATGTGTCCAGCATTAGATACTGGAGGCTTTTTTTTAATTCCTTAAAAAAAGAACAATAGTAATTATACAACATACATACTTTTATAAAAATAACTGCATTTTTCCAGAGCCAAAAGTATTGCATCAGGAGGGCACTGTTTTGGAATCCGAAGCTCCTTTCGGAGTAGGTAACGGGAGGCAGCGGAGTTCCCTCTTTGCTCTCGGCTTAATTGGAATCTGCTGAAATGTGTTGTAGCTGATGAAGAAAATATGACCTCACGCAGATATGAAAGTGGAAAAGAGGCACACTTAAGCAGTCTTTCAGATAATGGTGGCTTTGTTTGGGCCCCTTCGAAAGTGGAGTTTAATATCTTTCAAAGGGTCGGAGATGGTCCACCATCTTAGAACACTGGCTGCTCCTGTAGAGGAACTGAGCTGGGGGTCCCAGAACTCAGAACGGTGGCTCACAACTGCTTGTCACTGTCCCCACGTGACCTGATGCCCTCTTCTGGTTTCCTCAGCCACCCAGAGGCACACGCACACATGTAGACATGCACAAATGTGTGTTTTGAAAAGCTGATTGCCATGTGGAATCTGGTCACATCACGATGTTAGTTGGCGGTGCAGTTCTAGGCATGTTTTGTGTCTGCCCTGGGGAGAACCCAGTGGTGACTGAGGCACCAGGACCTTTGCAGCCTCGCGGTGCCACTCCTCCCGGGGTCTCCTCCCTTGATGCTCTGGTCATGGGCAAACCCCACCTCCTCCATAAATGTTTCTCTCACCTCCTTAAGCCTCGGGAGTAGCTTTGCTTTCTCATGGCTAGCTATGCGGCTGTCAATAGTTTAGTTAGCACCAAACTGCAGGAGCGTTCAATGTTAGATTAATTACTTCAAAAAGTGCCTAAGGATCAGTTTAGGTCCTTGAAGAGTTTCTTGCAGAAATTTTTTTCCCCACAAGAAGCAAAAGCAAAAATTATGTTTTCCAATCTAGGGCTCATGGATAAATTTTTCGGGGTGCATGCACACCCAGAAACTGTAAATAAAATTGTGGCTATCTGTGCCTAAAAGTAATTTTCCTCTATGTTGTTAATCCTCTCATTCCTCTCTCAGAGCTAAAAACAACAAAGCCACATTCCTGACAGCTATATTCATATTGGTCTTTGGAGGACTGTAAAACACAGATTTGTTAGCTATGATCAGAAAAGCCACCAGATGGATGCCCCGGCCCTCTGAACTAAGAGCCTGTACTGGCTGGTTTTGTGTCAACCTGACACAAGCTGGAGTTATCACAGAGAAAGGAGCCTCAATTGAGGAAATGCCTCCATGAGATCCAGCTGTCAGGCATTTTCTCAACTAGTGATCAAGGGGGAGGGCCCGCCCATTGTGGGTGGAGCCATCCCTGGCCCAGCCCATTGTGGGTGGTCCCATCCCTGGCCCAGCCCATTGTGGGTGGAGCCATCCCTGGGCTGGTAGACCTGGGTTCTATAAGAAAGCAGGCTGAGCAAGCCAGGGGAAGCAAGTCAGTAAGTAACATCCCTCCATGGCCTCTGCATCAGCTCCTGCTTCCTGACCTGCTTGGGTTCCAGTCCTCACTTCCTTTGGTGATGAACAGCAATGTGGAAGTGTAAGCTGAATAAACCCTTTCCTCCCCAACTTGCTTCTTGGTCCTGATGTTTGTGCAGGAACAGAAACTGACTGAGACAGGGCCTGTCTGACTTTCCTCAGTGTGTCAATGGGCTCTCCTATCCTCTGCTTTGTGTTCACCACGGAATTCCAACTACCTGGTCACTTGAGCAAAGGTGGTCTGCTTGGGGGATAACCTGTCACCTAGTCTGTCCCCTGAAAGCACCTCGCTAGTTTCCTGTAAGGGACGCTGGACAAATGTTAAGATGAGACAACATTGCTGTCTGTGGAAGTGGCACACGGCAGGCACCACCGGCTCAGTAAAAAATGTCAGAATTCTGAATCTGGATCTTTTCCTGGGCTGCACATAAAAGTTTAAATCCCCTCTCATTGTACCACCCACGGTGGCGGTGGCAGCTCCAGGCAGCACCAGGATCCCGAGGGTGCGTGGGTGATTGTCTCCAGGGCTCTGAATCTGCTGTTCATTTGTGTGTTCTATAGTCTCAGCGTATTTGGGGTGTACATGCTTCTCACGTCACCCATAGCTAATAAGGATGCGTGAATTCCCACTTTAGAATCTAGAGACACAGTACTGACAAGCTGTGTAAAATCCGGGTCTCTACCTTTCACCCACAACATGTAATGAGGAGTGAGCCCTCAAATCCAGAGGCAGTGACTCCCATAGGCAGTGGTTCAACAAGGTGGCCCAGAGATACTAGAAGAAAAGCGGGGGTGATGTTGGTCACTGGTCACTGCCTCAGTTTCCACACACCCTCTCTGAGACGCAGTAAAAACATTATTGTCTTTAGCACATGAACGAAGAGACGACATGGAAACTGTTCTGTTCTGCTCTGTCTTTCTGTCGTTTGTCCCCTGCAAACGGCGAATAAAAGACTGGTTAGTGTATGATGTCAGCAGAGATCTTAAAACTGTCTTTTGACAGTTCACCTTCGACTCTGATCCTGCACAGGCAGGATCCAGAGCTGGTGGCCGAATGTCCTCCCAGGATCAGCTACTGGTACCAAGCCAGCGTTGAGAGCGGCCCCAGCCCTTCCTGGTGTGATTCCTGAGAGTGGGCACTGCCAGCAGCCAAGCACGGTCATCAGAGACAGAGAGCCCGAGACTGGCCAACAGGCACATCACGTCTGAAATGAGTCTTGGCTTGCTCACTTCCCCTTTTTCATCCACTTCCCTCAAAGGCTCTAGACACGCTCCCACCGTAGGAGGCCCTGGGTCCCAAGCACCCCATCTGTCTTTGCTTTGTGCCTCCACCTTTCCTCTCTCGTATGTCATTAACTTTAGGGACCTATCTCCTCACCGTTTCTGATTTGTCATTTGCTGTCTCGATCTTGCCTGTGATTGAGAGGAAATCCTAGAGATGGGTCCTGAGCTCTGTGCCTGAGAACTTAGCTTTAGGGCAGCCAAGGATGTTACCAGTGCAGCTTTCTGAGAAGCCTTCTGGATACCATCATGCTCCCCACCAAGAGAAGACAGAAGGAAGAAACAAAAAGACTTAGGACATGAACATGTGGGGCCAACCCTACAAACCTTTGGGCTGCAGGAGCATTTCCAACGAACATCTCAGCTACAGTTTTCTCTAACCCTTTACTAAAACCCATTCAACAGAAAATCTCCCAGACAGACTTGAGACGCTGAGGGGCTAGAGCAGACGGCCAGCACAGGAGCCCGTAGCTCACACAGCTGGACTGCAGCAGGGCTCTAACCCTGGAGAGGCAGCCTGGGGAAGGGCATGGCATTGCTGTCCTCCTGCGAGCCAGTGCTGTGGTGGGATATATTTGTGTTCATTGCCGAAAGCTTGATCCTTGTGTGGCCGGCGGAGTTCTGTGAGGTGGAACCACTGGGAAGTCATTGGTTGTTCCAGATTCCCTTTCAGAGAGATTGGTATAGTTCTTGTGGGAGAGCCTCAGCTGGTTCCCACGGGAGTGAGAGGATGAGCTCTCTTGGTGCCATCCAGAATGATGTCACTTCCATAGACTGAACAGTCTTGGCTTTGGGCCCTACAAACAAAATAAGCCATTTTCCTTGCTTGGCAAAGTGGGCATGAGTTTAATCCACGCAGGAGGCAGAGGCAGGAGGATATCTGTGCCAGGTCTACACAGTAAACTCCAGGATGGCCAGAGCTACCTAGTGAGACCTTATCTCTAAAAGAGGGTGGGGGGCAAACAAGCAACATTTTAAATGAAGTACCCAGTTCTTGCTATTTTGTTTTAGCAACAACAACAACAACAACAACAACAATCTTGACTTATAAATAAGGAATTGTACATATCACAAACTTTTATTTTTCAAGTCAGAAGAGTTGAACCTCTGAGAATACGGAAGGTTAAGTCCTGAAAGTGGCAGGCAGCTGAGCCAAGAGGAGTCCAAGTCTTGATCACAGCACACTGAGTAGTAACTGGAGTGTTGGATGGAGAATCCGAGCCCACTTCCCAGAAGCCAGGAAGCCCACCGTGTTCTAAGGCCCAGTGAGAGTCAGAACGGCAGCGACATTGTGAGCCCGTGTCCAGTGAAAGAGGTCAAAGCCAGGCAAACTTCCACTGTGTAAAACCCCTTCTCTGGGAGGAGGAAGTGCCTGGAGAAACTCCAGCCGGGGCTCCACTGTGGATACAAATTGTAGCAAGTGAGAGAAAGGAGCCTCTGGGCTTTGAACTTTAACACCCCCCCCCCCAGTCGTTTATATTGTTTCTATTTGAATTTTGGTCACTCTTTGTTATGATTGCTGTTCGGTTCCATTTTTATTTTTAATTTGGCACAACCTAGAGTCACCTGGGGGAGAAGGAACCTAGCTGAGGAGCTGCCCAGATCAGACTGGCCTGTGGCCATGTCTATGAGAGACCGTATTGATAGATGATTAACATGGAGGCCTAGCCAGCTGTGTGTAGCAGGGCGCCTAGGCAGACAGTCTAGGGTGTATAAGAAAGGGAGCTGAAAGTAAGCTGGTAAACAGCGTTTTGTTGTGGTTTCTGCTCTAGTTCCTCCTTGAGTCCTGCCCTGGCCTCCCTCGGAGACAGACCTGCAAGTGTAAACTAGATAAAGCCATTCTTCTCCAAGTTCTTTTGGTCAGTGTCTTACCCACACTGGGAGAGCACCCAAGAGCAACTCCTTTTAGGGAACGTCCCCGTTCTCGGGGTTAGGTTATGCCAATCAGAAGCAACTCTTCAGAAGAGAATTTCGTATATGAAGATGCCATAGTTGGTTCACCAGGAAGCCTTGAGACAGTCCTGTAAGTAGAGAGGGCAGCTGGGTCCTGGAGAGCCAAGAGACGCCACTGTGGACATAAGCAAAGATACAAAATATACCCCATCCTAGGCTGAAGTGTGTGTGTGTGTGTGTGTGTGTGTGTGTGCGTGTGTGTGCACTTAAGTGTGTGGCTATGGTTGTATGGCTGGATGTTACATTAGTTGACTAATATAGCATCTGGGAACACACTATGGAACACACTATGGAACACACTGTGGAACACACTGTGGAACACACTGTGGAACACACTGTGGAACACACTGTGGAACACACTGTGGAACACACTGTGGAACACACTGTGGAACACACTGTGGAACACACTATGGAACACACTATGGAACACACTGTGGAACACACTGTGGAACATACTATAGAACACACTGTGGAACACACTATGGAAAACACTGTGGAACACACTATGGAAAACACTGTGGAACACACTGTGGAACATACTATAAAACACACTATGGAACACACTATGGAACACACTATGGAACACACTATGGAACACACTATGGAACACACTATGGAACACACTATGGAACACACTATGGAACACACTGTGGAACACACTGTGGAACATACTGTGCCTACATCTGAGTCCAGTGCCTCATCTTCAGAATCTCAAATGCAAATGGTATCAGAAGTGTGCTATAAAACTAAGCCAACCAATGGGTGGCAGCTTCATCAGATGGCTGCAGGTCATGGGGTTAAAGATGTTGGCGATGCTGACCATGATAGTTTGTATATGCTTGTCCCAGGGAGTGGCACTATTAGAAGGTATAGCCTTGTAGGAGTAGGTGTGGCCTTGTTGGAATAGGTGTGTCACTGTGGGTGTGGGCTTTAAGACCCTCATTCTAGCTGCCTGGAAGTCAATATTCTCATAGCAGCCTTCAGATGAAGATGTAAAATCTCAGTTCCTCCTGCACCATGCCTGCCTGGATGCTGCCATGTTTCTTCTGCCCTGATGATAATAAACTGAACCTCTGAACCTGTGAGCCAGCCCCAATTCAATGTTGTCCTTATAAGAGTTGCCTTGGTCACGGTGTCTGCTCACAGCAGTAAACCCTGACTAAGACACCGGCGACAAACTGAGTTGGGTTGAGAATCATGGTGGTGATAAGACATGCTCTGTTCTTTGCTTCCCTTGACTCCATATCTCCTATGTTCTTGCCTCCAAATTGAGTAGAAAATTATGCATTGGAGCAGAGAAGAGAAAGGGGTTAAGAGAAGAACACATGGCAAGTTTGGGTGTGACGGTCATTCCGGGTCCATCAAAAAAAAAAAAAAAAAATGTCACATCACACTGTGCCTCTAAGGGAGAAATCCCTGGCCTTCTGGGCTTAGAAGAGGAGAGAACCTGTGGCCAGGGGCTGCTTCATAGGGCTTGTCAGCATCCGGAGCTAAGGCCAGGCTTGGGGTCCTCTACCCACAGCCAGAGCCTTTCACAGTCCTGTCAGGAGAAGCTACTTTACAAAGCCTTTTCTGAGAACACAGTAGAGACCCCTTGCTCCTGGGTCTCACCTAGAGACAGACTGTATGTCACATAGGAGGTAGGTTGACTGTCTCTAGGGACAGAGGTGTTCCCTGGGCACAGGTGCTGACTGTTAGAGGCACAGTCTGTGTATGTAACCTGTGTACGTAAGACAAGGGTCATCTGTGGAGCATCCGTATGGATCACAAGACAATGCAGCATTCGGAAGATACCAGCTGTGTGACTCCTCTGGTACTCCTACATCTCAGGGATGCTGTATTTGTCCCAAAGGTTTATGGGTAAGCGCCACTGGTTTCGGTGGGAATTTTAAGTTCTGGCTGATGAATGAGAGACAAAGAGAAAAGTAACTTAAACTGTGTCGGTGGGAGGGACTGTGGTGGAGAGGGAGAACCCCCCCAGCTGCTTTCTAAGTGCATGCTAGCATTTCTCACAGTATAGCTGCTTGCCAGATGAAGCTGTAGGCCCCTAGGTCACTTTGATCAGAGATGAACGTGTGGTTCTACACACACCCCTAACTTGCCATTTTTTCTGAATGAGTTAACTGCAGGGACAGAAAGCCTTTAATGTACCATACCTGTAATTATATATAATATAATTAGAGGAGTTTGCTCAAAGTGAACATCCCCTGGACAGCCTGCCTCAGCTAGCCAGCTGGGGGCCTTCTTCATTGGTCCGCTCTCACAGGGTTGGAGAACAGGCATACAGAAACACAACCTTTAACTCACACACACCCACACAAGTCTATGCAGCTCAGTGACGGTGCACCCAAAGAAATCCGAAAGGAAACCAAAAACAGGCACCCCACCCCCACCCCTGCAAAAAACACGTGGCTCTTCAGGAGTCTCCTAGTGCTTTAGGTCAAGGCACCGGCACTGGTTTGACAGCTGATAGAATGGTGGAGATCTCATGTGAATCTGTCCCTGCAAAAAGATCGGTTGGACTGAGCCGTTGATGAAGTTTCTCACCAGCAACATCAATGGCATCCAGCCAGGTGGAGTCCTCGTAGGCTCACGGCCAGGGTGTCTGTGGATGTGAGTGAAGTCCTGTCTCTCCTGCAGCTCTGTGTTTTATCGCCCTATTCAGCACGTCACTCTCCTGACATGACCACCTTCCATGGGCATGAGCTTTGGCGGTGACGAGTATGAGAAGTCATATGCCAAGGATAAGGTGGGGACAGGAGAGAGGATGAGTCCTTATATGGTGGCTGCTTGTTGGAGTCCAGCAGGCCTTGTGTTAAAAGCCTGGTGTTCTGCATAACTTGTGGGACGTGGTGGAACCGTACAGACATGGAGCCTCGTGGGAGGTGTTAGGTCATTGGAAGCATGTCCTCGAAAGGGATTGTGGAGAGCTGGGCTCTTTCCCTTACAGTCTCAATCACCATGGGTGGCTCTGCCCGTGCAGTGCACCCCTGCACAACCTACAGACAACTGGGTCCTTAGAGAGCCTCCTGCCAGCATGGTCCCCCTGTGCTGGTAACCTTGCAGCTCTTAGTTGCCTGAGCTTTGAAGTTCCACGAGCACCCGGAGTTGTATGTGCTTCTTCCTCCGTGTGTGGGAAGGATTTTCTTAATTTGGAGGAACCAGCCACAAAGCTGGGTGACCCTCCGTCTCCCAGGTTCTGGGCTCGCAAGCACAAACGCCCATGTGAGCACGTGCCTGCGCTCCTCCATGTTCAAACCCACCGAGTCGTAGACCCATTATCACGGTCATTGTCAGTGGGGAAGAAAAGAACAGTTTTCACTGTTGCCATTTATTTTATGTGCACCAGCGTTTTGTCTGTCTGTGTGTCCATGAACCACGAGTATGCCTGGTATCCATGGAGACCTTGAGAAGACATTGGTTCCCGTGGAACTGGAGTTAGAGATAGTTGTAGTTACTATGCTGGTCCTGGGATCAAACCCCGGTATCCACAGCCCCAAGAGCATGTTTATTTGAAATATAGGGTTCTCTTTGAGTTCATCTTCAAGTTTTCTGCCTCTTACAATGGATGTGTGTCCTTCCAAAATGGAGAAAGGACAAAATACTGTGACTGCAGCTCACAGTGAAGGGTCACATTCTTTGCTGTCCAGTTTCGTAATTGTGCTAATTCACAACACACTGGGATCTTCCAAGAAATACCCTTCCTGAGGACCACACACAGTGAGATATGCCCCCCCCCCCAGGGCAGCATGGAAGACAGTGGGGGCATTTTTACTCCAGCCTCCACCCTAGGGACACAGAAGCGTGAACATTTCATTTTTCCTGTTTGGGTGGCAGTGCAGATAGAAGTTAATAGATTGTCACTGTGCATTCTGCTTTCCGGGGAGGAAGCTGGAGAGCCCGGCCTGGCCACCCGCTCTCCGTGGTGGGAACGCTGAGCACAGAGTCTGAGCAGCTTGCCTGTTCCTGAGTCCAGGCACCTCGAACCAGGGTAGGTTTGGGGGCTGATCTGCCTCCTTCCCGCACTGCCTGGGCCTCTCTTGTAGTCCCAAATCTCTCTTTCCTTCACTATTCCTTTGAATTCGTTCCTCTTTGAACTTATTTTCTAAAAATAAAACTCGAGGTGTTGAGTTGGTGGGTTTGAAATACTCCTGTGGGTGGTATTTCCGGCTTCATTTCAACACCGGGTACCCTCCCACGGGGCCTTTGCAGTACTCTCTTGGCCTATTCTCTGCGAATCTGCAACTGAAAAATTGTCTCCTTTTAATAACTGACCTATTTCCTGTTATCAAAGAGATTTATAACTCTCTTCCAGAAAGTCCAGAGCTGAATTTAACATTCAGCCATGGCCTCTGGACCACCCTAGAGATGTTTTTCCCTTCCCATGATGAGGCTCTATAGTGTATACTTCAGCTTTATTCTATTTTGAGCCAAAGCTTCTTGGAAACATGATCCTTTGAATAAGCATTTTATTAATTTTTGAAGTTAGCATACACAGTTCTAGGTTTTGTTACAGAGTCTTATGCATACATAACACTGTCCTCTACTCGTCTAACACCCCCAGTCCCTTGTTCCACCCCCTCCCCCAGGCCTCCATGCCCCAAACAAAGCCATAAGGTTACTACATTGAAAGCTGAGTATGGTGGTGCACACCTATGATCCCAGCACTCAGGAGGCCAAGGCAAGATTGCCCTGAGTTTAAGGCCAGACTGGGCTACAGAATGAAACCTTGTCTCAAATAAACACCCACATGCACATGTGCACACACATGCACACATACACACACGTATGCACACACATAAGCATGCACAAGCACACATATGCACATATGCATGTACACACAAGTATGCACATGCACAAACATGAATGCATATGCACATACATGCATGCATATGCACTCACACATGCACACACATGCACACACACATATACACATAAGCATGCACATGCACACACACACATTTGAACTGCGTAGATTACACAGTACAAGTTGTTGCTGTTGTTGTTGTTGTTGTTGTAAGCACCACTAGTGCTAAAGCTTCAGAGTGAATGTTTTTCTAGAAGAAATTTGGTCATGAGAGGAGACCATGGTCGTACCAGGCTTAGACACAGAGCAGCAAAACTAAACCAAGGAGCTCACGGGTGGATGGAGGAACACCGAGGCTGAATGTGCGTTTTGAAGTCTCTCTAAGAAGTTCATGTAAAATGCCATGGGAGATCATCTTTTTACTTCACGGAGCAGAATTAAAAAGCAGAGCCACAGGGTTCTAGCAACTTGGACTCTGGCAGGAAAGCATGGACCCTGCTCCTTGGACAGTTTACCAAGGTGGTGCTGAGGGCTGCCACCTTTAGTCAGAGAGATTAGAACCAGACGAGGTTCGGGCAGATGGATTCCAGGCTGGGCTCATTTTCATCTTTAAGTATTTGTTGGTTGCATGTGTGTGTTGGTGTCTGGTCTTGACACATATGCATGCCTGGTGCCCGGAGGCCAGAAGAGCCTTTCGGGTCACTGACACCAGAGTTACAGATGGTTGTGAGCCACCATGTGGATACTAGGACTCAAAGCCTGGTTCTCTGTGAACCACTGAACCATCTCTAGCCCTTGAGTTTTATTTTCTTGGTCTATAAAATGGGGTCATGATCCTCACACCCACTGAGCAGCCCAGAAAAGGAAACGGTGTGACTTATCAGAGAAATGAGCACAGTGCTTCAAGTTTCCTCTGAGGTTTGAAGGTACCTTGTAAGAAGACAAGTCGCAGCAGTTTCTGTCTCGTAGTGAATGCTGTGCACAGTCCTCTGTTAGACTTGGAACAATGATTTTAAAAAAAAACAGCCGTAGGTTATTACAAATGCAGAGACTTTCATACCTTGCCAGTGTTCCATCTCTTGGTTTCCCCAGCTTTCAAAATCATGTGCTACCATTTAGATTAAGATTCTGGATTCCAGCTCCTTTTGTCCCCCTGCTCACAACTTGCCACTAGAGGGCACCCACTAGCCTACATTCTACCTAACATCCTATGGGTGGGTTGTGCCTGGTCAGAAATCCACACAAATGGAGGCTGCAGTTTGTACCATTTTGTGCTTGGTTTCTTTCCCTCTCGCTTGCAAGGTTTATATGACACACATAGAACAGCAGCAGCTCATTCCTCTGGCTCTGTAGATGCCCACCGCCTGATACTTCAGTTCTCTATCCCAACGTTGATGGGGATTCACATTTGCAGGGTGGCTCTGTAGCCGAGTCACTGTGAAATGCGTGTGTCCTGCTACTGAACCCACACTGCTGACCGGAGGCACGAATGTTGATCCACTTAGGTCAATGCCATTTACACTCAGTGGGGCGAAGGCGGCCCTCATCCTCAACAAGCCGTATGGATGTCTCTTTGTGTTCGGAGTCTCCAGAGGAATGAGACCGACAGAACAGAAACATGGTTTGTGTGTTTCTACATAGACAGAGGGGGAGGTTCGTTTGGAGAGACTGGCTGGTTCTACTGAGAAAGCCCCAAGGTCCCAGGATCTCCCATCTGTAAGCCAGGGAACCAGGAAAACTGGCTTAGTCCACACCCTAAGGTCTGAGAACAGGGAAGCCAGCACCACCCCAAATGCTGTCCCGAATCCTCGAGCCCAAGGGCAGGCCCAGAGCGGCCCAGCTGCCTGGCTTCCTTCTACCCTCTTGGTCACTGTGAGTTTTACTGCTGCTGTCTTCACCAAAGTCACTCTGCCTTGTGCCTGTTTGTCCTCACTTGGCCCTTGGTTGACAGGATGCTGCCCCTCACACTCCGGAGTGACAGCCTCCTCTGTTCAGTCCACTTTTTAAACACCCTCACAGACATACCTAGAAATGACTTGTTACCTGCTAACTGGGCATCACTTAGCCCAGCAGGTTGACCCGTAAATTCGCTCACACACCATGGGCCTCATTGTGCACTGTATTTGCAATCTCAGATGGCTGGCTGACCTCTTGCTCCTTCAACATTGCATCCTGTCGTTTAGATACGTTAAAAGTACTAGTCCGCACCAACAACACAGGCCCGAACACGTGGAGCAACAGAAAGGTAAACAGAACTTGAGAGGCACAGATATATGCCTCTCAATGAAGGCTTTTAATATTCCCACTGAGGAATTCACATGAATTGACCTCAAATAGTCAGAGACAAATAGAATCTTAAGGCAGTCTTACCCCCATGCTAAAAATATATGTGAAATTTGCATTCCAAAGTTGAAAATGTGTAACTTTTCCTTGGGTTTTTGTCTTTCAAAAGGATAAATTTTAGAGTGTTTGTAAAATTAGTGAGAAACTTGGTGCTGAAAGACATTTCAGAGCGTTCAGGAAAGTAGCTGTTAGAGTCATCAGCCTTACCTCTCCCCTCGCAAACAGATGAATCATATAAAGGCTCTATATTTAGGGAAAGCACATTCAGTAAATGTTCCTGAGCAAACAGGAAGCTGAGGCTGAAAGTGTGTCATTGAAGGGTATCCAATGCCTTCTTCTGGCCTCTACGGGCAGAGACACACAGGTCTCACACACACACACACACCACACACACACACACACACACACCACACACACACACACACACACATACCACACACACACACACACCACACACACACACACACACATACCACACACACACACATACCACACACACACACACACACACACAGACACATACCACACACACACACACCACACACACACACACACCACACACACACAACACATACACACACATACCACACACACACACAACACATACACACACACACACAGACACAAACCACACACACACACATACCACACATACACACACATACCACACACACACACCACACACACACACACACACACACTACACACACCACACCCACACACCACACATACACACTACACACACACACCACACACATACACACACACACACCACACACATATACACACACCACACACATACACACACATACCACACACACATATACACACACCACACACATACACACATACACACTATATACACACACATCACACATACACACACATACACACACATACACACACACATACACCAAGAGTTCTCATAGCAGACCTACAGCATGCACAAAAACTAGTATTTAGAGAAAATAGCTCTAAACACTGTCTTTAATAAAATAAAATTCAAATACAAGTTAGGATTCATCTTAACAAAACTAGGAGACAAAAAATGCAAGAAAGAAAAGGGGACTTAAGACAAGGAAGCAATCAAACAATTAAGTTGACAAACAGTGGAACAAACATGGAGGCTACTTGAATTTAGGATTCAGGAGAGGGAATGTCTGAGCTCTAACCCCGAACATAACAAGGAGCCCAGAACTCCTAACTCAGTTGTTGATTTCCTTCGCTGTGACATCAGAAACAGCAGCAAACAGTGACCCCGAGGGCCCTGTAACTGCCCATGAAGGTCACTGAAAACGTTCATTCTATAAGTTCCAATGTTGTACAGCATAAAGAAGTCTCCTTGGAAAGTCTACTGCATACAGTTGTGTATACAGTTGGCTCCAGGCACCCAAACACACCACACCAGAGACTGAAGTGTCCCGTGGGTGAAATGGCATCGTATGTGCACAAACCCAGCAGACGTCCTCTTACACTTGACATCTTCTCTGGGCAATTCTCTGGGATTTGCCACACAGTGTAAAAGCCGCGTAAATGGTCATTAGACGGTGGGTCAAGGAGAAATGGCAGGAGGTGGTGGAAATGTTTCAGTGTGTCTTAGGGTGTCATTGCTGTGAATGATCAAGGTGACTCTTATGAAGGACATTTAACTGAGGCTGGCTTACAGGTTCTGAGATTCAGTCCATGATCACAGCAGGGAGCTTGGCAGTGTCCAGACAGGTATGGTGTGCTAGGGGCGCTGAGAGTTCTGCATCTTGTTCCAAAGGCAAACAAGAGAAGACTGGCTCTTCCTCACTGGGCAGAGCTTCAAAGTCCTCCTCCACAGTGACACACTTCCTCCAACAAGGCCACAGCTCCTCCAGTAAAGCCACACCTCCAAATAGTGCAACTCCCCGGGCAACACATATTCAAACCACCACACAGTACAAACAGAATTTATATACAGTGTGTGATTGGTTAAATTCAAAGATGCAGAATCTATGGGAAGCAAGGGCCAACTGCACTGTGTATTTGGCAACTTCGGAATATACACCGTTCCAGCGAGGGTAGAGAACCTGTTTGTCGTGGAAGCCTTCACTCCACATCTGTAAACACTTTGGAGTCCTTTACCATCCTGCCAACAGATGGTACCTTCAGGAGCTTCCACAAGCCAGGCAGGGACAAATCATGTGACCTCATCTGAAGACATTCCCAGCCTTTCTACCACCTGTAGAAACCCAAGGATTGGCAGAATCTATGCGTGTCCGAGGAACTGTCTGAATTAAACATGTAAAATGTGGCTAAGCAATAGGTTGTCCAAGGTTTTTACAGAAACAAAAGTCCTCCAGCCCAGAAGATTTCAGTTCCCTGACATCTGATAATGCTGATAAGTCACTTACCACAGAAGTGCTGCTCCGCCAGTTCCCCAAAATAAGAAAAGATCAAAAAACAAACAAACAGAAAATAAAACGTAATAAAAGCTGATGCCAAACCAAACCAAAGGAGATGGCATAGTTGGTGCCTCCTGCTGTGTAGGCTCAGAAATGATCATTCAGGGGCCACTGTCCCTGAGTGAAGCCAGCAGCCAAGACAGAAGGAAAGAGTCCAGTTGGTGTCCAGCCAGGACAGCACAGGGCACGGGATGGCAGCTGCCAGGGAGACCTTGGACCAGACTCCAGGAAAGATGAAGTCATTTTCTGACCTGAGTCCCAGCCAGGAATTTGAATACAAAAAGGGTTATCTGTGAACTTTCTGAATGTCTTCTGCTCAGAGCCAGAGCGGGGTAGGCTGTGGGCAACGGTACCCGGTGTGCCATGGGACACTCACTGCCTATGGACAACTGCAGTCCTTACACAACACTCAGGTATAGAACAGAGGCGAGTATGAACTGTTTCCCTATCACAGGAAGCTTACCTTATTCTCCAAAACAGGCTGGTTTCTGACTTTTCTGCTAAAACACGAAGACTGTGTTACTGTTGAGGGTTTTTTCTCTAGAACATCTTACCTGAATATGTGTTGTGAGCTGAGCCAGGTTCTAGACCACCACTAGCTGTCAGCCTCGTCTCCAGCCTTTCCCAACTGTGTGGGAAGGACAAAGTTCATGGGCTCTCGGGAAAGCTCCTGAGACTTCAGACACCTTACTTCTTTTTTCTCGTGAGTGCAGAGTCCGCTTGGCCTTCCAAGAAGATGTGAAGGTAACAAAGCAGTTTCTTATCGCATGGGGGGGCGGCACCCACCACCCCGCAGGACAGCAGAGGTGCAAGACCTTCCTAAGTCCTTTATAAACTGCCTCCTGCCTTCTTGTCCGGGCCACCAAGTGCCACCTCAGCTACCCGCTTCACTACCTGCACCTCTAGGGTCTTTGCAGGAATGCTTCTCCCTTGCCTCCTGTTTAGGGGTTCTGGGGTGACAGCCAGGATGGCACCCCGGGGAAGGCACAAGAGTGCGTGCATGCATAATCTGGATTCAGGGATGAGGCCCTTCCCAGTGTGAGGGCTGGCAGAAGAAAATGACTTTGTTATAATTCTGCCAGGGTGTGGCCCAGGACAGTGCAGGTCACTGGAGAATGTTCCTCATTGGCAGCCAGAAGCGGAGCTCGGAAACTTCCCTAGGTGAGGTCATATGAGGGACTCGATGGGGGGGGTGGTTTGGGGGGAAGAGGGCAGAAGATAGCACCACCAAGAGCCGAGGTGGAAAAAGCTCTTGGGACCTGGAGGACAAAGTGGGGGTGCTGGGTGACAGATAAAACAGGTGTGCTGACTTGGGGACTCACAGAAGTTCCCAGGCTTGCTCTGTTCCACGTGCAGCTCTGCCCACCTGTCTTTCCCGGTCTCTTGTGCTCTGCCTCGACTTTCCCATATGTGTCCTTCATGGGAAGGAGGAGTCATTTGGCCTCAGGCTGGGATCAGCTTTCTCTGCTCACCCACCCACATGGGACTCTGGGGTCCCTCAGAGTTCTGCACCAAATGGGTGAAGCAGAGACAAAGCCTGGGTCTGAAGGCTCTCCAACCCAAAAGGGTTCACACTGATATAAGTTACTTCTTAATATTTAAATCTGAATGGCCAACAGTACATTCAAGGTCACCCACTACTGATGAAACAGCGTCGCGCATGCAGATATATATTGCTGTAGATGTGTTTGCGCACATTCTCCATCCTTTCAATCCGCAAGAGATGTCACGTTACAGCTGTCTGTTAGGAACCCTCATCTCTCCCTGCTTCCGCATTTCCCAGTGACACCCACCTGAAAAAAAGAAAGAATGAAAATGTAAAGTGGGGTTACTTTAGGAGCTGTCTGGGCACAGTAAGGCGCACTAACCTTCAGTGGAAAGGACATTTTGTAGGCAGTACGTGAATATTCCATTTCTTATCATTGCACCGGATGCTGTCTTCTTCCGGTCAGGAAGGTCCATCCTCTGTCTAGCCTCCCCTCTTCCTCGATGGCGCCTTGTCTCCTCACAGCTCTGCCCATCTCATCATTTATGAACTGCGTCTCCTGTTTTCCATAGAAGACTCTTCTATGGGATTCCCTGTAGGGCTGTTTTGGGATTAAGAAGCTCGGCCTTTGTTATTTCTCCTCCAGCTTGCATGAGGCTATAGTTGGCAATTCTGTTTAAATCTTGCCCTGTCCTGATGCCCTTCCGGGCTAGTCCTTTAGCATTTTACTGTGGGTCTGTAAGACCTGTCAGTATCTCCAGCTCAGTCATTGCCTCTGTGACATTGTTACTTTAGATATAAAGTATCAAGGGTCTAGCTCGCAACAATGTTTCTGATTTCTTTCATTATTTTTTTTTAATCACAAAACGTAGACAAGGTCTTAGAAGAAATCCACTTGCCTGAAGTTCCAAAGCCAGTCCTGACTCGGAGTCACAATTGACAGAAGCTAAGCGGTAATAGTACTGAGGAACGCCATTGCTTCAGATACGAACACCTTGTGAACATGGTCCACTGAGGCTGTCTCTCTCTACCATCTGAAACTCACTCTCAGGTCCTTAGCCTCAACTCCCTAAATGTCAGCATTCAGATAGAAGACGCCTTTGGGATTTAAGACCCAGCATCACCTAGTAGGGGTGTGAAATCTGTGAAGCCATTCCTGCTGGGTACCTAACAGTCTTGTAAGCTCACCTTGCTACAGGTAGGATGAGGAAGTCCTGAAGAGCATTTCTCTCTATGGCCACTAGATGGCGGAAAAGAGCACACCTGCATAGCTGCACATCTGCAGGGCTGAGATGGTCTTGTCTTTCTGCTAAGGGGAAAGAGTATTTCATTAGCAGTTTGTGTACAGGCTGGTGGCTTGGATTTTTATTCAGATTTAAAATTTAAGAGCTATGGGGGTGGGAGGAAGGAAAAGAGTTCCTTAATTCTGGTTTGAGCCCTGACTAGAAACTATTTTCAATTCTTGTGTGCTATGGGTAGAAATTTATATGACACAGGGGCTCACAGAGGGACAGACCCAGTCCTCCTATACATGTGACAGACATGCAACTTGGTCTTCATATGGGTCCCCTAACAACTGGAGAGGGCTCTGACTCTCTTGCCTGCCTTTGGAACTCTTTCCCCTAACTGGGCTGCCATCTCAACAGGAGAAGTTGTACTTAGACATACTGCAAGTCCATATGCCAAGATGTGTTGACATTCATGGGATGCCTGCCCTTCACTGGGAGAAAGGAAAATGGAGAGAGGAGGGAAAGGGAGGGACTGTGGGGAGGGGAGAGCTGCGATCTGGGTGTAAGATAGATCTTAAAAATACATAAGCAATGGGTAAAAGTAAAATATCATTATCTTTTAAAAAAGAAATGTATAGGCGGCCTTTCAGACATCACTGGTTCACAGAGCAGAGAGGAAGAGCTGCTATGGTTACATTTATGGTACAGGTCCCAAAACTGCAACAAGCTGGCCTGTGTCTTATCGCGACGGAGACCCTGCAGAGTTTTGTTCAGGCAGAAAAACAAAATAAATGCTGCCCTGCCGTCCACACAGAAGGATGTTAGTGTCCCACTGCAGTAACAAAATATTCAAAGTGATCAACTTGGAAAGGGGAGAGGGTCTCCTTAGATCACAGTTTCAATGCATGTGGCCCAGCTGCTTTGGGTCCCTGGTGGTGGCAGGTCTCTGGTGGTGGCAGGTCCCTGGTGGCAGCAGTGTGTGGCAGAGCCGTTGTGCTCACCCGTGGCCAGAAGGGAAAAGGAAAAGGAGGAGGAGACTGGGGTCTTGCAGTCCTGTGGACACACCTTTAATGAAACCCTCCCAAGTGTTAACCAGGTTCCAGCACCTTCCGTAATGACAGGCTACCCACCAAGCTCTTACACAAACTGAAGCCAGGGGTCAGTTCGAGACACTGTGAAGGGACCAGCGAGACAGTTCAACCAGTAAAGTTGTTCACATCAAAAACCTCACATCAGTTTGATCCCTGGAACCCACAGTGAGAGATGACAACTCCTGACCCTTGTCCTTGACTTCCACATGCCCCTGGGAAATGAAGACACAGAGACACTAAATGCTGAAAAGAAAAAAATTCTGACAAGAAAAGGAACGAAGTATATACAAAGAAACAAAAACGCCATGAATCTCTCTGTGCCAGGGAGACCCTGGCCCCCCTGCCCCCCGCCATACACACACTGAAGAGCACACACCAGGGACCACGTGTGTAATCCCACAGGCCCAGGTCCAGCCATTAGCAGGAAGAAAACCTGCTCGCGGTGGGACGGCAGAGCTCGGCAAATGCACTATGCAGTCACCCTGGATAGACACACGTCAAGTCTAACAGAACGAGCTCTGTCCAAAAGAGCTTTTGAATAGGAGGCTTCCTGGGAATAATTAATTGCTAAGCTGCTCTCAGAGGTAGCAGTGTGAGACACTAAGACCCCAGCCTGCCAGCAGAGGCCTCCCCGGGTCAGCCACAGGAGACGTGCAGCGTGTGCGGATCAGCGCTGACGGGACGCGCAGTGCTCCTGCTAATCCCTCCGATACTGTGCCCTCCGGCGCTTAAAGATAAACACATTTAGCTAACCCTTTCAGAGGGGCTCACGATCATCATTCAAAGTGTTTGTGAAGAAAGCGAGGCTGGGTACGAACGGAAATGCTGCGCCCGGCTTATTTCACACAGCCTTGGAGGATTAGGTTGCGTAAACTACAGTCTCCATTAGCCCCAAGGCGGCATGTTGGGGCTACGCTGCACTGCGCAAGTGCTACAAAGCGCCAGCTTGTGATTCCACACACATGTTCAGTACACATCTTCTCAATGTTGGGCGTCCCAAGTGGTTTCCCCAGCCTCCTCCTGTTTCCTCGGTGTTAAAATGCTGTGTATTCATCCCTTCTCCATCGGGACATTACACACATCACAGGTGGCGGTTAGGCAGGCACCTGAGTTCAAATCCTGCCACTCTCTTTTCTGTCTCTGCTGTCTCAGGCCGGGTACCTTACTTGCCTTAGTAGATGGGGGTTATAGCACCTACCTCCCAGGACTATTAAGGGAGCGACTGTGCTAGCGCAGCGGTCTTGAACGGGGTTAGCACACGGTCAGCAATCATTCACTCATTTCAACATTATGTGTATTGTGACGGGCCTCTGTGTGCCAGACATGGCCCTAGGCTTTCTGTGATGCTCACAGAAAAGCACTAGAGTCTCTGGTACCCCGCTAGCCTTCATGTTCCGCTATTACCAGCCTGATGCCTTTGGCTAATTCACTCAAGTTCCTCCAACTTTCCTCAAGGGTGAGAGGAACGCATAATCTCTAGGCGACTTACAACTTGAAAGTGTCCCGGAATGTTCTAATTTTAAGTCAAAGGTTTCCTGCCGAACACCACCCTGGCTGGGTATTCTGAGGTATTCTGACGCCCAGCGCACGGAACAGCGTAAACCGCCACAACCAGGCAGACGATCTTTACGAGGTTGGCCTTGACCGTGGAAAGTTACTTTTAGATGTTTGATACGTGAGGGGTTGTAAAGATAGCCCATATTAACATTATCAGGCTAAATGATTTAAGGAGCATCCTAAGAAGAGATTTTGCAGACAGAAAAAAAGCCAGCATGGCACGTTTCTCTGTGAAAAGCCCCCCAAAGACGCCATAGCTTCTTTGCTGTTAGGAGAGGGGACACGTTCAGCGTGTCGTGGGTGGGGAGGGAGAATGGTCAGGAGACAATGCTGGGATGGTCTCTAGGTGGCAGCCTCCTGCATGAGCTTTAGGGCACGTTTTGAGGTGTCTTGTAGAAACTCAACCTTGGTTTGTTACTGTTTCCATTCACGATGGAACCGCTGCTGCGTCATCTACAGCTTTGTCTGCAGACGCCCCGAGCTCTCTGCCCTGTCCTTGGTGTTAAGCAGTAGTTGGGGTTTCTGTTGCTCTGATAAAACACCATGACCAAAATAAACTTGGGGAAGAAAGGGTTTGTTTCAGATTACACTTCCACATCAAATTCTGTTATGAAAGGAAGTCAGGCAGGGACCCAGAGGCAGGGGCTGAAGCAGAGGCCATGGAGGGATGCTGTTCACTGCCTTGCTCCTCAGGGCTTGTTCAGTCTGCTCTCTTGTACAACCCAGGACACAACCGGCCACAGAGCACAGGTCCCTCCCACATCAATCATTAATCAAGACAGACCGCACAGGTTTGCTGTAGGCCAGGCCCATGGAGGCATTTTTCTCAGCTAAGAGTCTCTCTTCCCAAATGTGTCTAGGTTTGTGTCACATTGACTGAAAGGAAAAAGAGATATCTGGTCATGAGAAAATCTAATCTCCTCACACGTGGCACCAATGTTGTTAAAAGATGACATCTGGATTTTGGCACAATGTTAGGAAAAGGAAAAAGAGAGTGGGGGACGGATATGGCCCATCGAGGTGCGGCAAGGCCTGGGGGCAATGGAAATGCCTCTTGGGGACCCATGCTGGGAATCCCTTCCCCCTGAGGGACCAGCCACATGACTGTACAGTATAGAATAGAGTTTATTCAGGTCATGGGGGGAGTTAAGAAAGTAATAGAGGCAGAGAGAGAGAGAGAGTGAAAGAGAGAGAGAGAGAGAGAGAGAGAGAGAGAGTAGAGGAGTAGAGGCTGGCCATGGGCACATGGAGAGAGGGGGTAAGGAAAGGGGAGATGAGGGGGAAGGGTGGGAGAGCAAGAGAGCAAGAGTGAGGAGGGGGCAAGCAGCCCCTTTTATAGTGTCAGGTAACTGGGCGGAGCATATCTGCCTGTTGCCAGGTAACTGAGGGGTGGGGTTCACAGAATTCCAACATTGACAAAAAACGAACCAGGACCATACTTAAATCTGTTAGTGACTTCTGTGTTCTGATGGCCTTTCCTAGAGAGAACAGGCGACGGGGAGAGGGGGGGGCGTTGAGAAAGCTGCCGTACATGGCTGGCAAGATTCCCCAGCTGAGCTAGAGGGGAGTCTGATTTCCCTGCAAGTTCTTCAGATATAAAAGAAGTGCTTTTTATCTGAGGCTTCCAGCATCCTTAGGATGCTTGGTCACATGGGTGGAGCTACATCTTCACGTGGTCATCTCCTTGGTCTTCAGCAGCTTGTATTTTTGCAGCGATTGGTGGAATTCCTGAGTTTTCTCTGTCTGCAACAGTGCCTTTGCCTCTAGTAATGCGATTTTCTGCTACGCTCAAATACATCGGTGAATTCAGCACCAACTGGGCATCTCCTCAGAGGCCTGTGACCCTGTCCTTGTTGGACTAGTGAAGCATTCTCCACAAAATGTCTGATAATCTAAGGCATAGAAAATTCTGGTCCAGGGCATGGAATGTAATTTATCTGTTGGAGCACCAGCGCTGCCTCCCTAGTCTCTCGATGGACTTCAGAAGTGACTTGCTGAAGGCTTGCACACTCGTGTTTTCTGAAGCTTCCACATCTATGCTGTTTCCCCTCCTCTGGTACAAGGACTCTTAACCAGGCCTGTAAGTTGTGGGGGGTGGGAGTGGGGTTCTTGGCCAGAGGATCCTCTTAGAGGATCAGGGAGGATGGACAGCGACAGAGTAAGCTGAGGTCCACAGCAGATGCCTGCTCTGTGGCTGCTCTGGGTCTTGGCAAGCCCTGGGGACACTAACCCATTGTTGAATTTTCCCTTTGAAGACCCCTTGGCAAAAAGCTACAAAGTAGAAAGAGAGATGTTTAAAGTCAACTTCAAACTTGGAGAGCTGCTTCCGGCATAGGGCTGTTGTATCCACCCGCCCCACCTGCTGTCCCCCATCCCCTGCTGTGGCTCCTGTCTCTCCCGTGGTTACTCCACAGTGGGTTTTCCTTGGAAAGCTATTGTGTGTGTGTGTGTGTGTGTGTGTGTGTGTGTGTGTGTGTGTGTGTGTGTGTAAAAACGGGGATGCTCGGGTTTACAGAAAGCTTACTGAGGGTGAAGCCATCGGTCATACAGGAACAGAAAGGCACTGCCGGGATAGGAAACCTTGTCACCTCCTGCTGCCCTTGTGGCCATCAGACCGAAACAACAGTGGGAACAGAAATAGCTCTGAACTCCGGGACTGCGCCAACTTGATGTCAGGTGGTCTCCAGCCTAACGTTTCCCTTCCTCAACGTTTAAGGAATGTACGGGATTTGGTAAGTCACACGAGCGAGTCAGTATTTAGTAACTTGACCATGTTGGGCTAATGAGTGTCTGAGCACATCTGAGTGGCGGCCAGGCTGGGGTGCTCAGCTGTGCAAACCTGTAAGAGTCTCACCAACCCACGCCCTGGGTGTGTCAGGACATGGCCCCGTCCCAAGAGAAGGAGCCAGCGTCAGCTCGATCCTCGTCCATCCCTCCGACAGGGACATTCGGAAGTTTTATTTTATAGCTGAGGGATTGGACACTGAACAGAAGGTATCTAAGCCCCTGACCACGGGCCACTGCAGTACACAGGATAAAAGAGAGCCCGCAGATTTTAGACACATTCTTCCTTCTCAAGGATTACATGTTACTTCACACGTAATTGTTCACTCAGAGATTATAGCAGAAGAAACGTCAATTCAATTTTCTTTTGGTTCGAAACTCCTCGCTTGCAAAATGCCTACGCAATTTCAAAATCTAAAGGACTTATTGCTGGGTTCTTATCTTTAAGTTTAGGAAAACTTGGCACACCAGTGAAGAACCCCTAACTCTGGGGAGAAGTGTCTGCTGGTTATATGATATGCTGCAGACCATGATGGCTCACACTCGTGATCCCAGCCCTTGGGAAACTGAGGCAGGACACTGTGAATGTGGAGCCACCCTGGGTACATGATTATGTGTCGGACAGCCTGAGCTACAGAGTGAGACCTTGTATCAAAATCATGATGATGATGGTGATGATCGTGATGATTGTGATAATGGTGATGATGGTGATGTGATAGTGATGATGATGATGGTGATGATGATGGTGATGATGGTGGTGATGATGGTGATGATGATGGTGATGATGGTGATGATGGTGATGATGATGGTGATGATGATGGTGATGGTGATGGTGATGGTGATGATGGTGATGATGGTGATGGTGATGGTGATGGTGAGGATGCATATTGTATGTAATCACTAGCTAACTTACAGTATTGCACATTTATTTTCAAGCCTTTCCAGACCGTCCTTAATGTCATTCATTGTTTTACTTTCTGTTCTGTTACTTTGAAGAGACAACACAAAGGCTACTTTTTGTATTTGTTTGTTGAGACAGGGTTTCTCTGCGTTGCCCTGGCTGTCCTGGAGCTTGCTCTATAAATCAGACTGGCCTCAAACTCACAGAGATCCACCTGCCTCTGCCTCTCAAGTGCTGGAATTAAAGCCGCGCATCACCACTGCCCTGCTAATTAAAAAACAAACACATTTAATTGGGGACTCGATTGCATTTTCATAGGGTTAGTTCACACATCATCGTGGGTAGCACTGCGCTCGAGCAGTAGCCAAGAGCCTACATCCTGATCTGCAAGCAAAAGGCAGAGAAAGGCTGAGGCTGTGCTGTGGTGAATATTAGTAAATGACTTAACCTTTTCTCCTGCGCGCTGCTGGCTCACGAGGGGCCATCTGGCACTGCTGGGATGTCTAGGACGCCTCTAAGAACTCAGGCACCGTTCACTCCACCACCCCTGCTGCTTCTGTCCCGTGTAGATATGGCCACCCCAGTGAGTTGTTTTCACTCACTTCCCCTTGACATGTTGTTGCCAAGCCTTAAACACACACATCCCAACTCTGTGGTGGGCTTTATGAGTTCCACTTTATGCACCCCGCCATTACACTCTTTGTGCTCAATTAAGTGGTCACATCAAAGAACACGCCAAACTTTTGATCTAATAGGTATAATATAATTTGCCAACCTAGACAAGTCAAATGATCTTGTATAATTCCATCTGTTATAAAACATTCATAGCAGCCTTATTTATAAAGAGATGCACCAAGAGAAACATACACATCTGCCTCCATCTTCATTCCTCCCAGAATCTCCCCCTCCTCTCCTCCTCTTCCGTTTTCCTAACCCTTTCTCCGCCTACCTCTACTGTCCAACAATGTATCACCTTAACATCAACCCACAAGACTGGGCCTGCTATGAAATTTTGTAACCCCAAGTGACACACCTCTTCTAACAAGGCCACACCTCCCAATCCTTCTCAAGCAGTTCCATCAATTGGGGACCAAGTATTCAAAGACAGGGGCCCACAGAGGAGATTTTCATTGAACCACTGCACAGATCTTTAAAGAGTTGCTTGGTTAGCTCTACATTTATTTGAACTGCAGTGTCTGAGGCTGATGCTCAGAAGATGGAGGCAGAACACATTTTTCACGCTGCTCTGTGTGGGGCCGAGCACACTGATCGTCTCACTTGCCTCTTCTATGGGTTTTGAACATTGAACAGCAATTTTCCTTTGCTGTCGTGGCTGGTAATTCTCTCTCCTGCAATCACACAGCGAGCCAGTCTCAACCAGAATCAAGATTGAACGTAGGATCCCTGACTGTTCAAAGGCTAGGACGTACTCATTGTAAAACACATACTCAGTATGCAATAGGCCCTGGATAGTTGCCAGCACTAGAAAATTAACAACAAGTTGCTATCTAGTAGAGTTCCAGAGATGTCACGAACAAGGAAGTGTCACTGGATGGGGGAAGACAAAAGCCACCCACTGAGGGGGGAGTGTTGACAGGGAGCACGCTCCTTTGCACACTTTACAGACTGCTTTATGATCATCTTTTGATTGGTATAGTTTCTTGTTTGTCCATTTATGCAGTGGTTTATTTGTTTGATTTTGCCTGAGTTAGAATCTCAATACATAGCCCAGGCTAACCTCAAACTTAAGATCCTCTCACTGTGTTGTTCAAGGGCGGAAATTACAGGCATACAACATTGTGTCAAAACTGCCCAGTATCTTGTATTTTTGGTTGTCTTTATCACATGAGCCATTTCTCCAGGCCAACAATTACTCCTTCTTACTGTTGTTCTGTGAAAGCTTTGAGGTTCTTAGCCCCCATGCTAAGAACGCCCTATTCACAGAACAGGAGCTCAGAAGTGAAGCCCGGAAGAGCCTGGGGTCTTTCGAGGGCAGGTGAGGAGTTGAGGCTTGTGTCGGGTGGTGAAAAGTGGAAGTCTCAGAATGAGGACTGAGTTCTGAGGAGTCTGGTGCCAGGAGCCTGGGCACTCAGAGGATGCCATCAGCCAGGCAGCCCTGCTGCACCTGGAGGTCTGTAAACCTCGTCACCTTTCCTTTTGGAGACTCATTTTTCTTGTTTGCTAAGCAAAGAATATTAAGCTGTGTGTGTGTGTGTGTGTGTGTGTGTGTGTGTGTGTGTGTGTGAGAGAGAGAGAGAGAGAGAGAGAGAGAGAGAGAGAGAGAGAGAGAGACCCTAGCCAGATCCAGCTGTCCACTTACTCAGAAATTCTAGGCCTCCTGGGTGACTCATGACAGGAAACAAGGGACTGACTTAGTGGTTTTGTGATCATGTGGGAGTACATGTGCAGGAACACACGTGTGAAGACTGAGACTGAAGTCAGGAATCATTCCTGATTGCTGGTCCATCTTATTAATATAGGTTTCTTCTTCTTCTTCTTCTTCTTCTTCTTCTTCTTCTTCTTCTTCTTCTTCTTCTTCTTCTTCTTCTTCTTCTTCTTCTTATTCTTATTCTCCTCCTCCTCCTCCTCCTCCTTCTTCTTCTATTCCTCTCCTTCTTCCGAGATTTATTTATTCTGTATACAGCGTTCTGCCTGCATGTATGTTTGCACACCAGAAGAAAGATGGTTGTGAGCCACCATGTGTTTGCTGGGATTTGAACTCAGGATTCTGGAGGAGCAGCCCGTGCTCTAACCACTGAGCCATCCCTCCAGCCCAGTGTATGTCTCATATCAGCTTCAGAGCTCACAGAGATGGTTAGTCCCATTTGCTCACGTCCCCCTTCCCCGACTCGTCACAGACCGCTGTCACGCCTGCTCAGGCATTTGTCACAGGCCGCTGTCACGCCTGTTCAGGCATTTTATGTGGGTTCAAAGACTTAGCTTTGCTACTCAGCCTTACTATGTCACATCCCCCAGCTGCAGGAAGAACGCACTTGAGTTCGCGGTTTCACAGCGGGGAAGCATGGCGCACTGGTGGTGGGATTGGCTCTCCATAGACTGTGAGTTGGCTCATTTCCATCTCAGCAGCTCAACAAGAAGCAGAGAAAGTTCAGCCAGAGTGCTGGCCCAATTGAATTAACAAATCCAGCCATGGTAGCATACCTTTGTTAGCTAGGCTCTAAGTTCAAACTGTCCCACAGCTTCCCCAAACTGCTCCCCGCTGGGAGCCAAGTGTCCCCATACAGGAGCCTGCTGGGGACAGTTCACATTCAAACCCTAACGCACACTCCACAGAGGGTCCAGGTGTGTGACCATGCCTCTGTTGTGGCTTCACGCCTGCATCTGTCAGCATCCGTTCTTTGTGGCTCTTTTCGGGATTATGTAACAGAGCCACCAGAATGTCTAACCTTTGATTGGCTTGGCCAGAAAGTTAGTCTGGAAACTACTGTGAGTTTCTAGTGGGTTCTGTTCTAGCTAAGGCCACAGCCCTGCCATCAGCAGTGTCCGGCCCTCCTGATTCCTTCTCGTCACTGAACTCTGCAGACCTGGATGGAGCCCAGGGCCAAGCAGAGGATGAAAGACACTTTCCACCTCCTCCTTATGGTCTATGTGGCAGCGTCATGAATAAGAAAGCTACAACTGGAGTGACAACCTGAGAGTCTGTACTTACTAGGTGTGCCCTTTCCAGAGGGTCTGGGGCCTCCTTGCCTGCAGATAGAAGGCGGGCACCCTGACCTGGTAGACGTCATGACGGAGGCTGCCCCTTGATGGCACCATATCCAATCCAAGAACACTTCTGCTGCTGACATGTTGACGAACTTTGGATGCCAGACCCACAGAGACTTGCCAGCTTCCCCTTAGATGGCTGTGAATCTGGAGACAATGCTACCACTGAGAGACCTGGGAACTCGTGTCCCCGTGAACACAAGAGGACTGAATGCTGCAGATAGCCCCAGGCTACCCCGACACACCAGATTAAGTCTACCATGGAAAGTCAGGCCTACCCCAGCAAGACTTTGGCCTTGAACTGTATTCAGGATAAAGGCCAGAGGCCAGGCCAGGGCTTCTGATCCTGCCTGCCACCTTCCTCTCACCATCTGAATTCTGATTAACAAGATGGATGCTGCCTGCTTCTCCCCGGTCTGCTCAGGGTTTTTGGTTTTTCCTTGATCATCTTCAACATGCCTCTTGGACCGTTCTCCTTAAGGGAGCAGCCCAGGCCCACACTGTTTCCTTACCTGCCTGCTTCTCTCAGTTCTTACTCCCCCGTAGGTCATCCCCCGAGCCCGCTTCACACCGCATCCTCCTTCCCTGACCCCAGTGGCACAGGGAAAACACTCAGAATGCTCATGTGAGGGACACGTGAATCAACCATAGTTCTCCCTTTAACACACAAACCTGCATGTGTTTATCATGTATAGTATGTTGTTTTGAAGCGACCAAATAAAGCTAATTGACATACACATTTCTTTACATCCTTTCTTTTTCTTTTTTATTTATATGAGTACACTGTAGCTGTCTTCAGGCACACCAGAAGAGGGCATCGAATCCCATTACTGATGATTGTGAGCCAAGATGTGGTTGTGAGATTTGAACTCAGGACCTCTGGAAGAGCAGTCAGTGCTCTTAACTGCTGAGCCATCTCTCCATCCCATTTCTTTACATTCTTATCAAGTAACTGTTAACTCCTATTCTCCATGTATGTATATAGGTGTGTAGTGCGTGGCATGTGTAGGTACAATGGTTTGAATGAGAATGGCCCCCATAGGCTCATGTATTTGAATACTTGATCCAGCTAGAGGAACTGTTTAGGAAGGATTAGGAGGTGTGGCCTTGTTGGAGGAGCTGGGTCACTGGGAGCAGGCTTTGAGGTTTCAAAGGGTCACACCATTCCCAGTTAACTCTTCTCTGCCTTTGTGCTTGATCAAGACGTAAGCTCTCAGCTGCACCAGTACTGTGCCTGCCTACCTGCTGCCATGCTCCCCACCATGATGGTCTTGGACTCTAGCCCTCTGAAACTGTAAGCTCCAAATAAATTTCCCTGGTCATAGTAAAGTAACTAAGACTATAGTCAAGCACATAGATGTGTCCACGTGAGTGTGGAGATGTCACATCTTTGTCCTCCTCGGTCACTTTCGCTGTATTTACCAAGGCAAGATTTTTCACTGAACCAGTGGAACCCAGCAGATGCAGTCTAGCTAACAGGCTTCCCCTGGGAGAGGGAGTTCCTTGTCACTGCTCCCTGAGTTACTGGGGTCACAGGCAGCTATCACAGCTCTTCAGTTTTAGTCATTATAACAATTCACCTATGACCAGATGTGGGCTGATATCAAGGGGATACATGATTGGACAGTAGAGAGTGGGCGGGGACAGAGTTCACCTATGACCAGACGCAGGCTGATGTCAAGGCGATACATGATTGGACAGTAGAGAGTGGGCAGGGACAGAGTTCACCTATGACCAGACGCAGGCTGATATCAAGGCAATACATGATTGGACAGTAGAGAGTGGGCGGGGACAGAGTTCACCTATGACCAGACACAGGCTGATATCAAGGCGATACATGATTGGACAGTAGAGAGTGGGCGGGGACAGAGTTCTAGTGAGGAGGAGAGGAGAGGAGCATTCCTATTCACCCAGCTGCACACTTGTCACCCCAAGCAACATCCCAAGCCACAGACAAAGCCTGCAAGAGGAAAGAAGGCCACACTCTAGTCTGAGATTTCCAGAGGTCAGAACAGCCAGGAAGATCCACCCATCTACCCACCCATCTACCGGTCCACCTAAGTGCTTACCTATCCACCTGCCCATCCAAACATCCATTCTTAGGTGAAACTAAGGTACTCAGAGACGTGTGGCATCAATGGCTCGGTCCTCTGCCACCCGGAATTGGCCATGGAGTGTCTAGCTGTCCGCATGGCCTTTCTGCACTGTCTGTTAAGATTTGATATCCTTTGTTGACATGGTTGCTGGCAGATGTTAGCGATGAAGAAGCTCATGGCATTGCTGTCCACGTGGCTTTCTGCCTACGTGCCCGGATGCTCGGTGTAATTGTCAATAAAAGAGTTGTCACTGCAAGGCTTTGGAGAATTTCTGAGTAAGGGGATGGCCAACGCAAATCCACTTTCATCCTCTGGTGCTGAGGTTTGGGACTATGGCCTCACATGTTCTGGGCAAGTCTGCCCCTAACCATGTCGCCAGACTTAATTTTATTCTGAAAAAAACTCCCCAAGTCATTTTTCAGATGGGGTGTTTCTTTTCCACATGCTTGTTTTCCAAAACTACTGTTTACTGAGCCATCTTTAGCATCCTCCTGTCTGAGTAAATCCGGCAGGCTCCCGAGGAAAGGCAAACGGAAAACCAAGAGTGTGGACGTTAGGGTTGGATTAAGACTTTTGGTCCCCCGGTGGTGTGTGCTGATGCCTGGGTGGACAATAGCTGTCCAGTTTCGTCGGCTGCAGACCACGCCTCCATCTCCACTGTGGCTTCCTGGAACTCCTGTTGAAATTTAATCTCCACACAAGAAGCCGTTCTTTGAAAGGTAATTAGAGGAGCTGGAGAGTTGGCTCAGAGGTTAAGAGTCAGGGTCTCCCAGAGGACTCTGGTTCAATTCCCAGCACCCGTATGGCAGCTTCCAACTTTGTAACTCCTGTTCCGGGGAATCTGACACCCCCACACAGACATGCATGCAAGCAGAACACGGACGCACATAAGGAATAAAAAGGAATCTCCAACACAGTTAAAGAGATAATTAGCTCTCCCATACTCCTTCATTCATGGTGGGTAGGGGGTTTATGGGTTGTCTTCCGATGGATCTGGAGAATAGCCGTGGATAGATATTCACGTATCCCTGGCCATGTGCTGCTGTGCACTTCCTGGGACCCACCAACTCAAGGGTTATCCTCTGACCAAGGCTCAGAGCTATGAACCAAAACAAGCCTTTCTTTATAAGTTATCTGGTTTGCGGCGTTGTGTTTTATCCCTAGAAATGGACACAGCTGCCCCTATTTCCTTGAGGGATGAACCCCGTGAGATGCTTGCTTAGACTTGTTCCTCCCTTGCGTGCCTGTCCTATGCTGTCCACCTCAGTTCCCTACACGCTGCATCCTTCCTGCGATTCCATCACAGCTGCGTTCCGAAATCTCACCAGCGGCCTCCGCTCAAATGTGAGATGCCTTCCTTCTCCCTCCAGCATCTATCTGCTTGCACAGTTTTCCCAGAAGCTGCTCCCCGGGTCGCTTCTCTGCTAGCTCTCCTGATAGCTTTTCTGTGTGTTTGCTTGTCTGTGGCTCTCTCTCTGTAGCCTGGGGTAACCTTGCCGTCCCATCTGCTGGATGACGTGTGCCTGCCATGTCCACCGTGTTTCCTGTGGCTCGTCTATATCTGCGGCTGGCTCCCCCTTTCTTCTCTTTTGAGTGTTTCTGGCGTTGACTCCTCAGCAAGTTCAAGCTGCTCTACAGTGATGTACAACAGCTTCTGAGCCCTTGATCCAAGTCAAGATGAACCCTGTGCACATTTGTTTTAGGACACCATTTTTTTTCTATCTTAGACAGTGTTGGAAGTTTTGTCTTTTTATATAAGACCACGGCCATTAAGTACAGATTGTGTGCTTATCCAAGGTTTTGGTTACCCACGGTCTTCTGCACTGCGAAAATACAAAACGGAAATTTCCAGAGCTGGAAGGTTTAAAGGGAACTCCATCTTGATTCTGTGATGAAACGCTGGGCTGTCCCACCCATACACGCCTTGAACATGACTTCATCTCTGCCTGGCGTCTCTATACTGCACACGTTACTCAGTGCAGGGGACAAGAGTCACATACAGGCATCATGGTGCTCCGTTTCCAGTGCCACGCTGTAACTGGCCACTGTCGCACTGCCGTGTCATGTGACAACACAGCCACCATGTCCTCTCTGCTGGTCCTCAGACACATAGTCGGCCCACGTTCACATAGCTCTTGATATAAAATGGTGGTAACTGTATTTATGATTAGCCATTTTTATCTCTTGCTGTGCCTTCTGAAGTAAGCTTAGCCGTGGATGTGTGTGCACAGGGACAGATGCAGATAGCCGTGGATGTGTGTGCACAGGGACAGATGCAGATTTTTGGTGTTATCTGTGGTTTCTATGTCTGCTCCTCGTGGGTAGTGATACCTTGCACTTGTCTCCTTGCTATTTAAAAACGTCCCCAGATTTATGAATCCAATGACCCCGAGACAGCGACCCAAGAGATTCCTCCAGTCGTGCCCTTATCCCCAGGGCCCAGCCAGCTGCTGCAACACTCCCCCGGGAAGTTGCCTGTATGAAGTTTCCCTTCAAGCTTCAGATTTCCATTCGGTTACTGGGCAGTGAGACTCCTCCTGCTGTTGCCCGTGACACGGGGACATGTGTGACACCCATGGTATGGTTCCTACAGGTGGCCTCTCAGCAGCGTGTGGCTGTCTGTCTGAGGACCCTTAAGAACAAAGGAAAAGGTGAGCTAGAGAGGGGTCTTAGGTGATGGTCAGGGTTTCTGTGAATGTCAAGGCGGGCTGTGTGTGCCCTCACAGTACACAGATTCCGCAGAACCGGAGCTACATGGGAATCTTGGTGAGCCACCCCTCCCCCACCAGCCTCCCCTGCTGCACAGACGCTGCACCCACTCCACACTTATTGTAATCTTAACTTGCACTTAGTGCTTCAAACGCTCTGCTGTCTCTTAGCCACTGTAAGTGTGCGGTTCAGCGATGTCCCGTGCATTCGTGCGGATGCCTCCAGGGCTCCTCAGTCTTGTAAAACTGAAATGCTGGCCACTGAAGAAACTTTCCCTCTCCCAGGCCCAAGCCCTGGCCACCCGTTCTGCTTTCTCTTTCTAACTTTGATGACTCCGGGTGTGGCACACAAATGGAATCACCCAGCTTCTGTCCTTAAGTAACTGGCTTTAGTCATTCATCAGGATAGAGTTAAACTTCATCCATGCTGGGAATGTGCTGGAGCTCCTACATTTTCAGGGTCAAGTAGTATTTCACTGTACCGCTTCAACAGCTCCCCCAGATTGTCTCCTACAGTGTTTCCATTGGGGGCTGTTGTGAGCAATGGCCTGTGAAAATGGCTATTCCTATTTAATTCTATTTTAATTCTAGTGATGATGACTGCCCCGCGTAGTACTGAACACATGACAGGCACCAATTAAATGCACATTAACTCCTTCACACTCCATACCCTCCCTGCGAGTTAGGAAGCATTACTGTTTGTATGTTGCCAATGTGGGAACAAAGAGACACAAAACAGGGGTCTCAGGAAACCAGTCCTTGGGGCGGAACTGGTTTCAAAGCCCCAGTCTGCTTCCAAGCCTACTGGGAAGCTATAACTGCATAATGCTGTTCTGTGAGCCTGTGGTGTACTGTGCTGTGGTGTGTGTGCTGTGCTGTGCTGTGGTGTGCTGTGGTGTGTGTGCTGTGCTGTGCTGTGCTGTGCTGTGCTGTGCTGTGGTGTGTGTACTGTGGTGTGCTGTGCTGTGGTGTGGTGTGCTGTGGTGTGTGTGCTGTGCTGTGCTGTGCTGTGCTGTGGTGTGTGTGCTGTGCTGTGGTGTGCTGTGGTGTGTGTACTGTGGTGTGCTGTGGTGTGCTGTGGTGTGTGTACTGTGGTGTGCTGTGGTGTGCTGTGGTGTGTGTGCTGTGGTGTGTGTGCTGTGCTGTGGTGTGCTGTGGTGTGGTGTGCTGTGGTGTGGTGTGTGTGCTGTGCTGTGGTGTACTGTGGTGTGCTGTGGTGTACTGTGCTGTGCTGTGGTGTGCTGTGGTGTGCTGTGCTGTGGTGTGGTGTGCTGTGGTGTGGTGTGTGTGCTGTGCTGTGGTGTGGTGTGCTGTGCTGTGGTGTGCTGTGGTGTGTGTACTGTGGTGTGCTGTGCTGTGCTGTGGTGTACTGTGGTGTGCTGTGGTGTGGTGTGGTGTGGTGTGCTGTGCTGTGGTGTGCTGTGCTGTGCTGTGGTGTGGTGTGGTGTGACACTCGTCCATGGTGGCAGGGGTGGGTATTGTTCCTGTGTTCATACCTCCCTGAACCAGCATTTGCTTACGAGGACCATTCCCGATCACACAATTATCCGAGAATCAGACTTAGCCCCAAATCCTCCTTAAATGTTCCTTTGCTTCTTGTTCACAACAACACCCCTGAAACATGAGTCCCGATGCAGCACAGTTCACACTCATAACCCACATAAGCAGAGTGTAGTCAGAAACTGGTGTGTGAAATGACACTGTCCAAACAAACAAGGACCAGGTTGCCCAGGGCCCTGCAAAAACACTTCAGAGTTTTATCTGCATCTACAACTTTGAGAAGGGATATGAGCCAAGTTCCTCTTTGAAAAGATCACAACCTACTTTACAGAGAGACCAGAGCTGGGGAGAAGGCAGGCTTTCCCATCTGAGAGACTCTGCTAAGCTGTCTTGGAGGGTCTAGCCGAGAAGCCTGTCTGTTACTGGTCTTTTCTTCTTATTTGTGGAAATATTGAGATGTACAACACTGCTGGACAGTGGTGGTGCATGTGTTTGATCCCAGCATGCAGAGGAGGCGGATCCCTGAGTTCGAGGCCAGCCTGATCTACAGATGCACAGCTAGATCTAAGCAGGGAGACCCCGTCTCAAACAAACGAAAGATGTACAACAGGAATTTCTGACAGGCTTGCTTTGGTAGACACACGAGTCAAGCTAGCTAATATACCTTCCCCCACATTTAGTCAGATAAAAAATTACTCAGTAAAAAGCCACACCCACACTGCACATGAACAGCCTTCGTTCCTGTGATCATCCCCCAACATTACAACCCAGCATCGGCTTGTACAGGGCTCACATGTGTTAGGCACTGTAAGCTGTATAGAGACTAAGAACATGAGAGACTGTGCAAAGGTCCTGTGCAAATACAACGCCGTTCTCTAGAATGACCTTCAGGACTTTCTGACTTTGGTGCTCACGTGGTGCAGCGGGGCCATTCTGGAGCTAATTCTCATTAGACACCAAAAGACAACCATATTGAGTTTGTTTTCTCCTCTCTTCCTTGTCTCTCTCCTGTATCATAAGAAAGAACCTGAACAATCTCTTGGCAGATTACCAGGGTTCCATCTGCAGTTCCTATCTCTGGTCTTTAGATGGCTGGCCGCCACATCCCTAGACAAATCATCCATGTACCTGACTTCAGTCTCCCTCAAAGACAATGCTGCTTCCGGACACCTCCGGGCTGTTTATTCCATCATGGAGCTAACCTCTCTCCTTAACTCTCAAGCAATGGCCTGCATAAGGAATTGTGGTTTCCAAAACTCCGTTATTTCTGAACATAAACAAGAGGTTTCCTGTGAAAACGTCAGTTCCTCAAACTGAGGGAAAATGGAAGGGATGAATGATCCCGAATTCTTGAGCTTTTATCAAAAGTGGCAAGATTAAATCCTGACCCCTTTTAGCCCCAAAATTCACCCTCACCATCTATTTCTTTCCACTGGCTGAATGTCAAACATAAACGCTGGCACAAGGCCCTTCCAGCATGTTCCAACAAGTTTATTGCTAGAGACAAGCAAAGGGACATAGTGGTAGCTTGAAGGTCCCCACTGTGGAAGAAAGGGCTTTGGGGAGATGGTGTAGATGCCAAAGGCTTAGAATACATGACTGAACCTAGCACAGCCCTGCTGCTTCGGAGAGGGGACATGCTCAAATGGACTGTTCTCTTTTCCGAGGACGGGAAAGTCAGGGATGCTCTGCACACATGTGATGTTGGGACCAGAGCCCGACCAGGCTGGACCCTGGAATCCATCATCCCTGGTGTGTCATTTGTCACTTAGAAGGCAATTTCCCCCTAAATGTGCAATTAGGCCTGGGATGTGCCCTGTGACCTTGCTGTCCCACAGCACCAGCCATGCCGTGTGATGTACCTAGACGTCAGCGAGGACAGAGATGCCTCTTTGACATGCTGAGGTGCTGGAGAAGCCCAGTCCTTGCTGCACACTGTGGAGGAGACTGCATCCTTCCAGCCTATGCTCCTTGCTACGAAAGGCCGACCTTAGAGTCGGAAGCCATCTCCCTCTCTCTCCGGCACAGCCACAGAAACCCACACCTCCCCAGAGCCGCTGTTTCCTTGGCTCGGTCCTAAGTTCTGCCCAGCACAGGGAGGAACACCCAGCATAGAAAGCAGCATGCTCTGCTTTACTCCCTCACAGCTCTGCCCTGCCTGGCACTGTGCTAAGGATCATGGCCATAAAATGGGTTAAAACATCAGCCAGGCCAGGAAGAGGATTCCAGCTTTTACCATTGAACTGATAAACAAAACCAGACTTGTTAAAATGACAACAACAATGCCCATAGCCAAGCCACGTAAAAGATACCGCTTTGTTCTTCTGACATAAAGTGGAGGGTTGAGTGGACCGCGTTCACTCAGAACCTGTACAGGCCTCATCCTGTTTTAACTTATCTCTTTCTCACTTAATGTTCATACCTTCGACCCTCTCCCCACCCCGGGACATGGATATCTGAACATCGGTAGTAAAGACAGCTGCTGCTACACGTGTGAGCAGACGCTTAAGCACACACCAGTGACCCTGTGCTGGGGACTGCATATGTGTCTTACTGTGTGACACTTGCTGATTGGAAGAGCACAGATGTCTCCTGCTCTGCCTCTGCTTCAGTGGTTCTCAACCTTCCTGACGCTGCGTGCGACCCTTCGGTACAGCTCCGCATGTGGTCACCCAACCGTAAGATGGTTTGGCTGCTGCTTCATAAGTAACTTTGCTATGGTTGTTTTGCTGTAGTTTTGCTTTAATTGTAGTGTCAATACCAGATAGGCGACCCTTGAGGTTGAGATCCACCGCTCTCCCTGTTTCTCTGTCTGCTCAAGACCCCGGAAGCCTCTGCTTTGTCTATTCCCATGGGCTGAGCTTCTCGTTGCGTTTTACTTTGCACGCAGACACTTCTGCAAGCCGTCTGGGGCCTGTTTCCCTGGTGCTAGCGTGCTTTCAGATACCCTCCCCATGTGGGTCACAGGTCACATGCTTTCCTAGGTCACTGACAGCTGCCATGTTGCTCTCAGATGTTGAAACCAGTCTCATTCAGTCCAGCAGCCTCCCTTCTCCTCATAAGCATCAAACTGGAATCTAGGGTAACACAGGTCAAGTCCGTGGCCACTGGCGGAGCAAAATCACCGTCTCCTGGCTCTAGGTCCCTTATTCATATGCAGTGTCCTCAGTACTTTCATCTTTGCAAGACCCAGCTCTGTCTCCTCATCAAGTAAGGATTCTGAGATCGGAGAGGGTAGGCTTGCACAGAGGCACACTGCTACCCTAAGGCAAAGATGTGGTTTGCCCTACCTCCGTATCGTGATCAGTCGACCAAAGGCTGATCGGAAAGGTAGACATTAGCCGGCATGCCAGTCGGCATTTTCAGGCCAACAAACACAGCTGCAAGGTGGACAGGACAAGTGGTCCTGGCAGAGAACTCTCCCGGCCTGGACCTTGGGAGTTTCACTCACTCTGAGTGCTCAGAAGCCATCCAGACTCTTGTGTTCAGCTACAGTGGACTCACGTAGATGGATAGTTGTTTCCGATAAACACTACAAAAGCTCACAAGGAGTCTCCACACAGAACAGTCGCCTTCTCTGGAAAACCTTCCCCGCACCCCATGTTTTTATCTGTTGGACATTCATGCTAAATGGTCCGTGGTCAGACTCACCCAAGTCTTCTGTCCTGGACGATTTTCTGTTACTGAGGAGTTTATTTGGCTTACACTTCCAGGTTACAGAGTCCATCACTGATGGAAGTTAGGACAGGAGGTCAAGAGGCAGGAACTGAAGTCAGCACATGGGGGAAATGCTATTTTCTGACTTGCATTCCATGGACCACTCAGTTACCTTTCCTGTATAACCCAGGACCAACCGCCTAGGATGGTGCTGCCCCCAACCAGTCCTCCCTCCACAATAGACCAGATATCAGAGCTTCAACTTAAAGCTAAAATTGTATCTTCTTGGTTGAAGAACATTTTTAAAAAATATTTATTTATTTATTTTATGTATGTGAGTGCACTGTAGCTGTTTTCAAACACACCAGAAGAGGGCATTAGATCCCATTACAGATGGTTATGAGCCACCATGTGGTTGCTGGGAATTGAACTCAGGACCTCTGGGAGAGCAGCCAGTGCTCTTAACCACTGAGCCATCTTTCCAGCTCCTTAAAGAACATTTTTATTGCTGTCCAAACCACTGTGGCCTTCTCCTTAGGCCAGAGATGTTTATAAAATGCAGAATAAAACATGGGGATAAACCAGGTTCTGATCATGCTGGCAAACTTGCCTTTTAGTGATCCAAGGGCAAGTACTCTTGAGTCTTACAGTCAGAGTGTAATACCTGCTTTGGGCACAGAGGGTTTGTGGTAACAGCTTGCTGGGCTCAGTCAAAAGGTCCCAAGCCTGCCTCCTCATGCAATGTTGGGTCCTGAAAGTTGGGTCTGCTGGGGCAAGGGGGGCTGCTGCCCTGGACTGCCCTCCCCGAGGCAGCTGGTACAAGTTCCTCATTCTTCTGGGCTTCCGTTTGCTCAGAGAACTGTATTACAGGTGTGGGGGAGCCGTTCTGTGATATTAATCAGAGCAGATTAAATCTCCTTAGATCTGCTCTGCAGTCGTTTCTTTGGAAAGCAGAGCGAGCCGCCTTTTGGGCAGGCTGCCTTGTGTTGGTGGTGGAGCCAGACTCAGCCCCGCCGGGTACAGCGCTTTCTGTCATTTCCGGAGGGGGGTGTACTGCTTCCCTAGTGGCCTGGTAGGCAGCCCCGTGTGCAGGTATATAATGATCTTGAACTCTTCTAAGAGGTCCGGTCCGACTGGGCAGCGCCTGCCCACTTGTGCGCCTTGCAAGAGTCCGTGTGATGAAAGGCACGGCCGAGGCAGCCTATTCTGAACTGGGGAGGTTCTTCTCCATTATAGTTTAACAAGCATTCCCGACTGCTCCCAGGGAAAGAAAGCGAAGCTAGAAAGAGCTGTTCGTGACTGGAATGGTAAAGCGCTCCCAAAGCTGGTCCTAATTGTCTCCTGTAGCTTAGCAACACCCTGGAGGAGCGGGGCAGGACGGGGAACAATTCAAATTCACTGGTAAGATGTGGGTGGAATGAGGGAAGGGCAGGAGCAGTGCCCCAGGTGCAGCACAAGGAGGCGGTTCTCCTGCAGGGAAAATTCTTCTGAGCACCCAGGGAGGAGGAGGTGCTGTTTTGAGGTGGATAGGTGCCCAGGAAGGGACTCAGACCACCCACCGGCCACTTCCAAGCAAGCAGGCTGAGGCTTACCAGGCACAGGAGTGCTCAGGAAAGCATTTTCTTGCCTTTACTTTTAGGAGCAGATGCAAGTGTAGGCTTCGTGCTTTTCTTAAAGAAAGAAACCTACTCTGGTGGCTCCTTAGCTAGGGATGAATCTGTGGCAACTGCTCGGTACCATTGGCAAGGTCTCTGGAGAGTACCAGTCAGGTGATGGGGGGGGGGTCTTCTGTCACAGCAGTGGGTTATCTTTGGAATCTCAAACAGCTGTGTCACCAGCTACTTGGTCACCAGCTGGTGGTGGATGCTCTTTGGGAGGTTCTGGACCTCTGGAAGTGTGGCCCACCTGAAGGAAGTAGGTGACTTTAAAGGTCTTACCTGGTCCCCATTTCCTCCACCGTTTCTCTGCTTCCTCTTTCTCCATGCCACATCCATCACACACTTATGATCCATACTCCCTCCGTCACACACTGCCTTTTCCAGGTTCTTCTGCACCAGCACATGGGACCAGACCACCACACACTAGACCCTCTGAAGCAGGGAGCCTCTTATGTGCACCTTCAGCTGAATCGTTTCTCAAAGGCTGTTTCCAGGAGCTGGTTCGAATCCTGGGTGGGTTCTTTCTCCTTCCAATCACTTCTGTTTCGGTCTCTGTTCTACCTTCTAGCCAGGAGGGGAAAAAAATGGTAGAATTTTGAATTCTCTTGAAATTTTCTTGATGGTAGACCCCCCGGGAGAAATTCAGCAACAGAAGTTAAGGAAAACTGTATTCCAGGACAAAGTGGGTTGGGGCTGTGGACTTGGTGGTCCTGAGGCAGTGGCAGTCACTGAGTCAAGCAGAGGGTAAGTCCTCTAGAGTGAGGAGAGGGTGGATGGAGAAGGAGCAGCTGGGAATGAAATAAAGCCAAGTCACTGACAAAATAACAGGGGCTAGTCCTTCCTCTAGCCTGAACCGCACCAAGGCTGATTGCCCTGTAGCCCAAAGTACCTGTTGTTTTGTTCTGTTTTAAAGTAGAGATGGAGGAGTATCTGTAGCTGCTCTTGTAGGCTCCTTGCCCTGGTCAAGGGTGACGTGGGCATAGGTATCTGCCCTACCTGAACATCACAGGGAAAGCCCAGTAGTTCAGCCAGCCCCACACACGATAGAGGACACGCTTGCCAGAACGTGGAAGGAAGAAAGATCCTCTCAGCCATGGCCTGAGCATCAGGAAGACATTTCCAGCTTTCTCTGCGGAATGTATAAGTCATAGACAACTGTTGTTAGCTCATTGCCTCCCTCCCTCAAAGGATGGATAGACACACACACATATACTCGCACATGTGCAGACACACACACATAAACACACACATATAAATACACACATACATACACATAAACATAAACACACACATATAAATACACACATACATACAGACAGGTAAACACACACATATAAACACACACATACATAAACATAAACACACACATACACATAAACATAAACACACACATACACACATACATACACACACATAAACACACACATTTACACACACACATAAACACACACATATATAAACACACATACACATACATACACATACACACACAAACACATACATACACACACATAAACACACACACACATAAACATAAACACACACATAGACACATACACACACACACATAAACACACATTTACACACACACAAAAACACACATACACACACATAAACACACATACACATGCATACACATACACACACATAAACACACACACACACACACACACACACACACACACGACGAATGAGCATTACTTTCACTCTGAGACTCTTGTCCATGGCTAGCATCCAGCCCCTTAACAACAACTAAGCCAATTGCAACTTGGCTGAAGGTTTGTCTGTCCTGTGAGTTTTAACCACTCTGCCTGATGTTTGGGAATGGCTCCCTTTCACTCTGTGATTGACAGACTAAACAAAAGGTATTCACATTTTATACCCCTCCCCAACACTCGACTATGCCACAGGATGGGGGTGGGGCTCCCGCCCCCAACACTCCTCTATCTGCCACTTGGTCCACTTCCCCTGAGCCTGGCTTTCGGGAGGCCACTGAGCCTCTGGGTGGGGCTGCTGGAGGTAACTTAGCTGGGAGGATCCTGATAAGGACCAGGGTCTGGCTGTGGACCTCTGGCCTGAGGTCACCCTGCTTCTGACACGGATCACGTGGATCTGTGGCCTCCAAACTCTGACCTTACTCCTGCTCCGGCTGCCTTTGTTCCACCCCACGTAGCATCTATTTTCTACTGTTCTACAGCCGGCTCCATACTCTGATTTGAAATGTACCAAATGCCTAGCAGGGTTCCGACCCCAGAGACCTCACATCACTGAGCTTGTGATCTTAATTTAAGGAATGATGTCAGCGTTCCGTGGGATGAGGCTGAGACAAGGTCTCAGGAGACAAGAAACTATCCTGTCAAATGCTGAGCCTCTGTGTTACTTCCTGTTATTTCTCACACAAAATCCGACAAGGGCAGCACAAAGAAGAATGGGTTTGCTCTGCCTCGTCTGAGGATGTCCAGTAGTCATGGCAGGGAAGTCACGGCAGCAGGAGCAGCGGGTGGCCGGGCAGAGGGGAACCGTCTAGTTTAGCTCACTTTCCCTTCTTTGTGCAGTCCAACTCCTCATCCCAGGGTTGGGATGAGCCACACCCTCTGCAGATTTTTCTTGCCTCAGGTAAAACTTTCTAGGACCATCCTCACACCCAGAAGTGTGTCTCCCAGGCAACCTGTCAAGCTAGCAATCGATATTAGCCACCACAAACCCCAAACAACGTGGCAGATGAGCAGACTCAGGCTCCGAAAGTCCTCGAAAATACTCAGAGTCAGGATTGGGATTCGGATTAAACTTGACTGACTTCAACTTCTAAACTCCATTCCAGGCTCTAAAGTGAAGCTCAGGTTTTCTTTCACTCCCTCCTGAGATTATTACGTCTATGAGATTCATCTGGGCAGCCCCTGCTTCTCTCTGAGAAAAACTCAGAGCAGCGAATCCTTGGGTAGCCATGATGCTGACTTTGCAATTGACAAGATAAGCCTGCTTTGCTGCACATTGATGGGTAATAACTGTATGTGGTTATACGGCACAATGGGGTGTAATAACTGTGTGTGGTTATACGGCACAATGGGATGTAATAACTGTATGTGGTTATACGGCACAATGGGGTGTAATAATTGTGTGTGGTTATACGGCACAATGGGATGCACCGATGCAGGAGCTATACCTTACTGTCTTTCCAGTGTTTCCTTCATCTGTGGAAACCCAAAGCTCCCAGTCTCGCTTCCAGTGACCAACCGTAAAAGTCCAGAACCACTGTGGCTCTGTTATCTTCACTGGGCTCTTGGTCCTACCTGAACCATCTTCCATGGCTCTCTCTGGGATGTGACCAGGGGCTGCTGCCTGGTTTTGTTGACAAACATAAACCCTACAAATGCTGAAAGGGTAGAAAATATCTCCGCATGACTTTAGATGGTGCTAAATGACACCTCCCGTGGGCCTCTTTGACAGGTGTGGCGGCCTTCCGTCCTCTGTGGGTCAGGGCCACATCCTCTTGGCCTGCCTAAAGACATTTCCCCGGGGGAAGGCACTGGAGCACAGGAGCTGGGTGTCAGTGCAGCTCTGGTCCTCTCTCTCAGGCTGGACTCTATCTGCCTTCCAGACACTCTGGACAGATTTGCACCCGAGAGCACTCAGCTCCCTGAACCAGCATGCTGTTTTTATAGCGAGTTTATTAATCAGGGAGTAACATACTCACACAGGAATCAGACTCCCACATGCTATTTAGGCATAAGACGCCCAGTGCCGTTCCCACAGCCGTTCTCTGCCTGTATAAATACAACCAGTCCTGGGAAACTCTGGGGAAGTAACTTCCTAGATCTCACTGGATACCAGATTTCTACTGATACTCAGGAAACATCTATAAAAAATGGGTCCTGGGGCTGGAGAGATGGCTCAGTGGTTAGAGCACTGACTGCTCTTCCAGAGGTCCTGAGTTCAAATCCCAGCAACCACATGGTGGCTCATAACCACCTGTAATGGGATCTGATGCCCTCTTCTGGTGTGTCTGAAGACAGCTACAGTGCACTGATATATTATAAATAAATCTTTTTTAAAAATTGGTCCTATCTGCAAGACATACTGACACCTTACCACATACTTTAAATCTTTTTCTGGGATGCCTCATTAAACCTACTGCGATCTAAATCTACGTGGAGACTCACTATGTTGTGTGGGGAACAGTGATGAGAAAAATTCAGTTCCTATCCAGTGTAGACAACAGTAGCATTCCTTCTGAATATTTATGGTTTGGCGTTGGTTGGATTAGTGCAGTGGCTCTCAAAATGTGGGTCATGACTCCTTTAGGGTTGAATGACCCTTGCTCATTGGTCACCTAAGATCATCAGAAAACACAGATATTTACATTATGGTTTACTGAGGTGGCAACATTACAGTTATGAAGTAGTAAGAAAAATGATTTTGTGGTTGGGGGTCAGCACAACATGAGGAACTGTATTAAAGGGTCTCAGCATTAGGAAGGCTGAGAGCCGCTGGAATAGGGGCTATAGAACAAAACATGGGAGGTCACAGTGTTGGGTTTGCACCGTTGTGGACTCCCAAGGGCCAGAGACACAAAGGATTTTCCTGTTGTCCTATATTTAGCAAGTAGAAGCATCCAGGCTCAAAGGTTGGTGTCATTCTAAATCTGGTGAGTTTTCTACACAATAGATACTAAGACCCCCCAAGGGGGAGTCCAGCAGTCACTGTGGTTGGGGCTGGGATACAGTGAGCTTAGTCACAGGAAAATAATCCCTAAGTAAAGGTCAGTATGTCGTAGATATGTAAGGCATACCTAGGGGTTGCTGTGTTTCTGCAATTCAGATTAGCTCCATTAGTCAGTCTATTTTGGCTACTATAACAAAAGGCCACAGATCCAGGTAACTTACAAACAACAAAAATTCACTTTTTACAGTCCTTGAGGATGAAAGTCTGAAATCAGCAAACTATCAGGATCAGTGCCTGTTGAGGACCTAGGCTTTCCAAGATGGTGCCTGTAGCTGTGTCCTCTGGGCAGGCCAAACTGAGACAGACAGAAAGAAAGCATTTACTTCCCCAAGCCCTTTCCATGGTTACTCAGACATGAGGCTCTAACGTACTGACGGAATCACCTCCTCAGGGCCCTTCCTCTGTCTGGTTTGTCAGGTTTCAGGACATGAAATTTGGGAGATGCTCATGCGACAGCCTGTGCATTTTCTTTTTCTGTCTCCAAATCTGGCAACCCCAGTGCTTAGGATGTCTGTCCCAGGCATTTGTAAGGTAGAGTTACAGTTAAAACTCGGGGCTGGAGAGACAGCTCAGTGGTTAAGAGCACACACTGCTCTTGCCGAGAACCTGAGTTCTCATTCTGTCTGTCTGTGTGTCTGTCTGTCTATCTCTGTCTTTCTCCTCTTCCTCCTGCCCCCTCTTCTTGAACATGCAATTCTCTTTCCTACCTTTATGTCTTGCTCCTCCCCCCCCCTCCACTGCTGCCTCCTTGCGTTAACTCTTCTCCTACCTCTTAAAGACAAATGCCATCTTAGTATTTGTCCTGGTGGTTGCTATGACACCTCAGCACTTCAGTCGGATGAAGTTTTGCTCTGCGTTGGCCCCGTTCACCTCCTTTGCTCATTGTCTCAGAGCCTCCGTCTGTATATAGTTATAAGCACAATACATAGTTTTATTTATTTATTGGTTTGGCTTAGGTTTTTGCCTTGAGACAGGGTCTCTCTGGGTAGTCCTGGTCATCCTGGAAGTCCTCTATAGATCAGACTGGCCGGCTTCAAATCCTCCTGCCTCTGCCTCCCAAGTGCTGGTATTAAAGGTGTGCACCACCACACCCAGCACTAACCTAATAACTTTTATAGTCATGTTAAAGATCAGATAGCCAAAGAAACTGGTGTAAACAAAAACAGATTTAGACAAGACTTTTAAACCGTCCCCTTTACTTGTCCCTACTCCAGGTCTTCATCTTTTTGTGCACTCAAGTTGCACATTTTACTCTGTGTGACTCCTTTTCTCTGGCTGGATTGTTAGACACAAGCCCTCTCAGTCTTTGCTGAGCTAGGAACAGATTCCTTTGATTCTGAAGAGCGGCTTTGCGGGCAATGAAGCTCTCGGTTGGTGGATTCTCTCCCTCACAATGCGGGGAGTTCTGACTTCTGGGCTCTAAGGTACTCAGAAGTCAGCTGATACTCTTGCTAGAGACCAGCTACCTCTTAAAAACTTCGCCTGTGACAGGCCTAGAGATAAATCTCCTTGACCTCATCTTATGCAGGGCCTGCTGACCTCAGATATGTTCTTTAAATAAAATTTCAAAAAGAATTAGCCATTATTCCCCAGATACTCTTTCTCTCCTTCTCCAGCTGTCCTTACGGGGCTACCATTGAGCAGAAGTTGGTTCACCTGTGGGGCTGCGCAGACCCGGAGGCTTTCCTTAGTACTTCCCTTTTTGTGCTGGGTCTTTCTCTGTCCTCATAACCTGAGATGTTGGATTTGGGCTACAACACTTAACCATTTCTCTCCCAGAACTTTGGGCTCTCTACAAACAGAGTCACCAACCAAGGATTTCATGGAACTCCTGTCCTGCCCAGAAACAGCGTATTATCCATTTGCCACAACTTCTGGAAACAAAGTTGGCCTCTAGCACAGACTAAACAGAGCCCTGTGCCTGGAGCTTCCCCTCTGCAACAGTCTCTAACTCTCTCAACAGCAAGATGAAAACAACGGTTAATTTCTCTCTAGCTTTGATGCACTTTAATGTAAAGATGACTTCCTGTTGTTATTTATGACAGAGTTCAAGAGGGTTCCAGATCCTCTGGATCCATTTCTGTCTGCTCTTAAACCCAAACTCTCGGAACCGAAAAGGTTGATTAAAGCGCTGTAGATGCAGACAGGAAAGGAGGGCCCACCCCTGGACACTTTCTCTTCTCCGGCTTAGTGAGACTCTCTTGGATAGTTAGTTGCAAGACCAGGGAGCTGTTGGGGAATCAGCCAGTGAAACAGCAACTTTTCTAGTCATAGGAATCACCTGGGGACCGATTAAAAATGCGCATTTCAGCACCATCGTGGTGGTACATGACTGAAATCCCAGAACTCAGGACGCCGAGGCAAGAGAATCATGAGTTCGAGGCCGTCCTGGGCTGCACAATGAACTTGCCTTATGGTTTCTGTCACTGTGACAAAGCACCATGACCAAAAAGCAAGTTGTGGAGGAAGGGCTTATTTGGCTCACATTTCACAGCACTGCTCATGGTTGAAGGAACTCAAACAGGGCAGGATCCTGCAGGCGGGAAGCTAATGGCCTTGGAGGGATGCTGCTTGTTAGCTTGCTCCCTGTAGCTTGCTCAGACTGCTTTCTTATATATAGGACACAGACCACCAGCTCCAGGGACGGCACCACCCACAATGGGCTGGGCCGTTGGTACAGCTCTGAATAGTTCTGGTCACTATAATGTTGGAGGAAGATTATCATCTGAGCATGTCACACACACACACACACACACACACACACACACACGAAATTCTCCTACCTCAAGTATAATGAGAGTTCTATATTGCAGCACTATTCTAATCTAGAGCTGTTGCGAATCAGCGCTGCCCTCTCCTCTGACGCTTTGGTCTATTCCATGGCCAGGCTCCATCCTAACTCCTTCAAGATGCCCTAGTCATGTCATGTGCCCAGAGAAGTCCCTCCAAACGCCCTGGAGACTCCTTTGGGTTTAGGAGCTGTTGCTAGAAAGCCAAGGGTTAGGGAAGAGAGTAGTGACTCTCTCCTACTTTAAGCTGTTTCCACAGTGCATTTTGTCCTGTTGATTAAGAAAAGTGACTCATACAACCTGGTGACCCAAGTGTGACACACACGCCTCAGATGCCGATCTCAAACTCCGCTACAACACGGATGGGCTTCAAAGGCACCGTAGTACAGGAAAACTCAGAGTGCTCACTGGCTGCCATTGTTTAAGAGCCACCGTATTGCATCCTGAAGCCGTTTGTACCAGGAGCGTTCTTCGGGTTTGGGTGGGTCGTTTCAACTCACCTTGTGGTGGGATGGGCATGGCTAAACTCTTTTCCTTTGGTACCTTAATATTTTTGTCGCTAGGCTGTGACAGCCATTATCATTTTCTACCACACTCCGCTTTGTTCTTCGTGCCCTTCTATTAGATGTTAGCGCGTTTTAGGTAAAACTGCGTTTATGGTGCTAAAAATGTCTACCGTAATGTTTTTGTTTGCTTTTGCTTTTGTTTTTCAAGACAGCGTTTCTCTGCATAGCCCTGGATGTCTAGGGATTTATTCTGTAGACCAGGCTGGCCTTGAACTCTCCTAGAATCATCTTGAACAGAGGCCTGCCTCTGCCTCTCCAGCGCTGTGGTTAAAGGCGTGTGCCACCACTGCCTGGCAAAGTAACTTTTAAGATCATCTTTAAGTGTACAGTAAAGCACCATTACTGGTACATGCATTACGTGTTACAGAGTTCTAGAACATTCTCACTTTGTAAGCCCATTGAACAACCTTCCTATTCCCTTCAGCCCTTACATAACTACCACTCCACTTTCTGGGTCCATGAAGTTGGTACTGCCAAGAAGTGGAACTGCAGGCTCTGTCTTTTGTAATGGATTTATCTTAGCTCAATGACTTCAACCTCCATCCATGGTGCTGTATATGAGAGAACGTGTTTCTTCAGAGCTGAGTAATAAATATCCCACGTTTGCACATACCACAGTTTGTGGGTGAAGATTTGCTTCTTCCTCCTGGTCAGTATAAACGGTGCTGTGGTCAGGACACCGGCGAAAGCGACTCTTGAGAGCACTGCCTTCCGCCCTCCTGAATCTAGATTAAAACAAGGGCTTGCTATGCTGTCTGAGTTGTCTTGATGCAGGTGAAGTCAGACACAAGATAAAGCGAGGCCTGCCGTTGTACGGGAAAGAGGGTAAGCAAGAACAAAGCTTTAGAAAGAGGGAGAAGCCAGAGCCTGAGAGAGGAGGCAAGATGGAGGAAGATGACTCGATGCGTGTCTCTGCATAGCTACAGGTTGTTATGAATATTTTATAAGGGACGGATTTGCATAGGATGATTTGTCTTCTCCAGGTGGGTGAACTATATCATATCAACTGGATCAGAGTTTATCATGTGGTGTTTCCCTTCACGTGGCGACTCAACTGAGTTCAAGAGAAGGTACAGTGGGGACTCACCAAGCCCGACGCAGAGTTAGGATGTGTGGGCCTGGTGTGGTAGCGGCCTGCCAAGGGAATTACGAGAGGGCAGCCGCCGATGAGATGAATATATGTTGGTTCTATATGGCCCTCCAGGGCTGGAACTAAGGTGGGTGAGGCCACCCGGGTCAGAGAGTGCCTGGGGACACGCTGGAACTGGTCGCCATCTTTTTTAATGTTTACGACTACAGTGCTGCATGATGATCCCACTCCGTAAAGACTGTCTGTTCTGTCTTCCATGTCGGCTGCACAAGGGCTCCAGTCTCTGCATTGCCAGCAGCACTTCTTCGATGAGCTTTGACGGCGGCCATGCTAAGGACAGGAGTGATGGGGGTATCCTGCTGTTGCTCTGATTCCCGCTTCGCTGAGGGGGTGGATCTCTTTATATAAGCGAGGCATACGGTGTCACGTCTGTGTCACATCTGTGAGTGTCAGGCGCTCTGTCCTCTTCCTTATGCTGTTGTTCCTTGTAGCTGGTTGTGTCCACAGGACACTTTGCTGTGGAGAAGTTCATTGGTTTGGTGTAGCCCATCCACCTGTTTGCATGTTGTTGCCTGTGCTTTTGGTGTCATGTCCAAATCACCATCTCCAGAAAACTCATCTGCTTCCTTCCAGATGTCGAGGCAGCTTCGAGTCCTGAGCTGTCATTTTCAGGGTAGAGTTTAGGAACTCGTCTTTCTTCTACATGTGGAGATCCAGTGATCCCAGCACCATATGGTGAAGACATCTTTTACCTCAAGGCAAAATAGAAAATGCCGGATCACACAATAAATAATTTCGGATGCTATTTTGAAGCAGACTCCAAGCGGAAGAATTTCATAAATGTCACTTTAAAAAAATAAATCTGGGCTGGAGAGATGGCTCAGTGGTTAAGAACACTGGCTGCTCTTCCAGAGGTCCTGAGTTCAATTCCCAGCAACCACATGGTAGATCACATCCATCTGTAACAGGTTCTGATGCCCTCATCTGGCACACAGGTGTACATGCAAATAAACCACTCATGCATAAAATAAAATTTAAAGAAAACAAATAAATAGATAAATAAATAAATAAATAAATAAATAAATAAATCTGGTAGAGCTGAAGGTATGGCTCTGTGGCAGAATACTTGCCCAGCTCCCAGAAGGCCCTGGGTTTGATCCTCAGCATGGAAACATAAAAGATCGTATGTCCAGCAAACACAGAATATTTATATTAAGTCCCCAACAGATGTGACAGATGTGTTACAGTGTGACTGGCAGTTTGTGCATTTTTGTTGCCTTTGTCTGGTCTTTGCACATGTGTCATTTGAAAAATAAACACATTTCTATTTATCGTAGGCAGTACAAAGCAGTCAGCCCCGTGACATTAGTCAACCATGAAGGTTCTATGCGTATAATTTTGTCTCTGCAGATAAAGCTGGACACTGTGCTACAAGTCACTATGCCCTACATGGAAGGTTTGGTTGACTTTATCATTTTTCAATAAGCAAACAAACCACCTTTCATTCATGAGTCTTTGTACTGTGTGCACAAGAAGGTGAGAGAGGAGACTTATCCCTAGAGAAGACGATGCTTGAGCCTTTGCCTGTGTTTGCTTTGAGGGATTTCTTTTACAGTCTTTATTTGTGTGACTACATCTGGTTGTGATGTTGTGATCACGGCCCAAGGGTTCAAGTCAGAGCATAAAGTTCTCTCTCTCTACTCTGTGGGTCCCGGGGATCAAACTCAGGTCATCAGGCTTGGTGGCACCTTTACCTGCTGAGCATCCTGCTGGCCACCATCTCTTTGCAGACAGAATCTGAAGCAATGTTTTTTCAGCCATGCTGGTACAAGTCCCACACTCCTTTCTCTGGGTTATTAAGAAAGCAGGGAGGGACAGTGAGTAAGGCTGACCGAGGCAGTTTGCAGTAATTACTTTCATTAGCCATCTCATCTCGATGCCCTGAAATCATCCTACTCTATTAAAAAGTCACACCGGAAGCAGGCCTCCCTCTCAGCCCAATTCTGCATCACTGTCCTCTCCTCTCACTGGCCTTTAAATTCTAAAACCAAAGAATTCTAGGTCTTTACCTTTATTTGCATTTAGCATAAGGTGAAGGATCCAATGTCCTGCCTAATTTTTACAACAGCTTTTGTTGAGTGTAAAACTACTTTAACAAAGGATTGATCAATGGAAGAGGCTCAGCCCACTGTGGGTGGTGTCATTCCTAGGCCGGATTCTACAAGAAAACAGGCTGAACAAGCCATGGATAAGGGAGAGTGTAAGCAGCACCCCTTCATGGCCGCTGCATCAGCTCCTGCCTCCAGCCCTTTTGGAGTTCCTGTCCCACTTCCTACAATGATAGGCCATGATGTAGAAGTCTAAGACAAATTAACCCTTTCGTCCCCAGCTTGCTTTTGGTCATAGTGTTTTGTCACAGCGATAGAAACACTAGGACAGGGGCAATTTCATAATTGAAGTTCCCTCCTCTCAGGTGACTTTAGCTTGCATGGAAGTAACATAAAACGATCCCCCACACGTGCACAGCCTTCACCAACCCATTATTCTACATAACATCTGCGGAGAGCTTTGAGGTGTTAAAAAAGAAAAACACATGGAAGTCTTCGGGTTTGTTATAGGGCCCCGCTATATAGCTCTATGGGGCCTGGAACTTACTATGTAGACCAAGCTGGACTTGAACTTGAACTGATCCTGCCTCTGTCTCTGGATGCTGGAATCTCAAGCAGGAGTCATCATACATGGCTCACAGTGCAACCCTGGGGAACAAGTTCTTCTGCTCTACATTCCTGAGACTCCGCCCGGCTATGGCTGCAAGAAGTAGGAAGCAGGAGGCGGTGAGCGGGAGGGTCTCCCGTGCCATGGCACAGATACGTGGGCCGCAAGGGAAGTTTACTTTGTGCTCATGATCACCTCCAACTGTATCACACAGACTCTGTGACATAGAATCAAAGCCGAAAATAATGGCTAATATCTAAACTAGGCAAGACTGGTTAGCCTACAACTTATCTGACTTTGCTTATACCCCAATCACAGACAGATTTACGGGTCAAATCTGATGCTTCTCCTGTGTCTACCCCCAGAAGTTCCTAGCTTCTGTGGACATTTTCATCAAGACTTTAATGGCCCTTCCAGGAACTAGTAAATGTACCAGAGAGACTGGGTCCCTTAGGATGTTGGAAATGCCCCCAATTCAAGAACATAACTACACTGTACAAATGTGTCTGGTTTGTGTTTTATTCATTTCCCCATACCCCTTTAAAGATTTGTTTATTTATTTTATGTATGTGAGTACACTGTAGCTGTCTTCAGACACCAGAAGAGGGCATCTCATCCCATTACAGAGGGTGGTGAGCCACCATATGGGTGCTGAGAATTGAACTCAGGACCTCTAAAAGGTTAGGTAGTTCTCTTAACTGCTGATCCATCTCTCCAGACCTTTTATCTTCTACTTGTTTTTTTAAAAAAAGATTTATTCATTTATTTTTTGTGAGTACACTGTCTCTGTCTTCAGACACACCAGAAGAAGGCATTAGATCCCATTACAGATGGTTATGAGCCACCATGTGGTTGCTGGGAATTGAACTCAGAACCTCTGGAAGAGCAGTCAGTGCTCTTAACCACTGAGCCATCTCTCCAGCCCCTATTTTCTAATCTTTAAGTAAATTTGTTATTTAGTTATTCACTTTGTAGTGCTAGAGGTGGAAGCCAGAGCCATGTACATTAAACAAGCCCTCTACTGCTAAGCCACACCCATGTCCTAAAACTTACTGTCCTTTGTCATCATTGGTTTTCTTTATTTTTCCTTGTTTGTTATTTTGGTTGGTTTGTTTGTTTGTTTTCAACACAAATTTTCATTATGTAGCTGTGGCTGCCCCAGAACTCACTATGTAGACCAGGCTAGTCTTAGACTCAGAAAAAGCCACCTGCCTCTGCCTCTCAAGTGCTGGGATAAAAGGCCACCATGCCTAGCTGCTTATTGTTTTAATAGAGGATTTTAAAACAGTTTTACCATTTCACCTAAGTGCTTAGAGTACATCTCAAAGATTTTGTAATTTGTTTAAAACTATAGAATTCCACTGTTATCTTATTCTAAGCAAAAACTTTCATGTAATGTGTGCTTATCTGTGTATTTGACTGCATGCTTGGGTGCCTTGTGGAGACCAGAAGAGGACATTGGATCTCCCAGAACTGTAGTCATAGCTTGATGTGTGTCCTGAGAGCTTTTAACCACTTATCTTCCTTTTATACCTCATCTAAACAGAACTGGCCATGGGAAAGTCAGACCGGATAATATATGCTTGTAATGGCATGGGGGAGGAAGTTATGGGTTCAAGGCTTGCCTGGGCTGCATGGTGGAACTCTCTCTCTCTCTCTCTCTCTCTCTCTCTCTCTCTCTCTCTCTCTCTCTCACACACACACACACACACACACACACACACACACACACACAATGGAAAATGTTTATGTTTGGTTTTGTGGTTAGGTTTGTTGTCTCATTGCTGCTCCGCCTTACTGTGTCTCAGCCAAACTTCAATTTATAAAGGAACAGAGAAAACCAGGCAGAGCCCCGCTGGAGAGTCTGGGAGAGAAGAGGTGCACAGGCAGGAAGTGGGAGGGTGGACTCTGAAGTTTGAGAAGATCCAGCTTCCCCTCCTGGGCTCTGCTGAGTCCTCCAAAGACTCACGTTATCCCTTCCAGACAGAGACTGGCTCTTGCACGAGGTTGTTTGAGACATCAGGAGATCAGAAAACAACTTGCTGGGTCCAGTGCCTGCTGTGTCTAAGGGCTCAGTAAATGATCGTTATTATTATTGGTTTTATTGCGTATAATGGATCCTCTACTGTTTCAACTGAAAATCAAACTCATTTGTAACTGCTGTTCTCAATGTCTCTCTTCCTTGAGCCTCATTCCTAGAAACCATAGCCTTCTGGAGATTCATCTGCTGTGAGAAGGCAAGAGCTTGTCTACTTACTCACTTCCCTCCCTCCCCATACACAGGGATGTTGAATTGGATGCCTGTGCCCTAGCACTAGAGGCTGAGCTGGGACTAGGAGGGTGGAGCACACCTCCAGGCACTATCCTGGGTGGGCTGAGGGAGAGATGCTGCCCACCACCTGCACAGGCTTCAGAGCTAAGCACTAAGCTGGTGCTGGATCTAGGGCGTCTTCTTAGCTCCTATCATGAAGACAGAGACCTCAGCCTCCCCTAATGTCTGTCTAGGCTCAGGTCCTACCAAGGATCTTTAGAGAGCCAGTTTGACCTCTTTATTCCTCAATTTATATGATCAAAATAAGTAATGTTCCCAGGTTATTATAAGAATCAACTGTGTTCCTTATACACAGAGTGTAGCACACACCGTTTGCCATATTTACTTCTGGCTCACTGGGTGCCATCACTAAAGATGGTGACTTTAAAGACTTCATAAACAAGAGAACTAATAGAAGCCTGCCAGAGAGCAGCAAACAAGTATGAGAATATTTCTGCTGTCTTTCATACCCGTGGGTAAGGAACTTCCAGTAGAAAAGGTCACGTTGGGAGAGAGGTTTGGCTTTGTTGAATAACGTAAAGATGGAATGGGACCCTGTAAATGTTAAGTAAGTTTTCTAATGCTGTGAAAAAAACATGAAGAAGGCAACATGTTTTTTAAAGGAAAGCATTTAATTAGGGCTTGCTTACAATTACAGAGCTCTGGCCCATTTTCATCATGACAGGAAGAAGTAGCTGAGAATTCTACATCCAGATCTGCAGGCAACAGGAAGATAGAGACACTGGGTCTGGCTTTTAAAACCTCAAAGCCTTCCCAGTGACATCCTTCCTTTACCAAAGCCACACCTCCTAATCCTTCTCAAGTAGTGCCACCCCTTGATGACTAAGCATTCAGACCTATAAGCCTAGAGGGGCCATTCTTTTTTTAAAAAAGGATTTATTTATATATTTTATATAAATACACTGTAGCTGTCTTCAGACATGCCAGAAGAGAGCATCTGCTCTCAATGTAAATGGTTGTGAGCTACCATGTGGTTGCTGGAATTTGAACTCAGGGCCTCTGGAAGAGCAGTCAGTGCTCTTAACTGCTAAGCCGTCTCTCCAGCCCTAGAGGTGCCATTCTTAATCAAATCACCACAGACCCTTTCTGGGAAAGAGTGTGAAGGATTTAACAAAAAGAATCTACCCAATGTTACTGCATGTTAACTAATTTAAAGGGACCCTGCTTCTCCTTGTCTGTACAGTGAAGTGATCTTGTCTGAAGTGATCTTGTCTGAAGTGATCTTGTCTGAAGTGATCCAGTCTGAAGTGATCCAGTCTGAAGTGATCCAGCCACCAGAATAATAAGCCCATACTGATGTGAAAATCCTCAAAACAGACTTAAATCCACTCAACCACTGCCCCTTAAACATGTGTTTCTTGTACGTACATATGTGCACGCGTCTGCGCCCTCACAGTAGAGCAGGCAGAGACTTTGCTTCCCTAGGAGGACAGATTCCTCTCCTTTAGCTCATCAATCTCACACAGGAATGACAACAGGGGCATATGAATGTAATTACAATGCCAGATGAATCCCCCTGTCTTCAATAAACTGAGAATCAGGCAAACTCTTACAAAACTAAAAAAACAGCAAGATCCCTCTGCTGCAGATATAGTTAAATAATATGTAGATGATTCATTTGCACATAGTACCCGCCATCTAGATACAATGTTTCAAATAATTATCAACCTCAACATCACCCCTACCTCCCAGAGGTCTCAGCTCCCAGCCATGACATCGCCTGCTTCTAAATTGTATACTTTTTGGGTTTTTTTTGTTTGTTTGTTTTTTGTTTTTTGAAATGCTGTTACCATTTTCCTACCAGAAGAGCTTCAGTCCTATTTCCTGTGTCTTAACTTGACCTCTTGACCTCTCTTCTCAGACTCTCTTGCCTCAGGCAGAAGGGGTTTGGGTCTTCTGAACTCCCACATACCTCATTTCCATCACAGATATTGCTGAGCTTTTACTAATGCCTATGTCTGGAATCTCAGGATTGTTTCTACTCTGGAGCATGTTCAGTGTTAGAGGCAATGTGGAGCTTGGTAAGCACCTGTTTAGTGTGTGCTGAGAGAAAAGAGTGGTGTATGAAATTAGAGCAGAAAATGGCCAGAAACGTGTTCTCAAAAGGAAAGAAGTCTAGAGAACATGATGCTCACAGCCATGGGCTGTTATATTTTCTCAAGACTGAAATGCTCTGAAGCAGAGTCCCTGGAAATGCAGTTGTGTTTGAAGATGGGGCCTTTTAAAACGGCACTTAAGTTAAAATGTGCCCTGGGTGGATCCTGGTTCCCTCTGACTACTGACTTTGAAATGAGATTGGAATACAGTCATAATGTACTTAGAGACAACATTACAGATTCAGGAGAAGGTGGCTACCTACAAGCCAAGGAGCACAGCCTTGAGAGGGCCCAGCCCTGCTGATACTTTGGTAACACAGTTGGAGCTTTTGGGACTGTGAAAAATAGATTTCCACTATTTAGGTTTTGGTATTTTATATCACAATACTATTCTTTAGAAGTAGTCCATAGCAATGCAAACAGGAAAGGAAGAAATCAAGATATCTTTATTAGCAGATGATATGAGTTTACATATTAAAGACACTAAAACTCTACCAGGAAACTCCTACAACTGATAAGCTTTCAGTAAAGTATCAAGATGCAGAATTAACATGTAAAATTGGCAGCTTTCTTATGTACAAGTAACACATGGACAGAGAAAGAAATCAGGAAAATAATACTTAGCCTCAAAAACAACAACAATAAAACAAACAAACAAACCAAAGAAACCTTAGGATAACTCTAACCAAGCAAGTGAAAGGTAAAAAGACTTGTATAATAAGGACCTTAAGACCCTGAAGAAGCTATGAGAAGACAGAAAGATCTTTCATCTCATGCTCATGGGTAAGTAGGATTTAATATATTGAAAAATGGCTATCCTATAAAAAGCAATCTGCAGATTCAGTACAATTCCCATCAAAATTCCAACACAGTTCTTCACAAAAATTGAATGGACAATTTTTAACTTCATGTGGAATCACACACACATACACACACACACACACCAAAATGCAGGATAGCTAAAATAATGCGGGATAATAAAAGAATTGCTGGGGATATTACAATCCTTGACCTCCAATTGTACTATAGAGCCATAGTAACTAAAACGGTGTGGCATTGGCATAAAACACACACACTGGTCAATGGAGTCCACACATAAATACACCCATGGACACCTAATTTTGTTAAAGAAGTCATAAATACAGACTAGAGAAAAGCATTTTCAACAAATGGTGCTGGTCAAACTGGGTGGCTACATGTAGAAGAATGCAAATAGAAGCATGTTCATCATACTACACAAAACTTAATTCCAAATAGACCTAAGACCTCAACAGATTGCCAGATACTCTAACGCTGATAGAATAGAATGTGGGGAATTGACTTGAACCCACTGGCACAGGAAAAGACTTTCTGAACAGGATAGCACAGGCTAGACCAATGATTACTGAGAGGGATCTCATGGAACCGAGAAGCTTCTGCACAGCGAACAGCATCAAGTGGACAAAGCAGCCCACAGAGTAGAAAAGGACATCACATACCTGGATAGAGGATAAATATCTAAAATAAATGAAGAGCTTGGAAAATTGAACACCAAGACAACAAATGACCCAATTTAAGGATGGGGTGCAAGCTAAACAGAGGCTTCTCAAAAGATAAAACACAAATAGCCAAGAAATACTCCACATCCTTATTCAACAGGGGGATACTGATCAAAGCTACCTGAAAATCCCATCTCCGGTCAAACAGAATAGCTTAGGTCAAATGACATCTCATGCTGGCAAGGATGTGGGGTAAGAGCAGTCCCCCACTGTGGTGAGAGTACAAGCTTGTGTAGCCACTGTGGAAGTCAGTGTGGCAGTTCCTCAGGAAGCCGGGATGGAGCTACCACTGCTGAGGACTACCCTGGAGGACTCCGCATCCTACTATACAGACACTTGCTCATCTCTGTTTATTGTGCTATATTCCTGATCGCCAGAACTGGAACAGATGCCTATCAATAGACAAGTGGATAATAAAGATCTGATGTGATTACACCGTGAAATTATTCAGCTGTTAAAAAAAATGAAATCGTAAAATTTTCAGGGACAATGGACATAGTTAAACAAGAATCATCCTGAGGGAGGCAACCCTGACCCTGAAGACAAATACAGCATGCATTCTCTTATATGTGGGTGTTAGCTTTTAAGCCTTTGCTTTGCATGCTGCAAGCCATATAACCGCAGACGTTAGGATTAGAATATGGGGCTGGGGGAGTAGAGGCTATCTCAAGGTAGGGAGATAGATTAGATAGCTATGGAAAGACAAGGTAGAGACTAGAATGGAAAGGGGGTGAAGAGGGAGAAAACACGGGTAGGGACAACTAAGGTATATTTGAGGGATCATAGGGAAACCTGCAGTAGAAAACATACATACATAGATACATACATACATACATACATATGAAAGGAATCTAAATGAATCACCAAATAACAGGTGAAATACCCCCACTGGACATCTTTTGCCACCAAGAGAAACCTCGGTGCCAGGAATGGGTTATATGTAATTGAGTTGTTGGTCAACGGGGCCCCACGGAAACCCTCAAACATCTCAAGCTATTGTCACTCTATCGGTTCCTGTCCACGACCTGATGGTAAAGCCATGTTGCTGAAGACACCATGTCCTACCTCACCGATTGTGGAGAAGTCAAGCTTGTGCCTAACCGACCTTTCACTCTTGCTGACTCATGTCTACCAGAGGAAAAGGTGACTGTAGTCTGGCAGCTCAGTTACCACCTCTGAGATCCACAATGGTAACCTGCCTGCATGAAGCCACGGGCCTAGGAGAAAACCAAATGCTATTGTTCTGCTGAAGGAACAAGGCAATAAAATGACTCCTAAGGGCATTCTGCGATAGCCACAGATCAGTGTGTCATTCAGAGAAAGCTCCCAGATGTGGTAAACAGGAATACTACAGAGCGACCCACAACTGGACAATGTACGGAGCATAAGAGTCTTTGGAACTCTCCGTCACAAATGGGGCGTCTTCATCATTTCCCCTCCCTCCAAGGCTCCGGGGGCTACGCAGAAAAGGAGGCAGAAAGATTGTAAGAGCCAGAGGGGATGGAGGACATCAAGGAACGGTGTCTTCAGACACACAGGGCTGATGAACTCACAGAGGCTGTGGCGGCGTGGTGGGTCCAAGGCAGATTCAGTCCCAGCGCTGAGAGGACTGCTAAGCAGACATGAGCTCCCTTCTCTAACCAGGAAAGCATCTCTAACTGTCAACAACTTGCAAAAGAAAAATTTGTTTCTTCCAACCGAGTCTGACTGGGTACATAAGCTACAATGAAGGGTGGGCCTCATGCCCAACACAAGAGAACTCAGCGGCATCTTCATTTTCTAATGCTTTGGGCTTTTTTTTTTTTTTTTTAAATATTACTCGTCTTTTATATTATGGTTTCCAAGTTTGTGTTTTTATAGGTTTTGCTCTCTCTCTCTCTCTCTGTGTGTGTGTGTGTGTGTTACTTATGTTTTCCTTTTTTGTAAAATTCTGGTTCTTTTTTTTTTTTAATTTGCCTGCTTATTTCTTAGTAAGAGAGAGAAAGTTCAGAGTGAAATGGTAAGAGGGAGGAAGTTTGGAGTGAAAGGGTAAGAGGGAGAAAGTTCGGAGTGAAAGGGTAAGAGGGAGGAAGTTCGGAGTGAAAGGGTAAGAGGGAGACGCAAGGAAGATCTGGGAGGTCGGGAGGGAAGGGAAACAACCACCAGAGTGTATAGTGTGAAAATTTTGTCTTTTATTTTAAAAAGTCTAAAACTGGTGGGGGGATGGGGTGTGTAATAAAAAGAAGAAAGGAACACAGCTCTGCTCTCAAAGGGAATGAGATGGTGTAGTCTAGACCTAACCATGAGTGGGTGCGGCCTGGGAAGAGGTTTGGGTTACTCTAAGTTCTATGTTCCAATGTGATAACCATTCCATGCCGGTTTTACAGCTACAGAACAAAGAACACCATAAACCAAGACACTTCAGATACATCAGAGGAAACACCAGGTTGGCAGGTGTGCTGTCCAGTTTTCTGCCACGCTGACATAACCAAGAGCCCTCTGGAGAGAGGGACCCTCAGCTGAGGAACTTGCCTGTTGGCCAGTCTGTGGGGCATTGTCTTGATTAATAATCGATGGGGGATTGCTCAGTTCACTGTGGGCAGTGCCTCTCCTGGGTGGGTGTTTCCGAGTGCTATAAGAAAGCAAACTTTGCAGGGAGTGGGAAGTAAGCTGGTGAGCAGTTACTCCATGGCCTGTTTCAGTCTCTGCCTCCTGGTTTGTGCTCTGACCAAGTATAATGAATTATAAGCTGTAAGATAAAACACCTGCCGCCGCCGCCACCACCACCACCACCCAAGTCCCACGCTGCCAAATGAAGCCCCTGTCTTTCCTTTCTTGTGTGTTAAAACCAAGAGTTATTTTTCTCTACATCAGACTTGTCCCTGCATGTGAGATTATACTTCATTGCTTCACAGAAGGAGTCATGGCCGACTCTCAGCTCCTGTTCTTCTTCCCAGGCCGGGAGGGGGGGGAAGGGGGGGGGCTGGGGCAGACTAAGCCTCTTGGTGTAGCAGCAGGTCAGCGGGAGTCACTCTCAGAACAACTCTCACATTGTGTTCCACTCGAGTTCCAACAATCCGGTGATTGTTTCCCATGTGGAACCTCCTGGAGCTGGGGCCACGAGAACCGACTCTCAGACCTGGGAAAACTTAACAGACAAATAAGTTCAAGGTGAGGGCCATGTCCCTTCATGGAGACTCTGCTCTGCAACTGTCAAGACAAACCAGCTAAAAGAAACAGAATAACATCTCATCATGTTGAGAAAGAGACAAGAAAAGAAAAACTCTTCATTTCTAAATTTGCTGGAGGTTCCAGATAGAGCATTGACCCCGAAGGAGCCTGGATTCACACACTCGGAGACTACCGTCACTGAGGCTGTGACTCCTGCAGACACTGCGGGAACTGGCAGCTTGTAAATCTACTTCCTGTCAGAAAACTGTATTCCTGGGAACCATCTGATTAAGCCCCACATGTGGGGGTGATAAGGACAGAACTTAAAAAAAGGGGGGTGGAGAACTTTACGCTTACCAGAGTCAGGGAGGAATAAATGAAGCTTTTATAACTTTATCAGAGAAAGGAGATCCTAGAAATTAAAGTAGAAGTGTTAAGGGGGGAGGGGACAACTGGAGATAACTACAGAACAGCTTGGTGCTCACACCAGGAACACTGTGGACACAGCGTGGGACCCAGAGAGAGAGGTCTGGATGATCAAAATCTCTACCATGCAGTTCTAAGGCACAGCAACCACCACCACCACAACAAAGGGTTATCAAGTAATCAATAAAATATAAAACAATCTAAAGTCCTGAAAATAATGCAATCAAACATTTAACTTTTTTGTTTAAATTAAAATGTGTTTATTTCAGAGAGTAACGGGTACAAATTTATATCATTTCTGAGTTTAGCAAGACATCAGAATGTTCCCTTTGCTGCACCTGGGTCACTCTCCCAATATTTATGTATTTGCATTCTTATTCTGTGAGTCCTGGCGAAACAAAACACCACAGAGCACGTAACATTCCCTTTTCATAGTTCTGGTATCTTGCCTAAAAGTCCAATATCAAGACCCTACCAGGTCTGGTGCCTGAAGAATGCCAGGATCCCCTTTCAACTGGGTGCTGAAAAGTACTTGATCCACCCTGAGGGCTCTGCCCTGACATCTTAGGGCCCCGCCCCTGTGAATTCCATCAGAGGTGGTTAAGTCTCAGGGCATGGATTTGGGAATTTAACCACCACAGTTATGTAATGGCCTATTGCCCGAGAGCTTTTCCAGTGCAAATGTAGCCTGTTTATATTTCATAATAAAGCCCTGGCTAAGCATTCTGGGAGCAGAGTCTAAGGCTGCTACCCTTGAATTCCTCCTGGGATCCTCTCTGCTAAAGGGGAGGACTCCCAGACAGGCTCCTTAGGTTCTCTTCAGGAGAACCCTCCAAATTGCTAAGGACTCCCTGCTTTACACACAGCTAGGCTGGGGAGACTCGGGGTGCATTCACCACACTGTGAGGCCGTGGCTCATCAGTTTATACCATCTCAGTTCTTTGCCTTCTCCTCACCCTTAACTTTATGGGCCCCAAACACAGAGGTTTAGCTCAGAAACCGGTCTCTTATATTCTCCCAGAGCTCTTTGTGGATATTCTGGGCAACACTCCAGGGGCCTGGGGGAGGAGGAGCCATAAGGTGCCCTCTGCTTTTACTCTGCAAGGAAGTTTGAACATCTACCACACACTCACTCCTCTCGGGTGCTGAGGCTTGATTCCTTTTCTTCTCTGTTACTGTTGTGAAGTCAGAGTCTTAGAAGGAGGGGAAACTGAGGTAGAGAAGGCAGTGGAGACAGAAGAAACTGAACTTTAGTCTTCCACTTCTGTGTCCTGACTCAGCAAAATCAAACTGTTTGGAATTCATTAAAAACACCTTTTAAAAGTAGCCATGGGATGTATTTTAAAGACCTCTGCCCCTCCCCCATAGGTTTTGAAGTTTTACCCTTTATTGTTCTCCAAATATGACAGTGTTCTAATCTCTGGGTGGACTCTGGTCCAAGCATACAGAAATCCCCTTCTCTGTTGACCCCGCTGACATACTGAAGTGGAATCTCAGTATAATCCACAAGCCTCTCAGCCCTGGGCCTTACATCCCCAGCAGTAAAACTCTCAGCACAGTTTTTATTTTATTTTATTTTCCACAATGCATAAAAACACACAAACGATCGCACATGCTGATGGGGCACCAGGTGATGCTTCACAGGGTCTGCCCGGGTCAGGTGCAAATGCACCGAGCGTCGTTAAGGCTTTGAGCACACATTGCTGTTGGCCTTCTAGACAGATTGTACTCACCCCCATTCAGGGCTAGGACTGATTTTTCTTTCAACCCCAGACGCTGTGCTTTTAAACTTACAACTCTGACCAGGGAACATGCCATCTCGTCTCAACTTTAGGCTGCATTTCTTGTTAGCTATGAGAGCCCTGCTTGGAGAGTGAGTGGGTAGGTCCTGGTGCACCTAAGGGTACTTCCTTTACCTTTGCTGGCTCCAGGTAGAGAAAGAGAAAGAGAGTTGTGAAACCAAAGCCTGAAGAGTGCGCACAGCCCGGGATCCCACACCGCCTGGCTCGCCCAGACCTTTGACTCCATAAGGGAAGGCGGTGGATGGAGCATGGCTTGCAGGTACATGGGTGTTGTAATGTATTCATCAACGTGTTACGGAGTGTCACCATGCAGTAGGCTTCATGCCAGGTCATGGGAACAGGGAAATATAAGACACACACACGCCCCTGTTGCAGGATGTTTGCAAGGTACTTGGAAAAGAGCAACAGCGCTAGAGAAATGATTTTAGAATCCTAAAGGAGGTCACACACAGGAAGGGCGAGCTTCTGCACAGGGACTGACCTTGGATAAGGAAACAATCACCGTTGGGGCTTTGGAGCTCTTGCTTAGGACTGTTGAGCTGTTCGCTCGTGTTGGTGGAATACTGGAGCAGTTGGTGGCACTGTTTGGAGAGGTATGGGAGGTGTAGCCTTGCTAGAGGAAGTGTGTCACTCGGAGCTGGCCCTGTTGGTTATGAGCTGGTCCGGTTGGCTCTCTCTGCTGTCTGTGTGGGAATGGAAATATGACCTCTCAGCTTCCTGCTCCTATGCCTGCTACCATGCCTTGCCACCTTCGAGACTCCTATCCCCCTGAAACCATAATCAGAACAACCCTTTTCTTCTCCAGTTGCTTTTGACACCACAATGAACAGCAGTGACTATGTTAGCTGCTGGTATGTTTGCTTTGTCTGTGAATGTGACATGTTATGGATTTTCTCCTTAGTAATAAAATGGGAATAGGGAAAATGTTTCTAATTCTAACAAAACAAACTAGAGTGTTTCCCATCTTGGTTTTTCTGACTCTATCTTAACTCAGGCACTGCTTTCCCACCCAGGTCTTGCTTGCTGAATCCATCTTCCTGTGGAAACTTTCATTGCTTCTGCATTGTTTTATGCAATTGAATTTACTGCTCCCTCTTTACTTTCTTCTCTGACTCCATCTTTCCTCCCTGTATAAGATGCATATTTGGAGGCATTGCTAACATCTGATTTGAGGTGCTTTTCCTCCCCGTTTATCGTCCACACTGACTTGGAGATTCATAGTTTACACGGATTCTGGTATTCAGGTTAGACTAAGTCTGTATAAGCTGAGGCTTCTGTCTCACTCTTTCCATCCTCTAGATAGTTCGAATTTTAGATTCTCCTTGATTCACATCCTGATAAACCCACCTTAGGACTCCTTTAGGCACAAAGCCTGCCAACTATTAGCTCAGCAACACAGAGATCTGTAACCACAGTTACTCCGCAGCACTGAAGGAGAAAGATCAAGCTGAGTCCTGTTGACCAGGGCCAGGGGTACAAATTCAAAGCCAAAGTGCAGTTTCCTACCAAAGCACATAGCTTTGCCCTGTCATAGATAAGCGACCGTAAATTGAACATCCCAATTTGGGAACCATCGTCAATCACAGGTCACTGTCCTTGGGAGGTGGGGGATGAAAGTGAAGGGGGTTTTGCCCTCTTTTGTTCTTCAAAAGTTGTGTTTGCCCTCTTGACTACGCGTTCTCTAGAGTCCAGAACATCCTCTTCCCTAGTGGTCCTTCACTCTCGCTATTTCTGAGCACCCTTGTTATTGAAATGCAAGGACAGATTGTTCTGTCCTCTAGTAGCACAGTAAAACCGGCAGCTCGGCTTAAACATCTACCTCTAGAAAGACCAAAGCCTGGCTCTGAACTTGCCAGGCCGTGGCACTGGTAACACTGCGCTATGTGAGTGAGCAGAGGCCACCCACTTCTGTCCCACTGCCTTCTCAGGTCTGCTCTGCTTCTGCCTTCTGAGGTCCCCTTAGAAGCTGAGGACTCACTTTCAGCTGCTGCTGGTGTAACGTTCAGTTTTTGCTGAATTTGTCCAGAGTCTCTTTTGATATTTCCACTGCTTGGCCACAAGACCCGTGCTCTCTATTCAGAAATCCGTGGGCACAGTTTGAGCTTTTGGTTGTAGTTTTAGAAAAAGCTCAGACCTAGAGGGATTCGCCTGTCTCTGAGCATGCAGTGACATCTGCGTGGCCCTGGTGAGGGTCTTTCAGCTACATCACAAAATGATGAATCCCAGTCCAGTGTGTGTGGGAGAGATCACATGGAGAGTCAGGGAGCTGGAGATTCCAGAGAGATTCCAGGTTTCTTTGAAGCAAAGCATTCCAGAAGCTAACCAGTCTCTTGAGCACATTGATCCTAACAAGGGCAGTGGCCCTAGTGACCTAGCCACCTCCCCTTAGGCGTCAGCTCTTAAAGGCACACCTCCTCAGCACTGCCCACACTGAACACTAAACCCCCAGCCTGTGAAGACTGGGAAGGAACACACCACATCCAAATCACTTTAAGACCTGTCTAGAACCCTGTTGCCTTACAGTGCATGCCCACAGTCCTCACTGAACAGGAGAGGCTACTTCCTGTGAAGGGTCACAGGCAGGAAAGGCTGACTTCCAGGAAGCTGGGTTCACAGAAATAGCTACTCCAGGAAGTAGAGCGGATGCTGGCATTAGGCAAGCCCTGGCTCTCCTACTGCGGTGCTCCTAAAGCCAGGCGTAGGCGGCTGGTGAGACCATGTACGCCTGAAGACTGAGTGTGGTTTGCCCAGTTTGTATGGCAAATGCAAAGTAAGTAGTTTGTCCTACGTCGGTTGTTTAATATCTTAGGGAAAACATTTTGGTCCATATCTTCCTTTTTAACATCAAATGGTTTTTGAATTGGCTGTCGGTGAGAATAACTTCTGACTAGTGACTCTTATTTATTTATTTTTTTTTTTTAACTAAAACACAAAGGTAAAGCATAGAGATTGTGTTATCCAAGTTTTCAAAGGGCTCCCCGTGGTTCTGGGCTTGGTCTTCTGCACGAATTGCTTCCTGACGGATATGTGTTCTATGAGTCTGAATGAGTGCAGAAGGCTTAATTTCTCGTCTGCAGAGCAGTTTGGCGTGCTCCTGTGTGGTCCTGCGGATGGTTGAGAAGCCCTGTCAGATTTTATCATTCGGGCACGTTGCCAGGCGAAGCTCCTGCTCCCCAGAAGCAGCCTGAGAAGACACTGACAGTGGCCCCTTGAAAGTCTGTGAAAGGCGTGGTGACACAGCCTGGGCGGTACATGGGGGGACCCTGTTCGAACAATCAACAAAACCTTGTGAAACAGAAAACCCAAAGGTCCTGACGTTCAGAGACCCCTGACTGTACAGGGGGACAGACCCAGCACTATGTGGCACTGACCAGGAATCCAGATGCTGAACTCAGCAGCTGTTCCAATCCTGGGAGCTCCACACGAGCTCTGACAAATACTTCCTAATTATCAAATAACTCCTTTCTAATTTACAGCATTTGTAGTTGTTAAAAAAAATATGCAAGAGATGGACCGCTCTTGGCAGACATGAATCACTTTTTGATGTGTTCAGGAACTGAAGAATGTGGGGTTTGTTGGCTTTTTGTTTGTTTGTTTTTGTTTGTGTGTGTGTTGTTTTTGTTTTGTTTTGTTTGGGACTGGGTCTTGAGATATAGCCCAGGCTGGCACAATCCTCCTGCTCCAGCCTCCTGACTAGGTAGAGGCCTAGGCCTGCACACCTCTGGATCAACAGCAACAAGTGTGAAAGCACAGGCTCTTAATTCACTGAAGCTGTGCATCATCACGAACACAAGTCAGCTGTGTCGTGTTTTACACTGGCGATTCTCAGCTTGTCCACCCAGTCTTCAGTCTCCTGCAGCTGTAAGTCCTAGCTTGCCAGGCCTCTGCTCCTGGGTGTGGGGAGTGAGTCCTGAGAATTGGCATTTCCTTGTTAATAGTTGCCTGTCAGGTTCCAGGGCCTCTGAGAACCTCAGGGAAGGGCCTGGAGGCACATGGGGTCTTGAACACCTGGCACAATGCCGCACCTAGCCTCTCATCCACAAAGAACAACTTGTATTAGGTCCTTAACTAACAACTACTCCTCAGGTTACTCCCTCTCTGGTTTACAGGGGAACAGGTTCTGCACACAGGCACCAGTTTTAGGGACAGCCCCTGCTCTAGTTGTTGGAGGACCCGTACAAAGGCTGAGCTGTATGTCTGCTACATATGTGCCAGGGGACCTCAGTCCAGCCAGTGCATGTTCTTTGGTTGGTGGCTCAGTCTCTGAGAGCCCTCAAGAGTCCAGGTTAGTTGACTGTTGTCTTCCTGTAACATTCTTACCCCCTTCAGCACCCTCAATCCTTCTCCTACTCTTCCATAAAACTCCCCAAGAGCTCCATCCAGTGTGGGTCTCTGCATCTGTAAGTCAGCTGCTGGGTGGAGCCTCTCAGACGACAGTTATGCTGGGCTTCTGTCCATGCGCATCAGAAAGTATCAATAGTAATGTCAGGAATTGGTGCTTGCCCACAGGATGGGTCTCAAGTTGGGCTGGTTATGGGTTGGCCATTCTCTAAGTCTCTGCTCCATCTTTGCCCCTGCATTTCTTTTAGACAGGACAAATTGGGGCCCAGAGGCGGGATCACAAATACATATGGTAATAAAATTAGAATTTAGAAGAAGAATAAAAGGAGGAGGAGGATAAGAACAACAGCTTCACAAGGACCACCTTCCCTGAGGCACCAGCACTGACCAAGCAGAAGCCAGCTGTTTCCATCCTACAGCGAGGACGGGCTTCAGCAAGTGTGCAGTGGGTGATGGTATAGACCGTGGCAATTAGATTGGGTATTAGATAGATGAATAGATGGATGGATAGATAGATGGGTGGGTGGATGGATAGATGGGTGGATGGATGGATGGATGGATGGATGGATGATGGATGGATGGATGGATGGGTGGGTGAGTGGGTGGGTGGGTGGGTGGGTGGGTGGATAGATGGGTGGATAGATAGATAGATGGATGGATGGATGGGTGGGTATATGGATGAATGGAAGGACAGACAGGCAGATAGATAGATAGGCAGGCAGGCAGACTGACTCTCAGACAATGGTTTTCTTGTTTGTTTGTTTGTTTATTGTTTTCTTGCCAATTTATTGCTAAGAATATTTTTGAAAAATATTGGGAAAATTCTTGGGAATATTTTTGGAAAAAAGTCTATAAAAACTTGAGATGTTTTCATATATATATGTATTACACACACATACACACACACACACACACACACACACACACACACATATATATATGGAGGAAGGGGGGGAGAATTAGCCTAATGTGTCTCTGTAAATAAAATGCTGAATATTTTGTTTGATTCCCAAGTAGCTGCAGAACATTAGGTCTGTGGGGCCTGGCATCTAGCAATCCCCTTCAAGGAGTGTTTATCCAGGGCCTTTAAAGAAGCCTTTGCCTCCAGTGAGAAGTAGCCTCTGCATAGTGTCAGCCACTGTCACTCCAAAAGGATCCTCACAAGTGGCCAATGGCTCCCTCAGCAAAGCCGTGGGCTCCTCCAGTTTTTCTAACTGGCTTTTCTGCTTTAGCTAAGGCTTTGGACCTCCCTAAGCTACTAGAGGGACATCCTCTCTGCAGCCTTCACTCTCCGCAGTTGTTCTGGAAGCTACAGAGAAGGCCTATGGCTCAATGGCAGGCCAGAGAAGGGGACTTCAGCACAAGCTGCCTGCAGTCACTGTAAACTCCACCCCACAGTTACCTGGCAACAGCCAGGTATGCTCTCTCTGCCCCAGTGACCTGGCACTATAAAGCGGCTGCTCCCTCCTCTCTCTCTTGCTCTTGCCCTCTTACCCCTTTGTCCCTTCTCTCCCCATCCCTTTCTCCCCTCTATCTCATGGCTGGCTTATACTTCTCTACTCCTCTCTCTGTGTCCCCTACTGCCCTCTTAACTCCCCTCCCTGAATAAACTCCATTCTATATTGTACCCTCCAGAGGCATCCCCATTCCCCCATGCCTCACCACACCTCTATAGAACATACCCCTCTGCTCTTTATCTTTTCCCTAACATTAGTGCTGAAACCCAGGACCTATCTTTTTATAAACACAACAGCAGCCTAGTCAAAGCTGGGAGGCTGAACCCACAGACCTTACCTTCCTAGATGTGACTCTACCGTGGCTCAGACAGTATTCCCACCAGCCTCTTACCCTCAGACAAGATTCCCACCAGCCTCTTATCCTCAGACAGGATTCCCACCAGCCTCTTATCCTCAGACAGGATTCCCACCAGCCTCTTATCCTCAGACAGTATTCCCACCAGCCTCTTATCCTCAGACAGTATTCCCACCAGCCTCTTATCCTCAGACAAGATTCCCACCAGCCTCTTACCCTCAGACAAGATTCCCACCAGCCTCTTACCCTCAGACAGGATTCCCACCAGCCTCTTACCCTCAGACAGGATTCCCACCAGCCTCTTACCCTCAGACAGGATTCCCACCAGCCTCTTACCCTCAGACAGGATTCCCACCAGCCTCTTAATCAAGGTCCACGCGCTCAGACTTTCTTCAAATAGCGACAGGTATCAGCTGTCTCCCACAGACAGTATAACAAGAAGCCAAATGGAGAGTGGGTTGATTTGTTTATTTCAGCTGTCTAGAGGCAAATGGATGGGCTCATGCCCTGCTGTGATGGGTGCCTGGCATTTGAGTAGTCTGGGCTTTCTGCTTCCCCTGGGCTCTGGGAACTCACTTTCTTCCAGGGCTTAGTGTCCTATCAATGATTGCTGAGGAACCAGAGAGTGGCTGAGAAAATTTCAAAAGCTTCTTGCCTCTGAATGAGCGAGAGTTGTCTAGACCACTGGCTACTGCCTCTCTGTCGCTGTTTTGCTTGGAGGAAAATTTATGTCTCTCACTGTCTTTTCCTCACCTTTGTTCCTAACATACCAACAGCAGCAGCAACCACAGGAAAACAGCTGAGGAGTCTTTGTGGGGGGACTGCTGATTCGGGCAAGCTTCTCCACAACACTGTTGGACTTGCTCACCTGTAAAATGTATATGATGATGACACCAAGTTCCGGGAGACCCATGGAGTTTAAATGAGATTAAACATTAAGGGACCAGTGAGGTGGATCAGCACCTGCCACTCTGGCCAGACAGCCAAGGTCTGACCCCCATAAAAGAGGAAGGAGATAACTCACACACCAGGGCTCATGCACCCCTCCTTCACTGGCTACGCACACATGCACAATAATAATGATGAGATTTCAAAACAGAAACAAGATTAAACACCAGCACTTCCAAATGCTAACAAAGATTGGACACAGAGTAAATGCAGTCAGTCCTCCACATCCGGGGACTACAACCAAAGACAGGGAAAAGCGTATATCTTTTTAAACTGTGTATTAGCTTGGTGTTGGGTAAATAGTTCAGTGAGTAAAAATGCTTTCTGTGCAAGCCTGAGAACCTGAATTCAATTCCCTGTACACACATAAAACAACAAGCAAGGTGGTGCGGCCCGTTATCCCAGCAACAGGGAATCAGAGACAGCAGGTTCCTGGGGCACACAGACCACCCAGCCTAGCCTAATTGGCAAGCCCAGGGTCCCGGGTAGAGACCCTGCCTCAAAAGACAAGGGCTTCTGAGATCGACTCATGGCTGACCTCCGGCCTCCAAAGACATGAGAGGACGTGTGCAGGGCACTTGCACATACACATGTACCGCATGCACTGTTTCTGTACGCCAGTGCTCAGGAGGGGGAGAGAGAGAGAGAGAGAGAGAGAGAGAGAGAGAGAGAGAGAGAGAGAGAGAGAGAGAGAGAGAGAGAGAGAGAGAGAGAATGTGCACCTGCACTAAACATGCAGACTCAGTCGGCATTCCTTAAAGTCCTTTGTGCTACATACGAGTTAGCTAGGGTGATTTAAAGTGTTTGAAAGTAAGAGTATAAACTGTGCAAAAATTAGACCACTTGAAACAAAGTTTCCAGGACCTGGGACTTTGCACAAAGGAAGGCTCAACTCCACAAACGCCATTGTTTAGCGCAAGTGTTTAACATGGACACAAAGTAGCCTTTGGAAGCCTTGGGGACAGTTGAAGCTGGAGGGCTTGTTGCCTCAGAGTCCTTGCAAGTGACTAGAAGAAACCAAACAGGTTTGCAGCCTTGGCTTCAGGAAGGTGGCTGGAGTCAGCAGGAGCACTGATTGTGGGAAGTTTCCTGGGCTAGAGTTTCTGGGCAGGAGGAGGCAAGATAACAATGAAGAGGAAGTAAGGCTGCCTCAGCCTTGCTGGTTCTGTTTTCCTCTCATTTTAATTGAAAAATAAATGAAAGTTACAAAAGCAGCATAGGTCCATTGGGAAAACATAGAAATGTTTAAAGTAGAAAATAAATCCTTAAATGTCCCTCCCAGAGGTACTGTTATTGTTAATTCCCTAACGTATTTCCTGCTCCAGGCTATTGAGATAACCTGGACAAAACTTGACTACAGGAAGGGAAGGTTCCAGAATCCCAAGTGTTCCAGGTACCGCTCCACAAGACTAGGGTTGGCAATGGGGTGTGTTTCTAGAGCCTGTGCATCTAAAGTTTCCACACAAAGAAGCAACAGGATTCATGAGAAGTTATGTTCAGCAGCCTTTCCCCTCTTGCCTAGCCCAGAATGTTTGGGGTTAGTCTGCTGAACCCCAAAGTATATGTGACAGAATCGTGGCTCAAATCTGAACAGACCCCACCAGGCCAATGCAATTCCATCTGGGAGAGGCTTATTGTGGGGGATGGGGCGATGAAACCAAAGGGGAGAAAGGAGGAGAAGAGGTGGAGATCAGGACAGGTTTGTGACATTGCTCGTGGGTAAAAGTAGGAGGTATACCAAATGGACACTGGGAATGTAAGGCAATTGCCATGGCAACAGATGCATGGGTCCCTGTCACCTATGGGTGACATCATGCCTGGTTTTAGAGATGAAAGCCAGTTCCTGATACCAACAACTTCAACACAGAAGGCAGCCATCTGAACCTGCAGAGAAAGCAGCAGCCGGCAGTGGTTCGGTGATTGACACTGTTTTATGTTCAAATGTTGGAGGCTGAACCCAGGGCTTCCCACCGGTTGGACTGAGTTGCTGCTTGCAAAGATTTCCTTATAGTTGTGAGATGCCGGTTCAGTCTGGCTGTTTGATCTGTTTGATCTGTTTAGATATAGTCTGGGTATGATTGGGAAGCACATTGCTAGGAGCTTGGTCTCCAGTGATGGTGATGTGACCTTTAAGAGAGAGGTGATTGTCATCAGAGGTGCCCCTTGCAGAAGGGATTCATATGGTTCCCAAGGGACTGCCATCAATTTCCTCAGGGGGTGTGGTACAGAGATCAAGTCTCCCCAAATCTCTCAGGTGTCTTGTCTCAGGTACACTCTCACTGGGGTGTCATCGGTAACGTGACACTGTCCATGTTTTCTGAGCCTTAGCAGAGGGGGGCGTACATAGAGCCACCCAGACTTAGACTTTTGCGCTCTAAGGCTGTGAACTTAAGTACAGCATCTTTCCTTGCAAAGTGTCCAGCCTCAGATGTTTTGCTCTAGAAACAGACTAAAAACATACCATGTTATAATCTTTCTCGTTTTCCATCTATGAGATAAGGTGCAGGAAGAGCGGTCATGCTGATTGTTTACTCGAGAGATGGCCTCCCTGTGTGGCCCAATCTGGCTGCAAACCCGTCTCCCACCTCAGCCTCCAGTGCTGAGATTACAGGCTAAGTGCCAAACTCAGTTTGCCCTTCTCTCTGAAGTCACTGACTCCCAAGAGCTGGCTGCAGGAACCATCACATGATTGGAAATAACGTAAGACAGGGAAGAAACCTTAGAGAGGAGACACTGGCCACACCTCCCTGTTCGAATGTCAGGCCCCACCCTAGAATGCTGTGCTCGCTTCTAGATTTTAGTGACAAGAGCAGCTCGAAGGTTCACTGACTAGTGAACAAGTTGAAGTAGACAGAGGCATTCAACCCCTTCAAAAGCTGAAGCGTGAGGGGGCTGGGAAGACGCCTGCTACAAAAGGCTTGAAAACCCGAGTCTAGATGTCAGCACACACAATAAAGTGGGATGTGGCTCTTGAGCCCAGTGCTGGGAGGGGATCCTCACTGGGCCATTCTAGCAAAAGCAACAAAGTCCTGCTTTAGTGAGGGGCTCTGACTAAAAACTTACATAGTGATAGAGGGGACACCTGATGTGCACAGACAAGGGTATGTGCTTCAACATACACATGCACACATGTACATGCACACACACACACACACACACACACACACACACACACATCCTTGACTAAAAAACCATGCAATCTCTTCAAGTTTTGTTTCGATGTCTCCAGTTATGAGGTCTCACTTTCAATGGTTGTAATGAACCAGAGGAGTGTGTCTACTCTTCCCTCCCACCCTGGAGGTACGGGGTGTACATAATCATTCTTGTTTCTCTCTGTTCCTCACAGACTCACCCAAACATCTGCAGTGGTATCAGATGTCTACAGGGCATTATCAGGTTTTTGGTTGGTGGGAACTGAAACTCCTTCCTGAGTGAGAAGGAGTGAGGGTAAACAGGAGTCTGAGAATGTTATGACTTGGGGGGCTCTGCTATCTTCCTCTAATAGTTCCATTGTCCCCCTTCCTTTGCTAGCGTCTCCCTTCTCCTCCCTTCTGAATGTGTCCTCTAAGGTTCACCATAAGTTAAGCACGTGAACAGAAGCAGAAACACCGTTTTGAACTGGCACAGGCCAGCTGGAGCCACCTCTTCTGTATTCTTCAGCTCTGGGGCCTATGAGCAGGTTGGTGACAGTCTCTTGCTCTAGCAAAAAAGTAAAGAAAGAAACCTTTGACAGCGAGAAAGGAAACGTCTCCCCATTCCAAATGAGGGCTTCCATATTGCGTTGGGAGAACACAGGGACCATTCGGAACCTCTGGGTCCAGGGAAGACCCTGCGAGGCAGAAGAGCAGCCACCTGCTTGCTTTCTAGAGGACACAGAAGAGTGCTGGAGTTAGGGACCTAGTTCTAGAGATCCTCTTCTACATAGCCTCTGCCTAGACAGGATGCAACTCACCTCCAGATGGGAGACGCAGACCCTTAGCTTCTTCCCACATGCTCCAAACACACCCATGAGACTCAGTTCGTTAAGGAGTAAAGAGAGTTACATGGACTGAGTGGTCAGTCCACCTGGTGCAGATTAGTAGCTATGGGATCTCTTTATTCTTGGCTAATATCTTAAAATTGAAAGAGGGGTTTTGTTGGTGGTTGGTTGGTTGCTTGGTTGGTTGGTTTTGCTGGGGAAGGGTTCGGGAATAAAAAGGAGGCATGAATTCATCTGGAATGTAAGCAACGAGGAGACAGAAGCCATGGGGGAAGTTTACCTTAAGAGAGGAGGGAAGGAGCCAGAAGACAGACAGACAGCCTTAGGCAGGCATTGCTCATGGAGTTAACAGGAAGTTAGCTCGACCAGTTAGCAGGAAGAAAACAGCAAGTGGCAAGAGCGATTTGAAACAACAGGTTTCAAATCTTGTTCCCCAGCAGTGTAGGATCTGCACAGCAGAGCCGCAGGCTCTGGCCCAGGCCTTATGCAGAGATGAACCGGGAACATGGTATCAGACCTAGAGAGGTTTGTCCCTGCCATCATGACCTAGAAAAGACAGAACTTTCTCCCCCACTCCCTGCTCTCCAGGGCTTCAGGGGTGGCCCTGACGGACCAGTGCAGAGCTGAAAAGGTTGGGATGTGTGAGCACTATGATAAAATTCAGGTCATTGAGAGGAAAACGTAGCACCTGTTCAATCAGTCTTCCATGATATGGGAGACTTTAGAAATGAAGACACAGAGGCCCCGGGGCCAGGCCTGTATGCTACCTTTGGCTCTGGGTGGCAGTCCTTCCCCCAACCCCAAGTGTGAAGCAGTACCATTTATACTCTAAAGCTGGGTCTGATAATCCACACTCAGACAAGGCTGGTGGAGAGTTTCTTCCTGGCAGACTCCAACAGGGTCCGTTGTGGGGGTCAGAGGATGAAGAAAGGGACTGGAACACTGTTCTTTGGCACTGGAGCTGGCATAGGGCATGGTGGCTTTGGGAGACTCCAAATCCAGCGTCCCTCAGTTCAGAGCCGGCAACCCTCAACGCCATACTCTGAAGCACCTCTTTCTCGGCACCAGTGTTCACAGAGGTGTGGCCCGGGCCTAGGGTTACCCCATGAATAGTGTCTAGCCCAGGTCAGCTACAGCGGAGTCACCTTCTCTGCATCCAGAAAGGAAACGGGATATTGTCAAAAGTCTTGCCAGAGCCTGCAACAGTTACCAGAGGGTCGCAGGAAGGGGCCAGAATTAAGGTCTCATTTCCTCCTCTCTCTCCTTCCAGTCCCTGCTTGTGCCATGGGGCGCTGGAGGTCCTGGATACAGACATACTGAGCGGCCTCTGGGGACACAGCTGGATAGGAAAAGGTGATCTGCAGGCAAGTCAAGAAGACAGGTGTCCCACACAAGAGAATGAGGAAGTGAGAGGAGATCAATGAGCCACCTCAGGTGCATTGGACGCAGAGCATTCCCCGAGGTGGCAGCCATCTTGTCTCCCAGGCTGGGCAGGTGCATAGAACAGGTTGACCTCTCACCCCTAAGGACCTTAGAGATGAATAAATATTCTACCTTATATTATGATCATTGCTTAAGAAAAAAAAACCGACCAAATGCAGATTAGTATCTGCTATCATAATGTTTGAGAACAAGGAAGTTGGGCTGCATCTCTTGTAAAATAGGATTTTAGTGTTCTTACACACACACACATATATATATTACATATACATATATATAATTTTATTTTATGTTCACAGGTGTTTTGCCTGTACGAGGGTTTCTGTGGAACTGGAGGTACGGACAGTTGTGAGCCACCATGTGGGTGCTGGGAATTGAACCTCGATCTTCTGGAAGAGCAGCTAGTGCTCTCAACCACTGAGCCATTTTTCCAACCTCACTCTTGGTCTTTAAAACCTACAAAAGGGTATCTTGAAGGGAAAAACAAAATTCCACTCTCCAAAACTAAATAACATTTGTTTACAAAGCCTCAGTAAAACAACCAACCTCATCTGGTTGCTGTAACCATGGGACAAATATAGCACCTAGGAAAACACGGTTTTTATTTCTGTGGTCACCAGCCCCTTTGATGGACTGGCTTCTAATGAGTTTTAGAGAGCACGCCTGCAGCTTTAGACCTTAGATCTAGAGTTCAATGATTTGGGCTGAAAGAGGAATCGTCTGAAGTCCGATGCCAGGGTGCAGGTCTGCCTCCCACGGCCCACATTAAGATGCCAAGGGTCAGGGAAGCGCCCAAAGATCAAAGAATTAGAGGGAATTCTGTCCTGTGTGGGCAGCCGGGGAAGGTGTTAGAGGACAAGAGCCCAGCTCTGACTAATTCTTCCATTCCCATGTTCCATCCTTTAAGCCTTGAGTTTTGGGGTAAAAGACTGCCCCGGATGTAGGCAAGGCTGGTCTGGAGACTTGGATTAAGTTCTCATGCGCTTCACTGGGCAGGCAGGGCTTGGGGCCAGCGGGAAACCTGACCTTCCCTGGGGGCCTGAGGAAAGATTTATCTGATGCATACCTGCAGGAAGATAAATGAGAGGGACCCTCCGTATCAACGGGAGAGTGGTGGCTTTGATTCTTGCCATCAGGCTATATCTTTGGGCACAGTGCCCAAAGGCTGTGTGATGGACACATATTTATCATTCATGACTGAAGTCAAATACACATTTGCCCTTCTGTTAGTCAAAAGGCCTCAGTCTGAAACTTCCCACAGGAATCAAGCCAGGAACCAAGAGGAGCCAGGCCTGTCCCTCAGCTTTAAAGAAAACAAAGTCAATAACCATTGTTTAAAATGTGTTATTATAAAAATCATAAGTCTGGGGATTTTGGTCCAGTGGTGGAGTGCTTGCCTCGATGACTGAAGCCCTGGGTTCTATCCTTATCACTAAAGGAAAGAGAGAAGAAGAGAGGGAGAGGGAGGGAGGGAAAGAAGGAGGGAGGAACTAAGGAGGAAGGGACAGAGGAAGGAAGGGAGGGAAGGAGGGAAGGAGAGAGGGAGGAGCTAAGGAAGAAGGGAGAGAGAGAGGGAGGGAGGAGCTAAGGAGAAAGGAAGGATGAGAGGGAGGAAGGGAGGGAAGGAGGAACTAAGGAGGAATGGAAGGAGAGAGAGAGGGAGGACAAAAGAGAGACAAGTAAAGGTAGCTTTGTGCAGGACTACAGTGATAAGGAGAAAGGCCAGGTACACACCCCATGATTGTGGATGAGAAGCTGAGCTCAGATCTCTGTGTGAAGCAGAAGCAAGTGAGACTCCAGAATTAGGACCAGAGGAAGGAAACTAAGGAGAAGCTCAGAGACAAGAGGGATCCTGACTAAACCCACCCAACAGGATTCTTGCTGGAGACAGGCCTGGGTACCCAGCATTGCTTGGGGGTATAAAGCATTAGCCACCTGATCAGACTTAGAAGTTACTCAGATTTGGAAGAGGTTGCTCTGGCCCAACTAGCTCACGGGGTACCTTTGCTAAAAGCAGGTCTTTTGTTTGCTCTGTTTTGTTTCATTTTGTTTTACATGTATACAGAAGAGTCTAGAATTCTCTGGAGCTTAAATATGGCCTGCAGAGATTCTGTATTGTACCCTACTGGCTCCGGGGTGGGGTAAAGATTAAAGTCATCTCATGACCCATGACCCAGAAGGATCTTGTGCCATAGAGAGCCACCTTTCTTTAAGACCTCGGCATTTTAGGTAAGTGCAGAGGGGGGAACAGAGGCCATCTGGAGGCTCCCTGCCCAGTCCTTTCCTTAGGGACGTCTCCTTCTGCCCAGAGCTGGCGGCGAGCCTGCAGGCTGACATCATCTGATCTTAAGGCCAGTATTTGCTGGAGGTATGTTTGCTCTGTGCCCTGTGGGTGCCAGGTGCCATGTGTAAAGAAATGAAGCTAAGGGAGTCACACGTCTCTGTGCCCAGGAGCCCACCCTGGAAAGCACTGGGTCATGCAGTGGCTGATACCTTCGTCCATCCTGGTAGCCATGACTAGAGAGCAGAGCCTTGACCTCCTGCAGTTAAGGCAGAAACCCTTTTGGTTTCTACTGTGGGCCACTGTGGGTGCCCACCAACAAATGAAAGAAAAAAGAGATAAGTTCTAACACTTTTAAGGAGAGAGGACTGGTAGAGCCAGGTGAGGCCAACAAGGCAGGGACGTTGTTACTAGTAGAACACAAGGGATGAGAAGAGAGAGGTTGGCCCCTCTGGCAGATACGGCCATCCATCCCAGTACCTCCCAAGAGGTCAGAGGGAAAACCACCACCTTCCCAGACTCCCTCTCTGCTGAGGTTAACCATATGGCAATGTTCAGCCAGTCAGGTGAGGTGAGAAGTCCTGGCAGAATGCCACTCAGTTCTGCCTTCCTGCCTCACAGATCAGGGAACCGTCCTGCCAGCTCTTTTATCTGGGGGAAGGTGGTTGAGGTCACACACTCAGTTTGTAACACGAGCCAGCCTAAAACCTGCAGCAATCCTCCTGCCTCAGTCTGCTGCGTGCTGGCATACAGGCGTGCACTGCTGAGTCTTGCTGACCTTGTATTTCACCACAGATGTAAAGTCATGTGTTAGCTATAAAGAAATCTGAAGAGGCCTGGAACCTGACTGCACTGTGAGGATGCTACAGCCTGGAGATCACGCTAACATGTGTGCTGGAGTGTGGAGTGAGCGGCTGTCTGGATGACTTACCATGAGAACATCGTTACAAATAGAGGCTACCCCGGTGTTTTGTCTTACCTGCATGTGTGCGCATTTCCGTCCACTTTTATATTATGTTATGACACAGAAGCCCAAGCCAGAAGTAGCCTCCTGGCCTTTGATATCTAACCTCATGATCTGGCTGAGCATGGTGGCACACATCTTTCACACCAGTACTGGGGAGACAGAGGCAAGCAGCTAGATCTCTGAGTTCCAGACCTGCCAGGTCTATAGAGCCACAAGTTACAGGACAGCTAGGGCTACACAGAGAAACTCTGTCTGAAAAGCAAATCAAAAACCCACAAGACAAAAATAAGGATCATGATCTAAGTAGACTTCTTTTTAAAAATAAGTTATCCAACCTCATGTGTTCTTTTATAGCAACAGGATATGTCTTGAGCCTTCTGCTTTGGCAGAACAGTGTAAGTCTGTTTAGTCAGGGTTACTTACCTTTCTCATTCTCAGTGAGATGTGCCTCTGTTCTTCCTCCTTACACTGTAGTCCTGCACAAAGCTGCCCTCACATTTCTCTACCTCCCACCCCCACCCAGTCACACACACACACACACACACACACACACACACACACACACACACACACACAGACTGGCAGAAAACAACCTGCCCTGTAATGGAGCCGTCTGTCAGGCAGCCAAAGAGCTGAGTCCAAGTCCTGGCTCTAGACCCGATTAATTAGTATGTGACCTTAGGCAAATGTCCAGAACCTCTTAGCCTCATTTCCTTATCTGTTAAAGTGGAAGTTGATGGGCCCGGGCTGTAGCTCTGTGTGGAGAGCTTGCCCAGCAAGACTAAAGCCATGTTAGATCTGTGGCAATAAATGAATAAATGTAGCTGGATATGGTTGATGGGCTTCTGCAAACACCTGCAATTCCAGCATCCGGGGCAAGGCAGGAGGACCTCAAGTTTCAGGTCAGCCTAAGGGACCTAAAGGCACCCAGGGCTGGGGCAAGAGCTGTCATACTTGGATGTCACAGTTGAGAATCGAAAGGAACCAGTGTCAGACATGTTTCTGCTACCCCTGGCAGAGAATGGGTCAGGTGGGAAGAAGGACGTCAGTACCCAAGGACCCATGGGATGAGACTGGGAGGCCTGTATAGATCATAGATAGCACAGGTCAACTGCTTCTGAGAAACATCCCCTTGGCTCAGCCAATCAGGAAGGGCAAGAGAACCTAGAATGTCTGTTTGTCTCAGTGAGAGGAAGCCCATGGAGGCTGCTTAAGCTTCAATAAACATATCGAGTTTTCTTGAGCCTCCAAAAGGCAGCAGCAATCTTAGGCTACCTGAATCAGCTTAAGGAATTAAAATGATCATCCTTCTACACCTATGGGTCCCGAATCTATGGATTAGACCAGTAGTGGGTTAAAAGTATTTGAAAATAGTATATCTGTGCTGAATGTAGGAGATGGCTGACCTTGTCATCGTCCCTAAACAATATAGTAGGACCACTGTGTGCTCTGCAGTCAGTGAATTAACTATCCGAAGGATGGCCTGGAGCAAGGAGGCTCTGTGCAGATTCCGTGCAGACACTATGCCATTGTATATAAGGAAATTGAGCACCCACAGGTTTGAGCGTCGGTGGGTTCTTGGAACTAATCCACGGCAGACACCAAAGGCACTGTATCTGTGTGTCTTCAACTGGGTATGCAGATGATCATGTTTTGTCCGTAGCCACAGAAGGGTTAATGTCAGTGAGCACAGAGAACACAGACAGAGCCCTGCATGGAACGAGAGACTCCTTCGGACTGGGCCAGGTGCTAGAGAAACCTGGAGGTGAGGGACAAGCTGGTCATGTAGGAAAAGTGCAATAGGCAGAGACTCCACAGGTGGTATGTGGGCCAAAGGGTGCAGGTGAGGGTGGAGAAGCACCTGGGTGGGTGGAGAAGCCCAGAGATGTGGACAGGTGGTTGGGGTGGAGCTGACAACCACACCTCACATGCGGGGCAAAGAGCAGAGTCAGTGTCATACAGAAAGATTCGAGAATGTGGAGGTAGGGTCTCGGGAACAACGGAGCAGGACAGATGGTTAAGACAAACATATTTTCATGGCCCTTATCTCCCGGGAATATCCTCTAGGAGATGTTTTTAGCCAATAGCACACGGAACCATGTTTTACCAGGCGGTAGACTCCTGGCTCTGGACAGGATAGACCCCAGCACTGGATACAAGGCTGTGGGCTGTGTGCCCAGGACAGGCATATGTGTAGGCAGGGAAGAAGGACAAAAGAGCAAGTGTGACAGAGTCTGGAAGGACCAGAAGGGGGACATCAGTCCAGAGATCATTAAGAGCTACATCGTAGACTGTAGCTGGCAATAAACACGCCCCTGCGACCGTCACCACCAAATAACCGCAGGTCTTTCATGCCTTTTGTCTCAGCGGGAAGGGCAGTTGTCTGTCAGGGATGTCTAAACGTAGACAGTACCGGGGTGTGCTTCTCACTCCATGGACGACCCATGATCAAGCTCCGTTTATAAAGCAGGTACACCAAGACGTTTCGAACAATGACTGTTAGAATATGCACCAGTAGCAATGACCGTAGCAAGTTATCCAACACTTATGGACGGCTTATTTCCGTAATCTTCTAGTTCATGGCTTTTGGACCACAACTTGGTCTCTAGGAACGGAACTTCAGAAGATGAAAGCACAGAGAACGGGTCATTTCCACAATGGCCTGGCAGTGTGCACTGAGCCAAGGCACTGCTCCCGGGGCCACATTACCTAACAGGATCAACTTACAACGAGAAAGATTTATCTCCGTTTCAGACAGCTTAAGCCCACTACAGCAAGGGAAACATAGTTCTTGGTGGTAAAACAATATGGCAGAAGCTGTTTATAAAACTATCTGGAGAGATTGCTCAGTGGTTAGAGCACTGACTGCTCTTCCAGAGGTTCTGAGCTCAATTCCCAGCAACCACATGGTGGCTCACAACCGTCTGTAATGGGATCTGATGCCCTTTTCTGGTGTGTCTGAAGACAGTGACAGTGTACTCACATACATAAAATAAATAAATTAATATATACACATCTAAGCTTTATACAAACAAATCTAGAACAGGAACCAGCTACCAAGTATGACATTCAAAGGCCCACCCCCTCATGACCTAGGCCCCAGATACCCGCAAATTTCCCCAGCCTTTCTTAACAGCTGCACCATTTGCAGAATACGATTTCGAAACATGAATCTGGATCCAGTTCACCCTCTGGATCTCCATCTTGGGTTTTTTTTTTCCTAGTCCTCACCTGTCCTCTGACCTCTGACCCCTGACCCTCTCTCTCCTCCTCCCTTCCCCCGCCCAGTCACTGGCTCTCCTTTATTTTACTAATTAAAATGAGAAGGTTCAGATGAAATCACCTCATGAGCACGGAACTAGGCAGCACTTTTGGGGATTGGAATTAAAATATGAACAGCTTCAGGACAATCTATTAGATCTATAAAATATCTCATACAGAAGGGCAGTTTGTATCTTTGTCTATTTGATGAAATCTTGTTGTGTAGAGGGTTTGTGGATTGAGAGTTGAATATATAAACTTGTAGGAAAAGCTGTCGGGCCTTAGAGTTGTGATTGTGTTGGAATATGGGGTAAAGACACACCCCGGGACAAAGGCAGTAACCGGGGTGAAAACCGCCAAGGGAAGGGAGGCGTGAGAACTGAGTGAGACCCGAGCGGCGGCTCAGATCGAGGGACAGAGGGAGGACATGTGCCACCTCGGTACTAGAAGCAGACACTCAGAGTGAGACCGATAGTCTGATAAAGAGATAAGCCGTTTTATTTTTTTAATATTTACAGCAACAAGGGCTTTGCTTTAGAATGAGTCAAGTACTTATGCACCCAGGGTTGGGCTCACCTGGCTTTGTCCCTTGCTGTTCGTCAGGAGATTTCGGGGTGGGGGTGGGATGGGGGTGGAAGGGGAAGGAGTGCTTGGTGAACAGAGGGTTACTAAATCCTGGCATAACAATGCCTCTTGTTAGACCTGGATCAGAAGTGATTCCAGGAGAGAGGAGCATAGGAGGTTTTACAAGGGACAATAGACCATCCCGAGAGACCTCAAACATACCATCCTATTAGACTAGACACTCTTACTCATTAAGATCCTAAGCCTATAGAGGAAGCCAGACACCTGCATCTGTTTTGTGCATGGCTTCAGAAGGGCAGAGGTTGTGTGGAGCCTCTTTGTTAAGGGGGATGGACTCACTTAGCAACACAGGAATTCCGGACTTCCCAGACTCAAGGTCACATGACCAATACAACAAAAGGAAGACAGAAAAATGCTCGAGTTTCTCTCCGTGGTTGTGGAAGGTATGGTGATGGAACATTTTAGCAGAAATTTTCTCACAATTATTTTCAATCCCCCCTCAAAAAGGTGGGGGACTACTCCCATTAACTAGGGCCTGGCTAGGCTTCCCTCAGAGGAACTGAAGGACATGGTGTTCTATGTGTCTCTTGTCCTCCTACCTCAAACCCTCAAGATAAGTTGGTCAGGACAGAAGCTCAGTGGGCAAAGGGTTGCCCAGCTGGCCCCAGATTTAAGCCCTCAAACCAGGGGAAAACCAAAAGAAAACAAGCAACAACCAAAAAAGACCCAACAAACAAACAAGCAGATGTTCTGAGTCTAGCAGCCTTTCCTCTCACTAGGCCCTTTTCCCGTCTAGGGACGCTGATCCTGCATTGCTTAGCTGTAATCCACTGGTCTAAACAATGCTTTGGCTGTTACAGTTCCCTGAACCATAGGGACTTCCCAATCCCCAGAGCCTGAGAATAGGACCTTATTTGGGAAAAAGGGTAATTGTAGATGTAACTAGTTAAAATGAAGTCCTCAGGTTAAGCCCTGAAGCAGGGCTGGCCTTCCGTGAACCCCCCAGCCACTTGATCCCAGACTGTAGCTTCCCAATATCCACCCATAATAAATGAGTTTCTGTGTTTTAAACTCCCAGGTTTGTGGTACATTCTTGAGGCAATCCCAACAAATAAACTAAAAATCAAGCAAAACAAAATAAAACAAAACAGAGCTGGAGAGATGGCTCAGAGGTTAAGAGCACTGACCGCTCTTCCAGAGGTCCTGAGTTCAATTCCCAGCAACCACATGGTGGCTCACAACCATCTGTAATGGGATCTGATGCCCTCTTCTGGTGTGTCTGAAGACAGCAACAGTGAACTTATATAGTAAATAAATTTTTCAAAAATATATATAAAAAATAAAACAAGACAACAACAAAACAAACAAACAAAAATTCCTCTCCACTTTGGACTCTAGGCAACCCTCCTGCCTCAGATTTTAGTGCTGAGGTTTTGGGGGTTGGCAGGGGGCCTGGTGGGGGTAGGCGTGTAACCACCATGCCCAACTCCTGATTTGCAATAATTAGGTTCAAGGCAATATAACAATTTTAAATATCTGTAGTTCAAAGAAAGTTTTTAAATCATATCTGCTTAGGATTAAAATAATCTACGAGGACTTAGTTCCTCTTTCTGGAAAAAACTCATCTCCCAGAGACTGAAACCACACCACGTGTGTGGTAGCAAACATCTGTAATCCCAGAATTAGAAAGGTGGAGGTAGGAAGAGTGTGAGTTTGAGATCAGTGTGTGGTAAACGGCAGGTTTAAGGCAGTTCTGGGCTACAGAACAAAATTCTATGTCAAGAAAGAAAAGAAAAAGAAAGAAAGAAAGAAAGAAAGAAAGAAAGAAAGAAAGAAAAATGTTTTAAAGATAATATTACACAAAATGCTTCGTTTTCTGTTTCATACCCAATGGTATTTTTAGATTGAATCCGTTCCAACAATGAGCTCCCAGCTAATCCTAAGAATTAGTGCTGGCTGGCCTCTGCAATGAAAGGCGAATGATGCTGAGACCACTCACAGCTGAGCATCCTCTGGAGTGATGGATTTGCCTGACCCGAGGCCAGTTTATGAGTCCCACAAAAGCTTGCAAATCTACCGTGATGAAGAAGAAAGAAACGGGTCTCAGGACCTATCTTGTTAGATGGAGCTTTTGATCTCTGGGAAACAAAGCGTAATTCAAAGGTTCTTGGTTGGGTTTAAAAGGGGTCGACCGCAGAACTGACTCAGAAAGCTGAGCCCAGTGGGCAGCTGCGACAGATAAATTTTCCTAAGAATTTTTGTTGTTGGTTTGTTTGTTTGGGTTTTTGTTGTTGTTATTTTTGGTGGTGGCTGCGGAGGGGACAGGTACTAGAGATAGAAACCAGCTTGGCAAATGCTCTGCCACCAATTACACCCCAGCCTTAACTAGATTTTTTTTTTTGTTGCTGTTTAGTTTGGTTTTAGTGTCTTTGTTTGTTTGTTTGAGATGAGAACTCACTGGGTTAAACCGATACTGACTTTATGGTAGTCCTCCTGCCTCAGCCTTCCTGAATACTGGGATTGTTAAAGAGAAGTTGTTTATCTGAAATTTTGAAGGGTTTCATTGCCAGACCGGGCCTTTTTGACTTTTTTGTAGCTAGGGGAAAAATGAATGAAAAGAACAGGGACGTTTCCACAGGTGTTGTGTGAGCTCTGGCCCTACACTTCCCGAGCAGAGTTGGTGGGTTTGAGATTGGGGAACTACAAGAAATACTTAAGGAATGACAAATGAATGAACAGGCTTGAGGTGTATCCCATGTGACTCTTCGTTGCTGTGATAAACACTGTGACCGACTTGGAGAAGAAAGGGCTTATTTGGTTTACACAGCATGGAATACAATCTATTATAATGGAACCGGGGCAAGAACCCAAGGCAAGAACCTGGAAGCAGGAGGTGGCGCAGAAGTCATGGAGGAGTGCTGCTGACTGCTTGATCAGCCTGCTTTCTTATACGACCCAGGACTACCGGACCAGGAGTGCCACTGCCCAGTGACCTGGGCTCTCCCCATGACTAATTAAGAAAACGCCCAACAGGCCTGATCTCATGGAGGCATTTTCTCAGTTGAGGGCCTTTCTTCCCAAATGGCTCTAAGTTGTGTCAAGTTAACAAAACTAACCAGCACAGAGCCTCCACAAATCTGTACAGTGGCAAAAGTTTGATTCAATGTGTTCATTGCTTATATTGCCTTTACTTACTGACTCATGGGGTGCACGTGTGTGTGTGCTCCTACGCGTGCGTGCATGTCTGTGTGAACGCCTGTGTGCATGCATACATGCCACATTTGTGGAGATCAAAGAACATCCTGAGGAATTAATTTCAAGGTGTCAGTCTCAGTAGCAGGGTCCTTTACCCACTGAGCTATCTCGTGGGTTCCCTGGGCTTCATTATTCTTTGTGAACAGCGTGGTCACGTAACTCTGAGACAGGCATAGGCGCCTGGCAGTCATCATGTAAACTTGGCAAAACTGTTCTCAGATCTCAGTTCCCTCATCTGTCCGTTGATGTCCAAGTCTTCGAAGACTTTGAGAAGGCTGGTGCAGACCGTCAAGGCAGTGTGGATACCCTCTGATGAGACCACGTGATCCCAGCCTTGGGCTTCCTTGGCTCGGAGGCCAAGGTCATATTGCTTAGCATTTCTGAGCCTCGGCATCATCTTCTAGAGTAATTTATTTTAAATTTGATTTAGATTTATTATATTTTGTGTTTATGAGTGTTTTGCTTCCCTGTATGTACTGGGTACCACATGAGCCTGAGAGGCCAGAACAGAGCATCAGAGCCCCGGAAACGGGGACTTTGAATGGTCCTTAGTCACCACATGAGTAATGAGTGAGAACCAAACCCAGGTCCTGTGTAAGAGCAGCCATTGCTCCAGCCCTGTAGACTCTTGTCTTTTGGCTCTTGGTTTTCTGATATTTAAGTTCACAGTTAGTTGGCACTGGTGCCTGAGCTTGAGGTGAGGCAGAATATTATGGTAGGGAGCACATGGCAGAGAAAACTGCTTACTGCAAGGCAGCCATGAAGTGAGATAATGCTACCTGCACATCACTATTCCTTTTGGTGGCATGGTCCAATGGCCGAACTTCCCTCTCTAGGCTCCAAAACCTAAAGGTCTGCCACCTCCTAATTTCCTAGGCTATTGACCAACCCATCAATGCACTTGTCCTGATAATTTCTATTAGATACGGAAATCATATTATATAACGGAGAAGGATCTTTTCCTACAGATGTGCAATGCAGTAATCGGTGAGATGAGATTTGGGGAGGACCTTGTGTGGTGCTCTTTCATGGTATGGTCAGTCAGGTTTTTTGGGGAGGACCTTGTGTGGTGCTCTTTCATGGTATGGTCAGTCAGGTTTTTGGGGAGGACCTTGTGTGGTGCTCTTTCATGGTATGGTCGGTCAGGTTTTTAGGGAGGACCTTGTGTGGTGCTCTTTCATGGTATGGTCGGTCAGGTTTGACTACAAGAGACACAGGAAAAGTACCAGAGATCAGAGTTCACTGCACTCCCGAGGCCTAAGCATAAGAGACTTGGGCACACACAAAAGAAGAAACCGGCATAATCAGGGGCGAAGAGAAGGGTTAGGCCAGGGCCTTTCCTCAGGTTTTCACAGGAAATGCAAGGTAGCACTGCCCAGGCTAGCTTGGATGTTTGAATAATTCCCTCAGGTCCTGAACTTGAGAGGTACCTCAGACCTGGTCCCGGGGTTGAGTGATATTAGTGTCTATGTCTCAGTGAATCTGGACCCTGCTGATTTGGCAAGGCTGGCTGGCCAGTGAGCCCTGGGGTCTCCCTCTCCTCTTCTGCTTGTTAGGATTACGGGTGTGTACCGCCAAACCTAGCTTTTACATGTGTACTGAGGATCTGAATTTGGGCCCTCCCCAAGCACCTTACCAAACTGAGCCATCTCCCTCACCAAGCCTCTTCCTGTAAGACACCAGTTGGATTAGAGGCCACCCTACCTGTATAAAACCTCATCCTAACAACAGCAACAAAGATCCTGCTCCCAAAAAGGACCCATTCACAGGGATCAAGACCACAACTTGGCCCAGTGCAGAGGAGTATGTCTTCAGTCCCAGCAATCGGAAGGCAGAGGCAGGAGGATCTCTCTGAGCTCAAGGCCACCGGATCTTGAACCTAACCCCTGTCCCTTCAAAAAAAAAAGTGCACCTTGCTCTTCGGGCACACCCTTCAGCCTGCAATGACACTTACAATGGAGTGTGAGTAGGAGGCAGTCATGTAGAGAAGAGCAACTGTTTGCATGTGGGTGAAAAGGCACCGAGAATGCGTGCAGGCATATTACAGTGTGTCATAGACGGGCAAGAGTCACACTCTGCCTCTGAAGTGATTTGGTTTGGCTATATGAAAGGCAGAAAGCATGTCTTCCAAGGAATTGAGAAAATGCACCAGCATTTGTAGAGCAATTCTCCTAACGGCTGCACCCATTCCTGTCTCAAAATCTGTGATGTGCTGAGGTCAGCCACACCTTAGGCTCCTTTCAAAGCCAGTCACCAAGGACCTTGTAGGCAGTAAACCCACCTGTTCCGGTTTTCCCATGAGTCAGGAGGGGTGGCTCGCTCTTCCATTTTGTGTTTAGGAAACATGAGACTAGCAGTGCAAGTTAACATAAGTTTATGTTGGAGCTCCTGCTGTTTATGAAGACGTCCTTGAATAAGGACAGTCACAAGCCCTAATGGGTACTGGGTGCCCCCACCGTCAATCCTGACCCTTTCTCCAGAAAGCAACTAGTTATGATTTTTCAAATATATAGGACTAAAATGAAGCTCTGTGGGTCTTTAAAGCTCAAACAAACAAACAAAGACTATAGAACAATGGGGTGGGGCCATTCATTCTGGGCTAATTTCTAGCCTGCTAAGTGTCAAATACCAGTATGCATTTGGTTGATAGGAGCCTACCAGTTTTAACATTTAACCCAGCAGAGGTTGCCCTGTGCCGTATCATCTTGAGGGAGAGTGGTAAGAATTTTAATGTTTGGAAGTTAATATTTAGATGAGAAAAATCTATGAAGGCAGCTTATGTGGCCATGTCAACTCTTTTGGCTTTTTCTACTCCTCCCTCATTGTACATTCTGGCCACACTTAGCTCAAGAAGTACATTGTGCATATCCACAACCCTGTACACTTAACGGTGTCCTATTCTCAGAATCTTTCTTGACTTTTCCCAGGGAACTAATCCTTCTGTGTTCCGACAATACTGGGTATGTCTCTTCCCTCTGTTCCAGACTCATTGGTTGTAACATGTCTCCCGGGGCAACAGAATGTGGATACAGTTGCCACATATCTGCTGTATGACCCCATAGCTATCGCAGGATAACAAAATCTGTGGATGCTCAGTCCCTTGTATACATAGGAAAACATTTGCATAGAACCTATAAACACATGTCTGTGGACCCTAAATAATCTCTAGAGGATTCACAATGCCTAAGAAAAAGTGTATAAGCAATTAACCCAGCAATAAGAAAATACGTCTGCACATCTTTAGTATCGATGCAGCCTCTACCAGCCTCGTGACACGGAACGTGGGAAGCATGGCGCCCCGTGGCAATTTCAGTGCTGTGCTGTATGTGCGATCAGTTTAAACTTCGCTCTCTGGAACTTTGTGGAATTTTCTTTTTAATAGTTTCAAGCGAAGGCTGGTTGAATTCGTGGCCTCTGGACCGGAGAATTCTGAGGACTGATGGTCCTACTTGAGGAGAGGGTCTGAGACTCGATCCCTGTAGACCATCCCATCAAGAAGAGCAAGAGGAGCAAGAAGCAGTCGGAGGAGCTGAAGCCGCCCGAGCTCGCAGGAGCAGAGAGGGAGCCCAGCCGGCCTTTCTAACCATGCATTTCTTCAAGGGCAGCCAAGTGCTGCTTCCAGGTAGGATAGGCATCGCTTTGGGCAAGTCTGGCTACTTCTTTTCCTCTCAGTCACCCATTTGACATGCCAGACTCTCATCTCATTGAGACCTCCCTTGAGTGTCCCGCCTAAGGACAGGACTCACAGCATTGTCGCAGATGCTCCATGTGGCGTGAAGGTGAAAAGTGGGCTCAGGAATCACGACCCTTCTGCAATCCACACACATGGTCTCTACATAGCGCGGGCTGTGCCGACTACTCGAGGCAGGGTTGTTTCGTCTTTAAATGCAATGTTAGGAGCTGGAGAGATGGCTCAGCTGTCAAAGCATTTGTCTGACAAGGACATGAATTCTATCCCCAGAAATTGGCTAAAAATTCCAGTCATGGTGGCGCATGCTTCTTATCCTGGTGTTGCTGAGACGGGCCAGTTAGACTAGTCTAATTAGTAAATTCCAGGCCAGTGGTTCTCAACCTTCCAAATGCTGTGACCCTTTAATGCAGCTCCTCACGTTGAGGTGACCCCAACCATAACATTATTTTGGTGGTACTTCATAACTGTAGTTTTGCTAGTGTTACAAATAATAATGTGTTTTCTGATGGCCTTAAGTAACCCATGTGAAAGGGCCATTTGACCCCCACAAGGGGCATGGCCTACAGGTTGAGAATTACTGCTCTAGGAGAATGAGACACTGTCTCCACACACGTGCACATACATATAGACTTGAACACACACACACACACACACACACACACACACACGTACATATACACATGTACATACACACATGTAGATACGCACCTGAATAATAAAAATACTAACTTTAGTCAGCTGAGTGTGTCTGTGCATATCTGTAATCCCAGACCTCAAGAGGCCTAAACAGGATGATTGTGAAAATTCAACAAAAACACCCCTCCTCCAAAACAGAAGAGTGTGTAAAATAACTTTTGGGCTTGAGGTTTAGTCTCATAGTTGTCCTGACGCCCTGGGTTTGATCTCCTGCACAGAATTAACTAATTAAAATAATAATGATTGCAGGGTTATAGAATTATTATGAAAACAGAACACAAGGCTCCCCTATATACGTCTTGAAGTTTCCCATAATATTATCACCCGACAGACCAGGGCATCCATGTGTGAACAATGCCGCTTACTAATCAACAGCCTCATTCAGAAGCCACAGGAACCCCAGCATGACACTCTCTGGTTCAGCAGAGAATCTCCGTTACTCAGAAGACGAAGTTTAGAGTCCTAACTCATGACCTAGATTTCCTCAAAGGGGGCTCATCTTCTCCAGGGTGTCTGTTGGGGTGGGGTTGGGGATGGGGATGCTGACCTGGTCATACTTATCCAGGCCCCTATTCTCCCAGCCCCCTCACTCCATACCTCCAGCCTTTATATTGCTCCTCAGAACTCTGAGGCATGACTTCAGTAAGTGGTACATTTAGGGATGAGCCTAGAAATGCCCAAGGGGTCAGGCAAGAAAGACAAGCGCGCACTACCAACCGCCTGGCTCTGTCATGACTTCTATCCTCACTACCCAGACAAGCTCAGTTCCCACAGCAATGGAGCTTCTGTCTCTGGCTGAAGTCAGGCATGTCCTAACCCTAACCTTGATTGAGAAAATGCCTCCAGAAGATCCACTGTAAGGGGTTTTCTCAATCAGTGATTGACGGGGGGAGGGCCCACTGTGGGTGGTGCCAGCCATGGGCTGGTGGTCCTGGGTTCTATATGAAATCAGGCTGAGCAAAGCCACAAGGAGCAAGCCAGTTAGCAGTATCCCTCCATGGCCTCTGCATCAGCTCCTGCCTCCAGCATCCAGCCCTGTTTGAGTTCCTGTTTTGGCTTCCTTCAGTGCTGGTCTATGATGTGGATGTGAAAATCAAATAAACCCTTTCCTCCTCCCCAACTTGCTCCTGGCCATGGTGTTTCATCCCAGCAATGGTGATTTGATTAAAAGGCATAAATCCTACTGCCTCGTAGCCCACAGAATCCAACCAACTGAATAATCGGAGGAGGCCCAACTTCAGCTTTTCTACCAAAAGTTATTGACTATGGTTCTCATCTACAGCAGCAGCATTGTGTTTGGGTGAGAAGATTTCTACAGACTTTGCAGAGTCTTTGAATGAAGTATAAAGCCTGACCCTTTAGAATAGTGGTTTTCAACCTGTGGGTTGTTACCCCTTTGATAAACCTCTATCTCAAAAAAAAAAAAAAAAAAAAAAAAAAAAAAAAAAAAAAAAAAAAAAGAAAGAAAGAAAGAGAATAAAAGAAAAGAAAAAACCATTTACATTACAATTCATAACAGTAGCGAAATTACAGTTATAAAGAAGCAATGAAAACAGTTTTATGGGTGGGAGTCACCACGGCATGAGGAACTGTATTAAAGTGTCACGGCATTGGGGGGTTGAGGGCCACTGTTTTAAGGGAAAGAAAATATGTCCAGAGGAAGTGCCCACACTGCCCTTCCTGCGTGTCTCTCTAACTGGGTTCACCTGTGGGCTCAGAGGACACAGTGACCTGTTTAGCAGGCCGAGGTAAGAAGGGGCAGGGTAGAGAAAAGTGTGTAGAGAACTGCTGTGGGAATATATTCCTTCCTAGAATGGGCCAACAGCCTCCTTTTCCTCCCTCCCTCCCTCCTCCCCTCCCCTCCTTCCTTCACTTCCTCTTCCTTTACCTTTATCTTCTTGTGTATGTGTGATGTATGCATGTTTGCATGTCAGTGGTGGTGGTCTATGTGTTGGTGCATATATGTGCTTTTGCACATATGGAGGTGGAGGTCAATGCTGGGTGTCTTTATCTAAATTCCGGCTCCTGGCTAAGATCCAACCCAAGCAAGCAGTCTACCGCTGAGCTAACTCTCCATCCCCTCCACCTTATTTGTTGAGTCAGGGTCTCCTACTAAGCCTGGAGCACAGCAGTTTGACTATGCAGTCTGTCTGTGAGCTCTGGGTTAAGCATGTCTTTGCCTCTGCCCTCAGCACAGGGATTCCTGGCACACCAGCTCTATGGGTGTGGTGTGGATTTGAACTGAAGCCTTTATGCATATGCACAACCACTTTACACAGTGAGCTCTTCTTCTCCTTCCTTTGCTGTTCTGGGCTTTGATTCCAGACACCAGGCAAGTGGTACACATAATGCACTGTGGTTGCTCCTGGCTTTCCCGGAGGCCAGTCTACCAAGAAGTTATTGGCTGTCATTTAGAGACGGGAACTGCTTGTGCTTACTAAGGGGATACAGAGCCAGGCAGTCCAGAACCTGAGCTACAAAGCTTTAGAAAGAAGAATGCACAGGCCTCTGTGATAAGCCACATACATATAAACACGGTTTGCAGATGGCCTCTAGAATGTTCTTATCGGTGTCATCGTTTTGGAAGGTCGGAGAAATTTTTAATAATTGCACACAAACTTCTCACTTGTGGTAGGTATTTAAAAAAAAACTCTATTCTGCATTCAGCTGGTGCATATTTTTGTCCCTGGAGGTTTTCCACTGCGCTTGGCTGCGTTCTGTACGTCCTAAAGCTCTCCTCCTGCTGTAGCACTTACACTTCTCTCTGTCTGTCAGTCTCTCTGTCTGTTTGTCTCTCTCTCTCTCACACACACACACACACACAGGCACACACACACACAAACACACACACACACATACACAACACCACACAAACACACACACACACACACACACACACACACTTAAGCCACATCACACAAACACACACACACACTTCAGACAGGCTTCATACGGCCCCTCATTTTGAGCATCCATGCAGTCTCCAGTCTTAAAGGACTCATTCACATGGAGGTAGGAAGGACACATTTTGTGGTTCTCAATGTGTATCAATGACTTCTTTCCCTAAAGGTTTCCAGAGCATTTCTCAGTGCCAAGGGAGGCTGAGGACACTGAGGAGAGAGTCAGCGACGGAGGGCTGGATTCCACAATGTGCACTGGGCCATCTCAGGCTCAGCCAGCAAGGGGAGAAGATAGTTCCTCAACCTGTGACACTTTCTCTGTCTCACTCCCAGCCATGTAAACCCACCCCACACTTTTGTTTTTATTTGTTTGTTTTTTAACTACCCACTTTTTTTTTTTTAACTAGCTACAACATTTTTAAGTTGCAGTAAAGACACTGTGGCAGTTTAAATATGCTTGTCCCTTGGGAAGTGGCACTATTAGGAGGCGTGGCATTATTGAAGGAGGTGTGGCCTTGCTAGAGGAAGTGTGTCACTGTGAGGGTGGGTTTTAAGATCTCCTCCTACTCTCAAGCTCTGCCCAGTGAGGAAGATTGTCCCCTTCCGCCTGTCTTCAGATTGAGAACTCGCAGCTCCTCCGGTACCACACCTCCCTGGATGCTGCCATGCTTCATGCTGATGATGGGCTGAACCTCTGAACCTGTAAGCAGCCACAATTAAATGCTTTCCTTTATAAGAGTTGCCTTGGTCATGGTGTCTCTTCACAGCAATAAAACCCACACTAAGACATACACAGAATGTAATTTGTCTTCACAGCCGTTTTAAGTGTAGAATCACACACACAGGGCTCTGCGCCATCATCACCATCCTTTGCCTGAGATGCTGTATCCACTCCATGCTTGTTCCCCCTCCCCTATTCCACCAGCTGCCTCAGTGGATCATGCAGCACGTGTCCTTCGAAACTTGCCTATCTTGTCTAACAGAATGTGCTTAAGGTGGTAGGGTAGCCTGTCGGAAGGTTCTTCTTAAGGTGGAATAACATTCCAGCTGCCTGATGTTAGTCAGCTTCCTGTTACTGTAACACATTCTCAGGACAATTAGGTATGAAGAGAAGGGAAAGGGCGCTGCTAGTCAAATGGCTGCCTGGCACACATGAAGTCCTGAGTGCAAGATCCAACACTCTTTAGCACACAAGTCTTCTATCGCTGCGTCTGTCTGCCTACGGTTATTTGAGCTCCTTTCACGTTAGCTATTGATAGATGCACTGGGGAACGAATGCTGGGTAAAGACCCCACTTTCAAGTACTTACTCAAAAAATATCTATTTATTCATTATATATGAGCACACTGTAGCTGTCTTCAGACACACCAGAAGAGGGCATCAGATCTCATTACAGATGGTTGTGAGCCACCATGTGGTTATTGGGAATTGAACTCAGGACCTCTGGAAGAGCAGTCAGTGCTCTTAACCACTGAGCGATATCTCCAGCCCCTTTACTTTTTTTATTCCATTATTGTGTGTGTGTGTGCGCGCGTGCGCGCATGCACAAGCACGTGCCATGACATGCGTGTGGAGTACAGAGGACAACTTAATACAACTGCTTCCTTTTCCACCATGTGGGGCCTGGGGATCCAACTCAGGCTGTCAGGGCTGGAGGCTGGTGCCCCACCTGCTGAACTCAGTCCATTGGGGAATATACCCAAAATTACTGAACTATGTGGTTGCCCACTTTTAAAATAAAAAAGTTTTATAGTTCCTGTTGTATTTGTTTGCCCAGAATGAAGCATACCTTGTCACTGCTGCTCAGATCATAAATTCGTAAGGGTCTGTGAGAATCTGCACCAAGCTTACCTTGTTTTGAATCCAGGTGCTTTTGTGTTGAACTTTACAGAGGAAAGCTTTGTTTCTTTCCCCGGAAATGAATCCGTTATATCGGGGTACAAATTGGAAAGCAGAGTTAAACACAAATCAACTGGCTATCCTAGTTTGTTGTGGCTGCTGTAACAAAATACCCGAGACTGGATACTTTTTAAAGAAAAAAAAAACATTAATTTTGAGACTAGACCTGTATAAGTCCAGCATCTGATGGACCCCACATGCTCAGCTTTAGTGAAGACCCTGGCTGCATCTCATCTTCGTGAATGGCATCACAGTGGGAAAGAAAAGCTTCCTGCCCAGTCTCAGGTATTTTGCTACAGCAACAGAAAATAGTGTGCTGCAACTGGCCCCTTCTCTCTGCAGCTCTGCTTCTTCTTCCAAAGCTGGTTCAGCTTCTGTCCTATGGCATCTTAAATGGATGCTGTCTTCCCTTTGGTAAGCCCCTCTATAACTCTGAGCTCCTGGAAATTGTATTTATGCAGAACACTGATATTACATGTTCTCATGTAACCAAAGGACCAAAAACAACACCTAGCCCTCTTCTGGCTCAGCATAGATCAAAAAAGCAAAGGACGTGACTCCAGCCCTGACTACCCCAAAAGAAGTGCCTTTTATCGGGCCTTCGGGATGACAAGGATTAACCTAAATCCCAGCTGGCCCTGTGAATCTCTCTTCAGTCACAATCATTTCTGCCTTTGGTCCCACAGAGCATTGAATCCCTCTTGCTGCCTCTTTGTTTGTGGATGGAGTTTACATTCTTGGAGGACTAGTCACCCGCAAATCAGAGCTCTCTCATGCAGTGCCCTGCGCAGAGCCCGTCCCGGCAGGGACTCATGGAGACCATGAACAATTAAGAAGGACTCTTGTGAAATAAACATCAAAGCCCATGCTCTCCCTCGCCCTCCCACCCCTCCCCAGGCCTCCCAAACCTCTCCACACAGCACTGCTAGACCGGAATTCTCTTGTCACCACGCCATGTCCTTCCTTCTCCAAGTCGTTCGGTCTGCAAAGCCTCTCCTGGCCAAAATGTCAACAACAGGACTGAATCAGCCGCTTCTGAGGTTCTCGGCTTTCCAACCAACTTCCCTTTGTTTAAGCCTCTGCTTGATCACATCAGGGACCATGGTGTGACACCGGTCCCCTGCATGTGCACACCAAGAACCTGTGTTCCTACTTCAGGTCCGGAGTCCTTCCTGAGCAGGAATGACAAGGAAGAGACCTGAAGTTGGCTAACTGACCAAAGGTAGGCAGGGTGGCTGAGTGGGGCAACACAGAGGTGTACCCCAGTGCTATGGCTTAACTGTGGTGGTGCATGGAAGGCCTGGTGCTCACAGAGGTGGTGCTGAGGCAGTGAGACCTTTAAGAGCTAGGTTTAAGCTGGGCCCAGTGGTGGTGCAATCCCAACCATTCCAGAGGCTGAGGCAGGAAGATCTTGGTTTCCTGGACTACAGAGTGTGAGCTCAGCTTGAGCCATTTACTGAGGTCACCACCTAAAGAGTGAAAATGGGCCTGGGGATGTAGCTCAGTGATGGGATACTGCCTAACAACCTCAGTTCAGTTTTACGCATTTCAAAGGACACTGGGAAGAGGAGGAGCCTGGTGAGAGATTCATGGGTTGCTGGGGTATCGCCCTCAGAAGGGGTAACAGATATAAGAGGATCTGTATAATTGCTGTGGTTGTGGTGCTTAGAATGCGCAAGGCTCATGTGATTGAATGCTTGGTCCTCAATTGGTGGAGCTGTTTGGGAAGGATTGGCAGGTGTGGCTTTGTTGGAGGAGGGGTGTCAGTGGGGGTGGGCTTTGAGGTTTTAGAAGATCACACAATTCCCGGTTAGCTGTCTTCTGTCTGCTTAACCGTTGTCATCTCTTGACAGCCAAAGCCTCTTCTTTGGGCAATGACAATTTTGGTTTATTGTTGTTATTATTATTATTAATTATTGAAAATAGGTTATCCTCTCATATAATAGTCACACACACAGTTTCTCCTCACTCTACTCCTCCCAGCCATCCTCCATCCCCCTCTTCCCCAGATCCCCTTACCCCTCATTTCCTCTTCAGAAAAGAGGAGGCATCTATGAGACAGCCAAACAGGACAAAACATAGTACAGTAAGACAAGGTGAAAGACCTCATACCAAGGCTGAGCAGGACAGCCCAATAGAAAGAAAAGAGACTCACGGGCACACATGACTCAGAAACACACCCATTCCCGTTGTGAGGAGTACCGCAGAACCAACACGCTAACCAACACGCTAACAGCCTTAACAGATAGGCAGGAGACCTGGTGCCGGCACATGGAGGTCTCATGCTTGCTGCTTCCAACTCTCTCTCTCTCTCTCTCTCTCTCTCTCTCTCTCTCTCTGCATTATGTCTGGCTCTGGGTCTCTGTACCCTTTCTCATCTTCTGCCAGAGGAAGCCTCTCTGATGGCTTCCAATCATATTTGACAATCTTGGCTCTTAAGGCCTTCCACTGACTGGTTATCTACCCACATTATCAAGAGCCATCTACTTTACTTAAAGTATATAGGCTTAAGGGTCAATTAAATCTGTAAAATGAATTTCTGGCAGCATCTTTGACTGATATTTAACCAAGCCACTGGGCACAGTGACTTACCCAAGTTGAGATGTAGCCATTGCAAGAATCCCGCTTGGGCACTGGCAAGTTCCCATTCAAGCCTTTGCATGCTTGAACCCGTTCCTATTGTGATTCTGGGGAGAGATGGAATCATTTCACAGATGAAAACATAAACACCGGCCTGGGTTAGGAGACTTGTTGCAAACCATTCACCTTCAGAAACGAAGTCTAGGTTATGATCTATAGGCCCCAGTTGCTTCCTGCAGCAGCCCTGGGAGACCTAACTGGGTGGACAGGAATCCTTTTACAGCTAGATGTCCAGGCTGGGTGCACCTGACCTTTGAGAGCCAGGCAGCTCTGGGCTGGCTTCTTTTCTTTTCTTTTCTTTGTGTTGAGGCTAGAACTCAGCTGTTTTAGTTACTATTGTTACTGCTTGGGTTCTTAGTTACTTAGTTGTTACTTTTCTTAGTTGTTTCTATTGCTGTGCTAAAGTACCCTGACCAAGGCAATTTATGAAAGAAAGAGCCTAATTGTAGTTTACAGCTTCAGAGCATTAAAATCTGATGTCAGTGGCATGGCAGGAGTTGCTGGGAGCTTATAGCCTGACCTGCACCCTGGAGGCAGAGAAGAGAGGAATCCTGGGAAGGGGGCCAAGGGGGGAATGTTTTGAAACCTCAAAGTCTGCCTGGAGTGACACACCTTCTCCAAATGGCCAACACTCTGAAAGCTTACTAAACATTTCCAACAACTAGGGACCAAGTATTTAAACATATGAGCCTGGGAGGCCAGTCCCTTTCAAACCACCACACCAGAGTTCTGCACGTGCTGGGCATGCCCCACAATGAGTGAGATGCCAAGCTCCAACTAGTTTTCAATCCCTGTCCTGTCAACCACATGCAGCTGAGGACCAGAAGCCACTTGTTTAACCATTCTCTGCCCCCATTTTCCTACCATGAACATGAAAGTCACAAGGAACTTTTTCTGTAGCTTGGATAAGGAGATGAAATTGCAAGCTGGTAAAGCATGCCCCAGACAACAGCTCTAAGCTAGCAAAAACAGCATGCAAAGGCTCACACCGGTCCATTTGAGAGAAAATGAAAATGCCATTTTTATAGCTCAGCGCTCAGTCAACACCAGCCCCTTTGCTGTACGTTTATACTTATCCCTGATGCCTCACACATGCCAGGCAAGCTCCTGACCTCTGACTTATATCCCTGTCTGATGGCCCTTCAACCATTTTTTCACAATTAGTCTTTTGTTCTGACTTTAGCTGACAATGCCTGCTTGTGAGCTCGCTGTTATAGAATAGTAGGATCTGAGCTCAGACACCTTGGCTCAAATTCAGCTGGGGCTAAGACATCAGCTCTGCCTGCCCCATACATAGCACATACATTTTATCGCAGGGTTGGGGAGACAGGAAGAAGTAGGCAGAGCTCTACGAGTCTGAGCTCAATCTGACCCACAAAGTGAGTTTTAGGACAGGCAGGTCCACATAGTGAGAACCTGATTTTGGAGGCTTTGATCTTGTTTTTTATGTGTGTTTTGATATGCTTTCTCACCGAGGTCTCAGCCTCTGCATCTATGAAAAGAGAATTTATCAGTTCCTACCAAACAGGGTCAGTTGGGACTGAGTCAGTTCAAACAGGTAAATTGCTTCCTCTAGAGCCTGGAACAGAGCTGCACATAAAAGTGAATAAGTGTAACCATAGCTTTCAGGAGGCTGAGACAGGGGGATCATAATTTCAAGGCTAACCCAAATGGGCTGCCTTCGCTGCAGTTTTCTGGCCAGACTGGCTACATCGTGAGACAGTTTCAAAAGCAAACAAAGTTAGGTATGGTGACTTGTTCATCTAAGCCTACAGTTTGGGAGGTGAAGGCAGTAGTTGAAGGACATTTTCAGCTACAAGTCAAGAGTTTAAGGCCGCCAAAGGCTGTGCAAGTCACTGTCTCAAAAGGGAAACAAATGAAACAAGAATCAGCACATACTATGTATCTAACCGACCCCGCCACCATCGTTAGGGGAAGCAGATGAGGGAGGCAAATGTGGTGCCGGTGAAGCCTGCTTTAGTTCACAAGGAGCACAGTTTGTAGAGCTGATGGGGACCTCCTGAAGCAGTGACCACCACTGACATGGGCCATCTCTGAGTCAGCCCAGGCTGCTTTCATCAAACAACTAGTTTGGGTTCTCTACACAGTTTGGGAGGCTGTGAAATCCAGTATCAAGGTGTTAGGAAGCGCTGAGTCAGCCTTTGCCCGTGTCCTCTCATGGTGTAGAGGAGCAAGATAGCTTTCTGGGGTCTTTTTTATGACAGCAGTAACTTCGCACACAAGGAAATCTCACTTCATGACCTACTCCCCCTCAAAGTTCCACCTTTGAATTTAGGGACTGTGTAAGCAATCAGCCTGTTCCGTTCTCTTTTGGCTCATTCAGCTGCTGTAATAAAGTACCGGAGAGCAGGCAATTCATAGATAACAGGAAGCTCTTCTCCCCTGGCTCTGGAGGCTGAAAGGCTTCAGGTCAGGGCTCCATCAATCTTGCTGCCTGGGAGATTCCTCCCAGAATTGACATTTGTAGCCTGGGCCTACAGAGAAGACAGACAGCCTTCCACCAGTCCTTTCACAAGGACATAAATTCTACCCACGACCCTCATGATCAGTTTGTGCCAACTACAGTCCTCGGCATAAGCTCGCCAGGCAGGAAGCCGGGCAGCTCACACTTGCCTGGTAAAAGGTTGGTACTCTCATGGTGCCAAATCACACTCCTTTGTCCCCTAGAAGTCAGACATCACATCACGCTGCAGGACTCTTCCTGTCCCCCGGAAGTCAGAAAAAGCAGTTGGAGGAAGGAGTCACAGTGAAGATTAAATGAAGACAAAGTACCAATGTCCTCACACTGAGAATGTTCATGATAAGCAAGTGCAGCAAAGACCCAGCGTCCATAAGCACTAGAAAAGGCACAGCATAAAGAGTACGCCATAGCATAAAGAGAATTAGTGCTGCACACCCCCCACACACACATACACACCACACACACACACATATACATACACACCACACACACACATATACATACACACATACCACACATCACACACACACATACACACACCACACACACATATACATGCACACACACACCACACATCACACACACACATACACACACCACACACACACAGACACATATACATACACACATATCACACCACACACACACACACATACACACACACCACATACACACACATATACATGCACACACCACACACACATATGCATACATATACACACACATACACTTGCATACCACACACACCACACACACACAAACACATATACACACGACACACACACATATACATACATACACACATACACACCACACACATACACACCACACACATACACACACACGCGCGCACACACACACACATACACACCACACACCACAGGAACAAATCTCTCACACCTCTTGCTAAGAAAGGAAGGCAGATGTAAAAACATTTATCTGCATGCCTCCTCTGACTTGAAGTTCAGAAACAAGACAAACAAAAAATAGTGTATGGTGACAGATGTTGGATAAAAGCTTGCCCTTGGGATATTGGGAATGAGGGGTTTTCTCGAGAACCTAGACATATTCTGGATTTTAAAAGATGAATTTTGTTATTTGTTTATGTGGGGTGTGTGTGTGTGTGTGTTTGCCACATGTATGTACATGGTCACCTAGGTCAGAAGAGGGAGATGATCTCCTGTAACTGGATATACAGGTGGTTGAAAGCCTCCTGATGTGCATGGTGGGAATTGAACTCAGGTCCCGTGGAAGAACAGCAAGAGACCTTAACCACTGAGCAGTGTCTGCAGCCCCTGTTCTGTATTTGATCTGAGTGGTAGTCCTATTGGTGTTTACTAGTTTTCTATGCTCTGGAACAAATGACAAAAAATATAATGGGTTAAAACAACACACACACACACACACACACACACACCACAGTTTACATGGGTCAAAAGCCTGGATTTAACTAGCTGTATGTTAGCTCAGGCCTCACAAGGCTACAATCCAATCATGGGCTGGGGCAGTGGGGTGGGGGGCGTGCCGGGAAGGGAGGCAGGACGGTGATGTTACCAACGGCAATGCCCCCTTTAAGCCCGAGAACCAGAGTTCTATCCCACGCTCCACATCGTGTCTCCAAAAGTTGCTGTGACACCCACACCATTAATAATGATGATGTGACAGTGGCAATGATGACAAAGAAGCTGTGCTTCTGTTCCTTTGGGGCTGTGCTTTACTGGGCATTAGCTTCCTGATGGCTGGTGCTTGGAGACCAAGACCAAAGGCTGCTCACAGTTCCTTTCAAGTGAGCCTTCTTCAACCAAACCACTTCATCAAACTGGTAATATGCTAACTTGGGTTTTGTTGTTATTTGTTTTATTTATTTGTTTATTCAAATTTAATTATTTAAATGCAGGATCGTATGTAGCCCAGGCTAGCCTCAAATGTACTGTGTACCTGAGTGTGACCTTGTGCTTCTGACCTTCCTGCCTCTACCATCCAAGTGTCTTGGTCATAAGCTGGCCACCATACTAGATTAACATGGGGTTTTATATAACGTAACATAATCATTGCATGACATCTTATTCCTCACTATGTTCAAGCCACAGATTCTGTCTGCACTGAGGGATAAGGGATAGTATGAACACACAATCATCAGTGTGTGATGGAGACAGGCACCACAGGAGTTCATTCTACACTAACACACTCACTCAGCTTCCCAAGAAAGACTAGATGCTTCATTGCTGCCAAAGGACAAAGGTAAACACCAAGCCAGATCCACAAGAGTGACCTGCTTGCAAGATACACTGTCCAATAGTGACACTTGTGAAAGTAACCACCCAATATCTGATTGGAAATAAGGCTCAGTTCATGAAAAGGAGCCCATACCCAGTGCTGCCCAGAACGTGAGACTGGAGGGGCCAAGGACCGAGGAGGAAACTAAATGATGCTGATCTGCTAAAGGAGCACAGCAATGAAATGACTCCTAGGGGCGCTCTGCTGCACTGCAGAGAGATCAGCGTCTTGCTCAGCCATCACCAGAGAAGCTGCCTCCTGCAGCAGACAGGAACAGAGTGAGAAACCTTGGAATACTCAGCGCTATAAAGGGCGTCTTTATCAAACCCCTCCCCACAGGGCTCAGGGAGCTCTTTGAAGAGGAGATGGAAAGAGTCTAAGAGCCAGTGGGGATGGAGGACATGCAGAGTCAAGGCCTTCTAGACACAATAGGACACGTAAGAGCTCACAGAGACTGAGGCAGCCTGCACACAGCTGCAGCAGACAGAGGTCCTAGAGCTGAAAGGAGAATTGGACACGTGCCCCATCCCTAACCTAGAAGCTATGTTGAATTGATAGCCACTTGCAAATGAAAAATTAATTTTCTCCAAGGGCATCTCACTGGGGAAACAAATGACTCTTAAGGGGAGGCCAGACTCCCAGCAGTAGCTAACCAGTTCACGAAGGGAACTCGGTGGCATCTTTGGAGGTTCTTTGTCTCAAAATGTTGATTCAGAGCATTTTTTGTTTGGTTGTGTTTCGTTTCTTACAGGGCCTTTGTATGTGTATTCCGGCTTCTGTCTGTGTTTTTATGGGACTCCCGAGTGTTCAAGCATGAGTCTGTGTCTATATTCATTTCTCCTGCCTTTTCTTAACATTTTCCCTTCATTTGGCTGTTTTGTCATATGTGTTTTATTTTAAAATTTAATTTGTTATTATGTCTTAGATGCCCGATTGTTTTCTAAGAAGAGACAGAAAGAGTGTGTGGATCCAGATAGGAGGTGAGGGGAAGAGAAACTGGAATGAGTTAGGGGAGGAGAACTGTAAGAAAAATATAGTGTAATATCGAAAAGAAGGTCAATTTTCAATTACAGAAGAAACAAAAAGATTTAGGTGCTTCATAATATTTAAGTTATACCTCAACAGCAGCAACTGCAAAGTCCCCTAAGCCCCAAACAAGACTATGGGAAATAAAGTAACTTTTTTCTAAGTCATACAGCAACTCAGCAGGATTATAACTCAGCTTTAATGTCAAAACTGTATCTCCTTTCCAGGCTTGTGGGGCATGTAGGTGTTCAGACTAGTTCACTGTCATACTGCTTAGAATCACCTAGGAGACATGCAGACCTGGCTATGGAGGCATTTCCGGAGTGAGTGACTAGCCTCCTCTTCTGCTGTGATGCTGCTGACATTGGTGGACTATGTCCTGTCAAAAAGTGAAGGAAAGGAATCCTTCCTCCCTTCAGGTGCCCACCCACTCTCTGTCTGTCTTTCTGTCTCTGACTTTGTTTCTGTCTTCTCCCTGACCGTGTGTGTGTGTGTGTTTATGTGTGTGTATGTGTGTATATGTGTATATGTATGTGTATGCATGTGTATGCGTGTATGTATATGTATGTATGCATGTGTGTATATGTTTGTGTGTGTGTGTATGTATGTATGTGTATGTATGTATGTGCGTTTTGTGTGTATGTGTATGTGTGTATGTGTGTATATGTGTGTGTATGTGTATGTGTGTGTATGTGTGTGTATGCATGTGTGTATATATGTGTATGTAAGTGTATGTGTGTATATGTGTGTATGTATGTATGCATATATATGTGTGTGTATGTGTGTATGCATATATGTGTGTGTGTATATGTTTGTGTGTATGTGTGCATGTATGTGTGTGTATGTGTGTATGTGTATATGTGTATGCATGTATGTGTGTGTATATGTGTGTGTATGTATGTGTGTATGCATGTGTATGTGTGTATGTGTATGTGTGTGTGTATGTGTGTGTGTGTGTGTGTGTTGCTCAACATGTGAGGGCCTAGCTATCTTCAGGCGTCTTTCCTGGATCAATTTCCACCTTAAGAAAATGCTTTTGAATCAGGATCTCACTAAACCTGAAGTCCTTCGTGTCAGTGGGGCTGGCTGGCCAGGGAGCGTCACAGACCCATTTATCTTCCTCAACCCCACCCTCCCATCCTGAATCCACTGTTTTGATTCTTGCATAGATTCTGGAGATCCAAAGTCAATCCTTGTGTTTGTGAAGCAAGACGCCTTAAAGACTGCGCCATCTTCTCCTCAGCCATCCCCAACCGTGCTTACGTGCTTACGATACTTTTTGTCAGGCATCTGGTCACAGCAAGGAGAAAATTAACTTGACAGTAGGTAAAACTTCCAAGATGACTTGTGGCTCAGGGTTAGTCGGCAGTTTTATTACTTGTCAACAGCACCAGGTTCACTTGGGAACAAGTTCAGGGAGCAGTTCACACATCTCAGTGTGGCTCCTCGGGCGGGAGCTGGAACCCTCGTCAGATGCTCACCTTTACCACAGGCCAGTCCGCCTTCCTCCAGCCTCATTGTTCATCCGCTCTGGAGACTCCGCTGTTCTTACGGTGATTCCCCCAGAACACAGTTCTCTTTGTTTTGTTCCTCCTTGTTCAAGGCTGCTCAGAAGTAAGCAGTGAGTCATCTTGCTCTTTCCCGTCTGTTCTTCTGGGCTTTGGAAGTTGGTGGGAAGAAGGAAAGACTTGCTTGGCGTTTAAAATGGAAGATTTCGGTCAGGGGTGAAACTCAAAACAGGTCATGTGATCCTCTTAAACCATAGTCGTGGGCTAGGGTGCTTGTTTGTTCAGAATTTTGGAGTGGCGAGAAATCATTGTTGAACATAAAATAAAACAACAGTCAGAAAGAACTGGCAACCTGCCCTGATTGTCGAAGTCCCAACTTCAGAAACCGGCTCAACTTCGTATATTTTGTTAATAATATTCTTCAATTAGTGTACTTTAAAGCAATGCCAGTAACAAATGATGTATTATCATGATTATTTTGATTATTTTATCAATTAGCTAGTATCTAATTGATAGTTCTATGGAGGTCCCAGATAAATAAAGTTAAAAAAGTACTGTTCCTACCTCCCACTCACACCCCTGTTAATACAGTCTTCCTGGTGCTAAAACAGTAAGTGTATCTCATACTTTGTGGTATTGACAAATACGAAGCCATGTCTCCTTGACAATACCAGGGATGTCAGGGAAGGAGTTAGTGAACTTGAAGCAAGGCTTTGGAGACACCATGGGGTTTGAAGACAGAGCTGTGTGTGTGAGCTCTGGAAGCTGTTTCCATTGTACTTCCCAGATGCTCCCCAAACTCCCTTGTCCCCTCCTAGAGACCACTGCCCATCTAGGGATGGGAGAGAGCTTTGAGTAAACTGAACACAGCAGCACCCCCTGAACCCCGGAGGAGGAGCCACACACCGCTCTGTCTCCTGCGTAAAAGCTGGAGCATGTGATCAAATCCTGGCTGACCTCACTGAGCAGATGACCTTGGGCCACTCATCCAAGCCCTCTGAACTCTCCTCTTTTCCTCAGTTATGAGTGTGAAGCAATGACTGTGCCTTGAAGGCTGCATATGGCTTTTATCAGACAGTGGTGTGAGCATTCAATACATACTAAAGCAAAGAGATTCTCATTTCAGAGAAGGTATATTTGGGGGCATTTTACTTGGCGAAAGGTAGGAGCTTCTATCCCAGAACATTCTCCAGACCAAATACCTATGTTCTGGGGGTTGGGGAGTGTCTCTTCTGAGGTGTGGCCATTGGCAGGTTGTCCGTGTTTCTGGGGTTGGCCTAACACCCGTGTGTTGCAGTAAATATTAAAAATGAAATGAAAAGGCTTATCTCTTTATCAGCCCCTGCAGTCTCATTCTGCAGGCGCCACTTTTAGTATAGAGCTGTAACTCAGTCCATGAGCACACTCTCCACCAGATTCCCTTCCCTGGCGGTTCACTCCGTCTGCCCTACGGCCTCCGTCCCAGGTGGAATTACCGCGTCTTCTTTCCTCCACCGCCCGTCACAAACATCACTTCAATGTTCGGTAACTTTTCAAATGGGTTTATATGATAGATTCTCAATTCACAAACCCTCTACACAATAAGATTGCATCCAATAGACAAAGACACAAACTTCCCTCCCATATGAGATAAAGACCTATAGAATCCCTTTAAATACTTATATCTACCTATGTCCGATTACAGCCACCAGGATCTAAGTCTGCTTTTCCCAGATTCATCTTGATTTTTTTAAATCTCTGTTCCTCTCCTGTTTTTTAGTACCTTTTCCCCGCCTACCTCTCCACCGTCCAATCACGTATCGACTTAACATAAATCTACACCCATGCACATACACAGCATGAATGAAACTCAATGAGAGAGATGTTGGGAGGATTGAGGGAACGGGAGGAGGGTGTTGAAGGTGAGTATGAAATTATCAAAGAATCAAAAAAACTAAAAAAGAAAGAAAGAAAGAAGCACCATGGAAATGATGAATCTTGGATGAAGGGGAACTGGGGGACTTCAAAGTCAATGCGGAAGGAAAGGTGGGAGAGACCTTTGGGTGGTTCCCACCTGTGAGAAGCACCGGAGTCAGGGCTGTTTGTGGGCCACCAATGACGGGCAGGCAGCCACAGCAGCAGTGACAGCAGCCCATAGAGACTTGGGGCAGGGTTGTTCTTTGACTCATGTTCTAAGACACACATCTGCAGACAAATGGAAACAGAAGAAAGTTATGAGATCTCTGGTCCTGGTCTGTTATTTACAGATGGGCAAGAACTTGAGTCATGTGCTGATTACTGATGGAGAAGGTGCCCAGCCTTTCTTTAACACATTTAAAATCTGAGTTAGGAGCTTTATCCAAGAAGTTCATGCAACTCCCACAGAAACTATGAACATGTGCTTTGCTTTAAGGACCAAGAGCTCACACTGTCACGTATCTGTGCATGAGAGCAAAGAGTGAGACGTGGGCTGCAGTTTTACCTTTCTGATTAATGCAGCTAGCGAAGTCAAATGTACACTAAAAAGGAGTCTTGGCAAAGTGAAGAGCTTGCCTGTGTCATCTAGAGTGTCAGGAGGCAGAATGGCTTTCAGTCAAGTGCATGAATCCATTTATCTGAAAGCCAGGCAAAAAGCATTTCATTTAGATATTAATAGTGTTTTTTTAAGCAGTCAGAGGTGATTGCTTGAAGCTGATTCTTAAAAAAAAATCTTCTACCCACATCTGTGGTAATTCTAAAGAAATAATAACATTCTGACAGTGTTAAAATGGGTTTCATACATGAGGGCTTCATGTAGGTTTTGTTAAGCTTGTGCAAGACAAACCAAATATGGAATATGTAACAGTATTAGCCTCTCACGCTGTCTCTAAAATGCAGTGAGGGTGCATGCCTTTAGTTTCAGGCAGAAGCAGGTGGATCTCAGATTTCAAGGCTAGCCTGGTCTACAGAAAGAATTCCAAGACAGAGCTATTCAGAGAAACTGTAACTTGAAAAACAAAACAAAACTAATGGTAATATTTTTATATGTACAGGTGTTGTCCCACATGTATGTCTGTGTATAACATGTGTCCCTGGTTCCTTTGGAAGTGATAAGAAGGTATCAGAGCCCCTGCAGCTGGAGTTACATGTGTTTGTAAGCCTCCACAGATACATATGTGTGTGCTGGAACTCAAACTCAGGTCTTCTGGAAAGAGTAGCCAGTAGTCTCAACTTCTGAGCCATTTCTCAAGCCCTGCAGTTTATATTTCCTACTATAAATACGTGTTTGTTGTCAAAGTCTGCAGGGGTGGATTTCAATAAACATTAAAAGAATAAAATAAAATCTTCCTATAATTTCATAACCCATACCTAATACTTTTGGTGCCTGTTTTTAATTAGCACAGAATTTCTCATAGTATTTTAGGGTTAGAATATGGAGAGGAAATCATAGAGTTTTGACACACACACAGTTTCTTGACATTAGCATCAAGAGCCAGTAGTGATTGACCATAAGGAAGCAAAACACACAGCCAGTATAATGGGTTCACTCTGGTATGTGTGCCCCAGTTCTCCACAGATGCATTATGGCATTGACTCCCCATTATAGAATGGGGTTTTCAGTATTTAAAAACATATGCAAAATTAATTTAGGGATGGAGAGATTAAGCCTAGTTCTTACCCTTCCTGAACCACAGCCTAGTTCCCAGCACCCACATTGGGAGGCTCCCAATTGCCTGTAATTCCAGCTCCAGGAAATCTGATTCCTCCTTTTGGCCTTCACAGAAACACACACACAAATGGAGCACACTCACTCACACAGACACACATGCTCATAGATAGAAACAAAATAACAGGGTAGAAGAGAGGGTGAATGTAATCAAAATATGTTCTATAAATTCTCAAATATATTATTGCAGTAAAATAATCTAAAAGTTAATTTAAACTTTTTATTGGTGTATAATTTTACATGTTCTTTTGTTTAGAATAGTGATTGTTCTTTGGGTATAAAGTAGCTTATACTATTTAGAATAATCATGCTGGCATATTGTTGCTATTCAAAAGAATCCTCTCAGTAAACCACAAGTTTTAAAAGAATGCACTTGTTCTATGAATTCCTCAGAAATGACCACAGCACATTTTGGAGAGGGTGTGTGTGTGTTGCGTCCAGGCATTGAAGAGCTGCTTCCCCTCTGCGGTCTCAGTTGAGCCAAATTAGAAAAGTAAGAGTTCTTTGAGAGTTCATAGTCCAGGCTTTGGGAAAACAGAAGGTCAAAGCATCTTCCAGCTGAGTTTCCATGGACTTAAAAGGCGAGCCCACAGAGAATAGCCCTGAGCCTGAGCCGGGATGTGCCTACCGGGAGGAGGTGGATCGGTGGGCGTCAGGCGGTCGCCCAGGCAACGCAGCAGCTTCTGCCTAGGCAGCTAATCCGTAGAAAGGAGCAGGAAGAAACCGGTTGTGTGGTGCCAGTGAGTGAGTGGGTGGCTACGGTGATCCGCGTGGAATCGGGAGGTGTGGGATAGAGTCCGGATCTTACCAGGGTGTAATCTTTTGGAAAGATGAACCGAGAAAGAGAGGCTAGAGAGGTGGTAGGGCTGAAGGAGCGGAGGCATGACTTGGAGTGAGTGGCTTGAAGGCACAACCTGGAGGTGGCGCGGGTGGAGGTGGTGAGGGGCGGGACACGAAGTGAGCTGGGTCGAGAGTGTCGTCAGAGGCCAAGGGCGTGGCCTGGCTAGGGAGCTTTAACTGCACGGTTGGGACTTGGTCGAAGGAAAAAGTCCCTACCGGGTATAGGCAAGGTCGTAAGGAAGATGAGCTGGGGGCGTAGCCCCTGGAAGAAGATGCTGGCCGAGCAGGGAGGGCTGGGAGGACCCCAGGAGCCGGTTCGGGGGCGTGGCTTCAAGGGAGCCGCGTGGAGGCGTGGCTTTGGGAGCGGGCTGGGGGCGTGGCCCGTGGGAGGAGGCGGCTGAGCGCGGGAGGGCGGAATCAGCGCTGCTCTTTCTGTGGAGGCCACGGCGCGCAGAGCCTGGCGAGCTCGCGGCTCGGTCCCTGCTGGAGCCGGCTGGGGAGCAGGACCTCTCGGATACGCTGGCTTTGGAGCTTCGGTGGAGTGGGGACCGCCGAGGTGAGGCTACCCAGGTAGGTTCTGCGGGGCGCGGGCTCTCGGGTGGGTGTTCGCTGAGGAACTGAGCGCCAAGAATGGCCTCTGTGACCCGAGGGTGTCCTGCTGCCAGCTCCTGCTTTCGGCTCGTGGGGCCGACCGGGGCTGCTCACCTGTTGCGCCTCCGTGAGCGCTCCGCCTGCTAGCGGCTGCTCTGGGCTAGCTCTGCAGCGGCTCCCGGGGAGGGCGCGGTGTGCTGTTCTAGCTGGTGCCTTTCCCCGGGGACTTCAGGGATTACCCTGAAACCCTATCTACCCGCGCTCCCGGCTTTCTGGGCGGGCTGCGGGGTTGCGCCAGGACGACGGACAAAGGTTGGCCGCCACCGGCCCCTTGAATGCTTCCTTCCTCGGAGGGCGTGACCTCTGCGTGCGGGGGATTGAGAGGTTGTTGCATTTTAGTTGGGGCACTCAGATTAGAAAGCAAGTTTCTCCCCGGGTCCCATCTGGAACTCAGCCTAAAAGACCTGGGGACTTTATCGTCATTTGTATAGAGAGAGTGAGTTGGCAGGAGTTGGTTTGGCTCCGTCTCTGTTCAGGATATGGGGAATTGCTATGGCCAGTCTCAGGATGGGGCGGCTGCAGCAGGCGTCAGAGAGGACCACACTTCTTAACTGTAAAGTTGCAGAGTCGGAGCAAATTTCTTCTTCGAGTGAAAGAAAACAAAACAAAACAAAACAAAAAGTCCCTACAGCAAACTTAAGCGAGCAAAGTTACTATAGTTGCTGCCCAGCGTGGGATCACGGCATTGATAAGAAGAATAGTAATTTGAATGCATTCACCAGTGGTTACCAAGGCTTCTTAGAGCCGTATTTCCCCCTCCCCCGCTATTTTTTCCATCCCCTTCCACCTCGTTTCTGTTGTCCAGTGCTTAGACCTTCCAGTTCTTTGCTCACCGTTTTTGATCCCACTTTAAAGCACAGAAATTTCACCATTTGCTTTTTTCCCCTCACTTTTGCTGCCTTTTTTCCACCTTTCCTAACAAATGCTCCCTTTCTCTTTCTGTCCTTCTCCGCCTTTCAAACTTCCTAGCCGCATTGTTCTCTTGCTCCCGGTTAATTATGCACCCCCACCGTGTGGGGCTGAACCTTGTTCTCCGCCCCTCCCCCACCCTGTAGAGCCATGGGGAGGTTGCTTCCCCTTCAGTGTTTTAATCATGTTTTTCACTTACCTCCTTGGCCCCCAACTTTCCGCTCTACCCTCACTCGTTTAGTGAGGCTTTCCTTTATTTGTGACCTGTGTGTTACCGGGCACTCTTTTTCCGGCCTTTTTACCTGCTTCCTCTCCAGCCACAGCCTGCCAATGCTTTGGTGACTTTCCCGGCTCACTTGGTCTCAGATCCCTCTTGTGGTCCCCCTGCCCCACACACACACAGGCCAAGAACAACCCTAGGCTCAGTTTCCTCCTTTCCAGTCAGCTCTGAGTTACCTCACAGACTTTAATTTTTTTTCTAGAAAGTCTGGAAATGTCACTGCATTTTTACAGGAGCACAGTGCCTGGCTCTTAGCAGCCTTTCCATCCGCCACTGTGTCTGTTGAAGTGGAATTGGACATGCAGCCCCACAATGATGTCACCATCAACATTAATGTGATGAGCAACACAGCATTTACCAACACTGTGCCCAGCAGTAGTACTTACTTAAAACCTTCCTCCATTCTCTGCCGGGGAAGAGCCACCACTGTCCCCTGTTGCAGAGGAGGAAAGGGTGTGTTCAGAGAAGGCGAGCCTGCCGCAGTCACGTCTGTCTGGCTGCGTTGTTCCACTTATTCTCATGGGGCTATGTGACTTCTTGACCTCGGACAGACCAGGCATTCGGCTTTGGAAATGAGGTTGTTACTTGACATGTGTTGTTTACTTTGCAGTGTGCGCCAGTTTAGGGCACACGGTCTACTCTTGTAGGACAGTGCCTTGGGGAAAAGTCAAGTAACTGATGTCCTTCAGAAAGCCTGGCTGTCTCTTCCTCTATGCCCGCAGCCTGCTTCCTGGCTCCACGGAGAACGTTGGGAAGAAAACCTCATAAAAAGTGTATTGCTGGCTTCTGTGTCCTCTCAGTTTCACTTTGGTAGGATGGACCTTCGGGTCTCCCAGAGCCATGTGGCTTCATGAGTGTTCTAATTTTCGTTTCATTACATAGTCTCAAAGCTTGATCAGTTCTTTCCTGGCCAGTCTTCACTTGTATGAGTAGAAGGCAAATCTACCAAAGGGGACCTCTGGAGCCGTGGACTTTGTTAGCTGGAAGGGACCTTAGATGCTACACAGCGGGAAACATGGCCCAGAAATAAAAGAGACACATTTGTAGAGCAGCCACCGAATCCCAGAACTGGTCTTAGGACTTGGGTTTCTGGACGTCTGGCCCTACAGCTTGGTGTGCAAAGCAACCTTATTTTTAATTCCCCTTTCCCAGCTGAATAGCAGTAGAGCCACACATTTCCTGTAGGATCATGTGTAGTTTTCCTTCCTTTATTGGATGAAGCCCTAAAGATTTAAGGAGGAAATGTTTCCCTTTGAGACATGGGATGGCATAGCTGGGGGAAAACAGAAATATGTATAAGTTCAGGCATTTTAGGAGAGCGATTCTTTCCTGCGCAGCAAGGATGCACAGCTTTCTATGGGCAGACCCCGGGGCACGTAGGAATGTCCAGGTCAGTAGCTGGAGGGCTCTGCCTCTTCACTCTCCTGGGAGAACATGCCTGTGCCTGGCATCCGTGCGCCGCGCTTCAGATGGTGGTGGCTGGGTCTCCACAGTGGAATCTGGAGACTCGAGGGAGCTGCCATGCCCAGAGCCCGGCTGTCAGCAGTAAGACAGATTTGAACCCATGACTGTCTGGCTTATTAGAGGCATGTGGATTCTCCTGTGTGTCCGTGACTGTAGTCCACAGTTTGCTGGGGCAAGTATGGCACCTCAGCAGTGCCTTCTACAAGGTAAGATGGTTCTGCCTGCTGAGCTGAAGAGAAAGAATCGGACAGGAAAGCGGGACCCCAGGGAAGCGGGACCCCAGGGAAGCGGGACCCCAGGGAAGCGGGACCCCAGGGAAGCAGGACCTGTGAACGTGCTGTGAGGACCCAGAGGAACCTCGGCTCCGCTAGGGTGTGGTGCCTGACAGGCCTCCAAGGAGCTGTTGCAGTGTGGCAAATGCATATTGGCAAATGCTTTTTCACCGTGGTCCTGCCTATTTGCTGTGGCAGTTGAACACGGTGGGGGGGTACAGGTGACAATACTCAGACATAAGACTGTCTCTGTTGATGAACAGCTTAAGACACCTGGTTTCCTTGTCAGAAAACACAGTCACACATGGTTCTGGTGACCAGACAGCATGTGTGCTAAAGACAAACGGATCTGGCATCCCGGTTTACATGTGTGCTTTTAAACACAGCCGAGGCAGAAGAAAAATAACCCCTGCTTTAGAACTGTGTTTGGCTGCTACCCTTCAAGGGATGGAGTGTCCCCCATAATGTAGGAGCTCTGTTCTAATCCATGAATGGTGTGCAGAGTTATTCAGACTTGTAGCTCCTGCTGTCTGTCACAGGCGTGTGTGGTGCCTTGTCCGTATTGGTTTGCAGGGACACATTTACCTACTGTGTACTGGGTGTTGTTTGTGTGCTAGATGCTTAACCAATCGGGCAGTTTTCACAAAGAGGCTCACCACCATCTTGTGTAGCAGGAGAGGTGGCTGTCATGGGAGGACGTGTGGCTCCCAGGAGTTTCAAGACCGGGGAAAGCCAACCAGGAGATGAGGAAACCACAGGTTGGCAAGGGCCCGAGCTGGTGGGATCTTCATGGCAGCAAAGGCAGAGATTAGAGAGGAGACAACCAGGACCCCGCGGGCTGTTTCTTATGACTTTGTGTCATGGTTGGGACTCATAATCCAGGTGTGGGGACATGTTAGACAGTTCTTGGGCCCCCCCATACCTTTTAAGTGGACACTTGGGAGTACAGGCCAGTAACCTGTAAGTATGTTTTTTGTTCATCTTTTTCTTTTTTGTGATACCGGAGGTGGAACCCAGTGCCTTGTGCATGCCAAGCTATCTGTATGAAAATGAACCCCCTGGGTGTTGCAGGTATCAGATAGCCAAGGCTCTAGGGTTCCCAGGTCGGTAGTTTCCTTTTCTGTTGCAGTGAAACAAAACAAACAAACAAAAACCCACAATTTGATGCTTCAGTTTTTCTCAACTCAGCAGCTGCCTGTATTTCACTGTGAGCAAATCAGACCCTAATTCAAACATGACCACGTCTCCAGAGGATAAAGCCTTCAGCTCCCTCTGTAGCGCTGATGGATGACCGTGACCGCTGTGTGTGGATCCTTGCACATCTGCCTCTGCCTCCAGTGTCTTTTCTTGGAATGAGACCTGATTTTGGTTACCTGTTTTTATCCAAGTCCATTGGGAAATCGGACGGTTTTGGTCTTGCTTCTTGGCCAGGAGTCACTTGAGTATGAGTCTTCAGAGAAGACAAAGCAAGAAGCTGAGTGGGGCTCGTGGCACAAGGTGGCAGAGGAAAGGAGACTTTCTTAGCATTTCACAGTCCTTGGCCTCGTGGTTTGTCTCTGCTGATGCTCAGCTGTGTGTTCTGGGAAGGCGTTAGCCTCTGCGCCTAAAAGCTGGACAGCAGCTGGCTTAGTCTCTGCTGCTAAGCAGTGTGTGTAGTTGATAAAAGAAGAGACGCATTGCTCTCCTGGAGCCTCGGAAGGCTGGGCATCAAGAGCACAAGAGGCTTTCCTGTAGTAGCTTCATAGGACAGAACTGATGAGAGGGGCTAAGGGCCAGGCTTCCTTGAAGCTCTTTGTATAGGACTCTTAATCCTACTCATGGCTCAACCATTCATTCCCAAAGTCCTCACCTCTAACTGTCACTCCAGGATTACATTGCTATTATTAATTAGTTAATTAATTTTTATCCTTTATTAGGGCCTGATGTTGCAATATAGGAAAGCAGTTTCCCGGATACACATGGTTAACTGTCTCAGCTGAAGAGTTCAGAAGCTCTGCTGTATGTTGGAACAACCTATCATTAACAAACTGATTGCTGTCCTCTCCCACACCTGAAATTGTGATTAGTTTCAGATGATACTCAGGCTCTGGACTGTTTGCAAAGCATTCCACACAGTCACGTTTGGGGAGTGCTGGTATCACAGGCTGAGTGTTAAGTAGACAGACTGGTAAGGGGTTTAGGAGTGTTGCTGGGCATTCTGGGAGTTTTGAGTGGTCTGTGACTGGAGGCTGCAGCGGATGTGTTATCGTTCTGAATGGTCCTGTGTTGCGAATGTTGTACAGTTTCAGACGGACACTGTGGCTCACCATGTCTACTCCTGCAGGCTTCCCCACACTGTGGCTCACCATGTCTACTCCTGCAGGCTTCCCCCAGGAGCACAGTTTAGAAGATGCTGTTGTGCACTGGGAACAGGGGCCTAATGTTGGACATTGGTGCCTTAGAGCTGTTCCAGTGCCTCTAGGCCTGCATTGGTCCAAACCAGTGTCACCTTCCCACACCCCACCTGCCTTGCTCTCTCTCTGGCATCAGCTCTGTCGTCTAGGATGAGAAGGGCATTATGTCACAATACATGTTTCTAGTGTATCTGGAAGAATGTATAAACTTTTTCCGTGGTCTGTCCAACTGTGCACATTCACCCCAGCTTCACGTTCGCTGATTGGACACCTGCTGCCGAACTAGCTTTTATTTAAAAAAGATTATTTTATGTGCTTGGGTGTTTTGCCGGCAAGTATATCTGTTTGTGTGAATGGCACATACACACTGGGTGTTGGATCTCCTGGAACGGAAGTTGTTTGTGAGCCACTATTGTTAGGAGTTGGGAACCAAACCTGGGTCCTCTGCAAGAGCAATAAGTGCTTTTTAACAACTGAGCCATTTCTCCAGCCCAGGGTTTCTTGTTTGTTTGTTTTTGTTTTAGGTAGTGAATGTGGAAGCCAGGATTCAGTCAAATGTGCTGAGCAAGTGCTCCACCTCTGAGCTCCACGTCAGCAACCCCCAGCCCCCACCCAGTCTGTCTCTCTCTTTTTGAGAAGGTTCTCTGTGTCATCCTGGCAGTCCTGGAACTTCCCTCTGCAGACCAGGCTGACGGAACTTGGAGCTCCTCCTACTTTTGCCTTTCCAGTGCTGGGATTAAAGGAATGCACTATCGCTGTCTTGTGCACACCAGTGATTTCTTTAGGTGTGTGTGTGTGTGTGTGTGTGTGTGTATGTGTGTGTGAGTCTGTGTGTTTGTGCATGGGTGCACTCTTGCTCGTGTTATGCGCACATGGTCACCTTGAACATGTAAAGGCCAGAGGGCAACTTTCTGGAGTTGGTTCTCTCCTTCTACTGTGTGGGTTCCAGGGACCAAACTTGGGTCATCGGGCTTAACCGGGTTAGCCATTTTCCTTTATTTAGGCTTAGGTTTGCAATGGCGGCATTCTCTATGCTTGTCTTATATGCTAACACGCTTATTCGACTTTTAATAATAGAACATCTGCAGGACATTTTTCACGTCGCCCTTGTGGGCTTTCTTTGAACCCTGCTGAGATTAATTAAATCAAATCCCATGCAACAATTATGCTAAAATAATCCTGACAAGTTATTAAAAACTAAGTTGACCTAAGACACTACGGTTTGAGCAAGTGACCCACAGCGAGCATAGCTCTCAGAAGGAAGCTTGGGATGGACTCCCCGCTCCCAATTTATTTTGGTGCTGACTTAGCCCTGGCTATGTGGTGAGACTAATTATATAAGGGAGAAGTTTGTGAACTCATATCCTGTTCATGATTTGTTCATTCTGTGGAAAAGTTAGAGGATGGTGTGAGTTTTGTTTTGCTGGGCAATGTGGGGCTGCAAATACTGGGCGTTTACTGTTAGACTGACCTCACAGATTTAAATGCGGATTGCAACGGGGAAGAATTGATTCACTGTATTTGTTCGGCTGCCCAATTACTAAGCAAGAGGGAAACTTTTGTATAGCCAGCACACAGGCCACTCAGTATGACTCTAAAGACTAGCTGCCATTGTGTGGACTTAGGTCTATCAGAGACCTTACCCAGAGCTTGAATAGGGCTTAGAAAGCAGGCCTTCAAAGGAATGGCAGTTGCTTAGCCGTTCGTGGATCCGTCTGAAATAACATCCTCTCGGTGCTCATTTGAACAGTAGAGGATGTATTAATATTTAGTGAAGGTTTAGCTGCATTCACAGTGACTTCCTATATCTCAATGAGAAAAATTAAACGTCAGTGCTAAAGGACAAGCCGTGCGACATCATGTCAGAAAGAATAAGCACACTGCTCTTTCAAACGCGGTGTAGACAGTTACTCAGAAGCAAATGCTTTTTATGCTTTTACTCTCCTGAGACAAACCCGAAACCCCCAGGGTCAGTGCCCAGCCCTCTTGTTTTACCAGGGTGAGGTGAACCTGGGTGTTAGCGCTTCTCTCTGTGTCCTTGTACTGTCAGGAGTATGGGACAGGCTTCTGTCCCTTGTGATGCCTTGGTCCCAGGCTTGGCCATGGGCTCTGTCTCAGGGAGGCACGGATGGGCGACCATGGTGGTACACCTCTCCAGAAAGATGGGGTCTCCTGCTTCCAGTGTGCTCAGGTTCCCGAACATGCTGCCATCTTAGCAGTGGGATTCTGGGTAAGAATATGAAAGAAAACGTGCACTCTATCCTCAGATGGTATCATTGTTTTGCAAACCTCAGAGTGTACTTGCACAAAACTAGGTGGCTGGGGTCACAGGTGATAGAACTTTATGAAATCCCCATCATACATGTAAGTTTGGTTGCCATGTCAATACATGAAAGATAATGTACTACCAGCCAGGAGTTTTAGAGCCTGCTACTGCTCTCTAGATTGCATTATTCTCTCGAGCTTGATCTGACTTTGTGATGTTTTATTCATCATGGCCCTGGGAGATGGCAGGCCATGCTATAATACGGTATATACCATGCAACCTAGTTTTCGCCATGGTACTCTGTCATTTCATAGCAACAGAACTGCCCGCTGACAAGTGTTATGAGTCAACTTCCTAGGGATTCTGTTCACCCTTCCCAAATAGGAAACCAAAATATGGACACCACAAGTTTTATTGAGGATACTTACAGGAGCAGAAATGACTCAAAGATAGCTGTGTCACCAAAGCCCACTCCAACATGGGTGACAGCTCAAAAAGCTGGGCACCTGGAACATACTGCACAGCCTGTAGTAAGCTGATCAGTGAGCTGGAAAGTGTCCTTTCTAGGTGACTCAGTCGATCTGAGTCTTTTCCAAGTAGCTTAGCTGGTCTTTATTTCTTCCAGTCAGCTGAGCTTGTCTGAGAGTCAATGTCAGAAATTTTTACTACTTGTATATTTTTGATAAGGGAGGAGCCTAGTGAAGCTGGTCAGTTTCAGGGACTTCCTGAACCTATTTTGTTTACTTCCTGTCTTAAGGCACTTCCCTGCAGAATAGAGTATTTTAGCTCCCCCTGGAACATCCTATTGTTTCACTCCCTTGTAAACATCTTGTCCTAAGAATCTTGTTGTTTTACACTCAGACTTAGGGGTTTATTGTCAGACAACTCTTATAAAGAAAAACATTTAATTGGTGCTAGCTTACAGTTCAGAGGTTTAGTCTATTGCCATCTTGGTGGGAAGCATAGTGGCAAAGAGGCAGAAATGGTGCTGGAGAAGGAGCTGAGAATTCTACATTTGGATTGGCAGGCAGCAGGAAGAGAGAAAGAGATAAACACTGGTCCTCGTATGATCATTGAAACATCAAAGCCCTGTCCCTAGAGATATACTTCTCCAACAAGACCACACCTACTCCAATAAGGCCACTCATTTGAATAGTGCCTGCTCCTGTGAGTCTCTGGGGGCCGTTTTCATTCAAACCACACTACACTTCTAAAGTTTCCCTCTAAGATGGAAGCTTTCAACCTGGAAGGAAGCTGATATATAGCAGGCTCCCTAATGACACCTAACTATCTCACACCGCTGTTCTTCCTAACCAGCACCAACCACAGCAGCAATGCTGACCCCCTAAAGCAACTCCTTCTCCAGGGACACTGCAGGATATCCCAGGCACCCACCCCAGGTCCCGTCAGTCCCAGAGCAGCATGCAGCTGTGCTGACCTGGGTATCGGCATGTTCGAGGACATGTGTCCATGATCTAATCTTAGCTGAACTTGAGTGATAAATAGCTCATCATCTCTTACTGAATCCCTGTTGTTGAGTGAGGAAGCCATTCTAGACTTTTCCTTCTCAGGTGGGTGAGGAAGGGAGAGTGTGGGTGACCCCTGGCAATACAGGTGACTCTCCTGCCTGGCTGCTCTACCTACCGGCGGTCTAGGCTGCCTATTGTTGGCTCAGTGTGCGGAAGAATGTGCAGGGCTTAGAGCCCGGCAGGCATCTTCTCACAGAGGCGATCTTGGAGGAGGAAGAGCGCTTTCTAATCCTTGTTTGTAATCTGACCTCTTCCATACAACGTGCTTACCCTCAATGGGCTCTGACCTAGAAGCCCTTCTGGTAAAACACAGAGGCCGAGTAGTCTAACATTACAGGGCCACGTCTTTAATTTACCACATTGCAATCCTCAAATGCTAACAGGTGGATGGGTCAAACCTTTTAGGTTCACAACTCCTCTGTGGCTGTAACAAAAGCCTGAGATAAACGGGTTGTGAGGAGGAAATGTTTTTTTATTTGAGGTCTTCACTTCAGAAGTTGGTCTGTCGTCAGGGGCCGGTGGCTAGGCGCAGCGTCATGGTGGGACCATGTAGCTTTACGGTGGTGGGCACGTGTGTAAGGGGTGTTCACTGCCAGCACAAAACATAACCAGACACCAAATTCTGAGCCCAGAGGAGAATTTATTACCCTGAAGGGACAAACGGGTGGGGGGGGGGCAGCAGCAGGTGTCTCTGCAGAACTGGGTTTTAAGGGGAAAAGGATGAGGGAAGTCTGTGCTTGGAGGAGTTGAGAAGTCCTCAATGGACAGGTTAGCTGGTGTAGCCAAACAAATGAATTTTGCTTGCTGGGCCTTGGTGTTTTGTCTCAGGAGTGAGTCAGTGGCCAAATAAGGGAGTAGACCTTGGGGTCCAGCTTTAGGAATGTCATCTAACGGGACGGGGAGGGGGAAAGGGGCAAAGCCTGCTAGCTCCATGTTTGCCATGCTTGGGCCTTCAGTGTGACTGCGCAGAGGTGCCCAGTTCATGGTGGCTGGGAAGGGGTCAGGGCTGGGTTTCCATCTTCCTCTCACTAAGTCCTACTTCTTACACCTTCTAATAGTTCCATGGCAGAGGATGGAGCAAGGTGGGCCTTTGAGAAACATCCCAGAGCCAAACCACTGCACATCTGGGTTGGAAGCTGAGTTTCTTCCCTTTCCAGTTCTGCCGTTGGGCTTTTCATGTCTTCCTAGGGTTTCTTTTTAAGCCTGCTGAGATTAATTAAAAGAAACCCCATGAAATCACTATTCTGAAGCGGGGTGGGGGCACTTATTAACTTTCTGGATTGTTAGATGATCAACCACTGAACTGATCGACTCGAGAAGATTATTACAGTTTTTGTTGTTGTTTCTGGTAGACACTGCTGCTGGTCTCAGTTTCCCTTCTGCTCTGAATGGAGGGGTCTCTCCAGAAAGGGGAAGCTGCTAGCCATCAGGCATCAGGATGGCTTGTTTTTTTAGGCTTTTTGAAAAGTATGTAGAAGCCACATCTCTCCCTCCACACAGGGCATCTTCGTCAGGGGATGTCAGTGGGACGCTCCTCTGGGATGAAGACAGTAGCAATCTGTGCAGGTCAGTGTGGAATAAAAGATTATTGTGACCAGAGGCTGAGTCAGCTGGTGAACTTCTGAGTCCTCCTCTGAACCGGGACAGCTACCCTTTCCGGATATCCCTCTAGGTCACGGGAAAACTCTCAGGACACAGTAACTTTTTTTTCCCAAGACAGTTTCTTTGTGCAGCCCTGGCTATAGTGGAACTCTGTAGATGAGGCTGGCCTCTCTAACTCAGGGTCCAGCCATCTCTGCCTCCCAAGTGCTGGGATCACAGATGTGCAGTACCGAGTCCTACTTACATCTAGTTAATTTTGATAGAGTTCAAAAGGAAGCAAATGTCTAGAAGACATGTTGGTTGGGATGCGCCGTGTGAGCCCTGATTGTACGCGCACCTCCTGTCCTCCTCCAAGACACACCTTTCTCATGGAGTTGGGGCTGAGAAGACACTTCCCCGTCGGGAGGGGGGAAGCATTTGCCTCAGCAGCGAGAAGTTCAGAAGCCGTCACTAACCAGATCTGCATGGCCTTCCCAAGGCTATGGCTCCGTGCCATCCATGCCTGCAGCCACAGGGAGCGCTCGCTCTCGTGGGCTAAGGTCTGTCCTCAGCACTGACAGAAGAGCTGAGGGAGTGACCCTCAGCTTAAAGCCCACAGGGCAGATCTGTTGCTCCTGCGGCTTCTGTGTGGAGGGTGGAGCTGGGGAGACAAGTCAGTCAAGATGCCCATGGATCTGTCTCAGGATTGGCTTTCAGGCTTACCCACTGGACTTTCTCCTTCCCTGGTTTCAAGTACCCAGAGTCAGCTGCAGCCTGAAAATAAATGGGAGAAAGTTCTACGTAATTAACATACATTTTAAGTAACATCTCCTTAATGTATTTATTGTATCATTACTGGTTGTTGTGAGTCTTACTGTGTGCCCAGTGCATAAAGTTAAGGGTATCACGGTGTGTGGACATAGGAAAATACAGTACATATAGTCCTCTATATGGAGTGTCTGCAGCTCCATGACTCCTTTGGGACTCATGGGACACAGCTCCTGCGGATATTGAGGGGACTCCGTAGTAACCGTACCTTGCTTCTCTCCCCTGCAGCCATGTAGGTGACATGGGACATTACAGGAATCAGAGGAGTGGTTTTAAAGGAAGAGGTGTAGGGGTCAGTAACTAAGGGCTTGGTGGCTCAGGTTTGGTGGTGGCCGTCTGGGTGATCTCTCTTGTAATGCGCACTCACACTTATCCCTGGTTTGCCTGTTGAATCTGTATATGCCTTTTATAGATCAGAATATTAAAAACAACAATAAAAAGGTCTCTGGCTTCGGGTGTGGTGGTACACTTGTTATCCTGGCTCTCTGGAGGCTGAGACAGGAGACCCCAAATTCCAGGCTGGTCAAAGCTATTATAATGAGACCTCTACTAAGAACAAAGGAAGGGAAAGAGAAAGACCGGTAGGAGGGAGAGGGGTGATATTCTCACTTTGTATCTCTGGCTGCCCTAGAACTCACCTTGTAGGCCAGGCTGGCCATGATGACAGAGATCCATCTGTCTCTGCCTCCTGAGTTCTGCACTTGAAGGCATGGGCTACTGTGTGTGTCTCACACCCCTTTGATCCATCTTTGCTGTGACACTGCATTCTAAGAACTACCTGCATAAGTTATGCTGAACTTCAATACACCAATCAGGTCTGGAGACCGTACTGAGGTCACGTCATGTCGTTTGTTCATTTATCCTCTTTCACCAGGTCCGGCTTTAGAAGGGCCGCTAAGACCAGACCTGTAACATAACACGGGCAGAAAGCAGGAAAATACGGTAAATGATGGTATTGCGCTTCTCCTCATGACGTCATAAGTTTCCCTTTAATGTCTGCTTCTCATATCTCTCTCTCACACACACACACACACACACACACAGACACACACACACACACACACACACACACACACGCACGCACGCACACGCACACACACACACACACACGCACACACACACAGACGTACGTGCACACATAAGCAAACAAAACTCTTATTTTCTCAGAAAACGAAACCTTTTGCTACCGGGGCCGAGCTAGTCCAAGGGCAGGTTGCGTACACTGCATCCTGGCTTGAGACCTTAACATGACCCTAGCCTTGGGGTAACTGGCTGAACCTGCTTTGCTTTCTGTAGAAATGAAGCCTGGTATTCTAGAAAGGAGGTCCACTTTCTCCTGTAATAACAACACCACCTAGGCTGATTGGCTGTTGGTGGTTTCTAGCTGGCAGGCCCATACTGGGCTGTTGTTGGCTAAGTTCTTCCTCTGTTCCCTGCTTGTGAGTGAACGCCTGGCTTATCCATGTAAGAAGTCATGTTACCATTTTTCCTTGGTTACCTTTCTGACTCAAGGTCAAGGTCATACTGTGTTGCTCCATTATTCCTTGAAGCGTAGTGGATGTGAACACCTGTGATCTGGATTCCGCATTGCTTTTAATTATTAATAATCAATAAGACTTAGATCTGCTGTGTCGCTCCTCTTGTGAGTGAGCCTCCAGCACTACGAGGCTCAGGCAGAAAGATTTGTCCTTTAAAGGACAGCCTGGGCTACTTAGTGAGGAGGGCTTAACAGATAAGAGCCTCCTGCCCCTTAATATGTGGGTGAAAATAAACACTCTTTCATGAGAGTGCAGGTTAGTCTGGCCAGCATGATATGCCTTAGGTAAATCAGAGAAGCAATTTCTTTCATTCTTCTTTGTTCTGTCAGTAAATGTGTCTTGCTCGGGGTGTGACCTCCTCTTGTGTTGCTATGAGTGCTTCAGCGTTGTGACATTTCCATCTTTGTGTCTCTGGTTTAGATGGACATGCCTCTTGGGGCCATGCTGGACAGAGGAATTACTAGTTTGGATTGACCTTGTTTGCAGCGTCAGGTCTCTACTGAAGCCCTTGGGAGACATGGGTGGAGTGGGTGCTGTATGGTAGCCACATGCTTTTCTCCCTGGGTGCCATGCAGGAGGATATTGGGGACATCATCAGAGGTTCACAGGACGCAATATAGACAGCCAGAAACTCCACTGTCATGTCCACAAGGCAGTGTGTCTAGTGTTTCAAGAGAATACTGGTTTTTTTTTTTTTGGAGGGAGGGAGAGAGAGAGAGTATGTATGTTTGTGTGAGCTGAGACACATATATGTATGGTACATGTGTGTGCTTGTGCATGAGGTCAGCTCATTCATGAGGAGCCATCCACATGTTTTTAGAAGTTTATTTTATTTATTATTATACGTATGCATGCATGTTGTGTGCGTGGGCACACATGCCATGGTGTTTAAATTGAGGTCAGAGGTCAAATTTACAGTAGTTGATTTTCTTCTTCTACCATGTGGGTCTTGGAGACCAGACTCGCTAGGCTTAGTAGTAACACCTTTACCTGCTGAGCCACTTCATTGGCTCCACCATCTTCTTTTCTAGATTTAAGGTAGAGTCTCTTACTGTTCTGAAACCCTCTTAAGTAGGCTGGGCTGGCTGGCCAAAGGACTCCCTGTCCCTGCCTCATCAGCAGGGAGTTGGAAGGTGTGTGCCACCATGGCTGAGGTTCCTGTGTGGTGGGAAGGGTGTCTGGGGTTCAAACTCAGGTCATCATGCTTGTAGGGTGTCTTAGTCAGGGTTTCTATTCCTACATAAGACATCATGATCGAGAAGCAAGTTGGGGAGGAAAGGGTTTGTTCAGCTTACACTTCCACATTGCTGTTCATCACCAAAGGAAGTCAGGACTGGAACTCAAGCAGGTCAGGAAGCAGGAGCTGATGCAGAGGCCATGGAGGGATGTCACTTACTGGCTTGCTTCCCCTGGCTTGCTCAGCTTTCTTTCTTATAGAACCCAGGTCTACCAGCCCAGGGATGGCTCCACCCACAATGGGCTGGTCCCTCCCCGCTTGATTACTGGTTGAGAAAATGCCTTACAGCTGGATCTCATGGAGGCATTTCCTCAACTGAGGTTCCTTTCTCTGTGATGACTCCAGCTTGTGTCAAGTTGACACAAAACTAGCCAGTAGACAGGGAAAGGACTTTACTTTCAGATTTTTAAGTGAAATTTTTGTGTTAGATATAGAAAATAAATTCTGTATTTTAAAATTCCCTCAGTGGACCAGACAGCTTGGATGGTAATTCAATCTGTCACCCACAATGCTGTAATCAGCATACCAAGTAGTGGGTACCTGGGCAGAAGTGTATTTGTCCAAGAAGGCTATAAGGTCAAAGTCTAGACATGGCAGATATGATGTCTGGTAACTACTGCTTCATGATTCACAGAAATTCTCACATGACAGAGGGACTAAGGGATTTCCTTGATATATATGACTTTCTCTCTCAATATTTTTTATTTTAGCATGAGTGCTTTGCCTGCATATGTATGTGCACTGTTTGTGTTGCTGGTGGAGGTGGAGTCAGAAGGCTTCAGGAACTGATAGATGGCTGCGTGCTGGGATCAGGAGTCAGGACTGGAGGAAGAGCAGACGCTGTTGTAATCACTGACCCATCTCTCTCTAGCCCTGAGACAGGGTCTCTTACTGAACCTGGAACTTATTTGTTGGCTCTGCTGGCTCACCCCCGAGTCCCTTCTGTCTCTGTCCCCCAGTTCCAAGCAGTGGGGTTACAGGTGTGCATGGCCACACCTGGCTTTGTGTGGGATCCGAACCCAGTTCCTCATGCTTTCGAAGCAAGCATTTTACCCTCTGAATCGTCTCCCCCATCCCTTTAAAACTCCATTTTGCAGAAACCCCACCCATGGAGTAACAATTCCACATTCACTCCACTACTGGCAACCATCATAAACCGTACTGTCTCAGATGCAGGAAGTGCTGCTCCTTAGTTTTGATATGCATCCCCTTGATATGTAGTGATGTTGGTATCTTCATATGTGCGTATTGGTGATTTGTGTCTGTTTCCATACAAGTCTGTCCAAGTCCTTTGGCAGCTGAACTGGGTGACGTCATTTTGTTGGTGATCTGTGTTCCTTATCCTGACTTTAGACTCTCACTAGACTAATAGTGGGCAAGCATTTTTCCCATTCTACAGATTTTTTTTCCCTTAGTGCTTGGCGTTGCCTGCCTCAAAGTTTCTAATTTCCGTGTCTTCGGTTGAGCCTCTTCTTAATTGTTTTATGAAGTGTAATTGGCTGGGATCTTGGTGCTCTTACATTGAATCTTAGATTAATTTGAGGCACGTTTCCATGACTGTTTAATTCATGTATTGAGGTCTTGAATTTTAACATTGTTTTATGGTGTTTGAGTGTAAGTTGTGCATTTCCTTTGTTAAAGTGTCCCTGAGTGTTTGTTCTTTCTGGTGCTGTTGTAAATGGATTTCTTTCCTACAGCTCCTGTGGGAATGGTTTATTGTGGTAATGTAGAAATGGGGCTCACTTCTTTTCCACTCACCCTAACTAGCAGGCTGCTGAGTTCAGGTACTTCCAGCTCAATGGTTTTTTAGAGCTGTCCTTAATATATTTTCTGTGAGATTATGACACGCGGAAGGAGAGATGGCTTTACTTCTTTTCCCGTCCAAACGCCATTATTTCCACTTTCTGAGCTGAGCTGGGAACAACGTGGATTGGACACGGTGGCTGCAGCACCCTCCCTACCCTTGTCCCTGGGGAGTGTGCAGTTTAGAGACCGGTTTCATCAGCTTGAGCGCCTTTCCTGTCTGCTCCTTTGTTTATTGGGTGTTTCTGTCACGAACTGGAGTTTAGTTTTTAAAGTGAAATGATTGTGTAATCTCTTTCATTAATGGTGATAATATGTTCCATTAAGGGTTTTTTCCCCTTCATATGCATTTAAGTTTTTAAAAAATAGTATCTTTTTAATTTGCGCAATATATTTTGGTCACATTCACTACCCTCTTACAATGTAAGAAATCTTGAAATATGTCTAAGACACCCTTATTTCACAAATCCCGTCTGTCATGGTGCATAATCATCTTTCTGGTTCATGGGTTTGGCTGGCTAATGTTTTTATGACTTTGTTTTCTAAAGCCATAAGGATGGTTGGCATATGATTGTTGGGGTTGGCTTTTTGAGACATGTTCTCACTACTGAAGGTGTCACCAGGCTGAGCTTGAACTTGAGACCTTCAGCTTCCTGAACACTGAGATTCAAGTATGGATCACCAAGCCCCAGCTGCTGCGGTTTTGCTTTTGTAGTATCTCTTTCTGGTTTTGTTGTTTGAGTATTCATACGAATATGTATCTGTAGGTGCCTGTGGGTTTGCATGTGCAGATGTCCATGACTTGTGCATATGTGTGTGTATGCACACCAGTGACTTGTGCATATGTGTGTGTATGCTCGCCATGACTGTTATTTTAAACATGTGCCTAAGTATAGTGGAGGATGGACAGGAGGCAGCACCCTGGGATCCAACTGTGAATGTTTGGGAGTGAGCTGAGCGCTCTGTTCTAATAGAGAATTAGATGAAGCCCAGGAGTGACAGTTTAGATTATCTGGTACAATAACTTAGACACTTTATAAATGAGGACCTACAGGGATATCTTCAGCTCCTTATCAGTGAAAGTGATGTCAGCCATGTCCTGAAATCTACTTACTATCTACCATCTTCTGGTACTAATTTGAAATCATAGGTGAGTAATAGGTGAAATCTTAAGCTGAATTTATGGCCAAGCTGCTGAAATCTTCCCGTATTCAATTCATTTAGCAAAGGAGCATCCTTTTACCTCCCTGTAACTCTATGGGAAATCTGTGGAAGCTGTTGTCAAAACCATAGTTTTTCCTCTGCCATAGGAATTGAGTCTGAAAAAGTCCTCAGGAGCTGCAGTGTATGAAAATTCTCACGTTCACTGCTGGACACCATCTGCCCCGCTCCTCATCTGTCTCCTGGAGATAAGTCCATGCCTCCTAGCATCCTTCTGAGAACTCAGACTTGGGTGGCAGGCCCTCAACACAGCACATGGCCTGGCGGGGGCTGATAAGTAGGTGCAGTAGGCGCGTCCTTCATCCCTCTCATTCCCAGTGTGTTAAACGGTATTTGATGTGTGAGAAATGTTGGAACAAGACCCGACACGGTGGCTCAGTAGGTAACGGCACTTGCCGCCCAGTCTGACAACCCGAGCTTCACCCTCAGAACCTATACACTCCTGCGGGTTGTCATCTGACCTCCACGTGTGCCCCCGTGGCACAGCCGTACAAGTGTGCATACAGCGGTAAGTTAAAAGGATACAGCAGTAATTAAAAAAAAAAAACATAATAAAAGGTCTTCCTGGGGGATGGTATTCTATTTTGCTTTTGTAGTACTTAGCCTTGAACTTAGGGCTTCCAGATACAAGGATGGGCTCTGCCCCTGAGCTTCCCCAGCCCCCAGTGGAATGTTCTGTTGGCAAATGGTAAGACAATTCCTGGTTTTCCTGCGTTTGGAAGGCAGGCCACCTATGTGGGGTCAGTGTAGAAATATCGCGAGACCTTACGCCTGGGAAGGATGCTTTCCCAGGATCCTCGGTTTACCCACAGGAAGAGTGGGGCTCCTGGCTGAGATCTTGGTGTACCCCTGGTGGTTCTGCGAGGGTTAAAACTGTGAGCTGTGCAGATGGTATCGGTTTTGGGAAAGCTCGCCGTTGCTCCACTTCATTACTCAAGACGGGTAAACAGAGCTGCCCCGTTAAACCGGACCCGGTGAGCCAGCGCCACTCTTGCAGGGACGCAGGGGGCAGTGGGTGCCCACACTAGATGAATGGCACACAGGTCCCCGGTATTTATTTGTGCTGCAGTTGGGTGCAGAGTGTAGTGTGCATCTGTAGCAGACATCTAGTCACACATACATTCCTTCCTCGTGCACGCCGCCGGGGAAGCAGAACGAACGGTACGGCTGTCAAGCTAATACAGCAAAGGCACACTGTTTCCAGGACTGTGGCGGCCAATGTTTCCAGTGCTCTGCACCTTATGAAGTGTAATTTTTTAACCGGTTTTGCTTCATTTGCATACTTAGACGCTCTCTAGGAGGGCTGTGTTTTGGGGGTATAAAATCATATCTTTTGAACATAGATTTTTATTTTTCAATCACACACACACACATCAAATGTCCTGAGAACAAGATTCTACTGGACAGTTGGCATTCTCGCTGACTTCCCTGTACAAAACTGCCCTCTCAACCCTCCAGGATCAGTGGCAGAGCCGTAACTGTAGTCAAGGGTAACATCAAGCCTTAAACTTGACACATAAAAGAGTGTGTCCCAGTGTTGGAACTCTTGCTAAACGGTTTTCAAGGAGGCACAAATGAGGCTTTTACTACCTTATAAACCTCTGTGCTGAGGCGGCGACCTGCCTTGTTGGGGCGTCTGGGCTCTGTGAAAGGAAGAGACAGAGGTGGAGCCCCCTGCACTGGTGCGAGAAATACGGAAGGTATTCACTTGAAAATAATGGTGGCGTTTTTCATGTTTTTCATGTTGTGATTCTTAAACACGCGCATCGATCCAATCTGACATCCATCCCCAGATTCTCAGAGAGCTTCAAGCAGTGTGTTTGAAGTCACCCAGAAAAGCCTGGTGTGTTGTAAGGGCTAATGGGGAGTAAAGCGTATAGTCAGGGTTCCTGGAACTCCATTATTTGCTCCCTGTGGTGGTGGGGTTGTTGGCTGTCCAGCTAATACTGGTTGAATAAGGAGGGGTGTGGCGGCAGTAGTGCTGACTGTGAGAGAGCTATTTTGTGAAAGCCATGGTACAGCCATTTGGAACATTCTCTGGGAACCACTTGATACTCTTTTAACATGGCCAGATCGCGTTGTTGTGTCCCTGCTGCTCTGGGCCTGAGCTTCACTGAGTGGGTGGAGTTTGAACCAGGAACCATTGGCACAGGACCATCTCACCGCCAGCAAACAAGTGCACATACGTGGGAGATGTGGGCAGCGTAGGTGGAGCCTCAGAACACCAGGATTGTCGCTGGGTTTTGTTGATTTGTTTTTTTGGCAGTTAATGGCGGTCTTGGTCTCTCTAGAGTGTATGTTTAAACTGTTGGTTTTTCCTCTCTCTGATGTGTGTGGTTGTTGTTATATATTAACTTAATGCCAGGCAGCAGTACAGACTTCCAAAAAACAACGGCAGATTTTGTGTTCAGAGCAGGACAAAGTTCAGATCCCTGTTAATTTCACAGCCTGGATTCCCCAGCCTAGAGACTGGCCCACAAATAAAGCCATTACCTGCTGTGGTGTGAACCTAAAATGTAGGGTGCTGGTTTTTGTTTTTGTTTTTCTTCTAGTTTTGTTTGTTTGTTTTTGGAATTTTCAAGACAGGGGTTTTCTCTGGCTGTCCTGGGACTCACTCTGTAGGTCACGTGGCTTCAAATTCAGAGATCCGCCTTCCTCTGCCTCCAGAGTGCTGGGTTGAAGGTGTGTGTGCGCCTCCACTGCCCACCTTTAGTCCCAGTCCTTTGCTTTTAAATAATGATTGCTCTGTGGTTGCGGTCGTGAAGGTGAGATGCGGGAATGCATACGCAGCGAGCATTTTCTGAGTCTAGAGTTCACTGGCAGACCTGCAGGTCCACCCCGCCCAGCTGTTGCAGGGTCCGCACATGTCACGGTTGTCTGTGAAGGTCTCCGATGGCATCCAGAGCAGGACACAGAAAAGCCTGTGGTTTCTGTTTTGCTTCTCCAGGGAACCTGCTTCATAAGTGTGTTTATTGCAGTTTGGGCTCCCCCCATCTTGTGAGGTCTAATAGAAGCCGTTCCTAATAAGGAGGGCTGAGGCCCTGCACTGAGACCCTCTGTGGGGCTGAGTGCTTGCTACTTTCATCCCCAAGACCTTGCAGAAAATGCTTTGTTCCTATACACGGCAGACACCCAGGGACATTTATTGCTTGCTTTATGGGGGGTTTTCTTCATAAAGGATTTTATTTATTAGCAAAATACTGCTGTGAGTGTGTTTCTTAGAGGCCCATGATTTAGATTCTACCAGTTCAAGGCTGTAATCTTTTTTTTTCTAAAGCTATCTGGAGATCCATTCACTAAGAAATAAGCTTTTGCTGAAAATTAGGGATTGAGACTTAAAAGAGCTGAATGAAGTTATGACTTTTGTATTACCCCTGGAAGTAATTGCTCCTTTAACTCAATCCATTAGTAGCCTGGTATAATTTTTTTTGACATCATGATTATTAATGTCTTTTAACAAGGTCTCATTTCAGTAACCTTAAGCAAATCACTGATTTTAATATAACAGGCATGGTATTTTAGAAATCAAAGGATACATTTATTGACGATATCTAATTGCTTTGGTTTAACTTAGAATATATATACATATATAAATAAGAGTTTTCTTTCATAATCTGTGCATTAGTCAAAGTTTTCCACCAAAACTAGTTTGTAGGTTATACACATGTGGGCAGACAGTGTGTATCCTTATCTGGGATTTTTAAATGTTGGAATATTTTCATAAACACAATGAGATATGCTATGGTGAGGGAACTAAAGTCAGAACTCAGTTCAGCTATATTTCAAATATACATTGCACATTTGGCCCAAGGAAATGTCATAGAACTTTAATAATTTTGCCTATGATGCAAAGCCCCTGGTGCGGAATCTTCACCCAAGCTTATGTATTAGCGTCTCCATATCCCACAAAATGGCGGAGGCAGACCAGTTACAAAGAAAAAAGAATTTTAGTTAGTTGACAGTTTGGGAGGTTGGAAGTCCAGATGGCATACGGCCTGTGGTGAGGAAGTGTGGGCTGATTCACCTCACCATGGAGGGAAGCCAGAGAGACTGGGTGGGACCCAGGCTTTTATGGCATCTCTGTCAAGACACCTGGTCAATCTCCTGTAAGGAGTACCTTAAGCCTGGAGTTGTCAACCTATTGGTCGAACCTCCTCTGGGGTCAAATGACCCATTCACAGGGCTCGAATATTGGATATTCTGCATATCATATGTAATTACATTACAGTTCATAATAGTAGCAAAATTATAGTTATAAAGTAGCAACAAAAAATATTCTCATGGTTGGGGGGGGTCATGCCAACACGAGGGTCTCAGCATTAGGAGGGTTGAGAATCACTGCCTTAAGCCCTCCTAAGGGCACACTTCCCAGTTGCCTTAGAAACTTCCATTAGTCTCCCCCACCCCCAGCAGTTCTACATCATTTCCAGGCTCCCTACTCTGTGATCAAGTTTCCAACAAATGGAGAGCATTTATCAAAACTATGAGGAGGTAAATGTCTAAACTATAGCATGATTCAGATCTGTGTTCAAAAAGTTTCACTTGTGGGGGTTGGATTTCAGATTTCCACATTCTGAAAATTCAACAAGGGGGGTAGGGAGGGAGAAGAGAGATGGGGGGTTGCTCAGCATTGAGAAGGAAGCTTGTGATTAGAGCCTCTGAAAGCACAGGGTGGGTCCGTAGGCTGGGGTTCCTGGCTGAAACTGATATCTGAGTCTGAACACGAATGGTAATATCTTAGGGTTTCTGTTGCTGCAGTAGACCACCACGACCAAAAACAAGTTGGTGAGGAAAGGGTGTATTTGGCTTGCACTTCAATATTTCTGTCTATCAATGAAGGAGCTCAAACATGGCAGGAACCTGGAGGCAGGAACTGATGCAGAGATTATGGAGGAATGCTGCTTACTGACTTGCTCCCCAAGGCTCACTCAACCTACTTGCTTGTTTGCTTTCTTCCTTCCTTCCTCCCTTTCTTAAGATTTATTTATTTTTGGTGTATTAATACACTGTAGCTGTCTTCAGACACACCAAAGAGGGCATCAGATTCTTTTACAGATGGTTGTGAGCCACCATGTGGTTGCTGGGAATTGAACTCAGGATGCTTTTAACCTCTGAGCCATCTCTCCAGGCCCAGCCTGCTTTCTTACGGGAGCAGAACCAACAGCCTAGGGGATGGCTCCGCCACAATGGTGTGGGCCCTCCCACATCAATTAAGAAAATGACCCCTACAGCTGGATCTTACAGACATTTTTATAAATAAGGGTCTGTCTTACCATGTGACTCTAGCTTGTGTCGGGTTGATATAAAACTAGCTAGAACAAGTAGTCCTGGGCTGAATTCCCTGTGCTGAAGACACTCGTGGTTCCTCTTAAGTCCTCTCTCCAATTGGATGAGGCCCACTCACATCATGAAGAATAGCCAGCTCTTTTCACAGTCTACAGACTTAACTGCTACTCATAACTTGGCCTCACAGGGACATCTAGGCTGGCATTGGACCAAGCAAATTGGCACCCTGGCCTAGCCAGGCTGATGCATAAATGTTACCCTTTGCTACCAGATGAGAAAATGTAGACATTGCACCCTACTCAATGGTGTGGTATGGGGGGAATTTCCTCCTGGAGAGCAGCAGGCAGGTGTGGGAGTAGCATTGGGGGGAGCGGATGCTGTGCTAGCAAATTGATGTTAGCCATATTTAGAGAAGCATCTGGGCCTGCCAAGAAAGTGCCACATATCTGCTGGGGTCATGCCACATATCTGCTGGGGACCTGTAAGTTGTCACAGAGAGAAGGATTTGGGAGGGAACGTTACTGAGGGCCTGGCGAAACCAGTGCCCGAGATTCCAAAACTGGATAAAAACAGAAGCAGCTGGAGAGGGGGCCCGAGTGGGAAAGTGACTCCCAGACCTGAGTTCTATCCCCAGAACCCATGGAAGAAGGTGGTGGTGCATGCTTGCAACTCCAACAGTGTGGAAGCAGAGGGAGGTAGAGCTTCAGGCCAATAAAGATCCTGTCTCAGGGGGGAGGGGAGAAAGTGGGCCGGGGAGTCAGTGGGTTTGGGGGAGGGGGATGGTTTAGTCGCCATGGTGCCTGCTATGTAAGTGTGGAGACTTGTTTGGATCTCTAGCACCCGTATAAAAGCTGGGCACACTGATGTATGTCTGTAACCCCCAAGCTGGCGGGGTGAAACCCCAGATCTCATTGGCCATCTAACCTAGTGGAAGTGGTGTGTTCCAGGGTCAGTGAGAGATTGTCTTAAAAACTAAGGCAGAGGTTGATGGAAAAAGACACCTGAGATCAACCGCTGGCCTCCACACAGACACGCACCCTCAGGCACGTGTCCACAGATACACACCCACAAAGGCAGATGGCGTTCCTGAGGAATGATAGTGTTACTGATGTTGTCCTCTGGTCTCCAAACACATGTGCCACTGAGCACATGTATGCACCTGCAATAACAAATACATGTATGTACGTATGTATGTACACACACACACTCCCTAATACAGAATGCTAAGTGGGCAGTGTGGCCCAGTGGTTGAGGTTACCTGGCATGCTTGAGGCCCCAGTTGAATTCCCCAGCACTAGAACCAAACAAACCAAAAAGACAACAAGCAAAACCTTCCTGTGATGTTGCCTGGGCCAAGTTTCCAGCCAAAGCTACTCCACAGTGTCCTTGGAGGTCTGAATCATGTCACCGTGTTAGGCCTGGTGCTTTACCCTTTCAGATTTCTCAACCTTCAGTCTCTGGGAAGATATCGATGCTGCAGGCCTGGCAGTTTTCTGCAGGGAGAACACAAGCTTTAGACGTGCTCTACGGGGCCACCAGTTAGGAAGGAGAGCTGAGGCTAGTGAAGCCATCAACCTATGATGGAAGGAAAACCGAGGAAGCCGAGTGCATTTGGCTTTGGATATTTGGTAAATTCATCAGGAACCTGTTCTTTTTGTTTGTTTTTTTAATACGGTGACACTTAACATGCTGCTTAGTTAGTGGGGGGTTAGCGTGGCTCAGATCTGTGGTGCATGTTTGTGCAAACTGAGCAGCACCAGAGAGGAGGCCTCTGTTTGTCCTTCTGGAGGAGGCTGTTCCAGCAAACACTGGGTTGCATGTAGTTAGTTACCCTGACAGGAGGAACATCTTTCAGAGCAGTACCCTGTTCGTTGGTTGTTGTTCTTTCAGAGCAGTACCCTGTTCGTTGGTTGTTGTTCTTTCAGAGCAGTACCCCGTTCGTTGGTTGTTGTTCTTTCAGAGCAGTACCCTGTTCGTTGGTTGTTGTTCTTTCAAGGCAGTACCCCGTTCGTTGGTTGTTGTTCTTTCAGAGCAGTACCCCGTTCGTTGGTTGTTGTTCTTTCAGAGCAGTACCCTGTTCGTTGGTTGTTGTTCTTTCAGAGCAGTACCCTGTTCGTTGGTTGTTGTCACTCACACAGCCAGCTTTCTGTGGCTTACACACCATCTGCTCTGAAGCAAAGCCTGGCACGCGGCTGAAGTTGACAGAAGTAGGCAGAGCCGCTGGTTGTCGGGTCCTGTGAAAAGGGCTCTGCAGGAAGCCTTAGCTAAGGGCACTGACTGGATATGTAGACTATGGACTTGAGAAGCGACCCGGTTCTGGGTGGAGAGTGGCATGGAGTGGACAGGAGGGAGTGACCGAAGGACCGGAGTGAGGTTTGTTAATAGGTGACTCCAGGAGACGAGGATGAATTTCTTGACGTGTGATAGTTTAAGACAGGGCTGTTGTTGTCGGGTTTGCTGTATGTTTGTTATTATGGTCTAGAAACAACGCCCATTCAGAAGTAACTTGAGATTTTCAGTTTGGCTGTTCCCTGACCCGGGTGCCATGTGACCAGCTTTGTCCTTGCTGGGCTGCAGAAGTGGTCACTTCTTCCAGTCAGTACTGAGTCATGAGGAAGCATCCCTGATCCCCACAGTGTCCGGCAGGTTAAGTGGACACCGGGGAGTTTCAGCTTGGCGTTTTCGGCTTGCAGTGGGTTTTCAGAATACAACCCTGTGGTTAGTGGAGGAGTGTGTGTGTTCTCTCTCAGGCGGAAGGCACTGTTTGTGTGTGTAAGGAAGGCTTTTGCTGGGCATGTTGATGTGCCCTTTAGTTTCAGCCTTTGGGAGGCAGAGGCAGGTGGATCTCTTGAGCTCGAGGCCAGCCTGGTCTACAGACCAAGATCCAGGACAGCCAGGGCTACACAGAGAAATGCCGTCTTGAGAAAAACAAACATAAATAAGTAAAAAGCAACAAAAGCTGCAGGGGGCTGTATGGTTGGACTATATAGATTCTGTATGGTCTATATAATGCAAGAGTGAGCCTGCTGGAGACCTCCCTGGCTCGTAGGCACCATTGCACCTGGTGCTCAATACATGCCACTGAGGCACATCAGTCCCCGCAGAAACAAACTTCCTTTTGACGCTCAAATGGGCAGAGGAAATAGAAAGGTACGGGGTGGAGGATTAGCTTCTGATGGAAAGGCTCCGTGGAGGTAAAGGTACGGGGTGGAGGATTAGCATCTGATGGAAAGGCTCCGTGGAGGTTGATGCCTCGCGTGGCTAGAGGAGAATCGGCAGCCATTGCGCCAGAGGTTTCAGGCAAGGCAGCCGGATTCTCCCTGAAGAGTCCATTTGATTTGACTAAGTGCACCAGGAGTATAAGCAAGAAACACAGCGAGTTTGGCCACATACCTACTCATCAGCTCAACTGAGATCCATGGAGCTGTGCTGTGTGCCCGACTCTGCTGAGGGACGAAGCTGTACCTTCAAACAGACCAGGTATGGGGAGTTGCCAGGTAATGCGCAGTACATGTGACCAGCAGTGTAGGAGTCAATGTTCCTTGGAGGAGCAGAACCCATGGCCTCTCCGTTTACTGTATAATTACATATTATAAAAGGATTTATTGAGCAATGGCTGTCTTCATATCGGGGAGGTTGTTCAGTCTGAGAAGCCGGACTAGTTTGGCACTGGAGGCTTTCCGGACAGTTTCTGCTGCTGCACTCTTTGAAAGGCCAGAGAAGCCAGGGTCTGAGGTCAGCGAGGCACAGCAGCATTGGCAGGTGCGTGGTGAAGGAGTGGAAGTCACTTGATGGACTGGCTGTGTTCTCTCACGGGCTTTTTTCTGTGTCGGCCCGGCAGACCATTGGATGGCGTAGCCTACGTTTAGTCCTTTCTGGAAATACCCTCACGGGCACATCAGACGTGTGCTTCGGTAAATATCTCTACCCAGCCACGCTGACAGTCAAGACTAACACTCCACTCTCCACAGGGGTGTGAAGTCAAGAAGGGAATTGGTTATAAGAACGCTGAAAACACCCACGATAGGCAGGGTTTGAAGAGTTTATGGAAGAGACTGACTCATCTCCTATCCTCAAGTCCCAGGTCCCCTTTCCCATTTTTGAATCCCAGGGTCAACAGTGTCACTATGTCTCACTGGTTCTTGCTTCTTTCCTGTGTATGAACCCAGCACCCAGAGACCTTAAAAGGCCTCTTGGACCAGAGAGCTCAGACCCGGGACTGTAGAGCTACACCGGAGTGAATACATGACAAAGTACGCAGGGTAACTCATCAGTATATGCATTTTTCAATTTCTTACTAGAAATATTGTAAACTTAAATTATTTGATTGAGTGAGGACCAGGGGGTGTTGTTCGAGTAGCTAAATTAATAGAAACGTTTCTTTCTTGGGTTTCCTGTAAGAGTGGGACAGAAGCTCTGTGGGAAAGCTCCCAGACTCTTTTCAGTATGTTGTTGGGTTTGTGGAGAACTGTCATCAGGAAAGCGCAGCTCACGGTACGAAGAGACAAAATGGAGTGAGGATGGCGTGTTTTCAGATGTGGTTCATCCCAGGCTTAGGCCACTTTGTAGATAGGATTAATGATTCCCCAATCACCCCGCTCCCCAGACAGAATTTTAAAAGATGGTTTATTCAGACCTAGAAGTTAACTAGTAACAACACAGTGGGCTCCCTGAGGGATCTCAGAGAGCACTTCCCCCAGAGCTGACTTGGTCCCTGCATTCAGCTGGAAAGACAAGGATTTGCTCTAACATATCATTTATTCTGTGGCTAAACTGTTGCCTCTGGCAGTTCCTAATCTACTTTATGCTACATTGTATGTGCCTGTTCTAGACATCCCATACAAACAGAATCATATAGTGTGTGGCATTTTGAAATTATCATATTCTCCTTGGAATAATACTTTCTAGGTTCCTTTGTGGTATAGCATATGTGAGCACTTCCTATTTATAGTGGAAAATACTGTCTTATGCACAAATTCCATAACTATTCGAACATCCATCAGTAGATACTTTCTCTACTAGTAGATACATGTTTCTAGTAGATACATGTTTCTACTTTCTCATTGTTGTGAATAGCACCACTATAAACCTTGACACCTGCACTTTTCTGTGTTCATAGGTTTTTAGTTCTCTGGAGTCAATCCTTAGCAGGGGAGTTGTTGGTAACTGTACTTGAGGACCTACCTACCTACCAGCTTCTCGCCCTTCTCCTGAAGTGGCGGCACACTTTGACATCCGCACCAGGAGTGCCCCCAGCCTGGGCAACACTTGAGGTTGTAGAGATTGGTGCAGCTCTGTGACAGGCTCCTGCCCCAGTGCCAGTTGTCTGTAAGGTGGGTTTTGATTTCTCACTATCTGGCTCTCGGGTTACTGATTTGTTGGCTCCGCTCCCCTTTACTCTGCTGGAAATAGAGGTTGGAAAGGACAAGGGAGAAAGCAGGCTGGTTAATGTAGATACATATTAACACTTGTTTACAGGTTGCTAGAAAAGCCTAAGTCAGGAAAGGCTGCATTCATGAGCTTAAGTAATCCTTTAGATTCATGGCTAACAAACCTGTAGGACTGTAGGTGTATCTTTGGAGATTATGATACTTTGTAAATGTTGTTTTCATTTGTGGATCTGCTAAAATGTAAAACCCAACAGTAGCTAAGGACATATTATTAGGACTGCCATTGTATGGGGAAACTGCAAAATGTTAATACTGAGATGTGAAGAAAGTCTGCCGAGGGCACAGCATGTAAAACATCTCCATGGACTGGGGTGTGGTGTTTTCTAGCCGCCTCTTGTATCAGGTATTAGTAAGGGTTGCTAGCCAGTACTTTGGTGGTGTTTCTGCATAAGGGTGGTTAGAAGCAGGCAGCTTCCTATAAGGCCCCAGATGGAACATAAAGTGACCTGTTGTAAGTCAGAATACTTCTGAGTATCATTTTCCAGCCTTTTAGAACTCACTGACGTTTCTATTGTCTTAAATTTAATATGCATATAGTAAGTACTACTTATTTTAATAGTTAAACCACAACTTTCATCACATCAAATAAAAATAGCCATTTCTCTAACATCGCAAATGCTCTTTCTGTAGAACAGATGTTTAATTTCTTTTCACATTATCTATTCACTTAATTGATCTAGACGTCCTAAGATAGATGCTGTCTGGCCTCTCAGATTGTACGCAATGCAGTGCACAAAGCAGCGTTACTGAGATGTGTCGTAAGAAGTCAGGTGCACAGGAAACTGGACCACACAAGGATGCTTTGAGTGTTCTGAAGGCAGGGTGTGTAATAGCCCCTAAATCACCGAGGGTGACAGTTTTACAGCCAGCAGTTTGACACTTCCTGCATGACTCTGGCCAAGATGCCCACTTACTCTCTCTGAGCATCATTAAGGGACTGTGCCTGGTAGGATCATCATGCAGAATGAGATGAGTTTTGAGAGACGCTGTTGTGTGGTGGAGAAGAAGTCAGGCTTTGTTATCCCACCACCTGTGGCCTGGGGCCCCTCCGTAGGTGTCTAGGACTTGGTGATCTCATATGTAGTAAACGGTAACTGTAGTCACAGTGGACCAGAGAACTCTTGGGCTGTGTCTTAGACAGGTTTTCTATTCCTGCATAAAACATCATGACCAAGAAGCAAGCTGGGGAGGAAAGGGTTTATTCAGCTTACACTTCCATATCGCTGTTCATCACCAAAGGAAGTCAGAACTGGAACCCAAGCAGGTCAGGGAGCAGGAGCTGATGCAGAGGTCATGGAGGGATGTTACTTACTGGCTTGCTTCCCCTGGCTTGCTCAGCCTGCTTTCTTATAGAATCCAGGTCTACCAGCCCAGGGATGGCACCACCCACAATGGGCGGGGCCCTCCCCTCTTGATCACTAGTTGAGAAAATGCCTTACAGCTGGATCTCATGGAGGCATTTCCTCAACTGGGGCTCCTTTCTCTGATAACTCCAGCTTGTGTCAAGTTGACACAAAACCAGCCATTATAGGTTGTTCCTGGTCTTTTACATCTATGGACATTGGGGTACTGGGGACTGAACAAACAAAAAGGAATGTATCTAAAGCAACAGAGCTAAACAGGCCCATGTAATGTATTATAGTAGGTTAGTAAATGGGAAAACCAAAGAGGCAAAAAGATACAAAGGCAGTTCAGAAATGAAAACAAGAGGCTTTTGAGAATTGCTTCTGTGCTAGGGAGGTGGGAGCAAGCTTGCGTAGCATTGGCCAGGCCCTGGGCTTGATTCCCAGCACTGAGGAAAACATGAATCATTTATATTGGCTGTGATATTTTTAAGAGTCCTATGAAGATTGAAATTCATTTAGTTTTGGTTATTTCCTTGCCTATTTATCTATGCACAGAATGGTCTCATTCCGTGTTCTTGGTACATGTTGTTGATTTTCTGAAGAAAATGCCAGATAGATTTGATTTCTCAGCTAGGAGATTGGATCGGATAGAGAAAAGAACCAATGTGAATTAAAAGGAGGTGAGCAACCTGAAGGACAGGCCGCCTGCTGTCGGGAGGGGCGACCTGGGAGTGCTGGAAACACACCATTTTATTTATTGCCCGCCTTCAGGCTTACCTTTCTAGTCTCTAAAAATTGTAATAATTGTGTGGTTAATGGAAAAATAAAAAGAACAGTGACACATTTTGCCACCATACGGTCTCAAATGAAATATTGTAAAGATAGAATTGCGAGCCGCTGTTACTGATTGGGCAGAGACTCAGCCAGTCACGGTACAGATTTCAGAATGTTACAGTGTGGTGGCTCTGCAAGCATTTCATGAATGTGTCAGGACTCCCCAGGAAATTTATATATTCTGTTCAGAAAAACTTGAAAATTTTGCCAAGTTGGAAACCAAACTGAGAAATGTCCTATAGGTAAAACCATAGTTTTTTTGCAGCAATCTTCTCAGAAGGGTAGAAACCTTTGCATTTCTAGGGGACAGAAAAAAAATCTACAAATTAACTTGTAATTTGCCTAAATTGTAGTTAAGTAGTCAGTCAGAACAATGTATGCTCTCCTGAAGAGTTACATCCCCTTTGGGTAGACCAGTTCTACTGTTTTGGTTTAGTGTTGGGTAGCTGGCCAGCCATCTATCTATCCACCCATTTATTCGTCCGTCCATCCATCCATCCATCCATCCATACATACATACATACATCCATCCATCCATCCATATATCCATCCAACCATCCATCCACCTGTCCATCCTTTCACCCATTTATCCATCCATCCATCCATCCATCCATCCATCCATCCATCCATCCATATATCCATCCAACCATCCATCCACCTGTCCATCCATTCACCCATCTATCCATCCATCCATCCATCCATCCATCCATCCACCCACCCACCCACCCACCCACCCATCCATCCATCCATCCATCCATCCATCCATCCATCCATCCATATATCCATCCACCCATCCTTTATCTAACCTGTGTGTTTGGCTAATTTAATTAGGACTAACAAATAGCCATTGATACCAACAGGATTACTAAGAAGTTTACGACTTTCTGTTCATTCTTTAGTTCTCCCAAGGATGTAAGGTCTCCTGGGAGGCATTTTCTCTTGGGCTGCATCCTCTGAAAAATAGTGATTTAGCCTTCATATCCCTTGGGTTCTGTAGCCTTAGATTCAGCCAGCTGCAGACTGGAAACATTTTTAGAAGTATGATGAGCATTTATATGCCAGTGATAATGTGTGAACAGCGATCTGGATCTGTTTAAAGGATGCAGGGCAGTGGGTCTGGGCTGTGTGCAAACGCTGTGCTAGTGTCCATAAAGAATTTCTGCATCTGTGGACTTCAGTTCCAGGTGAGGGAGGTGTTCAGAACCAGTCCTCCTCACATGCCCTGGTGGCTCAGCATCTGTCTGCTGTGCACAAGGCCAGGGTTGAGTCCTGAGCACTGCAAAACAGAACCCAGCTTTTTTCTTCTCATCCTCCAGCTTCCCTTCCCCCACTTTCTTCTCACCTCATTTGCCTCTGCGTTCACTGAACTAAATGTCAGGTCCCTGCAGCTTCTTCTTGGTCCGAAATTGGAAGTTAGTACTCATTTATTTGGAGTATGTTTCTATGGTTCTCCATCAAACTCGGCTTTGCACATGATGGGCAGAGACTGTACCCGGAAGCTACATCCTCAGTCCTTCGTTTTGGCCTTTTAAGACAAGATCTCACTGCGTAGCACAGGTTAACCTCAAACTCAGAGTGCTCTAGCCTCTGCCTCCTGGGCATAACATTTTTTATACATTGCTTAGAAAGATGTATTCTAGAAAAGCAGAAAGCCTGAGGAGGGTGGGGCGTCTCAGATTTATAGATTTCAGACCCAGGCGACACCATCCACAAGAAACTTTCACAGATGTCTTTTTGAGTCTCCTTGAGGTTAAGGCTGGCATTGACTCTTTTTTATTTTTTTAAATCTCCCTGGAAGTCCATATTGCTTCCCTTGGCTTAGAATTGGAAAGTGGACCAATGTCAGGCAAGAAGGCGAGTGTTTTACATTCTTCTCGTTGTGCAGAACCTGGACGGTGGTTGTGCGCCTGCCGTGAATGTTGTCCTTAGGATACAGGAACTAATAAAGGTCTTAAAGTTCATCAAAGGTGAATGTTAGCCACAGCAGGTCTTGGGCAATTAATTACCAGAGGGCATCTGAGATGCCATTCTCCTCCTCAGAGAGAGAGACTCGGTGCCCTTCTGCTGTTGATGAAATGTTTGTGTTTAGACTATATGTTTTACATCCTTAGAGCCATACAATTAGAGAAAGGCTTCATGGTTTGTAGCACAAGATTTGTCCTCAAACTCAAAAATCCATCCCCCTCTGTGGCTCCAACCACTGGGCCCTCCTTAAGTTGGGGGAGTTGAGCCTCACTGGACAGCATGTTCTGTTTGTAAGCATCGTTAACTCTAGTTTTCAGTCAAAGACTAAAACGGTCTTGTCTTGCCTTTGATTTTTGCCAGAGTGTGTATCAGCCAAGCGCTAATCTCTCTTCCAGAAGCAACCATTGCTTTGTCTGACCTAACAGTTGTGTTTTGAAGCCTAGTGCTGTAGAATCCTTTGGCTGTTTCTGAAAGGATGTGAATGAAAAAATGGCTGTTCAAACCAATTTTGGGTTGGCCCTGTTTGCCTTAAATTTCTGTAATACCTGCACTCAGGAGGCCGAGGCAGGAAGCTTTTGAGTTTAGGGCCAGTCTAGGTTACTTAGTACATTCCAAGCCAGGAAAAAGAAGACAATAAACAAAACGATTTACGTTCTTGCTTGTTATTTTTTTTAAAGGCAAGAATAAACTTGGACATATGAAAAGATACAGGAGCCAATGATAGTAGAGACACTTACTTTGGCATTCTAAACCATATTGGTACAACATGGATGAACTTCAGAACCACCATACCAAAGACTGGGAGAACAAAGACCATGTGCTGTGTAACCCAGAAACTGTCTGTCTGTGGAAATAGAAAACAGCTCAGCTGTTGTCAGGAAGAGCAATCAGCCGATGAGCGTAGGAGACTTGGGAAGAGAGTAGATCCAGAGTTCTGAAGAGGCTGTCACAGTGGGTCATCATGTGTTTGTGCATTTCTTATCTGAGGGAAGAAATTTTCAAGAAGCCAGAGGAGCGAGGTGCTCTCGAGTGCGATACACACCAGTTGTTCTAGGAGTCAGAAACCGATGAAGATGGAACACCATACCTGCTCGCCTTGTTAACGGTGGGGGCTGAGAAGGAAGTAGGAAGACACAGGCGACACTTTCCTCAGATTTTTGGAGGGATCTTCATCATCAAGATTTCAGAGGTGAACCTGGAGGTGTCAAGAATTTTCTCCATATCCCCCGCCCCAAAGCATCAGGACCATTCGGTAGAGGATGTGGCATAAAATCAGTGCCAGGGTCATTAGTCAAGCTGACATTCCTTTCGTGTTTCCCACGTCTCAGGATTCTACATGCAGAAGTTTCTGATGCTCTGGCTGATCTTCATGAAATCTGCTTCGTGACTGATTCACTGATCAAGGGTCAAATGAAGAAAAAGGACAGTAGTTTTCTGCTCCCTGCTGAGGACTTGACTTGGTATACAAATGTGTTTTCTTGTGTGGTGTCTGCTGAGAAGTCGTGTGTGGATGAACGGTGAGGACTTGGGTAGCACAGGCCTTACTGTTACTGCCTTGCAGCCAGTTCTTGAAAACAGGAAGTGAGGTAGGGAGATGGCTTAGCAGGCGAAGGTGCTTGCCATCAAGTCTGAAGACCCAAGTTCAGTTCCCTGGAACCCATGTGGTGTAGGTTTTTTTTTTTTTTTTTATTAGATTCACTGGGTCTAGGACTGGAATTTTATTTTCTCCTAGATGGTATATAGGAGAAGAAATTGGAAAGTAATTCTCTATATTATAAAGTACAGATGACTCACAGGTTTGTGTTTCAGTGCTGCAGGTGGAGACATGGACCTTCCAAATATTATGTTAGTGCTCCGTCCTTAAGCTGTACCGCAACGTGACGGTTTTGTCATCTCCCCACAGAAAATGACTTTACCTTGTTGGCAGCTGAGGCCAGTGTTTACAGAGAGGTCCTGAAAGTTCCACGAAGTGTTTATTGAGCTTCTATTTAGTGAGGGCTGCTGTATATACATGTGGCTGGGGACGACAAAGAAAGGGCCTGTCTTTCTGGAGTTTATCTGGATGGAAGTGTGCCAGCCATGCAGAGGCACAGCCTTTGGTTGCTATGGGAATGGGTCCCAGGATCTTGGCATGTGTCCTGGTTTAATGTGGGGTTCTCAGTACCAGGAAAGCTGGGGAGGGGCTGCATTTCCCCAAACTGAATCTCAAAGGTGAGTTAGGATAACCTGGGGATCCCAGCAGGGGTCGAGGTGGAAGCAGACCATAGGCCTTGACTGTGGTCACAGCTAGCAGCAGTTTGGGTCAGACACTGTCAATAAATAATACTGTTAAATCCTCACAGTGGTCCCCTGGGGTCTCTGCTGCTAACCTGTTGAAGAACTCAGCCTTCGGGAATATCCAAAACTAATTACAGATCTCCATGAATTCAGCATGGTTTGGAATTTTCTGTTTTAGTAATTTGGTGAATTATTTAAAACATGGTTTTGTGAGTTTTATTACAGCCAGACCGTATTTCGTGTAAGATTTACTGTTTTGAGCATTTGCAGATGTACGGACGATGGGTAATTCTATTCTTAGTGGTCACCGTCCCCATCCGGAACTTTCTTCTCTGTTTTTGAAGCAATGCCACTCCAACTCCCCACGCCCACACACCGACTGCGCCATTCTGTTTCTGTCTGTATACACTTGGCTCGTTGGGGACCTCATGTAACTGCAAAGCTTGCTGCTTTATGACTTGGGTTTTGTTTTGTTTTCCCACCCAGTCAAGTGTTCATCCATGTGCAAACTGCCCTTATTTTCTGGGGCTGATTATTTTAATTTGTGCTTACACCATGGTTTATATGTCCATCCGTCCATCTTCCTGTCCATCTGTCTGTCCACCCATCCATCCATGTGCACACACTTGGGTCAAGTCTTTCGATTGGTTATTACAAATTATGCTGCTGTAAACTCACGTCTGTAGATCCCTGTTTTAGCTCCTGCCTTCTTTGGTTCATTTTGGGAGTTTACCCGGACGTGGAGTACTAAGACAAACAAGAATTCTGTGTCTATTTTATTTTATTTTTTGAGGACTTTTCAGAGGGGTTTCCTTAGTGGCTATCACATTTTTACATTCTCACCAACAGTGCACAAGAATTCTAGCTCTTCCACGTGTTCAGCACTGAGCATTGGTGTGGTGTGTGGATACACATACATATATACATGCACACACAGGTCCATACATGCAGGTCATATGAGAAGAATGCATGACTGTGAAGGTGAGTCTCTGGATCTGTCAGAGGAGGGTGGTGATTGTTGTCCTGTGAAGCCCATAGTTGCTGAGTGTCCTCAGAATCAAAGACCTGATCCGTTCTCTCTGTAAACAGTGGGCATCTTGGGGCAGGGCAGCTGGATCCTAGTAGATCTTCCATCCCAGAGAAGGCTGATAGATCCTCCAGGTTCCTGCTGGTTATGTTCAGTGTTTCCAGGATCAGCTGGACGACTGTCGAATTGAGTTGATCTCATCACCTCTCGGTGATGCTAAGAGGCCAGTGAGCAAACACAAGCAGAGCCAGGGCCTCAGAGGGACGCCTCCCCTTCCTACGGACGGCGCCTCGGGCTAGCACTGGGGGAGTAGTGAGGGCTGGGACTGCCCAGTTCAGCTTCAGCTGCAGGTAGCTTTTGCCTGACCTTCTCCTTTGTGGTACCGTGGTGCTTAAAAGACATACTTGATGGCCCCCTTGCCTATGTATTCCAGCTGCCCGGAAAAGGGTATTTCTAAGTGCAGAGTGTGGAACAATGGAGCGCATCACCAAACAGAACTGATAAGGTAGAAGCAAAGTTCAGAACCCTGATAAAACCCGTACTTGAAAATGGCAGTTCAGACTAGCTCCCAGCCAGGTTCCTGTCTGGAGCACATGACCACAACACCCCACGGAGAGGACCATGACAACCTATCATGTAACAACCGGTCATGTGGCAGAGCCTAAGAGTTCTCCATACTAATGAGGCATCTAGGGGTTCCAAGTATTCAGCCAAAAAGCATCTCTTCCTGCAGAAGGTGTTAATCTCTGGTTCTCCCTGAGTGTATTGTATGCATCTTCATCTGCTATGAATAAACAGTTTGGACAAGCGAGTACTGTCTCCTTCATCAAGGGCCAGAGGGTGGGGAGCTTCATCATACAGAGCCTTGACTATGTCTTCCATAGACCCCTCTTCCAGCCCCTCTGCACTCCGAGTCACCCACCCACCCACTGTGTGGTCCCTGGAGTCTGAACCCAGGTTCGGAGTCTTGACTGAAGGTGCATTTGTACACCGAGCCACCTCACTGTCCCACGCACATGTGAGCTTTAAAGAGCTATTAGTCTGATGAGGTGATACACACCTGAATCCCAGCGCTGGGGAAACGGAAGTAGGATTGTGAGTTCAAGGCCACCCTCGGGACATAGTGAGGTTCTATCTCAAGAGAGCCCCACTACCAATAAACAAAAAAGGCGGAAAGAAGGCTGTCTGTCAGGGTATTTACCCATTTTGAACCGGATTAACGTGTGGGCTTATTCTTGCCACTGAGTTGAACTCCATCTGAATTTTGCTTTTCTACCTTTTTTCCTTTCTGAAGGAGAGCCTCACTGTGTGTTCCATGTGTCCAGAATCCTCCAGCACCACCTTCCAGATGTTGGGATCACAGTTGTGCACCATAGTTGTGACCGTGATGTCAGTTTGATGCTGAGGTTTTTATGTTTTCTCTTTTTGAGACAGGGTCTCACTGTGTAGGTCTGGCTGTCCTGGCATTTGCTATGTAGAATGGGCTGAGCCTGAACTCCCAGGTATCTACCTGCCTCTCTTTCCCAAGTGCAGGGATTCGAGGCATATACCACCATGCTCAGCCCTTACGTGGAAGTCAGTAATGGATCTTGACATGAGTTAGTGTACCCTGTCGGATCCAGCTTCATTCACGGCACAGTATGCAGTGTGCAGTTTTGTGCCCCATTTTAATAAATGGCACTGCCTCTTCCCCATTGTTGGAACCTCACCAACTATGAGTTGACCTGTATAAGTGATGGCTGGAGTTCACTGCAAACTTGATAGTCTGGAATCACCTGGAAGCCTGCCTGTGGATGTCTTGATGACATTCCTTGATGCGGGATAGCCTATCTTAATTGTGGGATTGTTGCCTGGCTGGAACCCTGGATTACTTTTGTGTTTTCTGATTGTGGGTGTGTTGTGAACAACTGCTGTAAGCTCTTGCCTCCGTAATAGACTGTACCTTAAACTATGAGCTAAAACAAACCTTTTCTACCATAGGTTGCTAATGATTAGAGTATTTCATTATAAGCAACAGGAAAAGAAGCTATCTGTTATAGATTGTCCTGCAGAGTGCTTTATTTAATAGACAAAATTGATAGACGGGGTGTTAAGGCTGTCTTATACCTCATAAATTGTACTCATTTTATAGTTGAGGGAAAAGAGACTTTTAACTGGACAAAAAGAAGGAAATGTAGATTGCATTTTGATGTTAATTCCTCTTCCCCAAGGAGGGCTGCCTAATCTCATACTCAGGTGACTTCATTAGAAGCTTCTTCCCATTTTAATTAGTAAAATAAAGGCGAGAGCCGGTGATTGGGGGGGAGGGAAGGTAGAGAGAGGGTGGAGGGAGAGGGTAGAGAGGGGAACAGACAAGAGGATCAGGATGGCGCTCAAGGACGAGCTGGGTCCAGGTGGACTTAACTGGCGTTAGGTAGCTACGAACATGTTAAGGATTTTATAGGTCTAATATCTCATATAGAAGGGCAGTTTGTATCTTTGTCCGTTGGATGTAATCTTATTGTGTAGAGGGTTTGTGGATTGCGAATTTAATATATAAACCTGTATGAGAAACTATCAGCCTTAGAATCATGTTTGTGCTGGGCGGGGCGGTAATTCCACCCAGGACGGAGGCAGTCATGTGGACAGAGTGAGTTTGAAATCAGATTTAATTGTGATAGTTGAGTGATATAGTTTGAAATCAGGTAGTCTGGTCTCAAAAAATAGCTTTGCCCCTTTGGAGCCTTTTATGGTCACATATGCATTTTCAGATTTTTTACAATTTCTGTTGTAGAGATTGTGTGGAATTTTATAGATCACACTGAGTAATACAAACATCTTAACTGTTAGGTTTTATACCCATAATCTTTTGTTTCATCTCTATTGAATTCCTTGGTTTAAATTTATGTTTTATTTTTTTTTTAACTGCTTTTGCCAACAGGACTTTTTTTTTGATTGCTTTACAGATAAGTTGCTGTATAGAAAGGCTATTGATTTTTCATGTGCTGGTTTTATATACTGCAGCCTTGCAGCAGGGTTTATTCATTCTAACAGTTTGGGCTATGGTCTTTGTACAGTTCTCTCTGCATGCCATTCTGCAAGCTGGGACAGTATCACTTTTCTGAACCAATGTTCCCTCCTTCCTTCCTTCCTTCCTTCCTCCCTTCCTTCCTCCCTCCCTCCCTCCCTCCCTCCCTCCCTCCCTTCCTTCCTTCCTTCCTCCTCTGATTCTTGAGACAGGTGCTTATATGACCCAGGTTGACTTTGAACCCACTATGTAGCCAAGGATAACCCTGAACTCCTGATCGTCTTGATCCCCCACTAAGTGTTGAGAGTGTAGATTTGTACTGCCACACCTGGCTGATTCCGTAATTCTTGTTGCTTCCCGAACTGTTTTAGGATGGACTTTGATTATTATGGTGGTGTCATGGAAGATAGGCACCCCTGCCTTGTTCCTGGTCTCAGAGGGGTAGCCTGTGACTGTTAACTATTGACTTCATGGCTTGTTATGCATGGCTTTTATAATGTTAGCGATCGATGTTCTTGGATGTCATACTTAATGAGGCTTTTCTCCTGGATGTTGAATTTCACCCAAGCCCTTCTCTGCATCTGTTGTAATGAATGGGTGAATGACATCATCCTTCACTGCCAGGGATATGTTCTCATCAAGACTTGAGGTTTTCTTCTCAAAGGTCTCTGTGAGTCTTCAGGTCACCCCTCGGGACCTGTTTCCTGCTGAGCTCCTTCACACACATACACACAATCTACCACAGGCCACATTGATGGCCTTCCTTACCTCCAGCCATGCTTCGGTCACAAGTCCCATAATGCATTGTCTCACCCTGGAGCTTTGGCAACCTCCAATGCTGCCAGCCTTTGATCTGCAGCCACCACTGGGCTCCAGTGTCTAAGAGTGGGCTCTACGCCTACCTCGCCTCACCCACCTCTCATTAGCCAGGGTCTCTGCCTCAGAATGTTGGAATTCCCAGCTGTTTCCTGTGAAGGCTGTCCTGGTGCCTCTTCTGACACTGCCCACACTGTCTGAGTCACATACCCTTCTCTTTACTGGAGAGAATGGGTTTGCCAGCCACTGTCCTTGCACCACTGTGTTTAGCCGAATAACCACCTAGGCACGAGGAACCTAGCAAGCATTTGGTGTGTGGCTAAACAAGGAAATGAACAGCTCACTCATCTGAAGTTTGTTGTTGCTAAATGATGAAGAAAACAAGCAAACCAGAGGAACCTTACTTCAACAGTGAAGGAAGCAGCGCTCCCTCCTAAGCTGTTTGCTAGAATGACAGCAGTCTTGGCTTTCTTTGCAGGCATCCTTACTGCCTGTGGCTCCCAGCTGCTTACTGTCTACTTACTGCCAGGGCCGCTGAGGTGGGGGTTGTTGCCAGCTCTCTAGGTTCTCTTGCATCAGGATACTTGGTCTAAGAGGGACCATTGGGACTCATGGAGAGACTGTCATATCATTGGAGTCCTGAAGAGTTTTGGGGAAAGAAATGAGCCCACCAACTTTGACAGATTGGGGGGAGGGGGAAACGATGTCAAGCTCTGTTTTTGCTTTGTAAGTGAAATTTAAATATAATTTTATAGGTCACACTATAGGACACGCACGCCTGTCTACTTCGCCAGATATTGAACCAATGAAAAGGCTGTCTTTGTTGGATGGGCAGGTAGCTGCTCAACTTGTTACTTGTGATCATTGTCCTTAGAGTGTGACTTCTGTCCTTCAGACTGCTGCCATTACAGCGGACAGGCCAGGCCAGCGGGAGATAGGGGGACAGCATGCACAGGTCTGGGGCAGCAGGTGAGAGGAGCATCATAGCAGTCTGGTCTTTCATGGTGCGAGGGAGCCCACCTCAGCACAGGCGACTGCGGGCTCACCTCTGAATGTGGGTCTTCGTGGTTTGGGGCCTGCTGCACCATTGAGGACAGGTCCCATGGGCTGGGAAACTGGGGGAGACCTCCTAAGGGCTGAGAACCATCAGAGGGGAAGCTGGATAATGTCAGGGACAAAGACGCTGTCTAAGGCCCCACTGAATTATCATCATGGTGGGAAGCGTACCAGCAGGCAGACATGGTGCTGGAGAAAGCAGTGCTATATCCAGATCAGTGTGGGGGAGGGGAGCGAGAGAATGAGAGGGGTGGTGGCTGACTCTGGGCCTGGCTTGAGTGTTTGAAACCCAAAGCCCACCCCCAGGGACAGCCTCCAGGGCCACACCTACTCCAATAAGGCCACGCCTCCTAATGCCACTGTAAGCATTCAAACTAGTGCCTCTGGGGAGTGGGCAATTTTATTGTGCCATCTCAAAAGACTGGAAGAGTCTCCTGTAAGCTGCTCACTTCGGGATTTCTCTCTTACAGAACCATGACGATTTTCCTACTTTACTAGTACATTACTAGTGAACAGTTACCAGTAGATTAACCCTGTAACCATTAGTGTCTTAGTTTCTTCCCTGTGGGGCTGATAAAACACCCTGACTAAAGCAACTTAATGGAGAAAGGGCTTGCTCTGGCTCACGGTCTGTTATGGCAGGGGAGTCCTGGTGCAGGAGCATGAGGCAGTTGTCACAGTGCACGCAGTCAGGAATCTCTGAAGGATGCTGACACCCAGTCAGCTCTCTCCTTTGCGTGCAGCAGCAGCCCAGGGAATGTTGCAACCCTATTCAGGAGGGGAATCTTCTCACCTAATCAACATAACCCTCAGGTGTGCCCCCTGGGCTGGGGGCTTGTTTCACAGCCGATCCTACAGCCCTCCTACAGCCCAGCAAGTTTAGAATCAGTATTAACTGTCACAGTTGGTAAACTGTTTATTTACACTGTGAATCAAGTCCGGTTGGGGTGATGTGAGCATTTGGTGGAAAGAGGGATTTTAAAGAGCAATTCTCTTATCTCAGCTCTTGCCCGGCACGTGCAAGCTCTTGGGTCTAGTCTAACGCAGGACACCCCCACTGTATCTCACAGTCAGGCACAGGAGATCCCCTGTTAGTTTAGGATAGGCTTTAGTGTAAGGGTCAAGAGAAAGAGAAGTAAGGCATACTGAGACCATGGGTGTGGGCTTTTCAAAGTCCCAGAGAGCAGAACAGGCCATTGAGATGACTCACTGGGAAAAGGCACCGGCTGCCAGGACTGAGGATGGTGGAAGGAGCGATCTGTCACATGCAAGTTGTCTTCTGGCCTCTGCCACATGTTCTGTGTCACAGATGCACAGACACGCACATACACACACATGCACTCACGCGAGCACACACACAATTATTTGATTATATTTCCTTTTTTTTGAGGGGAAAGTAAGCAAAACATACGAAACATACAAAAAAACAGATATGGGCTCCTCTAGGGAGGGGCATCTGGCTTTATTCATTTTCGAGCTCTCTTGCTTTATCTACTACCTTATGTGGTTTGGAGTTGCTCACCTCCAAACAGCATAATACCAGCAGTTTCCACCCTTGTTGTTTGTTTCTTTACCTCGATGCAGAAATGACATGTGGAATAGAAACATGACAACTCCACGTTTGGATTTGCCCTGTGAGATTTCCTCTCACGATGCTGAGCAGTGGAATCAACCACAGCTTCCGGTGAGCTTCATGGCCACTAACGACACAGGTGACGCTCCGAGGCCAAGGGTCATGGTAGTGGGATGCCAGGGTGGAGTTGAATGAGGAGCAAGCTTATCCTGTTTCCTTCGGTGTCCATCAGAATGTTTCTGGCTGCGGGGAGCCAGCTCTATCTCACCTAATACAGCACTTGGGGGAGAGTGCTAGGGTGCCTCTGCTGTAATCTCTCACCGCGCAAAGATGGGAGGCGCAGGCAAAGCAGTGCAGGTGGAGGGTCTCAGATTGGAACGATGGGGAGGAATCAGGAGCAGACAAGGAGGCACGGGAAGCAAGCCCATGCTGTGTTTATTAGAAGGCGCTGACACCGAGGAATGTTCTTTGGCAGGATTTGGCCCTTCCTACTCACTGCTTGCTCCTAGGTCATAGAGGAAAGAGCAGGTGTCCACTAAACACATGTGCGTGCCTCGGGCAGAATAACAGCAAAAAGTGTATTGACCTCAGTCACGGAGGCTTGGCAGTCCAAGACGGAGGAGCATGGTGTAGACTCTAGATCCGAGAGAATGGAGGTCCGTCCGAGTCGATGGCTTTCGTGCTGCATCCTAATGTGGTGGGAGAGAGAAAGATGGAAGAAAGTGAGAAGAAGCCAAGCTTACATTCTCAGTAATGAGATCACTTCTACAACTAGTCTGTTTATGAGGGCGGATCTCTCGGTGTAGGGATCAGTTAAGTTGCAGTGTGAGGTCTGAACGGGCTCTCTATTAGCTACTTCTGTCCTGTGACAGACACCCGACAGGAGCACTGAGAGGGAGGGAGGACTTAATTCTGTTTCACAGTTTCAAGGGGTAGGAAGCCATGATGGTAAGACTGACTGCTGTCTTGGGAGAAGCATGATCACAACATAGAGGTAGATGAGAAACAGAAAGCTTGGACCAGAATAGGAAACAGATACCACCTTCAGAGTCTGCCCCCATAACCCGTTTCTGCTAATATGACCTCATTCCCCAGTGCCACCAACTAGGGATTAAGAGTTCAGACAGGGACCTGTGGGGGACAGTTCATAGTCAGAGTCTACCAGGGACCTTGAAACCACAGTGACCATGTAACTGATGTCTTAGAGCATCCCCAGGGGGTTATGCACAGCCAGCACCTGAATGGTGCCTGCAAACCCACCAAGTCACAGTTAAACTCACCAATGGAACGTGCTGGCTGCTCAGGGCCCCTGTGAAAGCTCTGGGTATGCGTCTTTATGGGGACAAAGAATTGTGTTGTCTGCGAGCCCCTCCCCCTCCCAACACAGAGCTGCTGGGGCAGGTCCTGGGAGTCCTGTGGTAGTTTTCTTCCCTGTAACTTTCTCTTAATGGAGTTCTGTTCCAATTCCCTCTTTCCCGGGTTCCCTGCGGTTAGGGCTCCACTCACTCTTTGAATCAAAAGAGTGAGGGAATGTGGCATATTGATTGGCTGCCAGAAGCTTTAGGTTTGAGCACAATGTCCCCCCAGGGTAGGCTAGAGACCTCTCCTGCTAAGAAGTGACTATAGAGCCACCTCTTCCAGACCAAGACATACGTAGCGTAGCGGGAGGTGGGGGAGGTGGGGGTGGAAGAGGGGGAGGGGGTGGGAGAGGGGGTTACCTAGGAGTTAACTACTGGCTACGCTCATTGGTGTTGTGTCATTGTACGCTATCGCTAAACGCCTCTTTGGTAAGGTCTGTGCCAAGAGTTGTGACAGGCTCTTCGAGAAGACATGGTCCACTTGTCAGTTCCAGTGGAGGAAGGCAGTTAAGCGTGACAACAGGAGGTGCTTTGGCTTACAGTGGAGTGGTGTTGTGGGGATCTGAGCTGCCTGGTTGCACAGGGCAGGGAAGGTCCCATTCCGGACCCTTGTCTTTTACGGTAGTAAGGCACTCACTCTGCTGTTACCTCCCCTGAACCGTGGACTTCTTTGACTCTTGGATGGAAACAAAGCAGAAAGCTGATCTCTCAAACCAGAGACACATTTAACAGAAAAAGCAAAGCAAAGGAAAACCCTCTGAAGTGAGGAAGTGCAGGGGAAACAGTTGGACTCTGGCTGTGTGCTGTCCCCTCCCTCTTGGGCATTTCTGTGTCAGTAGCACCGGCAGCCTGAGCCTGTGAGTTCGCTGGCACACAGCCAGAGTCCGGCCAGTCTGCCTCCAGCAAGCGGAGGCATTGCTTTTGGTCCAGTGACCTTCCGAGTGCCTCCAAGATTAAGGCCATCCATCTGGAAATGCTTTCATTGCCCTGAATGCTGAGGGCAGGAGGGAGTCATGGGCTCCATGGTGACTTCTGTCTCATTGGCGCAAGCCTTAGGTGGCCTTGGCTGGTGGCTGCTTCGGTTTTTTTTCCTCCTGTCACGGAGGCAAGTGGAGGATGGGGTGAACTGTGGGTAATCTAGACAAGCCCCTGGACAACGTTAAGTGGCGCCTTTTCAAGATTCTTTAAGGTCATATGAGGTGAAGGAAAAAAGGGACAGAGCCCGTACCTGTTCTGAGCTTTAGTGATAAAGACTTAAGTGGACATTACCTGCCCGCTCCTGTCCCTCATACCATACCTGCCTGAACCCTGTCTTCTTCAGAGACAGCAAGAAGAGTTTCTTTAGGTTTAAAGCCTACCTTTGAAATCCCCATTTTCTTCCCAATTTCTCTACAGGAATGTAGTTTAACCCGATAGCCCAGATAAGGAAAGCCTGGAACCATGGCATGCTTTTATGAAATTGACATATTTTTTCAAATACACAATTATTCATCTTATCCAGTTACCCAGTTTCACTTCCAACGCTTGAACATTTAACTTCCGTCACTGAATATTTAAATGGAGCCATAGTACGTAGCTCAGAGAGTGCTGAATCCCAGATCCTCAGATGAGCCCCCACCCCTTCTCTGAGCTGCTTGTGGCAGGCAAGGAGGGAGTCCTGACAGTCTGGAGACTGAACCACTTTGCCCCCTGGAATTAGAAACCCAAATGCATTTGACTGTAGAAACCTTGTAAATTGTGATAAAGAGAAAGCTGCGTTGTATGGCCTATATGATCAGATGGGATGGCCTACCCTACGATAAGGAATAAACAGAAATTTAAAAAACCCATACCATCCTATATGTAGGGTCTTTCTTTTATGGAAACAGATAATTTATTTGGAATACAGCTAGTTCTCAGAGTGTGGGGTACGAACACATTGGCTTCCGGCCCTGCAGTAACACCGACGATGGAAGGTGAGGGCTCCTCTGAGGAGGCGCAGGGGATGGATTGAGTGTGTTTGAGGTGATCATGAGTGTGTTGACACTGAGATAGTCCTCATCTGGATGTGTCTGAGCTGCACGCGTCTGCTGTCCCCACAGCGGACACAGCTTGGTGGCAGAAGCTGAGCAACCCAGTATCTGGACGGCACAGAATGGCCGTATGCTATTTGCCAAGAAACAGGAAACCCCGAAAATGAAATGTGAAGCTTTGCACTCAGCTTCCCGCAGGGAGGGGTGCAGCAGGCATTAATTGTTACTCCTGCTTCTGCTGTTTTTCATGTCACGTGCTTTGACACGTAAAAGAATTAATTGCAAGGTCCACCCAGATGCACATTTACAAAATCAGCACACAAATCATTAACTTTGATCAATAGGTTGATTATTACTAGTTAAAATAAAAGGCCTGGGCGTGGTAGCTCAGACCTGTAATCCCAGCCCGTGGGAGGCTGAGGCCAGCCTAAAATACATGCTGAGTTTCAGGGGCAGAATGTGGTACACAGTTAACCTTGTCTTTGAAATAAAAAGTGAATATTGTTATTAGCTTAGTAATTATCAGCATTTTAAAAGTCGTTTGTAGAACAACATGCTGTTACTGTCACAACATAAACAGACCTGTAGATAGCATAATTAAACCCAACAATATAACATTTCAGTAATTTCAATACTTACTGCTCTGAGACAGTTTCCATAGCATCCCCCCCCCCGTGTATGTGTGTGTGTGTGTGTGTGTGTGTGTGTGTGTGTGTGCGTGCATCTATCTATTTATGTCTATCTCTAACATCTATGTATCTGTTATCAATCATCTATATCTATCTATATTTCTCTTTGTCATTTATCAATCAATCTATATCTATCATCTGTCTATCATCTGTCCTCTCTATCTTGGTGTTTTTGAGACAGCATCTAGTATGTAGCCTAGGCCGATCTAGAACTTGCCATAGAACCCAGACTGGCCCCAAAGATCCTCCTGGATCAGCTTCTTAAGTGGTGGGATGACCTCGAGCCTCTACACCGGATGCAGTCTGTCTTGATCCCAGTGGCACTGGTAGCCACGGCTGGTATGAAACATCCCATGGGGAAACCATGTGACCTCAGAATGATACATCTAAAGTATGCAGAACAAACAGTGTCATCCTCGTCCTCTGCCGCTGGTCACTCACCTGCTGGATGACGAGGACAGCAGAATCAGACTTAATTTTTTGCTCTAAAGCACTTTTCAGACTCTTCAGAGATACCCGGAGAAAGCAGAGAAGGAGCAGAATGCGGGGGACAGGAGGTAAGCAGTAGGCCAGTTGAGCTCTACAAGGTCCTGGGCACCAGAGAAAGGGCTCCTGTGTTAGAGACGGGAAGAGTTACTTAGGAGCCTCCTTCCTTGAGCTAATGAACACAAGGCAGAGCACGTTCGAACAGAGAGACTCCAACTCGGGATGATGTGTGTTCTGAAGGGAAAGTGGGCAGATGTGCAGCCGACCCCTACGCTGGAGGGATCAGCTACTTGAACCCAGAACCTGACAGAATCTGGCACATAAGGGGGCAGAGCCAAAGCAAAGTCAGATGCCAACCACAGAGGTGCTGGGGCCTCCTTCCTCCCCCTCTCAGACTACCTCCCACACTTGGTCCCCACTGACCAGATCTATCAGAAGCCTTTAGTCCTGGTAGCTAGGATTGTGATCCCCTGCAGCGGAGACAACACCCACAGGAGAGTGACTCTGAGAGAAGGCGTGGACTCGCGGTGGGGCAGCCTGTGGGCTAGAGGGGTAGCCCAGGGGTGGAGAGCTTGCCTAGCTTGCACGGGGCCCTCCGTTTTTGTTGTTTGTTTTTTGCTTTAGTAAGCACCACAGAGCCTCATCAGAACGGACCCTGGCTAGGGTGGGGTCTGGAGAGCTGCAGCCAGCGACGTGTTGTTTCAGTGACAGTGCCATGTGTGGATCAGAAAGCAGGCTGCTGACAGAGTGAAGGGTGGGTGGGGTGATCCGGAGCTAGGAGCAGATTTGTCCAAGAGGAAGGCGCCTCGGGCTAGGGACAGGTCGTGTGCCGCTCCACACTACTGGAGACCAGGGGACGAAGGGCTGAGATGGTCTCTAGGCTCTGGCCAATAGGTGACAGTGCTGGACTAACTCCATGCCTGCCCACTATACTCTTTTTTTTCTAGATTTATTTATTTGTTTTATATACACTGCGCACACCAGAAGAGAGTGTCAAATTCCATTAAAGATGGTTGTGAGCCACCATGTAGTTGCTGGGATTTGAACTCGGGACCTCTGGAAGAGCAGTCAGTGCTCTTAACCACTGAGCCATCTCCAGACCCTGCCCACTGTACTCTTACTGCTGGTCTGGAATCCCCACCCCGCAGCAAACAGTCCGACGGTTCCTGGTGGATGGCTGAGACATGAGACCTAAACTGTAGAATGCTCTTTTTGTTGACGTGCGTTAACTCACGGTGAGTGTTCATCTTTTCAGGTGCAGGAACTGCTTTCATTAGCTCGTTGCAAAGAAAACCTAGGAATTGGAACTACTTTTGGAACGTTTCCTTTTAATGACTTTTGGGTCGTTTGTCTGAACATAACATTTTGATGAACCATCGAAATGAATGTGGAAGGGTGGCTATTGCTCGGCAGTCCCCAGCCTCACTGACTTTCGTACGAGTTTCAGATGCGCTCTGAAGTGGTGTCCGCGGCCCAGTAAAGCTGGTCCCTATTTCTACTCCTTTAACATTCCTGGTTCTGATCGAAAATTGGTTACAGCTGTCTCTAGAGATTTCTCATTATGAGCAGGCAGAAATATTTCACTGTGAAGTTCATTCACCCCGGAGTCCAGCTTGTGGGCAACTGGATTTCACAATATTCCCATCTCGAATTCTTTCTTGTCGTTCCCTTCCTTCATAAGCATCTCTGGCAGTGGTCCCGTGATTTATAAGGCTTGCCATGGGGCCAGTAATTGAATTGTGGCCCTTGTTAGCTAATGGGGGTCAGAGCCTCAGCTCTGACTAATGCAGCTTGGTGCGTTGCTCGGGGATTCTGGGAAAGCTTTTGTTCGTTCCTGTGATGTTCACTTTCCACTCCAAAGCAGTAAACAGCAATGGCCTCGTTTGGCTCGTGAGCAACAAACAGTAAATCGTCAGTTTTCTAGTCCTGTTCAGATGGGAGTCCGAATCTAAGTTTGAATGTTTTTAAAGCAAATACTAGTATAATAAAAACATAAGCATCTTCAACCTAGAAAAGTAGTGGCAAGCGGTGCCCCCACTCCGTGCTACTTGGATGGCTGAGGCAGGGGGATTGCTGTTCAGATACAAGCTTAGTGAGACCCCGTCTCAGAGTAAAAGGGTAACGAGTGAAATAACAAGACAGCGTCACTGAGAACAGGGGCCGAGACAGCTCAGGGGTGGAGGCTTGTCCAGCATGTGTGAAGCCTAAATTTAATCATCAGAGCAAAGTGCAGAAAACATAGGAGTTATGATCTGTCACCTAAACAAAGATACAGATTTGTATCAAGATATATCTTCAATAAGCTTAAGTGTGCGATCTCCTGGTTCTCAAACCTTAGCAGCCCATAGATTTGTTCCCATTACCACAATGCCATTACTCTTTGGTAATACGTGCTAGGTTTTATGCTCAGGGCATGTAGACATCTGGCCCCATTTCCCATGGATCTCTGCACTCATTGCATTGGGCCACCCTTCCAATGGCACCCCTCCAATGCCACTGTTCTGCTTGCTGTACTCAGTTTAAGGACCACCCGCCCCATCCCCAGCTTTTGCCTGAGAGTTGAGACTGTTCATTCTTCACCTCCTTCTATCATACCGTGTTCCCAGCTGCCGTTGCCTCATGCCAACTTCCTCTCACCGTCCTGAACACCCTACGGGGCCTGGCCTGCACCCTCTGGAGGACGATGACATCAGGAGTTGATCGATTGTCTCCTCTTAGTTCATGGACGGCATGGATCACAGGTTGCTGAGACGGCTTGCTGGAGATTGTGTAGCAATGGTTAGGGTTAGCATCTCTGCATAGCCCATGTCTTCTGAGGAGCATTTTCAAACTTCCCAACATACTTCTCTGCATCCCTTGAGCCTCCAGAGTCCCCTTAACGCAGGGTTTGTCTTGGGCTAAAACGGGCTTGTGGCGCCCTCTACTGGTGTCACTAACTTAAGCCCCCGTGACTGGCACATCCTTACTGCTGGACCTGCAGTCTGTTCTTGCCTGCGGACTGGACTTGGCCACTTCACTCTGGTTCATTTTCGGACTCCAAGGCGTATGGAAGTAAGCACACACCCACACTGCTGAAGACAGGCAGGCAACCTAACTGTTGGCCCCTTTCAACCTCTCAGGCACAATCAAGACTCTGCTCCTGTGGTTTATTCAAATGCAACCCATGCCCCCCCTCCACCCCTCTCCGACAGTCTCCTTTAGATTCGTGCACCTCGAGGGCACAGTAGGCCATCAGTCTTCCTCGTAGGAAAGTGCTGACAGGCTAAGTCTTAGAGACTCCCACATCCTGGGCCTCATCAATCCCTTATGTTTTCCCTGGCTCTCCCTGACAGTCCTTCCTCGCTGGATGTGATACAGGGGCCAAAGGGGAAAGAAAGCGGTGTGTGGGGGCAGGTAAAGCGGGCAGCATCTTCACATCGCTCAAATCTAGCTTGAAAAAAACAGTAAGCTAAGTAAAATGGAACCTCAGGTTCTCTCTACAGAGTCCTCCTCCTGCCTTAACTGTTACTTGGAGGAAAAGGCCTTGACTAGTATCTGAAAACGGCTAGCATTTGATTTCTCCGGGTCAGGGGGTGCTGCGATTGGAGTCGTGTGCACAGAGTGCAGGTCCCAGCTGTGCCTCTGTCTCTCTAGGCATTGGTTTAATGCACCATTCAGAGAGGACCAGCTGTGGGACCTCCAGACAAATGCCCTCACCTGCCCACGCGGCCATGCAGTTATCTCTGGATCAGAGTACATTCCAATAGCCTCAGGCTTCTGTGAATGCTCAGGGATGCTGTAACGGAGTCCATATCTACACCGGACCATAGTCAACAGCCTAGAAGTGATGTACGCACTGTCTGACCGATGGCCTTTTATGGTCTCATAATCTGAAGCTCAATTATTAGTTTATTTATCGGGAATAAAAGGGGTGTGACATTTAAGCTAACCTATGAAGGCTGAGAAAGGCTGAGCCAGAGTTGACTGATGGGAAAGGGGTTAAAGATACAGTGTTCTCACTTGTGGGGAGTAGGAAGTGCTGCAGGGGAGGCTTGGGCAAGGGCAGGAGGACTGGACACGGCTGAGTGTAGAGGGCTGGACGTAAGATGAGGGAAGAGGGTGTTTGACTCTCATGCCTGTGTCCCCATGTGTTTCCTCGCGCCACACTGTGACAGGTACAGCTCTCTGAGTGTCTTCTGTACACAGCCTTTCCTCAAGCTTCTCGCCGTGTGGGGCCATGTGTGCCTGCCATGCTGTGGGGTCCTCACAGCTTTCCGTGGACACTTGGCCTCTGCCAGGACCCCCAGGAGTCCGCTAGCCCAGCTCCCAGCTCATATGGGCTGATGTTTCAGGAGGCCTGTGTGGAAGTTGCTGTGGGGTTGATGTTGATAATAAGAGACCCCTTCCATTCACACAAAGAACAAGGGCTCACTATTTGCATTCTAGCGTTTTCTCGGGATTCTCTGCCGTGTTAAGTGTACATCCCTAGCTATCTCTTGTCTGTTTCTCTCTTTAGGAATATATATATTAGGAATATTTAGGAATAGGAATATATATATTTAGAAATATATATGCTTAGGAATATATATATTTAGGAATATATATTTAAGAATATATATATCTAGGAATATATATATCTAGGAATATATATTTAAAAAATATATATCTAGGAATATATATATTTAGAAATATATATGTTTAGGAGTATATATATAGGAATATATATTTAGAAATATATATGTTTAGGAATATATATATTTAGGAATGTGTATACACACACACACACACACATATAATGTGCATGCCTTCCATTTCTTGCTTTGATTAAAAGTAAATTTTAGAATAACTCTTAGTGAGTCAGCCTTGTCCTGGAGCTTGCTGGTTTTCTTAGCAGTTGTTAGCGCGATCAGCCTCTGTAGAGGCGCCTCCTCGGGGACAATGGTTAAACGCCTGCTTTGTTTTGTGCTGCAGGCAGTAGCTGTGACTACGGATCCAGATGCGCACAGCAGATGTGAAAGCCAGGCTGCTGTCCTTGGAGATGAAGGTCTGGAGCTGGGATCCCTGGTTACCGGTGTGAATGGGGGTTTGAACCAGGCTGCCCACCCTAAGACCATGACAACAGCCCAGGATGGCCATGGGCAAGGTGCCACGGCCACTTGTTCAGCCTCCAACCCGAAGGCCCCCAAAATGGTGACATCCTCAGCATGTCGGAATGGAGGCTGCCAAAGCAGCTCCAGCAGTGATCGTGAAGCCGGGGAAGCCGGGGAGGCCAGGCTCAGCCCTTCCAAGCTGGTACGTCTCTTCTCTGGTAGTCGGAAGAGGATGAATTCGAACTCTGAGAGGCCACGCTCGGTGGTCCTTGTGGGGAATTCCTCCACATGGAACGCCCTGGCCTCCTTCCGTAAAATGGGCTCTTTTAAAAGACTGAAATCGTCTGTCCTTCAAGGGATTCAGAACCGGGAGGGGACAGAAGTTTCCAAGGAGGAACCTACAGGAGACCCAGGAAGGGCTGCTCCCAATGGCACCATCCTGGGGAAGGGCCTGGGCAGGTGTTCATCCTTGGGCCCTGTGGGAGATGGTGCTGGGTCCGACTGCTCGGACCCTGAGGACACGGAGGACGCCTTCCAGAGGAGCACGCACCGTTCGCGCAGCATCCGCAGGGCCTATGGCCTGGGCCGCATCAGCCTGCTGGACCTGGGGCGGCAGCCAGTGCCGGAGCCCGCTGTGTGCGAGATCCAAGTGCGCGACCCTGAGCCCAGTAGGGCTGCGCCTCTGCCTCGCAGAAGCAAGAGCATCGACAGCGTGAACGTCCTGAAGAGCTCCTTCAAGCGCAAGTCTGCGTCCAACCTCACGGAACTGCAGGGTGACAGGCAGGCTCCCCGCAGGACCCTCAGCAGCTTCTTCACAGACTCTGAGAAGCCGAGTGGCTCAGAGAGAAGAACCAGACGCTGGAGGAGCCCTATCAGGGCCAAGGACTTCGACAGAGTCCTAAGACTGGTGAGCAACGTCAAGGACGCAGCCTGGAAGAGGGAGGCGCCCAGGAGTGCAGCCCCTAGCCCTGGTCCCTGTCTGGGGGACGCGGACCCACAACTTGCACCACGAAGCAAACTACACGATGACTACTCACGCCGTACCAGCAGCAGCGTGGAGCCAGATGCCAGGCGTGGCGGCCCCTTGTCCTCAACCTGTGCCCCTGCACCGTGCACTGCGGAGCCCTACGCAGCTCCAGAACCCCACCTAGATGTGGATACTGCAGTATTCCCCCTGGAAACTAAAAGCACTCAGCCACTGGGAAACGATGGACCTCGGGTCAGCAGTCCCTCACCAATCCCCACAGACCCAGAAAGGTTGAGCCACGCCTCCAATGAGACACATCCGGGCAGCCAGCATCCCTCTGACCCTGTGCAGCTTCCCACTCCTCTGAGGCCCACCACACCCAAGCCCCAAAGCCCTCAGAGCCCAGGGAGCACTAAATGCCCCAGTAGTCTAAGTGTGCTGTCCCTCAGTTCAGCGGACAGTGAAGAACAGACCGAGAATGCTGTGAACAGGCAGCCAGGACCCGTGTCCCTCCGGGACACTGTCCTCACCACCGCTGGTGATGTCGGAGGAGAAAGCAGTGACAGCCATTTCCCTTCGAATCTCAGCGGAGCCAATCCAGAAGAGAGGAAGGAAGAGGTAAGGGTCCAGGTGGGGTCCCCATAGCGGGTGACAGTACGGGAGGGGGCGCTTGTCTAGGATTGTTCTGTCATTCACCCCGAGATTTCCAAAGACCGCTGGCTCTGCCTGTGCCTCATTAGGTTCTAGTTTGCCTGGTTCAGGATGTGCCTCCCGCAGGTGTTTATTTGGCACATACAAGGTTCCAGGTTAGCCCCACCCCCCAGCGCCCCACCCTCCAGCACCCCGCCATCCCAAAAGGTCATCTTTATCCCACTGAAAATGGAATCGCTAACAAATGCTATCCCTGGATGTAGTGTTAGCCAAACCATCCGTGGAAAAGGTATTTACTGAGTTTCTACTATGTGCTACTAGGTCCTGGGAATTTAATGTGACCACTGGGGCTTCTCAGAGTTTTCACCTTGTGAAGGGATTTTTTTCCTCCCGTATCATCTGTGCATTTTAAATTGTTTACTGTTATTCCTTCCCAACAGAGTCCTCGTAAATGCAGCTCTTTGTGTTAGAGAACAGTAAGTCTCAGGAGTCTTTCGTTTCCTAGGAATGAATTAGAACTCAGTAGCTGTCAAGCCCAGGCTGCCGCTTCTCCAAAGAGATTTTAATGACGGCCGTTGCACTTATTTTTAGGGTAGAGCTCCACGCAGCTCGTGGATCGAATCAGTGAAGAAATAGCTGTCAGAGCTGTAAGCGCTGACTTCCTTTCACATCCTGTCAAGCAGCCAGACAGTTCTAACTTCACTGTGCAAGCCTCACTTTGTAAGAACGTTCGGTAACATCGCCTTACATAGGCAACAGACGCGCACCCACGTGTGCACATCTCTAGACCCTTACATAGCCAACAGACTCAAATCCACGTGTGCACATTTCTAGACCGTGCTGCAGCCGTTGAATCGGTGTTTGCAATAGGAAATTACTCCTTAGCAAGTGCTCCCTCCCACCCCGCCCATTGCACAGGGTTTGCAGGCAGGGGCCCGGGCCGCCTGTGGACTTGCTATTATAAATTCACTGAGATGATGCTCTGTAGCCCAGGCTGCCCTCAGAGTCACACTCCGGAGCGCTGGGACTATTGCTGTGTACCGCACTTCCATGGCTGGCAAATGTCCATTTGTGACTTTGGCTAGGTCCATAGGGCCTTCTGGGAAGGACTGAGAGAGCAGAATTGTACAGCGTCCTTGAGGGAGAGCCAAACCAGCTTTCAGGATACTGCATCAGCAGACATGCAGCTTCAGAGTCTAGGCCCAGACTGTCTGTCAGAGCTTTCCAGTATTGAAGACGATTTGCTCATTTTGGAAACAGGCAGTCCTGGGAAGCAGTTCCAACTCTGCTGACTTCAATTTTTTTTTTTTTTTTAAATTGGCCAAAGGTTTCACTGAGCATGCTCAGTCAGTTTTGCATCTGACCACTGGCTGGGTCTGATTCTATACATGTATAAGCTCATTAACTGGGAGATTGAGGCAGGAGAGCTTAATTTGACACCGTTCTGTTACATAGCATGTCTGTCTCAACGCAGAGTTTTATTTTGTTGAAGGCTGTACTGGCTTAGATCAAAGACTGGGGTGGGGCCGTCGGTTTGGCCCTCTGACAGGGGCAGCCTATCATAGCAGGAATTGATGTCAGAGTGACATTGTATCTCGAGATTGGAGACAGAAAGAGAGAAGGTTGGTAAGGTCACATGGTCCCTGTTAAGGACATTCTCCAAGTGAGCTAAGGACCTTCCACTGGGGTTTCCCCCAGAGAGTCACACAGCACCCCTAATACTTTCACCCTAGGGACTGAACTTTAATCTTGAGCTTCGAAAGACATGGACCACCCCAGCTAGCACTGGTGAGACATACACTCCAGCAGACACTCTGTTCTGCCCATGTTTGGTGCCCCATGACTCTCGTAAAGGGTCTTTTTTTCTAGTTTCACGGGTTCTGTATGTTAAATGTGGGATTCTGAGCCTGAACATTGCTTCCTTCCTGTGCTGAGCGTTGTCTCTGGGACGGTATAAACCGTCTCGAGGGGAGACAGGAGGATAATAAGTTTAAGGTAATCATCTGACATGTGCTTGTCTTCATGCTGCTGTCTTTGGAAAACCATGGCCTTGTCCTGCCACCTGGCGGTCATTCTTGGTAAAGAACAGTGCTGGGTTGGGCATGACCCTAAAAATTATTCCTTCTTTTAAAAATGTTATTCAGAAGCTGAGTGTGCTCACAGAGATCTGTAACCCCAGCACTTAGGATGCAGAGGTGGGAGGATTCGAGTTCAAGGCCAGTCTGAGCTACGTAGTAAGTTCTGTCTTCAAAAGACGCACATAGTTCTCATGCAGAGTTCAAGGCCTAGGGCTTGAACTCTGTGGTCCAGTTCTTTCTTGCCTCTGACATGGCAGGCTGTGAATTCCATCCTCCAATTTGGAAGATAAAGGCTACTTGAAATTTTTGTGTTAATAGTGTTCCTCATTGTCTTATTCAGGGTTTCTATTCCTGCACAAACATCAGGACCAAGAAGCAAATTGGGGAGGGAAGGGTTTATTCAGCTTATACTTCCACATTACTGTTCACCAAAGGAAGTCAGGACTGGAACCCAAGCAGGTCAGGAAGCAGGAGCTGATGCAGAGGCCATGGAGGGATGTTACTTACTGGCTTGCTTCCCCTGGCTTTCTCAGCCTGCTTTCTTGGAACCCAGGTCTACCAGACCAGGGATGGCTCCACCCACAATGGGCTGGGCCAGGGATGGCACCACCCACAATGGGCTGGGCCAGGGATGGCACCACCCACAATGGGCTGGGCCAGGGATGGCTCCACCCACAATGGGCTGGGCCCTCCCCCCTTGATCACTAGTTGAGAAAATGCCTTACAGCTGGATCTCATGGAGGCATTTCCTCAACTGAGGTTTCTTTCTCTGATAACTCCAGCTTGTGTCAGGTTGACACAACATCAGCCAGCACACCTGGTGAACACCAGGGAGCCAGGGATGTGTGAGCAGAGAGACAAGCCAGGCTCAGCCCTCTGGAGAAGACATTTAGAAGGAAAGGGACCAGAAGGAAAGCTGCGGGTGTGTGTCAAAAAGCCTGAAGGTGATGAGGTGAGGAAACAGTGGACAGGAGCTAAAGATGAGCCTGAGGATGAAGAGCACGGAAGAGCTGGTCACGGCCCAGGCTGTTAACGTCCACTGTGTGCCAGATGGGGCGGGTCATTGTTTGTTTACTACAAAGCCATCCCTGTCCTCAAAATGAGGATGAGGTACCAGCTGTTACCATGGCAGCAATTGTAAAGCTAGGCTAGAAGGATCACCGAATTTGAGGTCAGCCTGGGCTACAAGGTAAGGTTCTAACCTGGGACTAACCAGTCCTTTACACAGACAGCTGTGAGGTTAGCCCAGACTGACCAGTCCCTCCACACAGACTGTTGTGAGGTTAGCCCAGGCTGATCAGTCCCTTCATACAGGCTGCTGTGAAGGTTAGCAACGTATCACAGGCGTTTAGCACACTGTGTGTCTATCAGAGGCTTACATGTGACTATATCAGGTGACTAAACTGCTGTGGTTGGGGAACTGGAGGCAGGCTAGCTAACTTGTGCAGCTGTTTGGGTGGAGAGACGGAAGATACGGTTGGTCAATAGGTCTGAATATGATTAGGAGAAGGACCTGGCTTAGAGTTGTGGATTTGAACTTCACCCTGTAGGCGTTGAGGTGTATGTGCAGGTGTAGCAGGGGGGACCTGTGGAGTCAGGGCTGACTGGTCCAGCCTTGTAGAGGAGCCGTAACCCTCCTGAATCTATTCCACAGGTCAGGAGGCCTGCACTTAGGGGAGGAGGGTGTGGACTGCAAAGTCCTTTAGCGATTCTACGTGCAGTGAGTCATTTCAAGTGTTCCTGGGGACAGAGGATCTGTGGTTCTCGGTGCCACGTGGGAAGCACTTTGCTTTTGGATGCTACTCATTAAACAAGCCACAAACTTCATGGCCTGGGAAACGAAGGGCTTCTTTGGCTCTACAAGGACCCGGCTGCTAAAGTAGAGTGCCCCTCCCACTCAGAGCAATGGAGGCAGGGAAATGGCAAATTCAGGCCAGTTTTCGGCTTGAGTGAATGACTCCGGGGGCTTCTGATGCCCCTGCTTCTGTGCCGTTGGGTGGAGGGGCACAAGACCCCGGCACAGTTTAGGCACTCATAAAGTCCTGAGGTGTTGCTTCTGGGAGGATTTGATGGCTTGGACATTATGTCACACAGCCATTCCTACAACCAGGAAGGTGATGTCACATCTACAGAAATGTAGCCAGGCATGCGTATGAAACCCTGGGTTTGTTCCCCAGCACCCATAAACCAGGCCTGGAGGTGCATACCTGTAATTCCAGCACATGGGAGGTGATCCGTCGCCACGTGGGGAGTTCAAGGCCAGCCTGGACTGTAGAAGACTCCCATAAAAGGAAGGAAAGAAGGCAGGCTGACTAGACTGCTCCGTAGGTATAGCCTGTGTCATCAAGCCTGACAGCCTGGGTATAACCCCCAGGGCCCTCATGGTGGAAGGAAAGAACCAGTTTCCATTACTCCTCTTTGGCCACAGCACTCATGTACAATACACACATAAACAGACAAACAGACAAATGTCTTTAAAACCCGTGTTTAAAAAGAAAAGGGAGGCGGGGGCAAGGGAAATGCAGTGATTCCAGCAAGTCTGCTCAAGATGAATTTAGCTACTTTACAGAGAGGTCTAATCGGAAACTTTCAGCTAGAAGAAATGGGCGGCTGCTGTGTCAGCCCAGTTGAGAGCTGTTTAGAGTCAGTGTGTGCTCACAGCCCAGAAGGACATGCTGGTTTGGCTTTGCGTCTCTGTGCAGCTGTAGCTCATTGCCTTAGCCACTGGCCGGCACAGCTGCTGTAGGTTAACTGTGGGTTTTCTTTTCTTTTTCTTTTTTGTTTTTGTTTGATTTGTTTTGTTTTCAGTCAGGCCTTCACCAGTTAGCCAGAGCAGGCTAGAACTTGATACAGAGATCAGGCTGGCCCCCAACTCGCAGAGATCCACCTGCCACTCCTTCCTAGTGCAGGGATTGAAGGCATGTCCCACCATGCCGGGCTGTGCTTTTGAAGTGAGCATTTGGTGATTCTTGTAAATCTGTGGACTAGGGCAATCATGTGACTTGTTATCTTTTGAGACCAATGTTTTTCAGTGGTAGATTGTCCTCGGTGTTGACATGTGTCATAGCAGGTCATGGGTTAGTTCTTTATTCCCTTTTAGCTTGTGGATTTGTGGTCACACACTAGAGAGACAGGTAAGAGAATGTCTGTAAGTTCAAGGCCAGCTTGGGCTATGTATTCGAACGTGCAAATAAAAATAAAACAAGCAAAAGCGTTAGGCTTTTGGAGAGGTGCAGAACCAGCTGGGGTACGGAAGCAAGGAACTCTGCAATGGCTGCTTCAGGGATGGAGGCAGGCGACGTCCCACCCTCTGCCGTGGCAGGATGGAGACCCAGTCGGCTACCGGTGTGTTTCTGTCTTAAGTGAGAAGCCTGAGAGCAGAGCGGAGGTGTAAAGCTGCTGTCGGTCATTCCTGGGGGCTCTGTGGAATCAGTGGGACCGACCTGTGGAGTTGCTGTGAGGGCAGATCTTCTTACCTACACACTGACTCCCATGCTTACTGGAAACACGTCACAGAAACACCCAGAATCGGTGCTTTATTGACCACCGGGCACCCTCAGAGCAATCAAAGGGACATACACTGCTAGCCACCAGACGATGGGAGAATTGTTCCTGCTCTGTCCTGTTCCATTGCTAGTCGGGCTTCTGAAGCAGTAAAATCCCATGGTTCTTTCCTTCCAGTTCTGAGCATCAAGCCCAGGCCTCTGAGCATGCTGAGCAAGCGCTTTCACCAAGCTCCACTTAAGGCCAAGCTCCCAGGGCTGCTGCATCTTGTCTGACAAGATAGCCCCTCTGTGTAGCCCAGACCAGCCACAAACTCACAGTGCTCTTGCCCTAGTTTGCCGAGTGCTAAGATTACTGGTGTAAGTTATCACAGCTACCTTGGATGTGGTTTCTTTCTTCCTTCCTTCCTTTCTTTCTTTAAGGGTGTTTACATTTGTTTACTGTGTATTTACATGTAAATACATGTATTTACATGTTTACTTGTATTTACATGCTTGTGCTCAGGGACAGCTTGGTGAGAGGAGTTCCTTCTCTCCTTCCACTGAATAGGTCCCTGGGAGGGAACTTGTATCAGGTGTGGCAGCTGGCTCCTTTGTGCCAGCTTACATTCCTGTTCTCCTCCAAGAGGCTCTCACCTATGCTGCCCATTCGTTATTTCTTCTTGTGTGTGTGTGGGGGGGGGGGATAATCCAGAGTGCAAAGGGAACTGAGCCTGGCAGCTCATGCCGTAACCCTAGCACCCCAGGCTGAGGCAAGAAGATAACCATACATTCTGGGACAGCCTGTGTTATGCATGAAGACTCAGCTCTTCAACTTCTACCCCCACTACACACACACACACACACACACACACACACACACCTGCCAAAGAAATGGGGGGGCAAAAAAGGGTTGTTTGCAGAAACATGAAATTAGACATTCAGACCTTTAGTTCTTGTGAAGTAGCCCTTATTTGTATAATGGAGTCATTTTCAGAAGTAGTTTCCATCTGCTCTGAGAAGCTTGTTCCCTGTTACTCCGCACAAAGACGTTCTTTTTATGTGATAGGGTTCACAGTGCTCTGATAGACCCTCAGGGTCTGACAGGAAGGAACTCCGTGAACTTACCAACACTTCTAGGCATGATGGCACAGGCAAGAGGCTCATGGGAGGCCAACCTGGGCTACATAGTTCCAGGCCAGCCTGAGTTACATGTGAGACCCTGTCTCAGGAGGGGAAAGTATGCACACGGTTGTCAGGTTTTCTGTGGCTTATGTCTAGGGCAAGGCCTCTGGTGAGCACCTGTAGTCCCCAAACTTGGGAATATAAGGCAGGAGGGTCACTTGAGTCCATGTGTCCTAGGCCAGCTTCGAAGCGAAGGGGAGACCTCATTTCTTTAAATAAAAAGGACCTCAGAAGGAAAAGGCAAAGGGAAGGGAATCCAAACCACACAGCTGCGATCCAGAAACAATCCTCATTCCCACCTCTCGGTACTTATGAAACACTTACGGAGTAAAAGTTTTAATCTGGCGCATGGATGCTTGTAATCATAGCGAGGTGACAAGCCTTTCCCACTTTGTTTCTTTCGTCAACTGTTTCATCTTGTGGAACAGGGTCCTTGAACTCCAGTCCCCCGACACCACACCATCCTTTTGGGGAGTAAGAATGGAAGAGTATTTGTTGCATTTGAATCAAGCTCTTGATTCAGTCTCTGGACTAATCAGGGCCACTTTTGACTACTCCAGGCCCAGGGCACTGGACCCAGCCTAAGAAGTATTTAATTTTTCATCCTCAAATATTTTTTAAGTTACTTATTTACTTTGCAGGCAAATGGATGGAATTAAAAAGTATTTTTTAAAAAGATTTATTTATTTTATATATGTGGGTACACTGTCACTGTCTTCAGACACACTAGAAGAAGGGTCCCATGACAGATGGTTGTAAGCCACCATGTGGTTGCTGGGAATTGAACTCAGGACCTCTGGAAGAGCAGTCAGTGCTCTTAACCACTGAACCATCTCTCCAGCCCCTAAAAAGTGTTTTTAATTATTGAAGTTACTGTTTTCTCTTCCCAATCTGGGGGATCAAACTAAAGGCCAACCAATAGGCCCTTCTCCAGTAGATCCTATCAATGTTAAGCTTCTAGCGCCTGTTATTAATAAACTGCTAACCACTCTAACATTTACGAGAGACTAGTATTTGATTTGTCTACCACATGGCAGGTCCTTAGCATGAGAAGAATATGTAAGATAATCACATTAGTGCCAACCGCTGTCATAGTATTTTGACAGTTTTCTCTCAGTTAGTGGCTTGTTTAATTTGGGGCTAGAAAGTCATAATAAACCTTTATTGAGATCCTAAAATAAGAAAAGTCAATTTCAGTATTCTTTTCTAAGGGAAATGCTGGCTGCTGGCTAAGAAATGTTTTAGCCTGTATTTTATTGCCAATTTTCTCTTTCCAAGCTTTTCCTGTGGTACGATCAGAATGAAGTTTCCTTTCTGGCTGGCAGGGAGACAGAGGTGCCATTTGCCTATGTCTGCTGTGGTTACAATATCAGACAGTTTATTAGTTTGTTGTATTGGGAGGGTCCTCCTGAGTAGCTCAGGTTGGCCTTCTCGTCTCTACCTGGCAGATCATAAGCCCTACTGATGTCTCTGCACTTCCTTTGAACTCTGAAGAACTGTCATTCATCTGGGATCTTAGGAGTTCTTACTCAATATCCTAGGACATATATATAAAATTCACACAAATGCACACCAGCTCCGTGTTGCTTTGTCCAGCTTCAAACTTCTTGTTGACTGTAACAACAGTCACCCATCTGGAAGCCCACAAGCTCAGAGTCGCCGTGCATCAGAATCCAGTCTTTGTGAGGCTCCACCAGCTTCTAGTGGAAGTGGCAGTCATCGGGCTTGTTCATGTGCCATTCCTTGTCTGGGGAGAGAACTCAGTTGTTAGAACGCCCACCTAACACTGTGTGATCTCCCAATCCGGGAAGTAGAGGTCGAAATGTCAGAGTTCAAGAACATCCTTAGATACAGGTCAAGACAGAAGCTAACCTGGGCTAAATAAAACCCTGCTTCTGGGTAGATAAATCAACACCAGTCTCTATTCCATCCACGAGAAACTTGCATCCTTTGTGTTTGTATTCACATTTTCCTTAGCTTATAAAGTCAACAGCCATCCGGTTAGAGCCCACCTAATCCAGGGTGAGCCCATTCAAAAGCGATCACTCTCTGCAAAGCACACTGGCAGATCCGCAGAGTGGTTAGGAGTACCTCTGTTTGGGGGCACTTGCCAGCTAGCCCTGTGCCCACTCACTGCTTCTGAACAGATGTTATCACACCGGGTTCCTTTAAGCGTTTGCTTTTAATCTCCAGTTAATAATTCGTAGAATTTCCTTCCGAAGAAACGTCTCAGGGAAGCAGTTTATGTTAGTTTGTATAGTCTTTTGTTTCGGGAGCTGGAAAAAAAAAAAAAAACGAAAAAAGTCCTGTATAGGAAGAGAAAACTGCTCACTGTCTAGGAAAGGCACTTTAGGGGTAGCTCAGCAAAGGGAGAGTTAAAAGGGCAGTCCCCGGAGTGCAAGGTCTGTTGACAAAGGTTTATGACTTGGGTGTGTGACTTGGTGGTTCAAGCTTCAGGGACTCAGAGACATGTGAGCCTGCTGGACTGGACCAGTCAGAGCTCTGCCTGGCCGTGTAGGGCCCTGATCACAGCTTTTAAAAGACCTGAACAACTCTGGGACACATGGATGTGGTCAACTGCCTGTTTTTCCAGTGTGTTTGTGGGCCGCCCCTGCCCATGGCTAAATCTCAGGTAGGTTCTCAGCCTGCAGGGGTTGATGCTTGCTGGAGTGTTATGTTTAAGCTTCCAAGGATGGGCCTGCTAATCTACAGTCTCCATGGTGAACCTGGACAGTATTTTGGAAGCACAAAAATTTTGCTTTTTTTTTTTTTTTTTAAGTAGTTTGGAACAGTGCCCCTATGAGAGAGTCCCTGCCTGGCATGCCTGGGTTCGTCTGGACATAGCCGAGTCCACGTTAGTCTGGAAGGGACCTGTCCTTTTTGGCTGAGGGGCAGCATTTGAATGTGAGCTCAAACTCGGACTTCTCTGCCACATCTCCTAAAATGAACATTTCAACTTCATGTGACATTCTCTGACTAGGTTTTGAGATTCCCTGAGCCCTGGGCTGTTTTGGTGCCTTTTAGAGGGTGCTGCCTCTGGTATCCTCAGGGGAACGGTGCAAACACTGAAGTCCGGTTACAGTGGATTTCACCTTTGCTGCCCATATTCAGACAGCTGGCACGGCAGGAACACACTCAGGGCTGCTTTGCCTGTGCCTACCTTGCCCAGCCCTGATCACTTCCTGGTATATTTATTTTTGGCATCAGTAAGAAAATACAGGCTGCACGTTACATAAGCACAGAGCAGCTTCTAGCCATTAAGAAACAACTGTGATTTTTAATGTTTGTGAGTAGTTAGACCACTCGGTGCCTCTGGTTTTGTTCTGCGCACTTCTGTTTTTCTAGTGAGCTGTCTCTTGACCCTTTTAAAATGACATTATATAAATGGATTTATTCTTACCGTGTATCTGAGTTGCTTGTGTCATTTGAATTGGTAGTTTGTTTCAGTTCCCCATAATAATCCGATTTTCATAAATTCAGACAATGATGTTAACTTTATGGTTTTTCTCTTTTTCCCATGGGGATGTTAGGAAGGATAAAAACATATATATCTCCTCCTCGGTGCATGCTGAGTTCACAGAAAAATTCCTCTGGAGGGTGGTGAGGATCTGAAGTGGGGAGGAGGGGAGACTGGGAATGAGAGAAACTCAGGAACCAGGGCTCTGACTCTCCCTCCCCAGCAGTGTAAGCAAATGGAATGGGGGGGACTTAGGACCATGGAATTTGTGGTGAGATGACTTTTCTCACACGTCCCTGTCTTGCATAACTGTATACTCTGGCCCTTAGGTGTCTGGAAGGCACAGGACGAAGCCTGGACAGGTTGGCAGGTTCCCTGAGTGGCCGTGTGGCCCTGGGCAAACCACTCCACTGCCTTCTCTTTCATTGTCTCTACATTCCAGTGTAGCGACTTTTCTTGAACTCGGAGGTAAAATTAGTAACATGAGACCTCTATTCCAGCTTAAAGCTTAGGCAGTCTCCCAGCTGACCGACCTGACTAGCCTATAGCACGCCGTGTGGCTAGCTCTCCCTTCCTCTGCTCGGCCACAGCGCACGTCTGTCCTTTTCCAAGTCAGCTCTTGGATCTCTCTCTCTTTGCCCTGCGTCCTCCTCTCTGTGGAAGTTCTGCCCCTAATCCCTGCCCAAGCTTTTGGCCTCAGCTCTTTCTTTTATAACCAGTCAGTAGAGAGACAACCTCTGATATCTCATAAATACATGGCATCACCTGGTCCAGGCAGGCGAGAAAGACAAGCATTTACATAAAGAAAGCCAGTGATGGGCCCATAGGAATGGCAATATCAGAGCTCTGCCAGCACTTATCTCTCTGCCAGTACAGAATGAACTGAAGATACAGAGGTGTGCCTTCACACAGTGAGGCAGGGTTACTCTGGCGTCCCAGCTGCTGTGTCGGCACGGGCTTCTTGGTTGATGAGCTGCTCTTATTCATGGGGTCTAGTACTTCAGTTTGATAATATGGACTATATCTTTTTTTATTCTCTTAGTTTTTGAGTTGTGAGTTTCGCTGTGTTACTCAGACTGGCCTTAAACTCTGGTGTAATCTTAATGAACACTCAGGGCATGTCAGACTGGAAATTAAACTAGCCTTCATTTTAGGACTCTGTTGTTACTGACACAAAGTATTTTGTCCCGGGCCTGTGCCATTGAACTTCCTTCTGGCCCAGACTATCTCATGGACAGAGTGGGCAAGACTGCCTCAGGTTACTGTGTCACCCCTTGGCCACCTGCCTTTGACAGCCACCCACTGCCTGCTCTGTTGCTACCTCTGGCTTCCTGTGTAGCCTTTTCTGCCTACTCAGCATATCCCTGAATCCTCCCCCTACCCTGTGGCTTTATACCCCGTTTGAATTGTGTTTTCAAAGCATGAATAGTGGCAAACCAGATGGGTATCACTTACCTGTGATCTCAGCAACTTGGGGGTCCAGGGCAGGAAGGTTGCCTCAAGACATGTGCACACACCCACACACATGCATGCATGCACCAGTCTCTGGACCAGCCCAGTCCTTCTTGCATCCAGGTTTGGGTAGATGGGAACCTATTTCCAGGCAGGGCAAATGCTACTCTGTGGTCATCTTTGTAGAGTGACAGATGACTTTACCTGTTTGTCCTAACAGACACTTCGGCCACTTGCCTGGGGTTGTCTGAGTAACAGCCCTGGCAGGGATGGATATAGTTTATGCACAATTCCAAACAATGAGTGTTTTCGAGAATGCTTTTGAAAAAGGATGAGCCTGGGTGAGCCTGGTGGCCCATAACAGTTTACACAGGCATGGCAGGGAGTCAGTTAGAGTTCAGAGCCAGTCTGGGATACATAGCAAAATCCTGTCCCCACACTCCCAAAGACAGAAAACTTGTTTGAAGAATTAGAAGCAGTGGGGGTCTAGCTTGGTGCAAACACCTGGTGGAGTGCTCCTCAGTACACACAAGGCTCCAGGTTTGGTCTGGGACAGCTAGCACAAAGCATTGCCTCTTTTAGAGTCACAGAACCCTTGTCATCTTCAGGTGGTTTGAACCCACTGTCCTCCTGTCTGTCTCCCAAGCACCGAGACTGCTTCCTGGACCACTGTGCTCAGCTGAGGGTCCTGGAAGACTGTAATTTATCCAGTCTGAGAGCCAATGCTAGCCTTCTCTTGTCCAAACCTACACAGTGTTTATAGTCTGATCGCTCTAGGAGCCCCACGTAGTTCAGGCCACTGCCATGAGACTGTGGCCGTGGAATGGGGCCCTCAAAGGTCAAGGTCTCTCAGCCCTGGATATAATGACATGGCACTTCTATGTGTCAGTATTGTCATAGTGTGAGAAGGTGTAGATCTCATGACACCTCTAACCTATTATACAGTCACTTCCGGCTGCTGTGGCCAGCCTCCTGCTCTTAGGCATATTTGGGGAACACCCGCCTTAGCTGTATATCCATTGTTTTATGGTAGACCTGCTGACATTCTTAATGTCTCAGGGTAGCTCATCACTGGTCGCCCCCCCCCCCCCAAAGATCTCCTAAACCGCAGTTAATTCAGTCTGGACTAGAATCCGGCTCTGGTTAGTGAGTTGTGTTCTCACAGTCTGTGGCTCTGCAGAGTGGGAGGGGCAGCAGGCGTCTGCTGTCTTGTACCTGCCTGGATCTGAGCTCACTCAGCCTGTTCGTTTGCAAAGGTGGTGACTGAAGATGACCGGAGGCGGGGCTCAGCCCCGGAGGAGGAGCAAAATGAGGCGCCTCGAATCTCCAGGAGGAGGTGGGGCTCAGGGAGGTGCACCAGGCCACGACCACTGTCTGACTATGGCCAGCTGGCCTGCAGAAGCTTGTCCATTCCTGAAGATGCCGTTGCTGCAGACCCTCCAGATGAAGACCACGTGGACAGGATGCACCCTGCAAGTGTGACCGCCACCAGCCAGGATCCATGTGCCCCCTCAGGCTGTTCCAGAGGAGGCCGGAGAAGGCGACCCATATCTGTAATTGGAGGGGTCAGCTTCTACGGCAACGCCCCGGTCCAAGTAAGAGCTGGTCTCTTCAGTCATGGCCAGCAAAGACACTCAGCTCCCTGCCTCTGTCCCCCTGCAGACTAAACTGGACACTGCTTTTCCTTCTGGAGGAGAACATACCTCCTCGCCCCTGTCCTTCCTGACTTTGAAACCTGCTTGGATCTGCACTAACAGTCTGCTCTCTCGTCCTGCTTTCTAATCTCCTTTCCTGGAGCCTCAGCTCACATCACAGACTTACCACTTGTCTGAAAAGAACCTGAGACCCGAGCCGGGGGACCATAGCCTGGCTTTATCTCTTTACTTCCTGAGGGGAGTGAGTGGTCGTTGTTAGAAGGCAAACGTGGGAACAAAGTAAAGATGAAAGAGAGGGGGGGGCGGGGCTGGATGTAGCTCAGAGATAGCACTTGTTTCTAAATCAGCTCTGCCCCAGTGATCACCCCACCACCATTCCGGCCATGCCGAGCTCTCTACCATGCAGCACCACCACCTCTCCTGCTCCGCTTCTGGGCTGCAGGTTGGACCATAGACACGGTGGCCCCAGCACACTTGACAAGTATTTAAGGGCACAGTGAGCACTTCCAGGTTGTGGAATATCCACGAGAAGCTCCATCTGGGAGAAAGTCAAACGGCTTTGCTCACCTGTGCCAACCAACACCATGTTCACACAGTCGCAGAAGAGTTTATATAATAATGTAAACGCTCAGCTTAGTATCGAAAATCGGCTAGGTGCTTTCTTAAGTTACCTGTAAAATTCTCTGGGAATAAAAAATCTCATATTGGGCTTGGACTGTGTGTTAAGAGTTTTTCCTGCCAAGTCCAGCACAATGTCCTGCTTATAGAAAACACTCAAAAGCCCTTGCCTAATTCAGTTGAGTTGAATTCTTTAAGTAAAATTATAAAAAGCCCAGTGTGGTGGCACACAGCTGTGACCCCAGCCCTTGGGAGAGGGGAGTAGGGATGAGGAATTCAAGGTCATTCAGCCAAGGGAGACCAGTGTGGGTTACGAGACCTTGCCTCAGGAACAAGCAAACGGCGCAAGCAAAACTGAAGTTAAAGATACAAGGTCTTTAAGATCCTTTTGTTTTAAGGTGCTCCGCTTGGGAGAGATCTCTAAAGCAAACTGTAATGTATCTAAACACAAGACACGGCTGAGGGATAGTCTGAACGTCAAAATAGTATTGTGTCCAGACATGGTGCTTGTGCCTGTAATTCTAGAATTCAAGATGCTGAGGCAGAGGACTTGTAGGATTGAGGTCACCCTGGTCAGCAGAGCAAGGCCTGGTTTATATCCTAAAGCACAGGAGGGGAGACAGCTAAGTGGTTAATGGTTTTCACTCCTTTTATAGAACACCCATGTGAGGCAGCTCACATCCACTTATAACAGCAGTACCAGGGGATCAGACACACTCTCAGGGCCGCTGCAAGTGCCCACTCATAGGGGACGCACTCGCACACACACACACACACACACACACACATACACACAAATACACACATACACACACATACACACACACATATACACACGCACACACACACATACACACACATACACACACGCACACACACACATACACGAGCACACACATACACACACACATACACACACATATACACACACACATACATACACACATACACACGCGCACACACACACAACACATACACACACACACACACATACACACACTATGTAAAATTAAAAATAATGACTTATTCATTTTTAACTTTATGTGCGTTGGTGTTTCGCCTGCACGTATTACTGTGTGAGGGTGTCAGATCCCCTGGGACTAGGTACAGATAGTTGTGAGCTGCCATGTGGGTGCTAGGAATTAAATCCAGGTCCTCTGGTAGAACAGCCAGCTCTCTTACTTCCTGATCCATCTCTCCAGCTCCCCAAATACATTCTTTTTAAAAAGCACAGTCACTAAAGATCTGTGACCATGCCTATGTGCTGTGGTCCAGCCCTTGCATCCTTAGATGTACTGTGGTCACAGTACCTTCCTAACTGTCGCTCACAGCTCCGCTGCTGCCTCAGCCTTCCTGTCCCTCGGAGGTCCCCCCTCTCTCTCCCCCCCCCCCGTGTTCCCCTCCGGCATGTCTCTCACGAGTGGGAAGAAGTGTGACAGAGCCAGCTTTGTGGCTGCCTGCTGGAACTTTAGAACGGCCTGTTGCCTGGTGCAGCCTGCAGCTGCCGGTGGGGTTTGAAGAAGGCACTCCACATCTGCCAGTGGCTTCAGGGCGAGAACACAGAAATGTTTTGCGGCTTGCAGGAGCTGAGACTTCCTGGCACCTTCTCACAGCTTCTCACTTCCTTTCACAGCCAGCAGCCAGGCCTCCTGTGCCTGCACACCAAGTTCCACCCTACAAGGCTGTGTCTGCCCGCCTCCGGCCCTTCACCTTCTCCCAGAGTACTCCCATCGGGCTGGACCGCGTGGGGCGTCGCCGGCAGATGAAAACATCCCATGGTGAGTCTTGGGGGCTTCCTCTGTGCCCTGGAATCTTTTGTCTGGGATCAGGGAGCCTGAGACACCAGGGGATTCTGCACTATTCCCATCACGTCACCAGGGCAGTGCGGCAGTTGTTGTCTGGCTTGCTCTGGATTTCAAACTCCTGAGTTGCTATGGCGCCCTGTCGGTGTAAACCGACTCATCTAGAGACCTCAGGTTCTGGTGTGGACGGTATTTGCTGTTTGTTGTTGTTCTGAGGCTACAGGACCCCGTGCTAGACCTCTCCTAGCTTCTGCCGGTGTCAGGGCTCCACCTGGACGCCTGTGACATTCACCCGGCTGCAAACCCATGTGCCTCCTTCTGTCAGGACACCAGTCTCAATAAAGTCCCTCATCTTAATTCGCCACCGACAAAGACAGTGTTTTCATCTAAGTCACTGTCAGGGGTCTGGAGAAAGGATGTCATTGTCATTGGGGATTAACGATTGTACTGAGTGTTTGTCATGTCTGCACGTGCTCGGATACCAACGAAGACCAGAAAAGCATGGGAAACCGGAGGTTGTTAGGAACGGAGAGAGTTTCCCCTCGGCCTCCACATACAGCCAAGAAGCTTGTTTCATGATTTTTGTGACCTTTTTTTTTTTTTTTTTTAATTTATAGAAGAACAGAGACAAAAATCTTAGGGTTCTTTTGGTTGAAAACAGAACTGAGAAGTTTGGTGGAGTGCTGGCCCAGCATTCACAAAGCCCTGAGCCCAGGCCCTAAAATAAAATGGTGCAGAGTGACACATGCCAGGAATCTCAGTGCTTGGGAGATGGGAGCAGGAAAACTGGAAGTTCATCCTCCTCCTCGGGTACATAGACAGTTTGCGGCTAATGTGGGCTCTACGAGACTCCGAACCGGGAAAAAAGAAAAAAGGATAATGTGGTGGTCCATGCCTTTAATCCCAGCACATAGACGGATCCTTGTGCGTATGGCCAGTCTGATCTGTAGTTAGTTCTAGGACAGCCAGGGCTGGACATAGAAGCCTTATGTAGAAAAACCAAAAAGAAGAAGTGGGGATGAATTAGGAGGATGTTGGGCACTTCTAGATAAAACACGATGGTATTAGGATGTCTCCTAGTAGTCACGAAACAAGAAGCAGTGTCACAGAGGGTTGGCATGGTGCCAGCGGGACAAGGGGAAGGCTAGCCTGCCCTGCTCTCCTGTTGTACTTAAGAGTCAGGATGCAGTCTCCGGCCGGTTGATCTCCGTGGCCTGTTCATGGCATAGATGGTGGGATAGGGTCAAGGGCCGGCAGGCCATTTGTGCAGGGATTTAGTCCCCTGCCATCAGTGTTAGTACAGGGGAAGGGTAGGCCTTGCTCCCAAGACAGCGCCCAGTGGTCAGGAACAGATCGGTCCTGAAAAGGTCCTCCCTGTCTCCCTCTGCAGTGAGCCTCTGCTCTGAGTCGGAGGGCAGTGAAAGGGCAGAGCCCCTCCATTCCTTAAAGCTCCGAGGGGAGAAGGATGAGAAGGAACCATTTATTAGGACAGGGGCACCGTGCAGGAGATGACAACAAGGTGGCCAAACCATGTCCCCCCACAGTGCCACACCCGCACCGTGTTCACACACAGCCCCTGGGAATGTTGAGGAGAGTTATAGCCCACTGAACATGCCCAGGCTCCTCTCCCTTGAGCATGAACCCGGGGTCTCACACACGCTCCACGCTCCAGCTTCTTATGGCCTAGCCATTAGACGTGAACAAATGCACACATGCCCTCTACACGGTACTCGTTTGGTTTGCCACGCAGAGACGGCATCAGGCATTCAAGAGGATGCGTGTATGTTATGTGCTATTTTATGTAAAGGGGCTTGAGTGTCCACAGAGGAGCTTCTCATCCAGAGATCCAGAAGGGTACTGTACACTCCAGCACTAGCTTCCTGGTGAAATTCCCTAAGCCGCTAGTGATGCCTGTGAGGAAATGAGGAGGGATGATGGAGACAGGAAGGGGCAGGCGTGACCCTGGGTGGTAACCTGGGCGAAGAGGAAGAGGTAGTAAGGTCCCCTGGAGCAGCAGCAGATGCTCCACCGAGGTTCCACAAGGAGAGCAGAGGGACTGCGCTCAGGAAACATGGACAGAAGAGGGCGCTGTGGTCAGAGGTAGTGGCTAAATGGAAGGCATCTCCTGTCCTGAGGAGCTGGGTTCTGAATGTGATAAGGAGACATTGCCAATTGGATAATGGTGGGTTCTAGTTGTTGCTCCAATGAAAAACAATAGCAACAGGGCTGGGTATGGTAGGACACCCCTTTCATCCCAGCACTCGGGAGGCAGAGGCTGGTGGATCTGAGTTCGAGGCCAGCCTGGTCTACAGAGTGAGTTCCAGGACAGCCAGGGCTACACAGAGAAAACCTGTCCTGAAAAACAAAAAAGAACAAAAGCAAGGCCTTTGTGTGTGTGTGTGTGTGTGTGTGTGTGTGTGTGTGTGTGTGTGTGTGTGTGTGTGTGTGTGTGTGTGTGTGTGTTGAGCATCTGTAGACACAAACATGCCATAGGGTATGTATATGGCGTGGGGTGTGCTTTGGAAGGGAAGGATGGCCTATGTGGTGGTGCATGTCTGTAATGTCAGGAAGCCCTTAGCTTGGGCCTCTCTGTGGTTCCCAATCAGCCTGAGCTAAACAGCAGAACCCTAGAGATGAATAAAAGTTAAAGATGAAAGTCGGAGGGAGGAAAGAAGCGTGCAGTTGTTTGGAGTGTGGCAAACAAAGAGAAGAAAGATGGACTCCAGGCTGCTCCGTGAGTCCTACTGCGTATGTCACTCTCCGTGACCACAGAGGCCACCCGCATCCCCATGGGCGTTCATTTCCCTGAAGCAGGCTCTGTCTGACTCTGTGGCTAAAGCTGGGCTGTCCCGTGAAGGACTTCTCCTCTTGGAGATGAAATTCAGTTTCGACAGAGCACTGCTTCTGGGAGGAAAACGTTTCGCAAGTGCCCTGTGGAGGAGGAGAGTGGCTGCCTCTATGTTTACCCATGGTTTCCGGCTGTGGCTTAGCATCCCCGGTGACATGAGTCACAGGTTCACAGCATGTGCCCCTGCAAGGGTATCATGGCAGCAACAGGATGTGTCCCCAAGCTTCCTAGGCAATTGAGTTACACTGAGGTGGTGTTGGATGTGAGCCAATCACTGGGAAGTTGTAGGTGGCATCTGGTAGATACCATGGCTGTCTAAGAGCCTCTGGTGAGGCCAGGTAAGGGGCATGAATGATCTGTGTCCAGCACAAGTGTCTTTTTTCAGTGAGGACAAATCATTGCCCGCTTCCGTTATAAAAATGTCCATTATAATCAGCTTTCCACAAGTAGCTATCTGGTTCCTACAGAGAGTCATATCATTAACCCTGGTGAGGGCAGGCCCTGTGGTCTAGCTCAGACTGGGATCCTTTCTGCAGCCCTGGCCTGGTGGGTGTTTTGTTTCATCCCGAGTCCACTGAGCCATTTGTCAAGATGAGTAAAGAAGATTATTAGCCCATGGCTGCATTGTGAGCATCATTCCCACACGGTTATTAAACAGACTCTTTTGTGTTTCACTTTGCAAGCTTTGAGGGTCTTCACACCCCTGGCGCCACATCAGGTTATGACTGTCCTCTGCCCAAGCATGCATGTTTGCTGCAGGCTTAGTCTGGGAAAAGTATTCAGTAGCGAGTCTACCACTGAGGGTTACTCTGTCCTGTGGGGGTAAACGATAGAAGCCTGTCACCAGCAAAATGACTCACTCAGTAAAATATCTGTGCAAAGATGACCTGCTCTGTGGGAACCCCGGATGCAGGGGTCTAGGTTTCTCTGTCACAATGGCCAGTGCACAGATTTTCTGCTTCATTAGTCAAATGATACCTTAATGGAGGTGCTTGTCACCTTTGTTAGGGACCCTAAGATCAGGGAGGCATAACCATAGCCTTCATGGGTCAGGCCTTGACCTTCCTGTCCAGGACAGCAACTACCCACTATCCCATAATAGGTGATTGCTTCACTTGCATAGCATTTGGGTCTCCATGGCAACTAAGGCATCAGTCTAGATGGCTAATTGCCTGTAGCTTATAGAAGTTGTCACCATGCTCACTTGCTGACTTGTGACTGCTGTTGGACTTTTTCCTACCTCTCTGTCTGCCTAGTTAGGAATCCTTGCTTTCTAGATGCTAAAACATTATATTAGTTACTTTTTTTGATGCAATGATAGAATAAGCAGCGTATGGAAGCTTTTTTATGGCTTACTGTTCTAGAGGGATAAGAGTCCAACCTGACAGCTGTGGGAGACTGGGAACTGGGGGCAAGCATGGCAGCAGGAACAGGAAGCTGACAGCTCAGGTCAGTTAACTCAGGCCTCGCCCATGATGTTTTTCCTCTAGCTGGGCATCAAGTCTTCAAGTACATGAGCCTATGGAGGGACATTGTTCTAATTACCACTTTCCACTACCTGGCCCCTGTAAGTCGCATGATCATATCAAATGCAAAATGCATTTAGTCCCATAGTCCTTTAGTCTAAACACTGTTTAAAAGTCCAAGTCCAAAGTCTCTTTTGGGAGTCAGGTTTTTTTTTTCCCGTTGTTGTTGTTTTGTTTGTTTTTCAGACAGGGTTTCTCTGGGTAGCCTTGGTTGTCCTAGAACTTGCTCTGTAGATCAGGCTGGCTCCCAACAAAAAGAGCCAACCGCCCCTGCCTCCCGAGTGCTGGGATTAAAGCTATGTGCCAGTACCTGGCTTCAAGGTAATCTCTTAACCTTATACACAAGCACACACACACACACACACACACACACACACACACACACACACGCACACTAAAAAGCCAGTAGAGCACTTTGAATGTATAGTAGCACAGAATGCACATTCTGTGCTGGTTAGTTTTGTCAGCTTGACACAACATAGACACAGCTGGGAAGAGGAATTGAGAGATGAACCTGAAGGCAAGTCTGTAAGGCGTTTTCTTGATCATGCATCATTAATTATTACAATTAACCACACCACAGATTCTACACTATGCTGTCATGAAATTTTCTTGATCAAATTAGTCTGTTACTTTTAAATTTACTCTCAGGCAAATTCTTAGGACCATGGTAGTATGCTGCCATATTTGTTGCCAAAATATCAGATGAATGGTTTCATAATAACAGCTCAGTTTGCTGTTGAAGTCCTTGCTGCTCTCTGAAAGCACTTGAGCTGAGCCTCTGCATTCGCTTTGATCCCAGCACTCCTATGGGGTAGAGCTGCGTGCAACTGCTCTTCTAGTCCAAAGTCTTCTACATTCTCACCCACACCCCCAAACCAGGGTCTTTCTAATTGTCCCACTCTTGGTACCAACTACTGTCTTAGTTACTCTTCTGTTCCTGGGATAAAATACCGTGGCCGACAGCAACTCACAGAGGAAAGCCTTTTATTTTGGCTATGGTTCCATCATAGCAGGAAGAGGCGGGGCATGGCAGCCAAAGTATCCCTTCCACAGCAACTGGGCCCTCCACAGCACCACAACAGAGTGTGAACAGAAACTGCAAAGGCTGTGAACTATCAAAGTTCGACTCCCAGTAGTGCACTTCCTCCAGCAAGGCTGCACCGCCTCTCTAAAGAGTAACACCTTCTGGGGACCGAGTCTTCAATATATCTGAGCCCATTGGGGACATTTCTCATTCTAACCACCACAGAGGTGTTCGGCATAGAAACCAGCAAAGTTCTGAAGTGACTCCCAGCTTTACGAGCCTATGGGTTGAACACAGATACTCCCCGAATAGATACAACTGGTTTATCCAAAGTTACCTTCATTAATAGAGTGTGCGAACATTACGTGGGTCCTGATATCGGCAAACCACTTCGTTAAAGAGACCTTGTTGGAGCCAGACAGGACAGCAGACACCTGTAACCCAGCACGGTCAAGGCAGAGGCAGGAGAATAGTTCAGTGCCAGCCAGAGCTACACCCAAGACAAATTTTAAAAAGACTGGGGTTGAAGAGATGGCTCAAAGGTTAAGAGCACTCTGTGCCTTTCCATCCCCAGCACCATACGATGGCTCACAACTGTCTGTAACTCTTGTGCTGAGGCATCCAAGGCCCTGTTCTGGCCTCCACGGGCACTGCATACACTTGGTGCAGAGACACATGGAGGCCAGGCACCCATACACCTAAAATGAAGATTCGATTAAAACAAACAAAAAAAAAGTTAAAGATTATTTTAGGAGCCAAATTGGGACGTTTTCATAGGAACCGAACAATGACACATGAGTCACTATTTTTGTTAGCTAGAATTGTATCAGCTCTTGTAGGAGGGCTGGGGCATCTAAGTGCCTTCTCAGGAAGAGGTAGCAGTTAATGTCTAGAGCTAATGTCTAGGCACGGCTTCTCTTTAGTGGAAGAACTGAAGAGAGAAAGCAACAGAGTGTGACAGGCAAAAGATAATCGGGGATTACAGCCCTGCAATTATTTAAGGTTGTGTGTGTGAAATGTGTGAATGTGTATGCCCCCACCCCTGTGCGTGTGTGTGTGCGTGTGTGTATGTGTGTGTGTGTGTGTGTGTTATTCAACAATCTTCTACCTTGTTTTCATTTGTTGGATTCTGAGATAGTTTATAAAGTAGTGAGAGCTTGCTGGCCAGCCAGCTCCAGCCTGTGTACATCCCTCTCAGTCCTGAGCTTACAGCCGTGCAGCTCTGTCTTAGCCGTTCTGGGAATGTAACCCAGGTCCCAAGGCTTAAGGATTTTACTGACTGAGCTGTCCCCTGACACTCTCTCTCTCTCTCTCTCAATCTCTCTCTCTCTCTCTCTCTCTCTCTCTCTCTCTCTCTCTCTCTCTCTCTCTGTGCGTGTGTGTGTGTGTTTGTGTGTATGTATATGTGTGGATTTTTTTCTTCATAAAGTTAAATAAAAGATTTGTTTTTATATAGTACAGAGACGTTGATGAGAAATAGTTGAGATAAAATCTGAGAAGCACTGGTGCTCGCTTGGCCCCGTGAATGCCTACACGCGTATTTCCTCCTCTCTGGTCGGGTACTGTCTAAATCTGCAGAAGCAGAGGTATCCATGTTCAGTGGTGGAACACATACTCAGGGTGTGCGAAGTCCTGGGTTTCATCCCAGGAACCAAGGAAAAGAGAAAGAACAGCATCTACAGAGTATCTACAGCTGTGGTTTTCTCAAGATCTAGAGATGTGAATATTTATTATTCCACTTTTCTCTTTTCTTTTGTTGCTGTTGTTGTGAGACACAGTTTTGTTTGAACCTAAGCTGATCTCAAACCCAGTAGTAACCTTCTACCTCCCAACTTCTGAGATCATAACTGCACAATCACAGCCATCTAACTTTGATTAATAACTGACTTTGATTCTTCCTTTCTTTTTCTTTAAGAAACATCTGTGCAGAGCTGGAGAGGTGGTTCAAGGGTTAAGAGCACTGGCTCCTCTTCCAGAGGTCCTGAGTTCAATTCCCAGCAACCACATGGTGGCTCACAGCCATCTGTACTGAGATCTGGCGCCCTCTGCTGGCGTGCAGGCATATATGTGGACAGACCACTGGGTACATAATAAATAAGTCTTAGAAGAAAGAAAAACATCTGCTTTCTTAGTGAAATAGTCTCTCTTTTCAAGTTTGCCACAGTGTGCTGTGCTTCTGTTTAGTAACAGTCTTATCTCTGTGCGTGAAGGAAAGCCACTCAGGCCGTCCTGAGAACTGCCTTTCTGTATCTTGGGTGTGGTCCCGGTGATAACCGGGGAAGGCACTCAGCAGTGTCTTACACGTTCTAAAAGTCCGTTGGTAGAAATGCTGTGGGCAGCTAGCTGGGCGTGGTAGTTCGAGCCTAGAACCAAGCACTCCGGAGGCTAAGGCACTAAGTTAAGGGATGTAAGGCCAGCGTGGCCGAATGGTGAAACTACCCTACCTAGGATCCAAGGACAGGTCCCAAGGCCTTGAGCTACTTAGGCAGTGATCTGTCACTGACATTCCCAACCCTAATTAACTACTTCATTTTCACTATGAGTGTCTCCCTAAGTTTCCTAGTGTAGAAATTATGCCTGGTTCTGAGTTCCATGCTCCCAGAAATAAGTCTCAGACCCAAAAATATTTACAAAGACTTTGGCCATACAGCCAGGCTCTATTCTGGCTAGATATAACTAGAGATTTCTTTTGACCTACTTCTGCCGTGTGGCTGCTCGCTTACTGTGCTCAGGTTCCTTGGGTCCATTTCATCACAGCTTCCTGGTGAATCTTCCCACCCTCACTCTATCCCAGAGTCTTTCCTCTCTCCTGATGTCCCTCCTCTGTGTCCTGCCTAAGCCATACGTGACACATTCATACAATACACAAGTCTCTGTATCCTAGGCTAGCCTTGAACTCGCTGTGTGTCCTGGACATCTTGCCTCAGACTCCTAATTGCTAAAATATAGCCATGCGCTACAATGCCTGGCCTTCACAGTCCTTCTACTTTAAACACACACACACACACCACACACACACACACACATACAGACATGTATATAATATACATCTTACACACATGAAATCATACCTAGGCTGAGCATGGCAGGAACACCCTTGTGATCTCAGCACTTAGAAGACGGAGGTAGAACGGTTGAGGATTTAAAGTCAGACTGTTGCACACCCCTCCCCTTATTTAAAACAACGACAACCTTGTTCTTAATTATGTGTATATGTGGGAGTGGCTTACGTGTGAGCGCTGTGCCCGAGGAGGCCGGGGGATTTTCCTGAGTTGCAGGCATTTTCGAGCTACTGATTGCTGAGAACCAGACTCTCATCTTCTGAAAGAGCATTCCCTGCTTTTAACCGCTACACCATCGCCTCAGCCCCGTTTCGCTTTTAAGGAGCACTTTAGTGTACCTCAGCAGGACTCTTGCTTAAAATGTGGGTTCTATCCCCAGGTCACTTTAATTGATTTATTGAATTAATCAGTACAGTGTGTTAAAGCACGACTTGTCAGTGGAGAGAGGGATGAGATGGGTTAGGTGCAGTGATAGCAGCTAGAGGAGAACCGTTCTCCTGGGGGTGAGAACAACTTTTGTTTTCCTCTTAGGTGCTTTGTTTTGAGAGGCTCTCATGTCCTGTAACCAGGTCTGTAAGCACCTGGATTGGAAGCACTGCCGCATGCTGGGCTTGCTTTTCTGACCAATTCGTTACAATTAATCAATTGTGTGCAAATAGCTAGCGAAGCTAGAGGGCCACCTGTAGGAGTCCGTTTTCTGTCTTCTGTGTGGGTGCCAGGGGTTGATGGCAAGTGTGTTTGCCTGCTGAGATAGGCCTCTCTCTGTAGCCCAGGCCTCCTCAGATTCTATAGCTCAGATTGGCCTCCAATTGACAACAGTCTTCCTGCTTTAACTTCTCAGCTGCTGAAATTACTGGTATGAGCCACATACCCACTGTGAATTGACCTTATATGGCTTTATAACCTATTCCAATAACCGACCATTACTTAGTTACATTTGTGTGTGTGTGTGTGTGTGTGTGTGTGTGTGTGTTCACACACGTACAAGTGTATGAAACTACTATCACTCCAAATTAGGAAAGAGAATCAAATCAACTTAGTGTGGATTCCTAATGTACCATGATGGATCTGTCAGTCTTCCTCAGAAGACCATACATTTCTAGTAACATTGTCATCACCATACATAGAAGCAGCTACAATTTCAGTCATCCCCTGCCTCAACCCCTGCCCGGGTTCCAAACCAGGGCCTTGCATATCCCCTGGCTGTGCCACTGAGTCACATCCAGTCCTTCACCTCCAGGGTTGTCAAGGCTTGGTACAGATAAAGAACAACTCCATCTACAAAGGATACTTGGTTAAAATTACAGCTGTCCTTCCTTACCTGTGTGATCCACACCTACAGAACAAATCTCAAATGAAAATACTTGGAAGAAAATTGCAAAAACTTGGTGGATTGAATACAAACATTGTCCTTGTTACTCTGCAAATAACCCGGAATGACATCCTTTTACACTGTGCTTACACTATTTTGGGGTGTTGCAAGTCAGCTAGGAATGATTAAAATCTGGGAGAGGATGTGTATAAATTCTGTCTTAGGGATACAAGCATTCTAGGGGGGCTAGAAATCAGCCAAGGCAGATGTGGAGGGAGCTGGCCAACTGTCTGCGAGGCACACCAACACACAGTGACTGCTGTGAAGGATGGAGTTTCGGAAACCTGCTCTGAGGTCTTTAAAATGCCATGTTCGGCTGTTGGGAGGAAATTAAAGTTGGGGCAGTAACCACACCCAGAAACACACACACGCACACATGCACACACCACCCCCGGCATCACGAAGATCCAAGCTAAGAGAGCAGGAGCTTGAGACTAGCCTGAGTTCCATGGGGGCCCATTTCAAACAGTGGAAGTAGTCTCGATGAAACTGGTCACTGTTTTACAGTGGTCTACAAAACTGTACCAAGCTACAACTAAGCAGGGAGGGTAAGATTTACATTCTCAACATAAAGTTCTTCTTTATATTGTTTGGTTTAAATTTTTGAGGAGAATCTCTTGAGCCTAGCTAGCCTGGAACTCACCATGTAGGACAGGCCAGCCTGGGACTGTTTATTTTCTTAAAGATTTATTTTTATTATTTATTATATATGAGTACACTGTCCCTGTCTTCAGACACACCAGAAGAGGGCATCAGATCTCATTCCAGATGGTTGTGAGCCACCATGTGGTTGCTGGGATTTGAACTCAGGATCTCTGGGAGAGCAGTCAGTGATCTAACCACTGAGCCATCTCTTCAACCCCCAGCCTGGGATTTAAGGCAACCTTTTAGGTTCTGCTTTCTGAGTGCTGAAATTACGGCTCTGTAGCTCATATTTCTCAATGATTTCAAAAGAGAACATAAGAAGAAGAACGTGTGAGAACTGTTCTTAATTTTTTTTCCTTCACGATTTTCTTTTCATTTTGTGGGTGTGTGTATGCACATGTATGTATGTTTATGCACGTATGCATATGGGTGTATGCCCATGATTGCAAGTGCCCGAGGAGGCCAAGGACATCGTGGCCTCTTAGAACTGGAGTGGTAGACAAGCAGTTCTGAGACTTGGGACATAATTGCTGAGTGTCCGGTCAGGTCCTTGGCACGAGCAGTACACTGTAGCAGCCCTGGGGGACAAAAGTCACTCAACCAGGGGGCACTCAGGGGATCTGAAAACACTAACATTCCCTCTGGGGGTTCCGCTGGTAACCACTTAGGTGACTCTCCAGCCTTTGGGGACTATTTTAAAGAAACGTTCTGCTCTAAAAGAAGAAATGGCAGTGCCTTCTACCACAGAAAGACAGGCTGCTTCTCATACAATTGACAGTTTCCCCACGATCACCTGTGTGGAACAACCTAGGGCTAAGAGGATGGTCAGGAGAGGCCGCTGGGAGCTCCTGTGCTATCATTCTGTGTGGATGGGTCAAAGTGGTCCTGGGCGTAGCCTCTGATCGGCATCTTTGGTCTGGCTTGGAGCTCCTCCCTAGCTGCTGGAAGAGGAAGCTTTGGTGTTCCCAGCAGGGATGATTTAGCCTTATAGGAGCCCTCTGAGATGAAGGGTACACCAGCATTCCCTGTGGGGTTCTGCTGCTGCCTCCCTGTTGCTCCCCACCCTGTCCCCACCCACCTGGCCCTACCCCCACACAGCTGCTAAGATCTGTCTAGTGCCTCCCTTGTATGCATCATCTGCCGAACGTTTACTTTGCAGATTAGAGCATGGTTTATCTGAATAAGAAAATGTACCGGGTCCTTCCCAGGGTTCAAGAGCCAGTAGTTTCAAACTTCAATCGTGCAAACACAGGGACACTCCCAGACTTTCTCATCTGATGCTGAAATGAGCATCGAATTCAGAAGCACAGAGATTTATGAACGTATTTATTTTATGTTCCCTAATTAGGAGCTGTTGTAAGAGCGCCCTCGAATTGGTTCAGTGTTTGGGTTGTTTGTGTGGTTTTTGAGGCAGCGTCTCACTGTGCCGCCCAGGCTGGCCTGAACAGAGATGGGCCTGCCTGGCGCAGATGCCTGGCGTTAGGATCGGATGTTGGCCAGTTTGGAGCTTTCAGGAACTACTATCTGACCTGCTGTGAGGACTGGTGTCATCTCTGGAAGTGCCCCGGCTGCTCTGAAGCTTTCGGGGTTGGACTGATTTATTCTGTTTTATAGCGCTACCGTCTTCTGCTTCCTGGAGCTGGGGAGGAACGCCAAACCTCAGATAAAGGCCAGTGCTGGGCCCAAGCCTTTACCTTTGTCTGTTTCTCCATCTGTCTTACTTTTTCATTTTCTTCTTTTCTCTTTTGTTTTGTTTGTTTATAATTTATACTTTAAATGTGCTGTTGCTTCAAAAATACTTCTTTTTATAAAACAGTGGGGGCATGGTGGTATATACCTGTAATCTAAAGCCAGGAAGGTCAGGGTTCTAGGGTATTCTTGGCTACAGAGGCTGAGACTATTTATTGGGCAATGTAAGGCCCTGCCCCAAGAACAGATAGGGAAGATACATTGTATACATCTATGACAATATCAAAGAATATTCAAATATGAATTAGCAAAGCAAATAAAAGCCAGGCCTGATTTATATCTGTAATCTTAGCACTTGGGAGATTAAATCTGTAATCAGCACTTGAGACAGGAAGACTGTAAGGAGTTCAAATTGATCTGGGCTACAAAGTGAGTTTCAGGCTAATTCCAGCAACAGTGTGACTCTAAGAGGGAAAAGGCCTGGAGAGATGGTAACGTGCTTGCTGACAAAATACAAGGGCTGGAGTTCCAAATTCCCAGAACCACCGAAACGTTTGGGGTGGTATCACATACACCCCTAACCCCAGTGCTCCTACGGGAAGATAGGAAGCGGAACAGGAGAGACCCCGAAAGCTTCACGGAGGGAAAACCAGAGCCCGCCACTAAACAAGGTGGAAGGCGGAAAGCAAGCAACATCCAGAGTTTCCTCTGACCTCTGTCCACATTGGTACTTTGTTGTGTACAGTGTGTGTGTGTGTGTGTGTGTGTGTGTGTGTGTGTGTGTGTGTGTAGGGAAAAGGGGGTGAATCTGGGAGGAGTTGGAAGGGGTGGGTGATCAGACACACTGTGTGAGATTCTCAAAGTACTGCTATAAAAAATGAGGAGAAGAGGGAGAAAATCAAGGGACCTGTACTTGAGCCACCTCGGCCAATGTTTCTGGGTTCACTGCTGTGTTAAGACCTGGGAACTTGAAGTCCAATAACTGACCTGTCAATGGTGTGGATTAGGCAAGAAGGCCGGTGCACAGGAAGAGCTACTTGTCCTTTGTCACCAGTGTAGACGAGGGTGAACAGCTGCACCTTTATTGTTTGCAGCTGAACCGCTTATGATGCAAGTCTGTGTGGGTTGGTGTCTGTGAGGTGGGAGGGCAGGGCCCCGCTGTGGGAAAATCTGAGTTTAAGTAGCCCTGAGTCTTTGTCAGGGGGAGGGGCTTAGAGGTGGGGTAAACCTGAGATTCAGCTACCAGAGGGGGGGGGGTGGGCAGCCCAGAACTGCTCTAGGTTTGGAAGTGGAGTGAGGTGGTCAGATTTGCACCTCCAAGCCTTTCTTAGGCTAGTTTGTGGAGCTGGGAGTGTCTGTCCCCTAATCAGGTTGCCACGTAGCTCAAAAGTAGGGAAGATGGTGGTGGCAATGGGAGAGTGAAGAATGGGAAGTCTAGAGGGCTGTCTGGGTGCTGTAGGCAAGGGAGGAGTCCATTGATGCCAGGGTGACAAGGGGCAGGTTCCCAGCCCCGTGGGCGGAACTGGAACCCTCAGCTCAGTCTTTATTAGGCCCCAGATCACCAGGCTGTCTTGAGGGAGAGAGGGACCCAGGCTAAAGGTAAGGATTCCCTGGACCGGGTTGGGGAGGGTGGGGCAGGGCAGGAAAAGACGTTCAGAAAGACAGAAAATAGTTGGGATAAGTAGTTCCCCAGGAGCTCAGAAGATCTTGGTGCAGATGAGACTGAACTCAGTCCTCGGTGGCTTGTGCCTGCCATTTCCAGATACTCAAAAGGCTGAGGCAGGAGGATTGCTGGGACCCTGGAATTGAAGACCTCTCCTGCATACCACAGGGAAACTGCATTTCAAGAAAAAGATCAAATGCTGACAAACTGTCCAGAATTTGAAACATAAATAAATAAATAGCAATTATGTGGCTTAGGGCCTAGAGGAGCTTGGTGACCTAGATAAAAAGAGACTTTGGGTTCTACAGTTAGCGGGACACTGCAGCCAGGGAGGGGTCAGGACATATCCATCGCATGGATGTATTTCACTGAACCCTACTGATGCTTAGCATCTTATAGCTGAAAATACCCTGTAAGTGCCAACGATCCGCTTGCAATGATTAAAAAACAGACCTAGCCCTATGGGACAGCATCTGAGAGCCCGTTAACACACGCATGCTGATCTTCACCACTGCTGAATGGTTTTGGTGCAAGTTAACAACACGTGTGCATGTCGGGAAGTTCGGTCCCCGAGGAGGCTGTAGCTCTGCTGAGGAGAGCGGACCGAGGGTCCGTGGTCCTAGGTTTCATCTCCGGCACCACAGAATAGTGAGGGGCATTCCTCGATTGAGGATTGTGATGTAATCTCCTGATATCATGAGACATCATCTCCCTGGTCTGTATTTCTATAAGATGTTTATATATGGGGCTGGAGAGATGGCTCAGTGGTTAGAGCACTGGCTGCCCTTCCAGAGGCCCTGAGTTCAATTCCCAACAACCACATGGTGGCTCACAACCATCTGTAATGGAATCCAATGTCCTCTTCTGGTGTGTCTGAAGACAGATATAGTGAACTAATATACATAAAATAAATAAATCTTTAGAAAAAGAATTGTATTAAAAAAGATGTTTATATATTGATTGGCCATTTGGCAAACATGTCCTCTTGAGATTTTTGCCGAATTTTCATTTTGTTCATGTGAGTTGTTGTTGTTGAATTGTGTTAATTTAAACAATAGTATAGTCTGGATATTAATGCACTTCCCCGTTGTCCCCTAAAATGATGGGATTTATTCTTAGGAACTTGTTCCATATATCATTTTTTCAGTTAAATAAATTAACATATGAGAGGAAAAAAACATATTTCTTTGCAAAGTTGTGTGTGTGTGTGTGTGTGTGTGTGTGTGTGTGTGTGTGTGTGTGTGCATGTTGCTGGGGATCAAACATTGACTCCTGGCCATGCCAGGTAAAGCAGCCTTCCTGCTGTGTTACAGACCCCTCCTTTCTGCAACGTTCTGTAGCACTGGTGGTGCATACCTATAATCCAGGCACTCAGGAGGCTGAGGCAGGGGGATCAGGAGGTTAAGGTCAGCTTGGGCTACCTAGCAAGACCTTCTAAGACCCAAAGTTAAATTTAGTACAAGTCTTTGGAATTCTTTTTATTACATTTCTTCATTTTGTGTGCATGTGAAACAGGATTCAGGTGGGGAATCAGAGAACTATGAGGGAGCTGGTCCCTCCTACCCTCGTGGGTCTTAGGATTCGATCAAAAAGCTGCCTCTAGAATCTTGGAAGTAATGGGTTTATATATCGATTGTTTTAAAACAGGCCATGTGTTTCCATTTTTCGTTGGTACATTAGCAGAATGAGTTAATGAAGTTCGGGAGGAGAGGAGACTTACGGGGCTAATCTAGCATCATTTGACCAACCCTCGGTTGGAATGACTTTCTGCTGAGCGGACTGTTGGGTCAAAAAGCCAACATAGGATCCCACTCCACTGAGACTTTCTGGCCACAGGGCAAGTTACTTATCTCAGAGTCTTAAAGCCTGAGTAGGGGAGAAATGACTTGATCTGTGACTCAGAAACCTGGCCTTGTACAGTGTGAATAACTATCGTGGTCCCTTAGGAGTCTCTCACCGGGACACAAGCAGTATTTCAGCCACTTATCTGACCACACCTGCCAGTGGCCCATTCCGGACAAGCTGCCCTATCTACACAGTGGCCTAGTGCTCTGGGTAGAACACTCAGATATAGCCTGAGCTAATTTAAAACACATACACTTGGGTTCTCAGGGGAAATCTTTACTGATTCTTTTCCTCTGATTTGTGTGACCCAAAATCTGAGTAACCACATAAATGCCCATGAATCACCTAGAAATTTATTATCCCGAGACTCTGTTTGACGCTTTATTAGAATGAAGGGCGAAAAGAAAGGCTGTGTCCAGTGCTTGTGTAGATCTCATGTGTGGGCAGGCTCAGGCAAGTGTGAAACACCTCTGTGACTCCTCCAAGTATAACTTTTGGCAAGGTACTGAGGTGTATTACAGTCTCAGTATGCCAGAGATAGTGTGAGACCAGACTGGACTGAAAACTGGTTGCTTCCCCAACTCCCAGAAATCCTTCTGGCTCGATTTTTACTATCATTATTATTCAGGGTGTGTATGCTTTTGTTTCTTTCTTCATTGTTTTTTAAAGTCCATGTTTACATAGTGAGCATTTGCTGGCGTGATGCAGGGGTCCCATGGAGGTCAGGGCAGCATGTGTGGGATCTGGGTCTCTCCTTCTATCCTATGGCTCCTAGGGATCAAACTCAGGAAGCCAGGCCTATGGTGGATGACTTTACCCATGCCAGCCTCATTTGCTATTTTGAGGCAGTCTCACTGTATATGACCCAGGATGGCCCTGAAGTTGCCCTCCTGTCTCCAGCTGCTAAGTTCTGGGGTTATAGCATGACCTACAGTACCCACCCTGGAGGGTTACAGCATGCCCCTGTATGCCCACCCTGCTGGTTACAGCATGCCCCTGTATGCCCACCCTGCTGGTTACAGCATGCCCTCTATGTCTACCCTGCTGGTTACAGCATGCCCCTGTATGCCTACCCTGCTGGTTACAGCATGCCCCTGTATGCCTACCCTGCTGGTTACAGCATGCCCCTGTATGCCTACCCTGCTGGTTACAGCATGCCCCTGTATGTCTACCCTGCAGGGTTACAGTTGGCACCTCTGTGTCTCCTGCTCCTGCACTTCCTTTATGCTGCTTTTTAAGTTTTCTCTGAATGAACAGCCCTACCAAACAGGGTGGTTTATTCTTATTGTCCCAGATGTTAGAACACCAAGACAGAAACTGCCAAAAATGCAAAGCTAGCCCAGGCTCCAGAGTATAAACTGTGTCAGGTAGATGCCAGCGGGAAGGAAATATGAAATCTGATCTCAGTTGCTTCGCATCTGAAGAGAGTGACAGTAACTCAGGACTGGTTAAGGCTGCGGTGACCCCAGCTTTGTCAGGCGTTAGAGGTCACGTGTCCTGTCCCATCATCCCTTCTCTGCCTGCATTATACTGCGTACCAGGGGATTACGGATGGTATTGGCTGTACTTAACTTGTTAAAGAGGATGAACCCATTTGCTTATCTGTAGGCACATCCTGCTGGTGTTTTGCTGGCTGCTAAGACCGGATAGTAGCATGCCGTTGCCAGCGGAGAGAGTGAGGATTCCACAGAGGCCGAGGAATCCAGAAATTGTGCTTCCTTTCAAAGAGAGGATTAGGAGCAGGTCATAACTGCCCGGAGCCTGCTGCCTCTAGGCTGAGATTACATGACCTCTAGTAGCCAGCCCCCAGCTGGTATTTCGTGGCTTATCATTGTCTATAATCAAGGGTTTTAAAAAGGAACGGAGTGTTCTGTCTCTTGTCTCAGAAAAACATGATAAATAATTTAACTTCTTACTTGTTTTTTTTATAAGGTACAGGGTCTTGCTATGTACGTAACCCAGGCCGGCCAGAGCTCACGGCCCTACTGTGTCAGCCTCCCCAGTGCTGGGATTATAAGCACGCACCCCTGTCCAGCTGGGACTTTAACACTTTGCAGCAAACGCACACATAGCTTTCTATCTTCCAGCAGCTAAAAGTCTGTTTTCTGTCTAGTGTTTGTTCCGGTCACTGTAAAGTAGAAAGGAGAACCTTCTCAGAAGACCATGAGTTTAACTCCTAGGTTTCAGAAAGTGGCTTTTATATTAAACACCGTAGGAAGGACACACACACACACACACACACACACACACACACACACACACACGCCCCAGTCGCCATGGGTCCCTGGGACTGGATTGATCTTACAGAGTGTGTGCACTCAGGGACTTGGCCCAGCTCAGCTGTCACATTGACGATGTCGGGGATAGTGCTGGCGCTCAATCCAGATCACACAGCGGTAGGGCTTTAAGTAAGTGGAGCAATACTCACAAGAAGATAGAGAGGTGAAGTGTATCCTTCACCTATAACTTGAAGCGGTCCCCCTGCCTCTGACTTCTCTAGTGCTGGGATTCTAGGTGAGAGCTACTTTATTAGACAAGCATCTTTTCTACAATTTTACTTTCATTTATTTATGTTGACTAAATTTAAATGCCTGAGCCCATGTGCGACGTTTCTTATTTTAGCCACTATATTCCACTCCCTCAAGCCTATGATTATAAAATGCAATGTTTGTAGTCCAACTTCAAGATTCCTCATTGTCTTTCACAATCTTGGTGCTTTTCAAAAGTCCAAAGTCTCCTCTGAGACTGAAGCCATCTCATAAATATACCCTCCAGTAAGATCAAAAAGGAAATTACATACCTCTGAGTGTAATGAATGACACAGAATACATATTACCATTCCGAAATTGAGAAATGGGGACATAGTGGGCAAAGACGGGACCATAACAGAACTGAAATCCAGCAAAACAAATACCAAACTCTGCAGCTCCATGTCCAGAGTCAAAGGCTTAGATGTCTCCTGTCTCCTCCACCTCCATCCCCCCTTTCTCTCTCATTCTGACTGGTTTAACCCCTTCTGGCATCTTGAACATCTGGAGTCTCCACAGCAAACCAGGCTTCGTTTTCGCAGCTTCGTACAATAGCCTCTCACAGCTGCCCACCCTCGACCTGCATGTGCCTGTCATAAGTGGCTCGCTGAGACTGAGGAGGGGGAATAAATGGCCTTTACTCTTAAACCCTTCAGACCAACCAATGAGAGGCTCTTTTTTTTTTTCTTACAACTTTATTTTTAAAAAAGAGAAATATATGTACAGATTTTTTAAAGCATTTGGCATAAGACTATATGAATATATTTTTGTCAGTACTTGAGTTTTTTAAAGGTTTGATAGTATTCATTGAAATCTTACTAGTTACCATAAGCATAAAGTACATGTAAAACAGATTGTAACATGAAAATAGTCAAAGTTTCCAATGTGAGATTCTAATCTCAAAAATGAAGGGAAGGGAGTTTGAGGAAGATATCCAGCGTTGATTTCTGGCCTCCACACATGCACACACTTGCTCAGGAGTTATAGATGGTTGTGAGCCACCATGTGGATGCTGGGAATTATACCTGGTTACCAGGAAAAGCACCCAGTTCTCTTGACCACTGAACCATGGCTCAAGCCCCTTTTCTGGTTTTTAATTAAATAAAATTTATTTCCACTTGTTCTGGAGGCCAGGAATTTCAGAGTCCAAATGCCAGAACCAGATGAGGGCTCTCCTGCTTGTATGATGAAATGTATCATGTGACCAGAGCAATGGCCTGTATGATGTAGATTTTTGTTTGTTGATATTTGTTTGTTTTTCATAATTATTCATTTTGTGTACACTGATGCTCTTCCTGCATGTATGTCTGTGTGAGGATGTAAGATTCCCTGGAACTGGAATTATACACAATTGTGAGCTGCCACATGGTGCTGGGAATTGAACCCAGGTCCTTTTGGGAGAGCAGCCAGTGTTCTTAATTGCTGAGTCATCTCTCCAACCGGATTTATTTTTGAGACAGGGTTTCTATCAGTTCAGGCTGGTATCTAAATCACTATGGGTCTGAAGATGATCCTGAACTCTTGATTCTCCTGCCCCAGCCTGCTAAGTGCAGGTGTGAGCCACGCCCCCTGGTGTGTGTGTGTGTGTGTGTGTGTGTGTGTGTGTGTGTGTGTGTGTTTGTTCGAGTGCGCACGCGCGCACGCAAGAGCTCGTGCTTTTCAGGTGACTAAACCCATAGCCTTAACATTGAAAAGCCCCACTGAACCGTACCCTAAGCTTTGGAAGTGTTGGATTGATTTATTTTGAGGCAAGATCTCACTATCACAGATGCGGGCTAGCATTGGACTGCCTGTTCTCTAGAGTGCAGGATTTATAGACATGCACCACCTGACCTAGCTTGATGCTGTGACTTCCCAGGGACCTGGATGTTTCTAGGACCCCCAGGTATTTATAAGCTGTCGTGGCCCAGAACAGCTAAACTTCATCAGTAACCAGAGAGGTGGCCCAGGTGCTCCAGATACTGGGTCAACTCTTTCAATCAACCAGGGGAGAGTCATGAGTGCCCAAGGGAGTGGAAGCCACGTGGAAACTTGCTCTAGCCTAGCGGAGAAAGCAGCCATGCGTTGGCTCCCTCAGGTTTTGAAACACAAGGATACAGTTGCCACCGAATTTTCTGCTACCTTTATCACTTTTTCTTTAACCCACATGTTGAGGATGGTCACGAGACCAGTGGTTTTGTGCACATAAAGTTTAAAAGACAATGACTTCCTGTCTAGAAGAAATGAAGGAAGCCCACTGTTGACAGCTATGTCGAAATGTAAAAGAGTAGCTTGCTAATTGCTTAATTGGGAAATACAGAAAAGCGTGGAGGAGTTGAAAATACCTCACACCATTATTTCATGGGACTGCTTTTAAAACAAACCCGGTGTTTTTCATAGTGGTGGATACAGTGTTGCTTTCGTAAAGCACGTATTTATGTGACCATCTGCATCTGCCTGCAGCTTTTACACATATTACTTTTTAAACAAAAGCCCCTTCTTCAGTGATCCCATAAATTATAGTTAGTGTTATGCAGCATCATAACTCGGATGTTTGGCATTCCGTGCTGTGAAATCCTAACTCCGTTTCCAAACCCAGCGGTCTCTGCTCTTCTCTCTGAAACAAAACAGCTCTGGGAAAGCGCTGTGCTAGGCGAGAGCAGCCCTTGGGGGTTGGAGTTAAAAGCAACACTTTTCCATCAGCGGCACTGAGCTGCGCTGCTGCTCCGAGGATTTGCGTTCGTTTAGAATTTCCTCCCAAAAGTCAGCGCGTGGTGATGTCGCTGGAGCGACTCAGCCTGAGTCACAGGCAGCAGGCTGTTAGTTTCTGGGCAGCTCTGGTCAGGCGAGCACTCAACAGCCACACAGCTGCCAACCTGACCAGCCGGCCACCCTCCAGGATGAGCTGAGGACCGGCTTTCTCGGTCACACCCTCAACCTGCTGTGTATGTTCAAACAGAAGGATGGTAGCCAGAGGAGAAATAGCAAGATTTTGGAGTCTGGAAAGCCTTCACGTGGGTATGTGTGCATTGCTGACTACTCTCTTTCTGCAGTTCGAACTCTCCCTCTCCCTCTGCTTGCCCCCTCCCCTCTAATCTGGTGTGAATGTACCTGGAAGGAAAAGGGAGAATCTCATTTCTCCCATGAGAGGGTTCATCAGAGAAATTGATCTTGGATATGACAGGGCAGCCAGAATAAATGGTAAGGAGCAGGTGTGGACCACCTCTTGTGAGCCCCTGAGATAGTGTTTGCTACTGTGATTGTTACAGGGGCTGTTTGTATTTGGTGAAACCCCTTTCTTCTAAAGGGAGATACCTGTGTGCCTGTGTCCAGAGATATACAAGTGCTCCCTCCTGCGCTGGGGGAGGGGCTAAGGCTGAGGATGGGTCTTCAGTGTTTACTGTTTTGAAAGTAATCTGGCCTAGCTCAGTTTGTACATCATGGTCGCCTCATCTTGCTGATCTTTTATCAGCAACCGGACCAGACTCTAAATGTGCAGGAAATGTTACTCTAGGAAGTTACAAACTATAATCCATGCACTCCTAAGGAAATGGGGGGAGGGGAACTTTGCAGGAAGAATTCTCCCCTGCTTCAGATGTTCTAAAAACAGATCTTGTCTTTGGTCTTGCCTTAAATAGTTGCCAGAGCCGTGTCCCAGGGTGGATGGGAATTGTAGCCGACAGCTTAAGGGAAGGGTCATCGGGAGCAAGGCTGTTTGTAGTTGCTGCTCTCTTCCTTGTTTGGATAGCTTTCTTTGCCAGCCGAGACAGGACAGGGATGGGGTTATGGCTTCCGTCTCTGGCAGACTATCCAACAAGACTAGTGCGAGTTGACAGGCTCAACCACAGTGCTGTCAGCCATGGCACAGAAGGGTAAAGCCATGAGAGGGACTGGGAGACCAAGGGATGACGATCTCTTTTTCAGCCTCCTTCACCGAGGGTTGCCTGCTAAGAGGGACTTCTCCCCATGTTACCTGGAGCTGTGCAGTACCCCAGAGTCCTTCATGGGCTTGTTCTTTGGGTACTCAGCCTCTGTGACCTGCCTAGGTCTGCTGAGCCACTCTGGAGGGACCGACCTCCAGACGCCTGCTCTGCACTTCCTTACTCCGTGACCTCACTCAAGCCGGGGCTCCCAAGAACTTGTCTCAGAGTCTTGGCTCGCTGTGCAGAAGCACAAGTAAAATCGTGGCCAAGCGGTTGATACCTCATGATAATAATCATCCAAGGTAACTGAAGCCTCCTCAGCCCCATTGGCGTGGTCCTGCACCAGGAGACACCCTGAGAGGGCAGGAGAGGGGAATGAACCTCAGGGTCAGCTGGTGGATGCTTCTGCCATTTGGGAGCAGTAGATATGACCCCCATTTTTTAATTTCCAGGGATTTTTTTTCCTGCCTTGTCTGGTGGGATCTCTTAGTATAGTCAGTGTGGTCCTGAAGTCAGGATCCTCCTATCTAACCCTCCTGAGGGCTGAGCCTATAAGGCACAGGACACCAGCACAGCTAGCCGACACCACCTGGCAGCGAGGCCGTCCTAGTTACTGCTGCTTCTGGATAACTGAGTGGAGCTGACGATAATTCAGGAAGCTCCTTAGTGTTGTAAACCATGTGGGAGACATCTGAGCAGCCCGAGAGGTTCCTTCAGCCAGCAAAATAGCGGGAAGACCTGGCCAGTGGCAGAGGGGACTCAGGAGGGATGTAGTGCCCAGAGATGGCAGCCGGGGTGCCAGCCGCCCGGCCTTCCCATCCCAACTCATCCTGTCTAGTCAGTTTACAGATGAGCACAGTGACCCAGACTGTGGGTGGCAGAGCTCCCAGCTAGCTGACTACACTGAGGGGGGACATTCACTGGTGCCTTGATGTAATTGAAGACTTACCAAGCCATCTGTGGAAAAACGAAGTTGGATTAGGCTCAGTTCTGTGTCTTCCTCCTGTCAGCTCTGGACAGCCAGACGCGTGTGGAGTGCTCGTGAGAGCTGCATGTGGAGAAGTTTGGTTTTAAGATCCTCAGGTGTTCTAAAGGATAACCAACAAGGGTGACCATTTCTGGGGTCTGCTTGAGTCTTGTTGGTTCGCATGCTCCATGGTTGGAAGAATGGACTTCAAGGCAGAACATGATAGAGTTACAGTTTACATTCGACCTCGTATGGTGTTTCATGTGTCATTGTTCCGTCTGCAGCAAACAGTGGCTCACAAATGAGTCCCTGTCCTTAAGGCCCGTGGGACATAGTCCTGGACATAACTAGCCGAAATAGAACAGTAATACGGTTTAGCATAGTAAACCAGCTGTGTACATGGACGGGCTGTTTTAAAAGAGATTAAGCTTGTGCTTCTAGCACGGGTCAGAGATGGTGATCGTAAGGGGGTCAAAGGCTAGAAAAGAGACAGCAAGGAAATCAGGGAACTGTCTACTAAAGTAAGACAATTTGCCTTTAAGAATGATTCAGAACTCTGAGCTCTTGGGGAGGGAGGGAGGGAGAGAGGGAGGGAGCAAAACAATTTCTCCCTGACTGTCAGAACAGGAGCCAGGAGCAGTCCTCAACAGTGCTTTCACTGCTGCACAACCGTGTGCTGTGTGTGTATGTGTGTGTGTGTGTGTGTGTGTGTATCTGTATGGTATGTATAGGGTGTGTGTGTGTGTGTGTGTGTGTGTGTGTGGTGTGTGTGTGTATCTGTATGGTATGTATGGGGTGTGTGTGTGTATCTGTATGGTATGTATGGGGTGTGTGTGTGTATCTGTATGGTATGTATGGGGTGTGTGTGTGTGTGTGTGGTGTGTGTGTGTATCTGTATGGTATGTATGGGGTGTGTGTGTGTGGTGTATGTGTGTAGGGTGTGGTGTGTGTGGTGTGTATGTGGTGTGGTATATTGTTGGGGTGGGTGTGTGGTGTGTGGGGGTGTGGTGTATGTGGTGTGTGTGTGTGGTGTGGTGTCAGGTGTGGTGTGTGGGGGTAGGTCACAGACACACACTGTAGAGCAGGCCCATGGGTGTGCTGCTCTGTGAGGTTAACTTGAAGGCCCACTGCCTCACTTTGTCTGACACCAAGACCATCTGAGAGGCTTTGGGAAACGGCTCTCACCTTAGTCCTGGCTCGGTCGCCAGAGAATAAGGTGGGACGGAGCCAGGACTAAGGTGAGATTTTCACTTTTCTAAGCCTTCTCCGGTGTGGCAGGGAGCCATGTCCTTGGGTGTAGGGGAGCCCCTGAAGAAGAGTGGGTAAGGTATGCCTGCAGCTGTGTGGGCATTGCTGGTTCCCTCTGTGGGTAAGGAGGTGGCCTGAGGGGCTGGGCCCAGTGTCAGCTGTGAGCACAGCAGCCGGCCTGTGAAGCCATTTCCGCTTTTGAAGGGGGGAAGCTGGAATAGCTTACCTCAGCCTGGAGGAAGTATCTTGATGGCAGGAGGGTTTCTGAAATGTCTGTTCTTAACAGGCTACTGTGAGCACGGGAATTTCCCCCCAAACATAGCCTGGGGAATCCCCACTGCTGCCAGGCTGGGAAAGGGCGCCGTGCATTAATTAGCACGTCTGTGGGTGACAGCCCATCCCTTCCCAGCTGTGCCACCTCCGGACCAGCCCTGAACACCAGCTGAAACACTGGGTACTTCAACATCCACCTCAGATGTTGCCCGGGGTGTTTTTCTCAGTTACACAAGAGAAAGCTAAAGGCTCAGAGATCATGGCTTTCCCAAGGTGGCCTCACTGAGACTCAGACCAAGCTCTTGGGACTCTCTACAGTTCAGTTCTTTTAAGCCCTGTCGCTTTGCAACAATAAGCCAGCAAGAAAGAGACTTGTTTGTTTGGAGAAGAAAGCCGCATCAGGCGTGGGGGTTGGGAAGACGGGGACAAGGGGTTACTGGTGCTGTGTGAGGTCATTTCTTGTCAAAACTCACCTTTAGAATCAGTCGCCCGCAGATGGGAGAGGATGGCCTGACGATTTCACAAGGAGTAGAGCTGCCATTCGTTTTGTTTCTGATTGTTCCTAACAGTCCTGTTAACCAGTGGCCTCGTGCGCCTAGGCATTGCCCATTCTCCATAGATAGCACACAGCCCTCTGCACCCATTCCTGGGGTCCTATCTGGCTGGGGGTTCCCAGGTGTCAGATAAAGGATTGCTCCCTTATCCAACAAGATAACAAACTTGGAAGTTAGACGATGTCTTTCAGAACAAGCTTCTAGAGGCCATTGTGAAAGGACAGGGCACTTGAACATGCAGGCCATGCCCCAGAGAAACTGCCTGAGGGCTGTAGCTTACCATGGTGGTCCAACCAGAATGAGCGGAACCCACTGTATGGTGTTTCTGGAGCTGGTGGGCTCTTGAAAAGTGTTCTTCCGGCATTATCTCCAGCCTGTCAGCACAGATCTGCTAGAAGATAAGGCCTGGATTCTCTCCATATACTCAAGGCCCTGAGTTCAATCCCTGGCTGTTCAAAACCTTGGAAAAAGAAGGGGAGTTCTTCCTGATTTTGGCTAACACTTTAGTTAACAAGTACTTTCAGAAAAACAACTCATCTGCTGTTGTGGCGGGTGAGACCTAAGAGTCTGGGATCTTAAAGTGACTTTGGTTTTGAGCAGCCCCCTCTCCATGTGTACAGGATTGTTTTCCTGAGAGAGAACTTAGCCTTCCCCAGGGATGAGCTCCTAAACAGTACCAAACTGACAGCCTGTGATGAGTACGCAGGAGCAACACTAAAGACTCAGCAGTGTGTGCGTGTGTGCGCGTGTGTGTGAATAATTAAAGAAGAAGACTGGGAGTTTGAGAGGGAGTTGGACCTGGAAGGGATTAGAGGGTGTGGGAAGTGATGTGTTTTTAATTAACAAAAGAAGAAGGAGGAGGAGGAGGAGGAGGAGGAGGAGGATGAAGAAGAAGAAGAAGAAGAAGAAGAAGAAGAAGAAGAAGAAGAAGAAGAAGAAGAAGAAGAAGAAGAAGAAGAAGAAGAAGAAGAAGAAGAAGAAGAAGAAGAAGAAGAAGAAGAAGAAGAAGAAGAAGAAGAAGAAGAAGAAGAAGAAGAAGAAGGTCACAAGGAGAAAAAGTGTCTTTTTCATACTTGTGATTTTCAACAAAAGAAACCATATAGGTAGCTGGGCTCCTATGAGTTGGCAGTGGGGATATAAAATGATGTGGCCACCTTGGAAAACAATATGGATGCTCCCAAAATCTTACAGCAGAATGAGCAACGTCACCACCATCCTAATTGAGTTCAGAACCAAAGAACCGAAAGGCAGGGCTTCCAAGGTGCTGAGCCTGTTCTTGTGGGAGCAGCCGGTGCTCGGCGCAGAGAGCACCGGAGGACCGTCACCAGAGGACCGTCACCGGAGGACTGTGACTGAGACACTGTCTCAGCAGGGCCGATACTGTGTGGTCTGGACAAACCGTCTGAAATACTTACAGAAACAGGAAATAGAGCCGTGGTTGGCAAGGAGGAGGCAGGGGAGAGAAGGAAAGGAAGTTAGTGTTTGTACAGGGTTTCGGTTTTGCAAGATGAAAGAGTTCTGGAGGTCCAGGCACAGATGTGGAGCACAGCTAACACTACTCAGCTGTGCTTTAAAGGGGCTAAGATGTAGTTTTAAAAAATTAGAATAAGAAGAAAACGTTACATGTATCTGTTTATGGAGATAGACACTCATAATCCCAGCATTGGAGAGAAAGGGGGAGATAGAGGGAGCCTGGGCTATAGAGAGACTGCCTCCAAACAACTGTCCAAAACAGCCACGCCTTTTTGTGTACATATGCATTTCTCTTGGTTTTTGTGGAAGTACCTTTTGAGAAATTATATTAGTTCTTTCTTACTCAAAAATCACTAGGTCAACAAGTCTGCTTCACTAACTCCCCTGGGTAGCAGAGGAACTCGGAGCCTTTTGCAGTTTGTAGGAGGTAACTGCAGAGGACCAGGTCTCAGGGAAGAAGTACCCCAGAGGCAGATGTGGGCTTTGGCGTTCATGAGGCACCGAGCGGGGTATCAGTTGCTCTTTCCCCATTAGCAGTGTTGGGCTCAGATGAAAATCCGTTTACTGCCAGTATCTGGCAGCAGCCAACCACAGGAGCAGAGCGAAGTCAGTCCTAGGAGGCCTTGGTTGCCGCGGGGGAAAAGAGTCATGGGTGGAGCTTTCTGTAAAACCACGAAACCGGGATTCTGAATTTCTGTGGGATCGCAGAGAGTACGGCTGGGAGCGAGACGCAAGCGGCGAAGGCCCCACTGCAGTTTTCTAGCCATAACCTGAGGTGGGTGCTGGGATGCGAGCCAAGGGAGCTGGTGTCCTTCCTGGTGTGGCAGTGTTCCCGGTTATGTGCCGTCTCGGAGCCCTGCCTCCCCGCTGGCAGCTCCCATCCTCGTTGGAAAGCACTGGGTGTCTCCTCTGAAGCAGGTGTGTACATGGGGTGCTGAGCATGCAGAATGCAGAAACAAAGCATCCATCTCTGGCTCCTGGGACAGGGAACTGGGAGTCCTAAGGTTTAGGAGGAACTTAAAATCGTAGATATCTTTAAGGTCACAGAAGGCAAAGAATGAAGACAGACTTAGGAGGCTGTTCAGCCTCGCTGGGAGGCGCAAAGCCTAAAAGAGACAGAAGCCTAGCAGTTACTGCCACTCCCCTGAACAGCGTGGAAGTGTTGAAGTTGTTATCAGCCCACGTCCACAGTCTCTCACACACATCTTCTGTCTTGTTACCTGTAATTGGTATCTCAGAGATGACCAGTGCCGCTGTGGAATGGGAGGGAGAAGAACATTCCACTGAGGTCCCACCACACAGTGCCCAGTGAAAGAATATTCTCCACTTCTATGCGTTTTCTTAAAGCTCATTTTATTTGTTGTTGATGCATGTATATCTAGAGGTCAAGGGACAACTGTTTCTGCCTTGTGAGCCCTGGGGATAGAACATAGGTCCTCAGGCCTGGCTGTGGGTGTCTTCAACCACTGAGCCATCTTGCCAGCCCCCAGTTCCATTTTAGAATGTACTTAGCTATTTATGCTGGTTGATTGACTGGTTGAGACAGGGTCTCCACACTTAGCCCTTGTATGATTGGCCTTGAACTTAAGGCAATCCTTAAGTTCCTTCCCCCTCTGCCTGAAGATGTGGTTTTTAAATGGAATGGTTGAGAATCGTGAGTTTTGCCTGAGGAAGGGTGTCCTGTAGGAGCATCTTGTGCCATCAGAACCAGGTGACAGGGTGTGTAGAGGACCTCGGGGCTTTAGCTGTCCCCTGAGGCAGATAAGCAGCAATGCAGTTTGAATTAAGAATGATGTAATAGCTGTCGTGGTGCAAGACAGAGGTAGTAAGTGAGGTGAGGCAGGAAGGCCAGCAAGGGCCCTGGCTAAAGTGTTGAGACATAGGTGGGCACTGGCTGGGTTCTTGTCCTCTTTGGAAGGGAAGGTAGAGTCCAGGTGGGCCACTAAATACCGAGGAGCAAGAATGACCTTTGAGTAAGTGAAATATGAAATATGAACATATCTCCCTTACAGTTGGCAGGGCTGAACTTGAAAGGGGTCAGGTGTCTCTACCTAGGGTGGAGGAGACTCGTCGGAGTCTCGCAGCTTGCACTTGGTACCCGTGTTGCGATAGATGTAGGAAGGTTGGTGTGGTCCTCACATCTAACTTTGATCTTCTTGTAGCTACTCTGCCCTACAGGCCCAGCGGCTTCTGCCTCTTAGCCATGCCCACCTCAGTTAGCTGGTGGGGGCTGAGTCAGTGTACCTGGGCTGGTGGAAGCCACCTTACCTCTGGGGTGCTCAGCAGGAGCTCACTGTGGTGTTGAGTCTGTGCCATGGCCCACCTCATTCTTGTTTATGGCAGCTGCTCGGGTTGCTCGCCATTTGTCCTTGTCTCTTCGCAACCCCGTACCCTGTGAGGTCTGGCACTTTCCCCGGCGAATTCTTTATATTCCGCTCCTGTAAGTTATGGATTGTAGATGATAGCCAGTAGTTTAGAAAAAAATCGAATTTTCCCAGCAACGGGCAGATCAGGTGTCCGAGTCCTCACTGAGCCGACATTGTTCAGTGGTTCTTTGAGGGTGAAGTGTCATTTCTCAGGGTTTTGCTCTCAGAGGCCCCAAAGCTTTGCTTTTCTTTTTCTTTCTTTCTTTCTTTTTTTTTAAAAATCTGGCTCAGCCATAGCTGAAACGTGATAAGGAGAAATGTCAGTGGTGTTGGGCAGTGCCAGGTTGCTGCTGGCCGGCATCCAAAGATTCCTGCAGCTCTGGGCCCCAGCCAGACCCAGGGCTTGTCTGGTCTCTCCTCACCCACAATAATTAGCACCTTTTAGCTGGAAACCCAGGCAGGCCAGCAGGCCTCACTGGGGCTGCTGTTTCTACTATGGGCCTCTACCCCTCCTGCTCCCCCCCCCCCACAAAGGCTTTTATCCTTAATGCTTTCCCTGGTGCCCGAGACAGCTGACTTATGCATACAGAAAATCCACTCTTATTTCCTGAAGACTTCCTTCATCAACATCCCGCACACATACCCCGGGAATGTGTGATAGGCCATGTACTTAATAAGTGGCCTTCAGTCCTGCACCTGCACAGCCTGTGACCACAGAAGGGGAGTGGATTTAAAGGAATAGACTATACCATGATTCTCAGACTGCTGAGGTCCAGCTTCCTTAAGACCTTACATCCTCCAAGCCCTGCACCCCTGAAAAGGGGTGGGGGGTTGTAGGTGCTGAGGACTCACATCACACAACATGGGTGGCTACCCCTGCCCACCTGGCTGCCCTTTCCCTAGGGAGTCAGGAAGATACCAGACTCAGGACAGCGTAGGAGCTTCTGAGAGGGTTCCTACACATCTTGGCTTTGGGTTCAAATTCAGGAACAGCTTGAGTCACTCCATGAGGCACTTCCAAGGCAGCTCACGATGTGGTGGCCAGAGCTTGCCTTTTTGCAATCAGGGATGGGAACTGGGGCTTGGGGTAGAGGAAGGGACGGAACACCGCGGGCAGCCACCGTGGGCCGGAGTTCCAGCTCAGCTGAATCAACCACATGAGCTCGCCCAACGTTCACGGACTCATCGGTATCCAGAGCCTTGACAACGCCGGCGCACAGCTGGGCACAGGTCTGACAGCAGAGCTCTCAAAGTGGGGTCTCTACAGCTACACTGTGAGGCTTGCAGGTGGCAGGGAACCCCAGCCTCAGGGCACACCCAGCCAGGTCACAGAAGAAACTGAGTGGGGCTTAGGCAGCCTGGGCGAGCCGCTGCAGAGGAACCTCCTTGCTCCACGCTGCGTCTCCTGTGCTACCCCTTTCACCAGTTCTTCCAGAACCGTGTGGAGCCCTCCCCTTATTCCCAGCCTGAGCATGACCCATGGACTCCAGGTGGTACCTTGTGCGCTCACAGCAGCAGCCCCGCCCCCGCAGCCGCTTCCCTTTCTGCTGTAGTGGAGTCATTCAGTCCTGCCCTGTCACCTCCTGCAAAACCTATTTTCTGACACCTGCAGTGTAAGGGGACCCCGGATTACGAGCTCTTTATACCCTGACCTGAAATTTAGAAAGAAGCCAATTGGTCTCACATTCCCGTGACCCAGCCCTTGGCCGTGGCACAGGGATATGATCAGCCCGGGCTATGTAGTGATGCCAGTTGGAAAAGCCACACCCGGAAAGAGCAGTTGTGGTTTTCTGTGGCCTTGGGAGTCTCCTGCCTCATCTTCCCACCCTCACCTTTCACCTCGTGCCCAGAAGCCTCCTGGCCACAGGAGACACATTCGTGAAAACCCAGATCAAACCTGACTTATACTGTGATGGTCTTACTTGTGCACACCTCTGATAATGTTGACTGTGAATTGAATGAGAAGCTACTCACAAGGTTCAGATGTAATAAACAATAATAAACATACACCGTAGGCACCAAGGCTACTTGTCTACTTGCACGAAGCCCTAGGTCTACCTGTAGCACCTTAGATATAAGCCGGCAGGCAGACATAGGGATTGTTTACTTCTGGAAATTTACATTTAATGTTTTTTTTTTTTTAACCATGGTTTTAAGTAATGGAAATCTTTGGATTTGAAGCTTTGTTTTAAAGGGGTCGTTGGTTATGGAGTCACATGTGATGTATGCTTATGATTTTCTTCCACTTACTCTCGGTCCACGGGTGTCTCAGTGTCATGGCTGAGATGGTACCCCACTCCTCTCTTGCACTCACTTGTGTTCACTCGAGCTCTCCCTGTACCCCAAGAGCCTTTCTCAGCAACTGGCTTGCATGTCAGACACTGAGCCCTTTGCTCTCCTCAGAGCAGCTCATCAGCTGCCGGCCTTGGCTCCTTGAGGCAGATGAACGCCCCCCATGTTCCCCAGCACTCAGCAGACCTCCTGCTGGGAACTTGGTGGAGATGCCCTTGCTTCTGTAGCAGAGGGAGGCTAAACCAGTGGTCTCAAGCACTCAGCAATGGCGAAAGAAACATCTGTGCACCGTGTCATTCTAAACAACTGCTACCCCCACCTTTTTTACTAATCATTTTTTTTAAAGTGATTTAATTCCCTTCCCTTTCCTCCCTCCAAGTTCTCCTTTCCACTGTCTTTCAGATGTATGACTTTTTTCATAGTTACATACATATACATGTATGTTACATGCATATACATGTGTATATATATATATATGTATATACACACATATATCCCTAAATACATAAATGCAACCTGTTCAGCCTGTACATGGTACTGGCACATATGTTTTGAGGTATGACCATTTGGTATTGGCTAATCCTGCTGTCAGTCCTTGGTTGCCTTTGGTTCTTTGTGTACAGCTCATGGGTTTTCCCTCCCATCCACATTCACGCTTTCGTCCTTTCCAGCTTATGTTTGGGACTTTATGTGTAGCTTTGGTTATTGTTAGGAGTCACAGTCCCACAGCACGTTCCCAGATCCTCTGGCTCTTACGATCCTTCTGATCCCTCTTCCAGAATGTTTTCTGATCTTTAGGTGTTGGAGTGTTTTATGGTCTGGGACTCTAAGAACTCCGTGTTTCTATCGGTTGTGGTTTCTATAATGGGAAGAGACGTTTTGTTTCCTCAATGAGGGGTGAGGACTACATTTATTTGTGGGTGCAAGGGTGCAAGGCCATGATTTACGATGTAGTCAGGGATTATGCTGGTTTAGGAAAGTGAAGGTTTTAGGTTCTCCAAAATCCATGACCTCACTAGCCCTGGTTAAGCCCTCATCTTTGAAACGCCTTTCCGTTTTGGTGAGGATGCCCACAGTTTCCTGTTGTGAGGCTGAGCACCATTCCTTGTGGATGGGTGACTGAGGAGTGGAGACCTCCTGACCTCCTGACCTGCTGTCCCTCTCTGGCTGCAGAAAAATGTTTCAGAAGTGATGGATTCTCTGACTCTTTACTTCCTCAAGAGAATCAGCACGTTGCTTGCAAACGTTATTCTGTTCCTTTACCTTAGCAAAATCTTAGTGACTTAGGTTGGCCTCTAAGGCCATGATGATCCTCCTGCCTCAGCCTAGGTTCAGGAATCAGAGCTACGAACCCCCATACTTGGCTGTTATCTGTATTCTTCATACCCACTGTGGAGTGGATTTCCTATTAAATCAGAAATAATTCCCTCTCCCGTGACTCACAAAATAACACCGTTGGCAATATCTAAAACACTGTACTTCAAAGATGCTGGGACACTGGACCCCAGCTGCTGTTGGCACCAGCTGCCACCTCAGAGTTAGATTTCCTAACACTTTCTTACTCTGGGTGAGGTAAAATCAACCATTTCTTTGAGGTGTGTTACCACTTGTTTTGCCATATAAAATAAACTGGTGGTGGTGATGGTGGTGGTGGTGGTGGTGGTGGTGGTGATGATGATGATGGTGGTGATGGTTGATGGTGGTGGTGGTGGTAGTGATGGTGGTGGTGGTGGTGGTGGTGGTGGTGGTGGTTGATGGTGGTGATGATGGTAGTGATGGTGGTGGTGGTGGTGGTTGATGGTGGTGGTGGTGGTGGTGGTGGTGGTGGTGGTTGATGGTGGTGATGATGGTGGTGATGGTTGATGGTGGTGGTGGTGGTGGTGGTGGTGGTGGTGGTGGTGGTTGATGGTGGTGATGATGGTGGTGATGGTTGATGGTGGTGGTGGTGGTAGTGATGGTGGTGGTGGTGGTGGTGGTGGTAGTGATGGTGGTGGTGGTGGTGGTGGTGGTTAGCTGTGTCCTGTTCTGTAACCCTGGCTGGTCTGGAACTCACTGTGTAACCCATGTTGGCCTCAGACTTGCTGTGATCCCCCACCTCTGCCTCTTGAGTGCTGAGGTTAAAGGTGAGAGCTACCACACCCATGTCTCCATAAACATGCTTTCTCTGGCTTTCTCCCTGCAGTCTCTTCAGATGGAGGAGCGGAGTCTTCAGCCTTAGTGGATGATAATGGCAGCGAGGAAGACTTCAGCTATGAGGAACTCTGCCGGGCCAACCCTCGATACCTCCAGCCAGGCGGGGAACAGCTGGCCATCAATGAGGTACTCCAGTCCCTGTGCCAGAGCCTCAGCTCTCCAGGCTGTGCTGTGTAGTTTTTACCTAGCCTGTCCTGCAACCTGGGACTCCGCTAGATGGGTTTCAACACTGAGTTCCGGTCATGATCCCGGGACATGTCTGTCACTGATCTAAGCAGGCACTGGTCTTCAGGGCTGGCTTCTCAGCTGTTTAAATGTGTTCATTAGCTGGACTGCGGTAGAACCAACACTTCAGAGGCAGAGGCAGGGAGAAGTCTAAGTTCGAGGCTAGCCTAGTGTACAGAGTGAATTCCAGGATAGCCTGGGCTACATAGAGAAACCTGTCTCAAACCAAGGAAACCAAAAGCAGCAACAAAGTGTTCATTATTGCAAGTGATCCTCACAGCCGCTCTCTGAGGTAAATGAAAACTCTGGCCTGAATTTTTAAACACCCTTAGGTGTTTGTTAAATAAAGTTACACTGGGCCTGGTATGTTGATGTCATGCGAACTACTCAGAAAGCTGAGGCAGGAAGCTTGAAAGTTCAAGTCCTTCCTGGGCGGCTTATGGAGACTATTTTAAATAAGGGTTGTATTGTTCAGTCAGAGAGTTTATCAGGTTCTGGGTTCTACCCTCAACATGGCGGAGGGGTGGAGGTGGGGGCAGCAGCAAAATGATTTGTTAGCGAATGGCAGGTGGAATTAACCCTGTGCTCCTTATTCCCAGCCATGGTTTGGTTTGTTTCCCCTACCCTGCATTAGCGTTCCAACTCCCTGTCGGTGTCTTTCTCCTTCCGTACCCCTGCCAGACAGGGTTTCCTGTGAAGCTGTCCCGAACTCTCTCTCTGTAGACCAGGCTGCCCTCAAACTCGTAGAGATCCACCCGCCTCTGCCTCCCAAGTTCTGGGACTAAAGACACGCACAGCCACGCCTAGCTCTACATTATCCCTTTTGGTTTGGAACTTTCTGGAAGGCTTCTCCGAGTCTTGACACTCTGGAGTGGAGCGGGGGGGGGGGCATGACCTCACCAAGGTGTCCACTCACCACTGTGGACTGTGCAGCGCTGGCACCTAGCACGGTGGGCTCAGAAGACGTTTGTAAAGCAGCCATTTTCAGATACTGAGTGTGTTAGGCAACAAGTCTCCGGCTTCCTTCTCTGCTCCAGATTTCTGACTTTTCCACAGCATGAAGATGCCTGTGTATGCTTGGATCAATTTTGGATTAGCGGTGTGGAATGACTTTTCTGTTCTCCTTCCATTTCAGTACAGTGGTCAGGGACTTAGGTGACACTTGGCACCTCCTCATGTGATGCACTACCAGATAGACGAGCTCGTGGAGGTGTCCTGGGCTCCTCTAGAAGGGGCCGAGGAAGCACAATTCAGGGTGACTAGGTCTAGGTGGAGTGAATGCGCACTGGGTCTATGATGGTTTTGACTTAGATGACGTAGCACAGTGGGACTCCATGGTGAGCCCAGGGGTTCCTGCACAGCCCAGGCTAGCCTTGAACTTTCAAGCCCCCACCTGAAACCCCCCCACGTGACAGGATGATACATAATGTGTTACCATGTCCTTTTTAAGTTGACCCGAGTGGCCCTTTGAGAGCAGGTCACAGACCCCTACCTGATACCATTTTCCCCCATTGATTTCATGGAGCACAAGGTTTTGCCGACAGAGTAGAAGAAGGCACTAGTCACCCTCGGAAAGCTAACGGAGCATGCGGCTCCTTTCCGTCTGCCCACTGCGCTGGATGCCAAGCAAGCTCTCCTGTCTCCACTGCAGCTCATCAGCGATGGCAGCGTGGTCTGTGCAGAGGCACTGTGGGACCATGTGACCATGGATGACCAGGAACTGGGCTTCAAGGCTGGGGATGTCATCCAGGTCCTGGAAGCCTCTAACAAGGACTGGTGGTGGGGCCGGAATGAAGACAAAGAGGCCTGGTTCCCTGCAAGCTTTGTGAGGGTAAGTGTAGCCCTCTGAGTTGTCCAGGGCTGGTCATGGGCAGGGGATTGCTGCAGAGTTTCTTTCTTTTTTTTCTGTTTTTAAAGATTCATTTATCTTATATATGTGAGTACACTGTAGCTGTCCTTAGGCACACGAGAAGAGGGCACCAGATCCCTTTTTTAAAAAATGTATTTATTTATTATATATAAGTGCACGGTAGTTGTCTTCAGACACACCAGAAAAGGGCATCAGATCTTATTACAGATGGTTGCGAGCCACCATGTGGTTGCTGGGATTTGAACTTGGGACCTCAGAAAGAACAGTCAGTGCTCCTAACCACTGAGCCATCTCTCCAGCCCCTGCTGTAGAGTTTCAACAGATCTCAGTCTTCATTCAGGCCCAGTTCTTGTGTTGCTGCGTTTGATACCACACATATGCCAGGGCTGGAGGAAATAAGACTGGCCGGAGTATAAGTCTTACTAATCATAACGGAAGCCAGTAAGCTACTTGGCATTGCTTCTACCCATGATCACTCATCGAGGGCACTGCAGCTTGATAACTCGGCACAGAGATCAGAGACGGGGGAGGTCTCTGCCTTGGTCCCGCTACCACTTCCTCTCCCCTAAGCCACCTGCCTCCTGTGTGTGGCCTGCAGCTTCGAGTCAATCAGGAGGAGCTGCCTGAGAGCTGCGGCAGCCCCCATGGGGAGGAGCAGGGCGAGGACACCAGCAAAGGCCGCCACAAGCACCCCGAGAGCCAGCAGCAGATGCGGACCAATGTCATCCAGGAGATCATGAACACCGAGCGCGTGTACATCAAGCACCTCAAGGACATATGCGAGGTCAGTGCTGGTCACAGTGCCACCTCCTCCGACCCAGTCGGAATTTAATCTTGTTAGACTCTCAGGCGAGATGCTGGGCTGTCACCGCACAGGTGAATACGGTCCTACTTGGCGATGTTGCGCTGGTCTTCTCGGTGATCATCCGTAGTGTTTTTATGGTGGGGCGTCGGGGGAAGACAGTGTGTGACTGTGTAGCAGTTGCTGGGATTGTGGACGCTGACTGTCACAGCCAGCTTGTCATTCCATAGCCTCATCTGGTTTCGGAGAACTGACCGTTAGTGTCATCTTGTGGGTGCTGTGAGCTGTGTAGCTCTGGGCGCTGATGTCAGCACTGCTCTTTTGGGGGAGGGCACTCAGTGCTCTTGACAAGCTTATGTCAGGACAGCCGTTCCGGCATGGATGAACGAGGCCTGTTACTGCTCGCCGCTCTGCTACACAAGTGTGCGGTCTTCAGAGTCACAGTTTCCGGCTAAGCATTGAGGAGCACGGACCGTAGACTGTCCGGCTCAGCTCGGCTCCTCTTGGTGTGACCACCTGGCACACGTCCTTTTAGTTGCCTGTTGCAGATGAGGGAACGGAGACCTTGAAATTTAGAGGGTTAGGGTTAGAAGACAGTGTGCCCCCTAAGCTTAGAATCTGCATGGTCAAAGCGTGTGTTCTTTTAAAACCCATACAAGAACAGAGTGACTTAGAGGCTTGCTGCACATGCAAAGGGATGTGAGTGCGAATCCCTAACATCTACATCAAAGCTGGGTTTGGTAGCATGTGGCTCTAACCCCAGCACTGGGAGGCAGAGATGGACAGATTCCATGGCCTCTCTGGTCCACCAGTCTAGCCAAAACTGTGAGTCGCTGTTAGTGAGACATTCTGTCTGTCTCTGTCTCTGTGTGTGTCTCTGTCTATCTCTCTCTCTCTCTCTCTCATACACACACACACACACACAGGTGGAGAGGTGATTAAGATGACACGTACCTGAACGGGCAAGCGTACCCACACACCCTTGTACTATACACGCATGTTCACATGTTACACTACACATATGAAGGCAGTGGTTTGTCTTTTATTAAATGGTCAGTTCTATGTAAGTACATGATGCTACTTTAGAGGTAACTGTATGTGCATATGTGGTCTTTTCTTCTTGTGCCTCGAACTCTCCCAAGCCAGAGCACAGCCCTGATAGTGGGAATAGGAAAGTAGTAGTTAGAGCTTTCAGTAGTTAGTTAGATCTAACAGGCCTCGGTTAATCTTTAGTAGATGTACAGACGCCCGCTATATAACGGAAGCAGATGATGACAGTCCGTGGCGTAGTCGTTCTTGGGTCTTTGCTGTGATTTAACAAACCAAACCCACATTGACTCAGGTTATCAGACTTAGCAGTCTGATAGGTTAGTAGGTCTTCACTCTAACCTCCTTCATCTCCCTGACCGGGAAAGTTAGAGTCAAGAAAATGTGGTAATATGCAGCCAGACATGACACACACCTTTAAGCCTGGCAGTGGGTCAGCAGAGATCAGTGGGCCCCAGAGGGTCTTTGACCAGCCTTGTCTACGTGGAGAGTTCCAGGCCAGAGGACTCTTCCAACTGCAAAGGGCAACCTGAGGAAGTCACCCCCAAGGTTGGCCTCTGACTCTCATGCAACTGTGAATACACACGTACTGCACCCCAACACAAATGCATGTACACATAATATACACAGCAAGTTGGGGACCAACCTGGGCTACATTGTGAGACCCTGTCCTAAAATCAAACTAAAATTCAGTCCAAGACTACAGCATTGGCCAAAACACAGACAACCACAAGCTGTACTGTTCACCTGCCTCTAAACAAATGAAACGGTTTGCTTTTTTGTTCTTTCCAGGGCTATATCCGCCAGTGTCGGAAGCACACGGGAATGTTCACCGGTGCGCAGCTGGCCACTATTTTTGGAAATATCGAAGACATTTACAAATTCCAAAGAAAGTTTCTGAAAGACCTTGAGAAACAGTACAACAAAGAGGAACCTCACTTAAGTGAGATCGGATCCTGCTTTCTTCAGCACGTATGTGACTGTTCCCCCATGAGTCACATCCTGTCAGACAATGGCGTAGAAAGATATCTCCGCCAAAGGCATTCCAGAAGCTTCTGCCTTACTTCATGTACTGCCATTAGGTAGATAGGATTTTCCTCCCAAAGAGAGTGAGTGATCCAAGGTCACACACTCATCAGCAGACGGTAACACAACCTCAGAGTTTCTCTCCTGGTGACACAAGTTATTGGCGCTCAAAATTATTAGACTATGGCTGACAAGAGAAGCGTTTGGAGACTTTATTACTGTGCTTAGAAAATAGTTCTAGCAGAGCTAACAACAGCAGCAATGTCCCCTCACTCCCTGGGTGCTGGTGGCTTTCTAGAGGCAGGAAGCTAGAACTGGGGGAGTGGGCAGACCTTTAATGCCCGGCATGGTGGTCCCTTAGGGACACAGTCAGGAATGGGTCGTAGGGCATCCAGGCGTCTTGGAGACACTGAAGTCCTATGTGGTTGGAGCAGCCTGGTCCTGTGGGTGAGCAGCTAGGGAGAGGCTTTGAAGTCAGCAAACGCAGGGCAATGGCAGACAGGTGAGTGGCCTCAAGCACAGAGTCTTAACTGCTGGTCGCCACCATGGTCAGCCCCGTTGGGTGATGATGGCCCAGGGGACAAGGAATAGGAGACTTATTAAAAGTGGCATTTTCAAGGGACTTTGGTGAGGCTAGTTGTACCAGCAAAGAAAGAGCAATGGTCTCTGGTACCTGTGCCGCAGAGTTAGCAGGCAGGCTGGGAAATCACTAGGGAAAGGGGGACTTGTTGGGATACCTGCTGCGTTTACGCTGTCGGGCATGCATGGTGGGATGGGGGAAACAGGAAGGAAGGACAGTTGTGAGCGCATGGCCTAGCAACTGAAGCTGGAGCAAAGGTGGTAGCCAGGGATGTGGACTGTCACCCAGTGATGGGGCTTTTAAAGCGATGTCCACCTAGTCCTGAGGGAAGGGTTGGTGGGCAGAGGAAAGGGTGTAGCTCCATCTGAGGAGGGCAGACAGCAAGAGAATGACAGAGCAGCAGTGTGTCTGTCCCTCAGAGTGAGACGTCTGAGAGAAGACGTAGACAGGGGCCTTTCAGTTGGAGAAGGTGTAACACATGAAAACTAGTTCCAAGGCAGTGTGTCGGCATCCTGTGGTCCCTCCAAGCCAGAGTTTGTCAGTGGAAGGAAGGAGATGAGGATGCTGAGCCAAGCTCCCAGCATTGCTTTGCCTCTCTGCTGTACCAGCTGCAGGCTCAGACACTGAGCGAGCACAGTGGTAGCGCACCCTCTACTTCCCACCCTTGAAGAGAACCCAGTTCTCCACTACCCCCAGACCACAAATGGTCATGAAAGCCAGTTTCGAGTCTGGATTACCTTGGGGTCTTGGCCTGTACCCTCCTTCTCCAGGAGTGTCCTCCCTGTCCTCAGCCACTGGCTGATGAGTTGCCTTCCCTTTCAGCAAGAGGGCTTTGCCATCTACTCTGAGTACTGCAACAACCACCCGGGAGCCTGTGTGGAGCTGTCCAACCTCATGAAGCAGAGCAAGTACCGGCACTTCTTCGAGGCCTGCCGTCTGCTCCAGCAGATGATCGACATCGCCCTGGACGGCTTCCTCCTCACGCCGGTGCAGAAGATCTGCAAATACCCACTGCAGCTGGCCGAGCTGCTCAAGTACACCACACAGGAGCACAGGTAAGCCGGGGACCGCCCAGAGACCACGGAACCACCGGCCAGCCTGGTGCTTCTGGGACAGCAGGGACAGGTGGCGGTGTGGTGGTGATCGTGATGATGGTGGTGTGGTAGTGGTGGTGGTGTGGTGGTGGTGATGGTGATGGTGGTGTGTTGTTAGTAGTGGTGATAGTAGTGGTGGTGTGGTGTGATGATGATGGTAGTAGTGGTGGTGGTGTGGTTGTGTGATGGTGGTGTGGTTGTGTGGTAGCATTGCTACCCTGCCTCTGAGCTTCATGGAAGAAATTTTCAGGTGTTTACAATGTTTATCACTTTAACAGGGTGTGTGAAGATACTCCATGACTTCCAGAAATAGAAAAACAAAAGAATTCTTTTGTTTTTGTCTTTTGGGTTTTTGTTTGTTTGCTTGTTTGTTTTCCAGACAGGGTTTCTCTATACAGCCCTGGCTTTCCTGGAACTCACGCTGTAGACCAGGCTGACTTTGAATTTAAGAGATCCACCTGCCTCTGCCGCCCAAGTGCTGGGATTAAAGGCGTGTGTCACCACAGCTGGCTTTTTCTTCCCTCTCTCCCCTCCCCTCTCCCCCTCCCCTCCCCTCTCCCCCTCCCCTCCCCTCCCCTCTCCCCCTCCCCTCTCCCCCCTCCCCTCCCCTCCCCTCCCCTCCTCTTCCCTCACCTTTCCCTCCCCTCTCCTTTCCCTCTCTCCCCCCGTACCTCCCTCCCTTCCTCTCTGTCTTCTTTTCTTTTTACAAAACAACAAAATTCTAGAAAAAAAACACAACAACAAAACCACTCAGATTCTGCCCTTCTTTGGGGCCTTTTTCTTTGCTGAGGGTTTACTTCTTGGGCAGTTCCAGGTCTTGTTTGTTTTGCCTCCTGCTCTGCCTCTGAGAAGAAGGCCGTGAAGACAGGACTTGCTGTGTAGTGTAGACGGTCCTGCAGACTTCCCAGGACTTGCGCTCCCTGTGTTGGCTTCACCGCCTCTGCTCTCGAGGTTGTTGAGGATTCTCACTCGGTCCACCAGGGTCCCTGCTGTAGCGTTGCATGAGCTCAAGAGCTGCGGCCTGTTGACGGAATTGCTCATTTGCAACATCCCCAAATTACTTCCACCAAACAAAATCTGAGCGCAGCATTTTCTCACAGGAGACATGCGGTGTCCTAGACTCCCTGTAAATTGCCATTTTGATTTTTGGATTTTCAGTACCTGACATTTTTAGAGGCATGGGCTGGGGCGCTGTTGGAGGACTGTCAGACTGTATTGCTCACGGCCTTTTATGTGCCTCCCTGAACAAGTAAAAGATGAGATTTCGTGCAGATGACTTTGAAGCAGCTCTTTACAGCAGACGTGGTTGTGCTGAAATCGAAGCCGAGATGGAGGACAGTTCTCTGTTCTAATGAGAATAATTTGCAGTCGCTGTGACTAACACTTGGCTTCTGTGTGGCATTTTACTTTCTCATTCATGGTGATTTCTGGGAAATGAATGGCAACATTCTTATTCGGAAAGAATTGTGAGCTGTGTTTCCCTCAGCTCACTTAACCTGTGCAGACTGTGGGCCTATTCACTGGGAACAATGGCTCTTACTCACAGCCCGGTCTAGACGTAGCATACAAATCTAGGCCCTCATCCGGGAGTTGGGCGTCTTTAAAATGATCTTCCTACTTTGCAGCGACTACAGCAGTATAAAGGCGGCCTACGAAGCCATGAAGAACGTGGCCTGCCTAATCAATGAGCGCAAGCGCAGGCTGGAGGGCATCGACAAGATCGCGCGCTGGCAGGCGTCCATCGTGGGCTGGGAGGTGAGCGGCACCGCACATGCACAGTGAGGCCCACGGCGCCTGCGTCCGACCCAGTGGCCCCGCACTTTAGCCTCCCGTGATTGGCACTGTATGTTCTGGCTTTAATAGAATATGCTAAGTCGTGCACTTGGAGGGGTTTCGATGAGTTCAAAAGACAATTACCTTAATGATACACAATGCCTACCCCCCCCAAAATTAAGTCTAAGTAGGTGAGGTCGCTCGGAGGATAAAGATGCCAAACCAAAGGTGTGAGTTTAATCCCCAGGCCCCACGTGAACAATATGACACACGCATGTCCATACACGTTCATTTATGCATACTCGAGCCTGGTGACATATTTGGATCCTATACGATCCAAGCAAATTATCCTTTCTTGTCTCTAAGTTGAAGGGGAAAATATTACTTCTTAGGCCACAGGATCATTATGTAATAGTAATGGTCCAATGGGTATACTTAACCTCATTTGCACACCCATCTGTATATGTACACACAAGCACTCACACACACACACACACACACACACTCAGAAGTGGTGCCCTACCACGTTCACTTCTAATTATATTTATGAACTCAGTGAATCCTCTCAATGCTTTTCAGAAGGAGCCATCACCCACGGGACAGGGAGAAGGCCCTAAAAGGTTTAAGTATTTTCCCAGGCCTGGGAATCTAAACCAGTCACCTCTGCACTAAACTGGCCGCTAAGAAAAAGCTGGTGCCTTTCAGGTTGTCCCTGAACCAGATAAGGGTCACTGCATCTACCAACTGGTCAGAACTGGCTTTCACAGACTAAGACGGTATTGGGTGAGAAGGCAGGAATTGGGCTGAAGTTACTGAGAACGGGGTCGGCTAAAGAGAAATGCTTTTTCTCGGGAGCCCTCAGCATACCTCCGACATCGCTGCTGATCCCTTGTTTTCTTAAGTGAAGAATCCGGGGCACAAAACTGCTGCAGGAAAGGAAATAGAAGAAATATTTTGTAGTCAAGCACTTTTGCCTTCAGAACATTCTGTGTATTTATTGGGATTAAAGGAAAATAAGAATTTCATAAATGCAGGCCAGCTTCATATCAGACGTGTTAAGGTGATGTTGACATCCACCCCACCCTAGGTATTATGAAGAGGTGCTTCCTTTCCAACCCTGGATTCTAACCTTTAGGGGAGCATCTCATCAGAATTTGCTGAGTTCTTACTGGCGCCTGGCCTTTTGTTTCCAGGAGCCTAAGCTAGCCACTGCAGAAAGTAGGTGGACACCTGACTCGGGAGTCACATAGTGATGCCAAAACCTCTGCTTCCCCTTTGCTGTCATGAAGTCTTTACTATCTCCCACTCCAGAAAAGGCCAGCATTCCATGGTTTGTTTATATCTTATGTGCACTGGTGCATGTTAGATTCTCTGGAACTAAGCCATCTCCCCAGCATTCCATTACTTTACCAGGAGTTTTTAGATGAGGAAGACACGTTGACCAGCTCACTAGATGTCCTTCTCCAGCTTCCACAGGCATCACCACATGCATATATACACCATAAATAAATACGCAGAGATAGGAAATAAAGAGTAGAAGAGAGATTTCATGACAAGGGTCCCATGAAGTCAAGGTCTGAACAGCCTTTTGAAGCCCTACCCGGCTGCGTGTAAGGCATCAATGCCTGGTCTTAGGAAACCGGATGGAATATTCTAGAAAGACTGTCCCCGTTGTTGGAGATAATCTGGTTTGGAAGACTCACAGCGTACTTGCATTCTCTTAGGGCCTGGACATTCTAGACCGAAGCTCTGAGTTGATTCATTCCGGAGAGCTGACCAAAATCACCAGGCAGGGCAAGAGCCAGCAGCGGATCTTCTTCCTTTTCGACCACCAGCTGGTGTCTTGCAAGAAGGATCTGCTGCGCAGGGACATGCTGTACTACAAGGGCCGTGTGGACATGGATGGGGTGGAGCTGGTGGATGTGGAGGACGGGCGGGACAAAGACTGGAACCTCAGCATGCGGAATGCCTTCAAGCTGGTCAGCAAAGCCACCGATGAGGTTCATCTGTTCTGCACCAGAAAGCAAGAAGACAAGGCCAGGTGGCTGCAGGCCTACGCGGACGAGAGGCGCCGGGTGCAGGAAGACCAGCAGATGGGTGAGTCCCCTCGGCCTTCTCCACAGGCCTTTTCTGTCCGGTGGCTCCTTCAGCTGAGTCTGTGGACGGCGCTGCAGGCCTGTGCTCTGTGTAACATTAGCAAAGATGAACCCACAGGCTCAAGGATGTACTGACAGATGAGATGCTCTTCCCTATGGCCCAGCTTGAGGTGGTCCCAGGGACTGTCCACATGGCTGGGAGCCACCATGCGATTTCTGGGAATTAAACTCAGGACCTCTGGAAGAGCAGTCAGTGCTCTTAGCCACTGAGCCATCTCTCCAACCCCCAGATAATTCCCTTTATTTCTCCACTTAGGTATTTATTTATGGTGCACGTGAGTATGCGTGGGATATATTTGTTCTTGGTAGGGTGTTGCATGTGGAGGTCTGTCACCTTCTGCCTTTTTCACTTGCAGAGGGTCTTACTGAACCCAGAGATAGACTGGGAGCCAGCAAGGTTGCCGTCTCAACCCTGCAGAGCATTGGGGTTACAGGTGCATATACGAGCACACCAGCTTGTTATATGAGCACTGGGGATTTGAACTCAGAACTGCACACTTGTAGAACATGCACTCTTTTTCACTTCGGAGAGGCCGTCTCTCTAGCCCAGGATTGCCAGACAGTTATCAAGGCTTCCCCTTTATCAGCACTGTTGCAAAACACTGTGTGCTCACCTCACTGTCTGGGTCAGCTCAGACACAGTTCCTCTGTGCTCTTCCCACTGTGGCAGCCACAGAACCTGTACCACATACGGGTGAGTTCCTGCTTCTGAGCATCTCTGAGGAAACTGACATCGTGTGAGGGACCCAGTCAAACGCAGATGCCCCCAAAAGTCTATTGTTTGGAATTATTAAAACACGCTCTCGGGCTGTGTATAAAGAGGATAAAGTATCTATGCAGCATAACTGAATCCTGTGTTTAGACTCTGGTCTCATCCCTAAGATGCCTTATGTACTGCGTATGTGGAAATGCTGGGAAATCTAAAGAGTGTGCGCTGGCCCACATTTCAGAGAGGGGAACTTAGCCGGTGCTTTGGCCTGCCGCGCCGAGTTCTGCCGGAGTTCTTTATTGTGTGATCTGGTGAGAAGGAGCTACCATGTGGTACTAACAAGTGCAGCGCTCACAATTTCCGTGCCCGAGCTCCAGCCCAGAGACCAGGGTGCACAGGTTCAGATGGGTGTGAACATCTGTGCTGCCCAGACCTCTAGGACCAAACGTGTGTTTGGTCAAGTATCACCCACTGCTACCGAGCCCCAGGGACTTTAAGGGTGGTCCCAAAGTCTCCTGTACCAAGCCACCAGCTTCAGATGTGGCCTTAGATTCTACAGCAGGCCATAGAAAGTGTCCTGGGGTCCTGCCTTGAGGTCTGTCAGGCTATCTGACCAAAAGTAAGAATTTCTCCAGAAACTACCAGAGCTTAGACCAGTGTGACAGACAGCACACAACTCTCAGCCTCCCAGAAGGGATCTGCTACTCTGTGTGGCTGCCGTTTAGATACAAGAATATCTGGACTCCCCGCCCCCACCTGGCAGTTGTGCATTGGCTGCAGAAGGCTTGTCATAAAATCCTCAGAAGTGTGCAGGTCACTACTGAAACAAGAAGTGACCAGGGTCACCAGCTCCCAGTTTGCTGAGTCATCCTGCACTGCCTAGTGTGGCTAGAGTTGGAATGTTTGCACTCCTTCCCCCTGAGAGTTCATGACAGTGCGCAGAGGAGTCCTGAACACTCTCGGCTCTGTTCTTCCTCTTGTGCGTGTCCTTTACTTCGTGGGCTCCTGTGGTGGGCTTTTTCCCCCTGGTGGGAAGGAGACCCTTGCCAGCCAGGCAAACACTGAGTATGTCACTACATAAAGGCAGGACAGCAGAGCCAGCCAAGGTAGAGTGGATCCAAGACAGGGGTCAGTCAAAGCTGCAAAGGTACAGTGTGACTCAGCTCTGCCACAGTGGAGCATGGCTCCTCACCTCCCACTCTTACCTCTGGAGACGCAGCCACCTCAACCACTGCGGCTGCTCCTCCACAGTCTTGTCTTTCCCCAAAGCCGGTCTGCCCTCTTTCCGGGTACAGTTCCTTTCATGCAGTTAGGGTGACTCCCATGTGAACATTGACCTGACGGTGTCTGTCTTGAGACACCAAGGGTCTGCGTGTCAGGACAATGTACCTCATATCACTGTCTAGAATCCCTGGGCTCAGATGTCATCTCGAGGCACCCGGTGTCCCGGCACCTTTCCTTCTCCTCACCTCAGCACCCGTGTGTCGTACACAGTTTATTCTGAGAAGGTTTCCTGGCTTCTGAATGTAGACCACATCTGTTTCCAAATTCAGGAATGGAAATCCCAGAAAACCAAAGGAAACTTGCCATGTTGAATGCTCAGAAGGCAGGACACGGGAAATCTAAAGGTAAGGTTGGTGGAAGCTTCTCCTTCCTGTGCATCTCGGGATCACCTGGGGTCCGTCCACACAGAGCCTTTTTGCAGACCTGCTGGAAAGGGAAAGCCAGGGCTACTGGCGGAACAGACCCAAATTGACAGGCTGGTGAAGAGTCTTCTTCAGGTTTGGATTCAGGTGCATGAAACATCTCAGGTAGCAATGAAGACCTTCAGGGATCCTAGTCTTGCCAGTGCCCTAGAGGATGATTCCCACTGGTACCCAGTGGTACCCATGCAAGTCAAGTAGCCCCTTGCATCTTTGAGTTGGGGAAGAAATCTCTAGCACCAAAGTGCTTGCCAAGCTACAGGGGACTACGCTGCATTCTAGTGAGGTGAGCTCCCAGCTCTTGGGGACTGCTCTGCTTTCCAGTGAGGTGAGGTCTCGACATTCAGAGCATTGGTAAATAAGTACCATAGTAGAATCTCTCGACAGTGACATAGACATCTCATGGCCAGGCCAGGTCAGGGTTCTATTGTCCACACCCAAGGTGGACAGTAAACACGACCTCATTTCCTCTTGCTGCTGTCACTCCCACATTAGAGATTAGGGAACCGAGGCACAGAGAAATGAAAACATTTCCCTCAAGTACTCATGGTCAGTTAGGTGTGGGGTAGCATTTGGGCCAAGGGAGTATCTGCACCAGGCGTTGGTTCAGAACATGTCACCACTTCCAGTCCACACTAGGAACCCCGCTCTGGTTCTTTACTGGTCTCTCTCATGGCGGAAGTTGATCCGCTCCGTCCCCTGGGCTTCCTTCTTAAGAGGTTTTGGGTCGGCTTCATGAGGTAATGAGAGGAAAGAGATATCCTGTCATGAGGAAATCTAATTTCCTCACACGGAGCACCAATGTTGTGAAAAGATAACGTCCTGAGTTTTGGCACCAATGTTAGGAAAAGGATGAAGAAAGTGGGGGGGTATGGCTCATGGAGGTGTGGCGAGGCCTGGGGGCAAGGGAGATGCCTCTAGGGGGCCCATGATGGGAATCCCTTCCCTGAGGGACCAGCCACATGAAGGTATAGTACAGAATAGAGTTTATTCAGGTTATGGGGGAGTTAAGAGGGTAGTAGAGGCAGAGAGAGAGAGCGAGGTGGGGGGGAGGGAAGGAGAGGAGTAGTGAAGTAGAGGAGTAGAGGCCGGCCATGAGCATGTAGAAGGGGTGGGGGGGAGGGAAGGGGAAGAGGGAAGGGCAAGGGGGGAAAGCAAGAGAGAGAAGGGCAAGAGAAGCAAGAGAGAGAGGAGGGGGCAAGCAGCCCCTTTTATATCAGGCCACTGGGGCGGAGCATATCTGACTGTTGCCAGGTAACTGAGGGGTGGGGTTTACAGAATCCAAGCAGGTTACCCTTGCTAGTCCCACACGGGGTAACTGAATTGTCATTTCGCAGGGCAGTTTTTAGATGTCCTCTTGTACTGAGTCCCAATGTGGCTTTCTGCTGACTCGTCTGTTCTGTCCTTCCCGAGCCAGGCTACAACAGCTGCCCCGCGGCCCCACCCCACCAGAGCCTGCTGCCCCTTCACCAGCGCCACATCACTGTACCCACCAGCATCCCACAGCAGCAAGTCTTTGCCTTGGCCGAGCCCAAGAGGAAGCCATCGCTCTTCTGGCATACCTTCCACAAACTCACCCCATTCCGGAAATGAGCCTACCCAGGGTACGCCTCCGAGGTACCTCAGGGAAGAACTGTTTTGTCTCTTCAGCGCGATGTCCAGAGATGGCTTCTTGCTCAGTGCTGAACACTTCATTTGGGGATCAATGAAGGGGAAAAGAAGTTGGACTCAGCTTTGACCTTGAGAGACCCCAGTACCCTTCAAATGCCCCTTTCCCTGGACCCCGAGAAGAAACAATTTGTGGGCACACTGTGCCCAGCATCCTGTCTGACAACTGCTAAAAGGCATTTCTTGGCACTGAAACAGGACTTGTGTGCTAAATGTGCATTTTTGCTGAATGAAGGGTTTCTTGTTTTTTTTTTTTTTTTAATACTGTTATTTGATTTCTTGTAAATGCTGTGAATCTCTATTTGTCATTTTGTATCTGTTTATTAAAATTAATTTGCCAAGCTGGCTCTAGCGATGCGTCTCCGTAGTGACGTGAGATGGGCACGTTATATAAAAAGAAGCCGGCTGGAGCGGAACGAAGCCCTATGTTTGATTGTTAGCACTGCCTTAAGCTGGGTGTGAGAGCACAGGCCTGTAATTCCACCGCTGGGGAGGTGGAGGCAGGGGGTTTTCTCTGGCTACAATAAGAGGTTCAAGGTCAACCTAAGCCATATGAGACTGTCTCAAGAAAAGAACACCTTTAAAAGGCAGCATATGGTAGACTTTACGGGTCCTTTCTTGCCTTGAGCTTGGTGCTTCTTCCTAAAAATGTGTGGGAGGGAATCACTGGGCAGGTGTGGGAGGAAGGGTCTGAGGGAACTGGAGAGGGGCCACTGGACTCCAAAGACACTGGAGTAATAGACAGTGACAGTTGCATGTGGTGGCTGGGATTTGAACTCAGGGATCTCCAGAAGAGCAGTCAGTGCTCTTAACCACTGAGCCATCTCTCCAGCTTTGCACCCCCCCACACACTCTTGTTTGTTTTTCGTTTGTTTGTTTGTTTGTTTGTTTGTTAGCCTCTTGTGGGTTTGAAGCATTCCACACCTCACCCTCAAGGTCAAGAAGGTTCTCTAGACCACTGAGTGATAGCCCAGCCCTGGAAGGCTAAATCTGTTACAGCAGTTTCCACAGGTGGTGAAATGTGGGTGACCAGGACTCTATGGCTCACCGGGAGGTGAGCCTGCAGCCTTGGCCTCTCTCACCCAGGGTGTGGGTGAGTAAGAACTTCCTCCTCATTAGCAAAGCTCAGAAAATCTCAGTAAACAAGCCATTGTTCGCTGTGACTAATCAGAACATAGTTTCTCTGTGTTGCCAAGGCTGCCTCTGCTTCCTGGTGTTTAATCTGTACTCTTGCTCTCCTCCATGAGGTCCTCTGGGCAAAAATAGTGACAATGACAGCAATGGGGACATACGGGGTGGTCCAGGATAGCACCACGCATGGAAGGGAACATAGGAAAGTACTTTATTCTAGAAGAGTTGGGGGGTGAAGCAAGCATATTGAGTCGTCTGCTGTGTGCGTTGGAGAGACCACATCCTTTTAGAGGAACATGGCCAGACGAACCCAAGGATGTTCTTGCATCAGTACCTCCAGGGATGAGCACCAGAGATGTGAGGCAGGCGCATAGCAGCTCCCAGAATGGAGTCTTCTCCTTAACAAACATCCAGGCCCAGACTCAGCTCCTAAAGTTCTGTGGACAAGCACACAGGGCTAACCTAGAGCAGGTCCGTGTCTCTGCTGCGACACAGCCGAGACCGTGTGGTGTCTGTGCAGCTGGATTCTAGCAAATGACCAGGACCTTGTCACACGGGTGGCGTTTGGCATTCCCCAATGTGGCTGAAGAGCTCAGGGCCAGGTGTGGCCAGTAATGTCTACATAGGTTGTGGTGAAGAGAAATTTCAAGTCTGAGGCAGAGGGGTGCCCAGGGAGACAGTCTAGCAGGCAGCACGGTGATCCCAGGAGGCCTTGGGGTAAGGGACAGTGGTGACCAAGTCCTCTTAGGAATACCATTAACTGAGAAGAGTAAGGTGAGCGGCGCACTAGCTTGGTTCCTGCTAACTCGGGAGAGAGGAAAGGACGACGGCTGGAGAGGATTCTCCATAGCCAGGGTGACCAGGGAAGCAGAAGGGCCTGTGGCAGCCTGAAGCTGAGTGACCACAGAGGTCCCTCCAGCAACCAACTGCACTGCCCACATTGGCTGTAGCAGTCAGACCGTGTTTAACAGATGCCATCTAACTTAATGGACACTGCCAAATCCATTCCCACCCCCTCTTGGGGACATTGTTGGGGCTGTCTGCTGCATTCAGGAGTGAATGCTGGACATGGTTAGCTCTGCTAAGGTGAGGCTTCGAGTACCTTCATATCCCATCCCAAGATGGCTGCTAAGGTTGAGCTTCTGCCCTTCTCAGAACAAAGCTGTTCTTACGATTTTGGAGCTGCTGCGCTTTTGCCTGGCTGTTTAGACACTTCTCAGGGAGAAGGTGCAGAGCTTCAGTGTGCTCCTCGGTGGGCGAAGGGATAGGCAAAGTCCTCATCAGCTCCCTCCTGCTAAACCACACAGATATCGGGGCTGGTCACTTGCTGCATTCTGTACAAGAAAGGCCGAAGCTTGGAGATCCTGGAAGAGTAATTGTCGGGTCCAGTGGAAGCCTCATTTCCCCCCAAGCAGTGGATGACGCTGGGGTGACAGTGTTTGCTTGGCTCAGGCTGCGACGGAAAGGCCCCCTCCCTTGGCATGTACTTGTGGCTGTGTACCCTCCAGCCTGTCCTTGCCTCCTCTGCTCCAAGTTCTCAGGCTGTTGGAGTTCTCTGCCCTCAGCTACGTGTCCTCCGTAGAGCCAGCATGAGTTTTCTATGCCTACTTCTCTAACCCTGGTTCTCCGCTCTAGACTCTTCCAGATGCCTCTGGCTGTTCCCCCTCTCACACGGATAATAGAAACCTAACTCGGGAGCAGCCATTCTGGTGGTTTATTGACTGTGACCCCTCTTAGAGCAGTGATTCAAACGGACTTCCTGGGTTCCTTCTATGAGGGAAAGGAACCTTCCCCCCACCCCTACCCTGGTGTTTTGAAAAAGAGCCTCTCTGTGTGGCTGTCCTGGAACCTTTGCTGCAGACAGGCTAGTCTCAAAGTCACACAGGTCTACCTGCCTCTGAGTCCCAAGTGCTGGAATTAAGGGTATGGGCCACCATTCCTGTCCAGCTTTTTTTTCTTTTAAGCTGAGAACTGGACCCAGGGTCTTGTGCTTGTTAGACAGATGCTCCACCACTGAGCTAAATACCCAAACTGGAGACGACAACTCTGTTTTACAGTTTCTGTAGTTAAAGGACAGAGCAGGGTTGGGCAGAGCAGGGTTGCCGGAAGCCTCAGGCCTCATCTAGAGCTTTAGGGGTCTCAAGGGCTCAGAACTACTTCGTGAGCATGCTACCCCCAAAAGCACACCTGAATGTGAGCATGCTACCCCCAAAAGCACACCTGAATGTGAGCATGCTACCCCCAAAAGCACACCTGAATGTGAGCATGCTACCCCCAAAAGCACACCTGAATGTGAGCATGCTACCCCCAAAAGCACACCTGAATGTGAACATGCTACCCTCAAAAGCACACCTGAACATGCTACCCCCAAAAGCACACCTTCTGGCCGTTAGTTCCCTGAGTATTCTGCAGAGACATGAATGCCGATGGGAGAATTAACTGAATCTTGGGTTGCCCTTAAATCTAGTTTTGCCCTCAATGAGAGTCGCAGGCAACAGTAACTGTCATCCTTGAAAGTTCTCCGTAAACAAGGGGATCCTAATGTCTGTGCTGCAAAGACCTCGGGTGATGGTCGGACCTCCTCGATATCGTATTGACATCTGTTGTCTTGCTCACAAAGGACTCAAGGCCAAGGAGAGAGCTGTTCACATCAAGAAAAAAAAAAAAGCCTGCCGTGGGGTTTTCCCCACGTTCTATCTGCTCAAATACCTGGAGTCTCCTCAGTCAATTTCCAAGAACGGAGAAGAAAAGGACCAAGTTTTTCACACCTGGGGTACTGCGAAGGGATGCTGTGAGTTTTGAAGCTGATCCAAGACATCTTGTGCCTCTCCCACCCCGTTCCCTCCCCTTCCTGCTGTTTTGCACTTAACATTCACTGGGGAGTTCTATGGCAGGAAGGCTTGATTTTATTTACAGTGTGAGGGTTCCCTATTCTCACAGTGCCAGGATCCAGCCTGCAACTCCGGGGTTCAGGTAAGTGCACTGAAGGATATTTACCCCCAATTCAGCTGAAGGCACCTAGGTTCTGAGGTATATGTGTGGTATAAAGCTCTGGGTAAGAACAAAGGTAATTCTAAAACTATTTCTCTAAAGAACAAATCAGGTGTGTTGGTTCATGCCCGTAATGGCAGTGGAGAGGCTAACCCAGAAGGTGTGAGCTACAGAGTTAGTTCCAGGCCAGACAGCCTGCGCTGAGTGTGCGACTGTCAGACAGAGATGGACACACCGGGCACACAGGAATGGGGAGAAGGAAGGGAGGACGGGGGGGGGGGGGGGAGAGAGAGAGAGAGAGAGAGAGAGAGAGAGAGAGAGAGAGAGAGAGAAAGAGAGACGGAGAATTTCATTTGCCAGAATTCTGCAATACTGCGCTGGAAGGAGGCATTAAAAAAAAAAAAAAAAAAGGATAAGTAACAAGAATAACAGACCTTTCTAGAAAAGGTTATAGATTATCAGCTACATATTTTAATGAATATTTTAATATCTACATCTATGCTAACTTATAGGGTCTATAAAAACAATATATGTTGAAGAAAACTGCATACTGTAACACTGCATCATATACATGGGAGAAATAAAGACAACATGAAGCCAACTTAGTGTAAGGGATGTCACCCATTAGCCTCACACTGAGCAAGCTGAGTGTCACAAGCTGGCCTGGTGCGGCATGCCTGTCCTCCGCACTGGAATGTGGGGCAGTAGTTCTAAGCTGCCCGATGTGCACAGAAAGACCCTGACAGGAAAAAGCGAGATTGTTCCCTTGATTTCTGTTAAATGTTAGTGTTTGGGGGCTGCATGAGGATCGTGAAGTGTTTGAGGATTCGTGGCTGTAAACCAGAGAAAATCAGCAGAGGCGCCAAAAATGGCCTTTTAAAAACAATGTGTGTGAGGTGTTATGCCTGCCCTGTAAGGACCACACTGGCGTCTTGTTGGCTACAAGGACTGGGAGCAGCCCCCCTGCTACTGGAAGATTAGAGTCTCTTCACCCCTAAATGGCTTTTCCTGGAGAAGGGGGGAAGTGAGGGAACACTGGTCAAGCACAGAAGAACCTACCTAGATTCTGCCGGTCGCTTCTGCGTCCACAGCAGACCTGACTGAAGAGAGCTCCTGCGGTCGGCTCTGGGAAACTCAGCGGCCCAAAGTGGGTTTCCTCTTCCAGAGACACTTTCCCGTCATCCTCAGCAGCTTCCACCAGAGGGCGACACCTTCTAGTCTATGAGATGGCATCTAGCTAGCGACAGAGGGGCTGGAGAGACGGCTCAGGGAGTTGGGAGGGCCAGGATGAGCAGAGTTCGTTTCTCAGCACCCACATCGGCTGGCCTGTAACTCCAGCTCCAGGGACGTCTGATGCTCCAGCCTGAAGGGGTCTTTATGTTCGTGTGTGTGTGCTTGTATGTGTGTGTGTGTGTGTCTATGTGCAACACACACATACACACACACAATTAAAAATAATAAAAATAAATGGCTACAAATGTGTAACCAGCAGCACAAAGACTTTTTTCCTCACAGGAAAGCCTCTTACCACCCCTAGATTCTATACATTAACATGTTTGCCTATTTGCATATATTTACTTTTAGCTTTAGATAATATACATACATTAATATCTCCGAAATGTGCCTGATATTTCAGTCTTTCTAAAAGTCATTTAAAAACTTTTAAACCTTTGTGTGTGCATGTGCGTGTGGGCGCATGCTTATTGTATGGATAGCCTCAGAGGCCAGAAAGGGGGTCTCAGTTCCCCTGTAGCTGAAGCTATAGGTGGTTGTGAGCTACCTACTGTAGGTACGAGAGCTGAGTGCCAGTCCTCCACAGGAGCTAACTTAGCTGCTGAGCCATCCCTCCAGACCCCATTTTAGTTCCTTCTCTTTGGATGGGTCTTTCGAGACAGGGTCTCATCTGTACCCAAGCTGGTCCTGAGCTCACCTTCCTTTTGCCTTCATGCATCTTTTCCATACGTCACTGACCTCCATAACTTTCTCAGCACTTACATAATGGTCCATTCCCTAAGTCTGTTCTCAGACATTACATACTGTGCCCTTTTCTACCTTAACAGAAAATACTGCTGTTGCCTTTGGCACACAGATCTTTGCTGTATTGTAATTTGCAGAGATGGTACTACCAGGTCAAAGAGACAGACACCCTGGTGTTTGCCATTAAAAGAGCTGCTATCAGATAATTCTCACACCCCACCACCACTGCCCAGCCTGCTGTTCCACACTAAATGTCTGAAAATACAGCCAGGTGAGCTTTTGAGTCCCGTGACCTTGCATCAGATGCAGAGCCCCTGCCAGGCAGGTCCTGGGTGACACTCACAGGGATCCTCAGCTTGGTCTGGCATCCTACTTTTTCCTGTCTCACAGACTCAAGCCCCTGCAGGGCCCTGCATGCCAACCCTGTTACAGGGAGCAGTTTGCCTGCAGATCTTCCCCGCTTGCCCAGATCCCAGCTTCAACCTGAGGCCGAAGACAGTTTAAAACAAGCAAATGCAGACGGGCAAGAACCCAAGTGAAAGGACCAGTGTCTACAGAGGAGAGGGACTGAGAATGTGCTACGTACCAAAGGGCTCAAGTTCACCGGGAGTTAAAACCAAGGACTCTGTGCGGCACAGATGCTCTAGCATCGAGCTATAGCCGCACCCCAGATGTTCGTGTTTGGTGTGTTTCTGTTAATGCCATGTCATTTTTAGTATCTGTATGTAACACCACGACGGAATTCCCCTGAGTCACATCCTCGGCTTTAATGTCCTGTTGTTGTTTTCAGTATGACAAAAATATAAACATAAATTCAAACTTACCAGGATAACCGTTCTAAGTGTACAGTTGAATAACAATAAATACGTTCAATCATCATCCTGCAAACAACGCCATCGCTGACCTGCACAAGTTTCATCGTTGAACAGCGCCCCCTCCTGTCAGCTACTGGCACCCGCCACGTTGCTTGCTCCACAATTTGGATCACTTTGCGTACACACCAAATCTGTCTTTCAGTATCAGATTGTCACCATCTAATGTCCTGGAGGGGGCCAGGAATTCCTGCTTTTCTGGGGTCGAATGACACTCCACTGTATTTATATACTACATCCGTCTTCTATAACCACTCATTCACTGACGTGCATGTGGGCTGCTCCCCCTAGTGGTTGCCAGGAACATTGCTGTCAGAAACCCCAAGCATGTTCAAGCCTCTCCTTTCAGGTTTTGTTGCTGTTTGTTGTTTTTGTTTTCATTCCCAGGAATAGAATTGCTGGGCCAGAAGGTAATTTTATATGGCTTTATTATTTTTAGTGTGCCTTTTCATGGATATTGTGGTCAAATTTGGTCTTTACATTAGCCCCATGGGTAAAGAAAACATTTTTATCTGGTTTTGAAAAAGTGACTTGCTCAATTTGAAACAATAGAAGAGTCTCCTAAAAAAAAAAAAAAAAAAAAAGAGTCTCCTGACTTCAAAACTTGGCTTCCACATTCAATGACAATTAAAAATGGTCCCAACCACGTGGCACCACCCGAGGACAATGTCCTTTCTTTTTTCTTTTGTAGCAATAGGGTCTCACTACGTAACGCTATACCGTGCTGACCTGGAACTTTCTGGGATTACAGCCAGGTGCCTTTGTCAGTCAGAGACCAAGGCCTGTCCCACAGCAGAAATGAGCAGCAACTTTACCTGCACCCAGTGACCTTTCAGATTCTGTTTCCCTCTCTCAGTCCAGACCCTGCTGTCTGACCATGAGGATCTGGCGGCTTCTGCTGGTTATGGGTGTGTGTGCAAGGAGTGCGTTCTCCCAGGACACCTGCCGGCAAGGGCACTCTGGCATCCCCGGGAATCCAGGTCACAATGGCCTACCTGGAAGAGACGGACGAGATGGTGCCAAGGGTGACAAAGGAGACACAGGTACCTGACACGGCCTTTCAGCCACCCGCTTGCCCACTGAGCCCTCACCCACCGATGTCTCAAAGACCTGCTCTATGCCACATTATGCTAGGACAAGGCCAACAGCCCCGCCCCCACAGGAGATGACTGTTATGAGTTTCTGCAAACAGTAGCATTTGAGTGGGAACATAGGGGTGTGGTGCATCGTTAATCAGGAGGCCAGTGGAGCAATCTGATGACTGTGTGCAGTAGCAACCCCCATCCGCAGGAAGAAGGCCCCCAGTGGATGCCTATAGCCACAGAAGCCACAGAAGAGCCCTACCTGTGTCTTGCTCCCTCCTATATACACACAACTACGATAAAGTTTAGTGTCTAAGCTAGGTAAGGGATAAGTAATCATTAATAATGAAACAGATTAAGCATTACTCTTTACTACAAAGTTACCAGCATCAGTGCGCTCGCACTTTGAGAACTGTATTAAGTCACCGTTAAGGTTGTGTGGCCATCCGAGTTGTGAGACTGCCTTGGCCATTTGAATAACCGAGACAGCTACAACGTGCTGACAAGGGGGTAGCATACAGCTTCCCAGGAACTGGGACCATGTGCTGCCATGTCTGGGTCTGCGTTGAGTTCTTAATGTGTGAAGTTTTTTTAAAATAATTTTATTTATGTATATTTTTGGTGTATGAGTGCTCTGTCTGCATGTACACCTGCATGCCAGAAGAGGGCGTCAGACACCTTTATAAATGGTCTTGAGCTGTACCATGTAGGTGCTGGGAATTGAACTCAGGACCTCTGGAAGAGCAGTCATTGCTCTTAGCCACTGAACCATCTCACCAGCCCTGAATATAAGAAGTTTTAATGCTTATTATCAGATATTTTATATACTTGAAGAGGAGAGATGCTTACTAGATAAATCAAGAGGAATGTACTTAATTTTGTTTACCTCTCCCTTTGCAAATCTTTCTCCATCTCTCTTGGTTGTTTTCCCCTTCCCCCTTAAAAAGATTTCGTTTTTTAGACATTTAAATATTTCTTTATGTGTATGGATTTTTTTCTGCATGCATATTTATGTACCACCTATTTGTAGTGAGCGCCCTTAGAGTCCAAAAGAGGGCATCGAGTCATCTGGCTGTAGCACATGTGGGTGCTGGGAATTGAATCCAGGTCCTCTGGAAGAGTAGCCAGTGCTCTTAGCTGCTGAGCCACCTCTCCATCCTAACTCTCTCCCTCCCCCCTCCCTCCCTCCATCTCTCCACAGTGTTGCACATAAGGCTGGCTTCTAACTTGATCTGTACCCAAAGATGGACTTGAACTCTTCATCCTCTTGCCTCTGTCTCTTGAGTTCTGGAGTTATAGGCATGTACTACTGTACCTAGTTCAAAATTAATATCTATCTATCGATCTATCTATCTATCTATCTATCTATCTATCTATCTCCATCCATCCATCCATCCATCTTTCCCTGTCTTTCCCTCCATCTCTTCCTCTCTCTGTAGTGTGTGTGTGTGTGTGTGTGTGTGTGTGTGTGTGTGTAAAACATCATTTTCAGGTATGCCCCTCTATTCTGCTCAGCTTTACAGGGGGCAGGGTCTTTTGTATAACCCAAAGGTCTCCGTGTTGACCAAGCTGGCTGGCAAATCCTCAGGACTCCCCTGTTAGCTCCCGCACCCCAACCCCTCAGTGCCTCCAGTCCTTACAGGCTTTCACATGGCTGCTGAGAATCAAACTCCCGCCCCTCATTCCTTCTCTGTCATTGGACTACCTCCCCAGCCCTACCAAAACAGATTTCTTAAAAGCACATGTTTCCTAGGCCAGGTGTGGTGTTACATCCTTTAATCCCAGCATGCGAGAGGCAGAAGCAGATGGATCTCTGTGAGCTCAAGGATAGCCTGGTCTATATAGCGAGTTTCAGGACAGCCAGGGCTACATAAGAGAGAGACCCTGTCTCAAAAAAAAAAAAAAAAAAAAAACATCTGGGATTTTTTTTTTGTATTTTTCCATTCAGTTCATACATTCATACACATATGTATATGTATAGAATGAATATATATATATATATATATATATATATACATATATATATATATATATATATATATTCTTGTGTATACATATACTTTATGTGCTATTTCTTGAGAGTGATGTTAGCCCACGATGCTTGGCAGGAAAATGTGCTGCTTCTTTACTTGGTCCTTTGAAGATGTGCTGTGTGTTTTATATAATCAACACAAGCTGGCACAGCATATGTGACATACATTCACTGGCTCAGGTAGAAGCTTATGCTCTGGCCTGTGTGATCACACAAGCTTTGAGATCGTGCTACAGAATGCAAGAACTGGGAATCAGTCAGGGAGAAAGAGAGGTTGGGGTGGGAAGGCTCAGGCTTTGGGGTGGGGCACAGGGTTGGGGATCATGGAGTGGAGGCCAGTTTTGGTGGTTCAGTGAGATCCAGGGCTTGCTCGGGAGCTTGCATAACACCAGGAGTTATGGATGCAAACCAGCCTGTGTCTTCTGGTCCTGAGGGCTGAAGGCTGTCCCACTTGCTTGTCACCATACACCTAGGTTGACATCTTAGGGACCCGGCTGATTATAAAACCTGGAGTAAACCACGGCCTTGTGAGCTTCCTGTCACCATACTCTGCCGTTTCTTCTTTACTATGCCGGCTGAAGGAAGGCCTCGGTAGCCTGCTCCCAGCCTCAGGACTAGCAGAACCCCGCCACCACTGTTCAGTGGCCCTCACCCCTAGTCCATGGTGCCTTTCTTTCCCCAACAGTCAAATCACGAGTTGTGGGAAGGTCTAGCACCTCCCGCTGTCAGATCACTTCACGGTCCTCATCCTGAGACAGAAGTAGAGTGTGGTCCTCAATGTCTTTGCCCTGTCTCTTGCTCCTGGTGCTCATTTCAGAACCTGCTCCTCCCACATGACCCAACACCCTGGATGCTCTAACAGTTGCCACCTTCACCTGCACTGGTGGGAAAAGAGGAGGGCTGGGGCATCCAGGACTTCCTGTGTCAATCACCCCTGGAGACTCACCTGGGAATCTGGATTCTCAGTTCCTGTCTGCTTTCTTCCCTTCCACCTAGGAGAACCAGGACATCCTGGTGGCCCAGGGAAGGATGGAATCCATGGCGAGAAAGGAGAACCAGGTCAGTGGCTTTGCACCCATCTATCCACAGTGCTCTAGTATGAGGCTGTGCAGATGACGGCAGCTGTCACTGTCCAGTGCTGCTGAGGACTGGCCTGTCTGCTGCTCCCAGGATGACTCACTGTGTTGGTCAGGGCTCTCTAAAGGAACAGGACTGATGGGGTGAAGGTATATAGATTATAAACCCACACAGAGACAGAGAATGAGAGAGAGACAGAGAGGGAGAGAGAGATGGAAAGAGAGAGAGAATGAGAAAGAAAGAGAATGAGAGAGAGAGGGAGAGAAGAGAGACAGAATGAGAGAGGGGGGAAGGAGAGGGAGGGAGGGAGGGAGAGAGAGAGAGAGAGAGAGAGAGAGAGACAGACAGACAGACAGACAGACAGACAGACAGAGAGGGAGAGAGAGAATTACAATGGCTGTCCCCACACGTAAAGGCCCACAGTCTGTTAGTTGTTGGGCACGTGAGCCTGGCTGTCTCAGTGGTCCCAGTCTGTGCCCGGGTCCTGGGTAATTCCTAAAGAGCTGCTGGTCTTCAGTCTAGGCTGGAATTGTGACAAAGTAGATTCTTACACCAGCAAAGGAATGGCCCAGCAACAGGAGAGGTGAGTTTGCCAGCAAGGATAAGAACAGTGGACTGAAGACAGATGTGGCCCAAACTTTGGGTGGGTCTTCCCATTTCAAAGGGGCCAATCAAGACGACCCTCACAACCTTCTGGTCTCAAGTGAGCCAATCAAGACGACCCTCACAGGCATGCCCAGCTGCTTGGGATTCGGTGGATTCCAGATGTGGCTGAGTTGCTACACTAGCCACCACATCCACCAGCAGATCCTCTCTCTGCTACGGCTGCACACATGCATCAGCACACTTGTGCTGGAAAGGGCCCAGAGGGAATTACTCTCAGCTTCTTTTTGTGAGTTCTGGGATCTGCTCATGTACCAAGGCATCCGCAGATGCTAGATAGTGTTGCCATGTTCTGGGGGAGCTGCACCCCAAAGTCCAAAAGCTGGGGTTTATGTACTTTTGCCTAGTATGGAGTATTACTTGATTTTGCCAGTACTGTGGATTGAACCTAGAACTTCATGCCTGCTAAGCAAATGCTGTGCCATGCCCTCTCCTTTTTTATTTTAGCTGCCTTTACACATACCAGAAGAGGGCATCAGATCCCATTACAAATGGTTGTGAGCTTTTGTGGTTGCTGGGACTTGAACTCAGGACCTCTGGAAGAGTATTCAGTGCTCTAACCACTGAGCCATCTCTCGAGGCCCCGTGCCCTCTTTTTAAAAGACACTTGTTAACATATATTAATAGATAACAATGGGATTTACCATGACATCTTCACATGTGTGTGTGATGTTTTAATCACGTTCATTGAATTACCCTCTCTTGCTAGTCCCACGGAGCCGATTCGTCTGTTGTTGCTCCTCCTTCTCTTTGTGTGTGTGTGTGTGTGTGTGTGTGACACAATGTGTTCATTAGAGTGTTCACTGGCACATGGGTGAGCCTGTGGTTATAGGAGCAGGCGGTCCATCTCATGCTTCTCCCAAGGGTGGCCTTGGTTTTTGGGGTGTCATGGGTCACTCTGGTGGTGCTCTAAGGAGCACTTTTGTAGGTTGGGGATGTGGCTCAGTCAGTAGAGTGCTTACTTAGCGTACTTGAAGCCCTGGGTTCCATTTCCAGCACTGCATAAACTGGGAATGTCAGAATGTAGGCACAGTCCCAGCACCCGGGAAGAACTGGTGGAGGACCAGGCGTTCAAGATCATCCACTCATCCTTGGCTATAGTGAGTTTGGGGCCATCCTGGGCTACATAAGACTGTCCCCAAAACAAACAACTCCCCCCCACAAAAAAAATCCACAGTTGTGTGTGTGTGTGTGTGTGTGTGTGCCTGTTGTGTGTTTACATGTACATTTCCTGGAATAAAATGAGAGTTTTTGGAATTTCAGACTCTAAGCAAATGTTGAGCCCACACCCTACTTTGTCTCAATTAAACGCTTAGTGATACAAACTCCAGCATTGCTTATGAGGGAATGTTTTCTAAACCATTTCTTCATTATCTTCTTCTATTCAGGAGCAGATGGAAGAGTTGAAGCAAAAGGCATCAAAGGTGATCCGGGCTCCAGAGGCTCTCCGGGAAAACATGGCCCAAAGGGATCCATTGGTCCCACAGGAGAGCAAGGGCTGCCAGGAGAGACCGGTCCTCAGGGGCAGAAGGGGGATAAAGGCGAGGTGGGCCCCGCTGGACCCGAAGGACTAATGGGCAGTACCGGACCTCTGGGTCCCAAGGGCTTACCTGGCCCGGTGGGCCCCGTTGGCAAGCCAGGCCCCAGGGGAGAAGCTGGACCCATGGGCCCTCAGGGGGAGCCAGGAGTCAGAGGAATGAGAGGCTGGAAAGGCGATCGAGGGGAGAAGGGGAGAGTTGGCGAGGCTCCTGTAGTGCCCAAGAGCGCTTTCACTGTGGGGCTCACAGTGATCAGTAAGTTCCCTCCCCCAGATGCGCCCATTAAATTCGATAAGATCTTCTACAACGAGCTGAACCACTACGATGTAGCGACGGGGAAATTCACGTGCCACGTGGCGGGTGTCTATTACTTTACCTACCATGTCACCGTGTTCTCCAGGAACGTGCAGCTGTCGCTGGTCAGAAACGGGGTAAGAGTCCTGCACACCAAGGATGGTTACATGAGCTCGGAGGACCAGGCGTCTGGGGGCATCGTGCTGGAGCTGAAGCTCGGGGACCAAGTGTGGGTGCAGGTGACGGGAGGAGAGAGGTTCAATGGCCTATTTGCAGATGAGGATGACGATACCACATTCACAGGCTTCCTCCTGTTCAGCAGCTCTTGACACGAAGCACTCCGCGCATGGCCTCACGGAGGGCTCTGCTTGGTGAATGTGGTGCGCACGGAACTAGCTTGGTGAGGGTGAGATGTGACTGTATCCATTCCTCCAACTGTCGCATCAGTCCTGAGACGTACACACGGGAAGCTAATCCTACAGATTTCGTCATTTGAATCCATGAATAATGAACCGAGACGCCCGCAATGCGTCAGTGTGTCTCACGAAGGCTTCCCCTTGGTGTCACTGAACAAAGATCGAGTCCGGATTTGAATTCTCCAGTTCGTGAATCCTCTGTCTGTCTGATGTGTGAGTCTGAATCCGTGTCTGCCTGAGGACCTTGCCCAGAAAGGTTCGACTGAAGAGAGACGGGCCTGGAAGAGCGGCACTGGTCACGGTCCGGACCGGAGAGGAAGGAGCAGAGGAAGTGAGGAACTAAGTACCAGCACTCAGCTCTCTCTGCTTCCGGATCCGCCCTGTTGTGGGAAAAAAACCATGTTATTAATCGTGTTATTGCCACTGTAAGCTACCCTTTCGTCCTCTCTCTCCCTCCCCCACCTCTGTGTGTGTGTGTGTGTGTGTCTGTGTGCACGCGCACACACACACACGTGCACACTCGAGCGTGCCCTCTCAACCCCACCTCCCAAAGGTTGGGATACTGTAGTTCCTTTTCTGTTGTAGTAAATAATATAAAAATGGTTTATCCTTTTCCTGGCTCCCCGCGGTCTTACTCTGTGGACCCCTGAGCATATGAGGTCACCACACACTTGGCGCTCCAGGCCACCTCTAAGAACTCCACCACCCCTGTTGTTTCTGTCCTGGGTGGATACGACCACCGGGCACACACATGACTCCAAAGCCCGATAGCTTTTCGTGTAGGTTTATATATTAAATTCTCAATCCACAAACCCTCTATACCATAAGATTACATCCAATGGACAAAGATACAAACTGCCCTTCTACATGAGATAAAAGACCTATAGAATCCCTTAAATATTCATATCTGCCTCCTGCATCTACTTCTTCTGCTCCTCGGCCTTTCCCCGCCCATCTCTCTCCTGTCCAATCATGTATCGCCTTAACATAAATCTACACTTTTCTATTACTGCCCCCCACCTTCTACCCACAGCAATCTCTCAAGGGAAAATTGAGTTTCTCATAATGAAATCCTTCCTTCTAAGCATGGTGGCTCCTGCCTAGAATCCCAGCACTCAGGATGCCAGTTTGAGATCAGACTAGGTCCATGGTGAGTTCCAGGTCTGACTGCAATTCGGAGTGAGAGTCTGTCGACAAACCCGTCAAACAAACATAAAACCTTCAAAGTGTTCATTTCTTCTGTGCCAAGGCCTATAAAGCAGATATGACTACCACCCCTTACCTCACCTTCTGCAGGAGAAATCACTGCACCTTTGAAAGAAAGCTCTGGAACTGGCAGGACCCTACACCCTAACCCGTGGTGGTGTGACTGTCCTTCCTTTGGAGAAGGCTAGGGCTGTAGAAAGACTTCTTCCAAGCCCCCCCCGCCCCGTCATTCCTGCTTTCCTGGGCATGTGGCCACAATTTCCCAATGTTCTCCTTCCCAGCTTCTGCCCTTCCTTTATTCCTGCAGTAAGACTGACATCCAGCCTGTCTGTGCTGATTTAGACTTTAGACTATTATGGTGAGACACTAGGAGTTAGATTCCCTAGTGGACAGGCAGACAGAGTGAAGGGGCCACAGTTATGTAATGATGGTGGTGAATCTCCAAGATGCCTGGCTTCTTCCTCAACATACAGGTTTTGTGTCCTATCAGCAGGCCATATTGCTGATGGAACTGCTCAATGAGGTCAAGACTGGGTCAGGACATGTCACATAACAGTTCTGGGCCAAACAACCACCTAGATTTCTTCAAACTGCCCAACCCAAAATTAGGGGAAGAACACTCTGCAGAGGCTTAAAATAAAACCAAAAATCAACACAACCCCTCCCAAAACCAAACCAACCAACCAAAGGACAAAAAACCACCCCCTGAGAAGAGACCTTTTGTTAAAGCTTTCTGAGCCCCCCCTTGCAAAGTCTTTTTCTGTGTGCCTGTTGCAGGCGGCACCCCCCCCCCCCCACCTTCCTTCTTCTCCTAAGTCTGTCCACGATGCTTAAGATTTCTCTGATGTTACATGTTGGTCTTCAGATTTTTTCCTGCCTTTTAATTCTTCGACTGACAGAGAAAACGAATCCAACTGAGACCCCCCCCTAGACGACATCATTTCAAGACCCTTAGACGGTATCAATAGTTTCCCAAGTCAAAATAGATGATAATACTCTAATAGTTAGTTCACATGGTTACACACAACCATAGCTGGTGTGTGTGCAAACGTGGGAGTGACTTCAACCTCTTTTGGAGCAGACGGGGGCCTTGGATTCCGACTGCTTGTGGTTTCTTCTGGATGCTTCCACGCGCCGCCACTGAGTCCCCTCTGAGAAAGCATCAAGAACTCATCTTGAGGTCTCACATTCTTTCCTGGCATCTGTAAAAAGTTCCAGACCTCAAACCCAGGACATTCCTGCCTCCGGACACACGAGGGCGCTACGAAACGTGAGCTGCTCAGACAGTGTGGGGCGGCGACGCTCTTGCTAAGGAGAGTCGGCGAGCTCAAGTCCGGGTCTGCGAGGCGACTGCCGCGGCGTGAGCTGCTGCTGCCTTGGAAACGCGGGGCACGCGCTTCCGGAGCGTGGCAGAGCCGGGCCCGGAGGATGCTGCTGGCCGCGGGGACGCGGGGTGCCCGCCGGCTGTGCGGCTGGGGAGCCGCGGCGGCTCTGCGGGGACGCACGGGCCGGAGCTGTGTCCGGGGCGTCAGCACTAGCTGGTCCCCAGTGGGCGCCGCCTTCAACGTCAAGCCCCAGGGTCACCTGTGGGACGTGTTGGGAGAGCGCCGGGTGAGCGTGCCGTGGGTCTGGGCGGCGCGGGCTCCGCGTCTCGCTGAAAGGGGACTGTGCCGGGATCAGCGCGCCTCGGGGCGGCAGTCCCACTGCCTTCCTACTCAGCCCTTCCCCTGCTCAAGTTCGAGTTCTCTTTCCCTTCTGGCTTCAGAGTTCACATTTGCCCTTGGCTTTGTAATGACACTCTTAGTCGTCCATTTCAAGCTGCTCTGTTTAAAGGAGGCACAGTGGCTCTTGCTTGTGAGACAGTCTTGATGGGTCGAGGCAAGAGGATACAAAGCGCAGCCCTTAAGGCTCCAAACTGACTTTGAGACTGGCCCGAGTTGCATAAGAACTTGTGGTAGAAAAGAAAGCAACGACAGAACCCTACTGAGAAAAATCAGATTTCCTGTCGTGCTTCGGGGTTGATTGCATAGCCTATGAAGTCACCGTGCAGAATTGCTTGGCTATTTCTACTCGGCCTGTGGTGGTGTTGGGCACTTGATAATGAATGAGGAAAAGGCCCGGAAGATGAGAAGGATGAATCTCTTTATTTGTATTTTCAGACTTTGTCCTAAAACAGTGGCTCTCAACCTTTCTAATGCTGTGACCCTTTAATACAGTTCCTCATATGGTGACCCTCAACCATACAATATTTTATTGCTATTTCGTAACTAATTTTGCTGCAGTTATGAACATAGTATTAATATGAACCCCCAGATGGGTCGAGACCTATAGGCTGAGGACCACTGTTCTAAAAGTTAAGGGTTATTTTTACCTTTTAGCATTTCATTGTTGGGCAGCTTTCTGAAGATGAGTCTGGGATCTAGTTTCATTGTACTTCATGGTGTATCTCTGTTTAACTTTGTCTATTTGAAAGTTCTTTTGATATAAAATTTCTCCAAACCCATAAGGATCAATGGTGCTGGCACTAACAGAGCTGATGTTGGCAGTGCCGATGGAGCAGAGCTGCTTTTGCGCAAAGCCCTGATTTTGGTTGGTCTAGCGACCGCCCCATCTGTGCTCATGGGAACAGAGTCACTGTTTCTCTGTCACGCTACACAAAGCAACACTAAAATGTTTTGAAATTTTATGTCTCCAAGTCTCCCCTACTTTTCAAAAACAAATAAATGGTGTTGGTTAAGTAGTCAGAACTGTGGCTCGTGAGAAAATGGCTGGGAGGATTAAAGGAAGAGTCAAAGGTTTAACAAAATTTCTAACAGTGCCTGACACACAGACCACCTTACACATGTTAACAGTCACCACCATCGGCTTACAACCTTGGTTTTGTAATAGAACCAATCTTACTTGTATTTTAAACAATAGTTTGTGTGTGTGTGTGTGTGTGTGTGTGTGTGTGTATGAGTACAAGTCCAGCAGGTGTGGGCCAGAGGACAGCCTTTTTGGGTCTGTTGCCTTCTACCTTACGGAGGCGGGGTCTCTCTTGGCTTTGCTATTGGACTGAATACTCAGGTTACCTTACCTGCTTCTATTTGGTTCTTGAGGTTCTGGGCTATTTTCTTGTTCTATTTTGGAGCAGAAGTGCTGGGATTACAGTTACATGCTACAAAAGTTTGGCTTTAAAGTTTTTAAAATTTAAAATGTGTGTAAATCCACCACGTGCACAGCACCCGTGGAGGCAAAGAGAGGTGTTGGATCCTCTGAAACTGAAATCATCAACAGGTGGCAAACTGCCGAATAAGATGCTGGGAACAGAACCCAGGTCCTTTGCAAGAGCATAACCACTGAGCCATCTCTCCAGTGCTTCTTCCCAAGTTGTTTTTTAATTGTTATTGTTTGTTTGCGTATGTAGGTGCCGGTACGTACATAAGCTTGGGATGCATAGCTGGGGGGGGGGGGGTCACAGGAAACAAAGAACTTTAAAGCGCATTTCCGTGTCTGTAAAAGGAGAACGCACTCCCTGTTACAGAGCCGCGTGACTTAGACGAGAGTCTTGTGCTGAGGACATGGCACGCTTTGGAATATATTATATTAAACATCGGCTTTCCCAGGGCCCTAAGCTTCAGGCTGCATCTGCTCTTCAAAGACCATCAGAGGAGTGATTTTATTTTTCTTTCTTAAAATACTGCAATGCCTTAGTTCCAGTCAGTGACTAGGTTTGGTTACGTCCCCTTGTGAGTTAGTTTCCTTCATTTTACAGTGGTGGGCAGGCTGCTGTTATGTTTGGAGACCTCGCTGCACGAGAGATGAGGTCGTATGTTTCCATGTGACCAAAGTTGTAAGCCGATGGTGGTGACTGTTAACATGTGTTAGGTGGTCTGTGTGCCGGGCACTGTTAGAAACTTTGTTAAACCTTTGACTCTTCCTTTAATCCTCCCAGCCATTTTCTCACGAGCCACAGTTCTGACTCTTTAACCCACACCATTTATTTGTTTTTGAAAAGTAGGGGAGGCTTGGAGACATAAAATTTCAAAACATTTTAGTGTTGCTTTGTGTAGCGTGACAGAGAAACAGTGACTCTGTTCCCATGAGCACAGATGGGGCGGTCGCTGGACCAACCAAAATCAGGGCTTTGCACAAAAATAGTTCTAGAAAGTAAAGCAGACAAAACTACTTCTGGCGATAAGTTAGAAATGCTGTTTTGTACTTTCAGGGTCTTTTTGGAGTTCCTGAGCTCAGCACCCCTGAAGGATTCCAGGTCGCCCAGGAGGAAGCCTTGAGGAAGACGGAGTGGCTGGTCGAGCGAGCGTGTTCCACACCCCCAGGGCCACAGACAGTCCTCATTTTTGATGAACTCTCAGATTGCCTGTGCAGGGTGGCTGACCTGGTAAGACTCAGAATGGAGAACAAGGGTGTGTGAGGGTGCAGGAGCATGCCATGGATGTGTGTGTGTGTGAGGGTGCAGGAGCATGCCATGGATGTGTGTGTGTGTGTGTGTGTGTGTGTGTGTGTACAAGAGCATGCATGTATGAGTGTGTGTGAGTGTGTGTGTGCAGGAGCATGCATGTATGAGTGTGTGTGTGTGCAGGAGCATGCATGTATGAATGTGTGTGAGTGTGTGTGTGTGTGCAGGAGCATGTATGAGTGTGTGTGAGTGTGTGAGTGAGTGTGTGTGTGCAGGAGCATGTATGAGTGTGTGAGTGTGTGAGTGAGTGTGTATGTGCAGGAGCATGCATAAATGAGTATGTGTGTGAGTGTGTGTGCAGGAGCTTGCATGTATGAGTGTGTGTGTGTGTGTGTGTGTGTGTGCGTGCGCGCAGGATCTTGCATGAATGGGTGTGAGTGTGAAAATGTATGTGTGTGTGTACAGGAGCATGGATGAATGTGTGTGTGTTTGTGTAGGAGCATGCATGAATGGGTGTGTGCCATGTGTGTGTGTGTGTGTGTGTGTGTGTGTGCAGAGAGTGTGTAGGAGCATGCATGCCATGAGATGTGTGAATGAGGGCAGACATAGGGTTATGGGAGAACTCTCAGGAGCTTCTCCTTATAGGATCCATGGGTGAAATTTAGGTCACCAGGCCTACAAGCCAGACCTCTATCTGCTGAGCCATCTTGCCAGAACCAGGCCCCAAATTCGATTGCTTGTATTAATAAAGGTGATTAATGGCACATAGAATCTAAAAAATGGTGATTTGTCTTAGAATCCATTGTTCAATCAAAGCCCTTAGGATTTTGTCTTTCCCTTTGTTAGGCGGACTTTGTGAAAATTGGACACCCAGAGCATGCGTTCAGAGAGGCTGCACAAGAGGCCTGCAGAAGTATTGGCACCATGGTGGAGAAGTATGTCCCCTCCACTCCAGGCGGCTCTGTGTATAGAGCTTGTCACTTCCAGGGTGGGTGGGAGGAGATGCTGTGATCTAGCAGCCTAGGAAGGCGGCGGGAGGGCTGGGGAGGTCACGGCAGCTGAAGCCGTTCTCCTGGCTTCTCATGAAGCCGACTTTCCGGGATGCTGTGTGTGAAAATGAAACGAGGCAAACACGAGATGCTTAGAAGGTGTTGGGCACTCGGGGACATACAGCGATATTTGTCCTCAGTGCTGTTGACGGTAAATGTGCTGGTTGGGTTTTTGTAGGAACCTCAACTGAGGAGTTGCCTCCCTCAGACTGACCTGCACACAAGTCTGTGAGACACTCTTGATAATGGTGGGTGTCCGAGGGCCCAGTTCACCGTGAGCAGGGCCAGCCCTAGGCAGGTGGTCTAGGGTGTGTAAGAGGGTCTGTGTTAGTCATGGAGTGTGAGTAGCCCTCCTCGGCTTCTGCCTTTCAGTTTCTGCCCTGGCATCCCCCACTTGATTATGTTTTTTCAGGGCAACAGAAAGCAACCTAGGGCAGGAGGGAAGGTCTTTCGAGTATTTGTATGGATATTTGGAGTTCCTCGACTTTAACATGATTTTAGCATGATTTTAGCATGAGTCAGTTGTATACGTGACTGTGGACCACAGAATAGGAAGCCCAAATATGTGTTTATTTGAAGACTCCTTTTAGACCGTGTTGAGTTGTGATCAGGAATATCTTAATACTCTGAGAAAGCCAAGGAAGGCTGTATGCGGAGGCCAGGGGGGATTATTCTGACGTGGTTTGGAAGTGATCGGGTGTTTAAAGCCATTTATGAATGCTCCAAAGAGATTGTTGAAGTAGACAGCACTGTGTTCTGAAGCACAGGTATGTGACACCAAGCCAGATAATGTTTGAGACGGAGGAGTGTCAGGGCGTGCCTAGGCCTAGCCTGGGCTTAGGGGAAAAGAAACAGAAAGTCAGGCAACACCATGAGACTGTTTCAGAAACCAGAAGTTGGAAAGGAGGTGGCTTCGCTGGTTGGACAGACTTCGTATCTTAGAAAGTTGTCTCCCAAGCACAGCAAATGCGACTTTTATCTTCTTTAATGTGTACTACATGGATAAAACCAGGGCCTGTCACATTTGGACACTTGACCCTGTGCTGCAACAAGGACTGAGACAAGGGCTCCTACGGGGTAATGACCACTTTGTGTTAGGAGTGCCCAGGAAAGGGGTCAGCATGGCCAGGCCACCTCTCTGGGATGCCAGGACGGTTGTGTCCTGCTGATTTTAGACACAGCCTGCTCTAAGCCCAGGCACTCAGGGAGAGCAGTGGAGACCCGTGATTGGTGGTGAAGTGGTCCAGTGCTTGACGGTAACCTCCGTCTCTCCCTGAAGAGAGCGCCCGTCTGCTGAAAGTGGCTCACAGTCATTAATGGAGAAATTGGAAGCCACGAAGGTTTCCTTAAGACTTCAGCCCTGTGCCTCAGACCTCAGGCCTCAGGCTAGCTGTGCCTGTGTGGGTGAGAGCGGAGTCATGACCCGTGCACCAATATCAGCATCATTGTCCTCTCCCTAGGTCCAAAGTCCCAGGCCTCAGGATCAGTCCTAGACTAGCACCCACTGCCACCTAGTGGATCCTGATGGAAGGACAGCCTCTTTTACACCACCCTTAGTCTACTCTTATCCCTGGACTCAAGGATAGGCTAGTTCCTGGTCCATTTGCAATTAAAGATCTGAAGTGGCTGGTGGGCTGGGGGGTTTCCTTTGTCACCAGTCTCACGGGTCCCCCCAAATGTTAAGGGGACCAAGGCAGTTACCGTCAATCAAAAGATGCTCAAGAGGAATATTCCATGTCACCTACTCACTCCCCAACACAGCCCCCAAGTGTCAGGGAGAGAGCTGGCTCCTGTGTCCTGCTGGCCGCAGGCCGTGGGAAGGACAGTTCAGAGATGCCTGCCCCACGGTCCCTGTCAAGTGCTTGCGCATCTCTCACAGTTTAATGCTGGAAGACCCTGTCTGAACAGTTTCTAATATGACTATTATTGCTGGTTCAAAAGAAGACACAGAAAACTGGCTCCCCAGTTTGGGAGCTCTGAGATCTGACTCCCCAGTTTGGGGGCTCTGAGATCTGTCTGACTCCCCAGTTTGGGGGCTCTGAGATCTGACTCCCCAGTTTGGGGGCTCTGAGATCTGACTCCCCAGTTTAGGGGCTCTGAGATCTGACTCCCCAGTTTGGGGGCTCTGAGATCTGTCTGACTCCCCAGTTTGGGGGCTCTGAGATCTGACTCCCCAGTTTGGGGGCTCTGAGATCTGACTCCCCAGTTTGGGGGCTCTGAGATCTGACTCCCCAGTTTGGGGGCTCTGAGATCTGACTTACCAGTTTGGAGGCTCCGAAATCTGTACGTAGTCGTCCAGTCCCATTCTCTTGGTGTAGAGGGGAAATTTAGAAGTGGATTAGAAAAGTCACGTTTCGTGGTCTTTCTAGGTTGAATACGAATGTGGAGTTGTATCAGAGTCTGCAGAAGTTACTAGACGACAAGAAGCTCATGGAGTCCCTTGATGCCGACACCAGGTATTCACCCGTCCATTCCTGTCCCCGTGACTGACTCCGCAGGCCACTGGAGAGCCCTCTGGGCCCTCTGGGTTGGAGTGTGCCTCTCTCCGTATCCTGTGGCCCCTGCACTTTCTTGGAGACTCCAGCACACAGCTTCCTCTCTTTACACCATGTCTGGATCCTTAGGGAAGGCCATTAAAGAACGCATGTCAATATAAGAATCCTTTTTGGTCAGTTTAACTTCTTGGAATTTATCTTAAAACGAACAGTGGTAAAGAAGTGCATAGACATCTTTGTTTTTTGATGTTTGGCCATTTTTTTATAAAATATTTAATGTTGAAAACAAAAACACATCTAAAAGCATGGCAGCTGTCACTTTTCGGAGACTGACATGACAGCTGTCAGTTCCAGCCACCAGGCCATGGCTCTAAGGGTGGTCTGAGGTGCCATCGCCAATGTCCTTCACGACAACGACAGCGTCTGGAGTAGTGCCCAGCCAGGACCAGCACCCCTCTCCCGTGTTTCATGAACTTGCCCATCTTGACAGCAAGCAGCAGGCATCTAGCCGAAAGGAAAGAAAGACTGTTCGGTTGTTTTTTAAAGCAGGGTCTCACATACCCACGCTGGCCTTGAACTTCTGGGACCCGCTTCTGCTCCTCTGTGGGGGTTATAGGTGTGCACCATCATGCTGGCCGTACATAGGCTTCTAAAACTACAGCAGTCACAGGAAGGGAGAAAACAGGAAATATGTCATGTTTACAACAGAACCTAGCACAAACGTGAAAAGTTGTATATTTTCATGCATGGAATTAGCAGAGTATACATTGATTTAAAAGTTTTATTTGTTTAATGAATATTTAAATATAGGAAGATATTTTTGTTTGTGATGTAATATTTTGAGAAAAAAATTAACTACATAAATTTTTGTTTGTTTGTTTGTTTTTCAAGACTGGATCACTGTGTAGCCCTGGCTGCCCAGGAACTCTCTCTGTAGACCAGGCTGGCCTTGAACTCACAGAGATCTGCCTGTCTCCGCCTCCCAAGTGCTGGGATTAAAGGTGTGCACCACCACCCACCTGACACATAAATTTTTAAAGCAAAGTGATACCATGAAATATTTTTGTTTAAGAGATTTCTGGGGGCTGGAGAGATGGCTCAGCTGTTAAGAGCACTGGCTGCTCTTCCAGATCTGGGTTCAATTCCCAGCAACCACATGAGCTCACAACTGTCCAAGGAGTCTGACATGTTCACTAGACATAAATTCAGGCAAAACACCAATGCACATAAAATTAAAAGCAAATCATAAAAGTAAAGGAAAAGTTGAAAAAAGTACTTTGTTTTTACAGTGCTTTGGGAAGGAAGGTGGTGTGAGGTGGGTAATGAGACCAGTTAGGGGCCGGTGACGTGTTCTGCATTGTTTAAGAAAGCATGCAAATGAATGAATGCATTGTTAATGGGTCCTATTAGTAATTTTGCGACAGGCTCTAGAACTCCCTATTAGTCTAGCATTGCTCAAACTTGCTATCCTCCTGCCTCTCACCTTTCAGAGGGCCGGAACCATAGGCTTCTCAGATGCCTAGTAAGATCCTTGAAGTTTTAGACATTTAGAAGACCTTGATGTGAGGACAGCTCACTGTTATAGAACCTGCCAAGTCTACGTATAGCGCTGGGTGTGATCCCAGTACCGTGGGAAGAACATGTGAAGTTTAGAGTAATGTTAATTCTGTTCGTTCAAGATGTGTTTGAGCCAGGCATGGTATGGTGGTACTCCCCTATAATCTCAGGACTCCGAAGGCTAAGGCAGGAGGATCACAAGTTTGAAGCTAGCTTGCGCTGTGTAGAAAGATCTTATCTCATAAAACAAAAACAGCAATATGTTAATAAGTAGAATTATATGAAACAATTGGGAAGATAAATATATTCAGTTTTAAAAAGTCAAAGTTAGAAGAATATACCAAATACTTCATTAATCTAGCACTAGAAACAAAAGCAATTAAAACAATATCGCTGACAGGAAAGCTGTTCATTGGTCTCAAGCCTGAAGGCAGGATAGAGGGCAGTTCTCTACTGTCACTGTGCTCACTTGTGGCACAGCGTCGGAGAGAAGCTGGCCTGCTGCCCCAGCTGCAAGAAACATCGAACACGCCACACAGCGGTCCTTGAGAAGCTGTCCAAGTGTGAACCAATCCTGGTTTTAGTTACTGATTTGGATGGAGCTGAAGTAACTAGGATGTTAGTTTCCCAGCCTCACTAGGGTTAAATGTGGACATGACAGGCCGGTAGGGGCTTGTTTCGGACAAAGAAACAAACTGTGGCTGTGTTGAAGTAGTTCCCTTTAATAGTAAGTTTACGAAATCCTGATTTGAACATAAAGACTGATTTTTGTTTGTAACTTTAATGAACTCTTGTAACTTTTGCTCACTTTATTTTAGGCGAGTAGCTGAACTATTTATGTTTGACTTTGAAATCAGTGGAATCCATCTAGATGAAGAAAAGGTAAATATTTTTCTTTTTAAAATATGCTCTTGGGGCTGGAGAGTTAGCTCAGTAGTTAGTAGCACTGACTGCTCTTCCAAAGGTCCTGAGTTCAATTCCCAGCAACTACATGGTGGCTCACAACCATCTGTAGTGGGATCCAGTGCCTTCTTCTGGTGTGTCTGCAGACAGCTGCAGTGTACAAACATTAAAATATGCTCTTACATTGATTTCCCTTATGTCTGAGTTGGCCTGAATGCAAGTATGTAGACATCATGCATGGCCTTGGAGGTAGGGAGAGTGTGGGAGCCCTGGGGTCTGGAGTTACAGGTGGTTCTGAACCACCATGTGGGTGCCAGGAACCGATTCCTACTCCTGCCATCTCTACCTTTAACCATCTCTCCACCCAGGTCTTTTCTTTCCTCAGATAGGGTCTGTATAGCTCCAGCTGGCATGGAACTATGTAGACCAGGCTGGCCTCAAACTCACTCTGCTTCCTGAGTACTGGGATTAAATGTGCGTGACAGCACACGGGGGCACATTTACTTGTGTGTCTTGTCTGTTTACCTACTTACCTATCTACCTTTTTATTTAGAGATAGGGTCTCCTGTAGCCCGGGTTAGCTTTGATCTTGCTAAGTAGCTGAAGATGAACTTGCCTTTCTGATCTTTGACCAAGAGCTGGGGATTAAACGGGGGCATTGAACACACCGGGAGAAGGGGAGCTTTCCACCAGCTGAGCTCCACCGTCAGCTCTTTCATTGTTTTTCTGAAGACAGGGTTATTGTGGACTTGTTATGTAGCAGAGGCTGGCCTTGAACTCCTGACCTCTTCCCTTCATGTGTCTCCACACCCGGCTTCCAGCTGTTGTGTTGTTACTAACATTTAGTTGCTAGAGCCCTTGTGTATCACATGATGGGGTATTAGTAAACTCTTTGGACTTTTCCACTTGTCATAAAATTCTTCTGTAGTGCTCTCTGGAAGCTGGCCCATCACTCCTGATAATCCACAATGAAGTGACAACTCAGAGTGTGTCAATCCATAATGAAGTGACAACTCAGTGTGTCGGTATCATGAATGAGGCTGAGATGGAGAATAGGTGGACTGTTGACACAGGCGTGTGTTCACACTTGACAAGCTTGGTGGGTCCACACACTTGCTTTGGCAGCAAGTGGTGTTGGTGTGACATGCAGCGTTCTCTCTGGATGGAGGGCCTGGCACATCCTCTTGTTTTACAGGGGTGGAAACAAAGTCACTTGCTTCGGCTCTCAGCCTTAGTGCCTGGCGTTCCCACACTGGCTGCTGTTGTCCTGAGAAGAGGATGCTCTGCCAAACTGGTCCCTTGAGTGGGTCGCCGCTCAGTGTTGGGCCAGAGTGACTGGTACATGGAGATCACATGTCATCTTCAGGGCATGTTACGAAAGTGCTCTGCCACTGAGCTGTATGTCCAGTAGATCATGTTTGTTAATGTGAACCAGCTCTGGATTCAGTAACGTACCTCATGACTGTCGGATGGGTCATTGCAGTGCTAGTCAGCATGAACTGAGTGTGACGCCTTCCACTTGTTTGCTGGTGAGCAATGGGGTCTCACGCATCTCAGGCCAGCGCCGAGCTTTCTGTGCCGCCAAGAATATCTTTCTGCTTCCAGCTCCTGTGCTAGTGACACAGACCGTTTCCGTTACACCTGCTTTAGGAGATGCTGGGATCAAACCCAGGGCTTCCAGTGTGACAGGCTGGCACTCAACCCACTGAATACAGTCCTCCCCAAATCCTGCTTTGTTAACTGCTGGGGTAACAGTGTCGCATAGCTTTCATATTGCACAGAATGTGTGTTAGACTGCGTCTGAAACTGCTGACCATTGTTGACGTTCAGTTTCCGCAGTGCAGACACAGCCGCTCTTATCCAGCGTGCACATGCATACAACGTACCCGCTCTTTCCCGCCGTGCCGCAGTGAGGCGTTTGCTCTGCAGCGCCTGTGTCTGCTCTTACAGACGCCCCCTGAGACAGAGACATCGCCTTCCTAGAAGGGAGGCTCTGGAGGCAGCCCGCCACCACGACAAATTTGCACACGTAAAGGCTTATGCTCTTCCAGGTTTGCTCCAGTTACTTTTGAGATGGGATGTTGCTGTGTCCACAGGCCGGCTTTGAACTCCCAAGATCACATGTCTGCCTCCTCTTCCCCAAATAGCTAGCTACAGGCGTGGGCCTCTGTGTTTGCCCGTTTTCAGAGTATTTTAATGTCTCATGAAAATAACTTAGGAGTTTAAAATTAACAGTTTATTTTAAGAAGTGTTTCTAGTGATTTCACAGGGTTTTAGAGTTCCGCGCCCTGCTCATTGGCCTGTTCCAGAATGGTGGAATGACAGCTTCAGGCGACAGCTACAGTCAGAAAGTGAACTAGATTTTCCCAGAGGCTTTGACGCCTGATAAAATTTTGGGAATGATTAATTTTATTATGTTATGTTTTACTCTTAATAAAAAGGCTTTGGGAAAAAATTTAAAACTAATTTTTAGACACCATTCATCATCTTTGCTATCCCACTGACAACCACTAGGTGGCAGCACACAGCCACAAGAGTCCGGATTAAGAAGCCATTGAAGGCATTGGAAATCATTTTTTCCCAGCAAAATTAGCATTTTCCATGTTGAAGCTTTAGGTCATTATTCCACATTGACTCTTTTTGGATACTGAAGTCTTGTGGATACTGAAGTCTTGTTTTACGTGTGTGTGTGTGTGTGTGTGTGTGTGTGTCTGTGTCTGTGTCTATGCTCTGGCTGGGGTCTCCTGTAGCCCAGGATGGCATGGACTTGGTTGCTGAGGTCGAGGTTGAACTGCTGATCTTCCCCACTTCCATTTCGTAGGTGGACCAAGGTCAGGGCTTTGTGCGGTTCTTCTCAGCTCCTTGTCAAGTGCACATTTATATCTTACGTATCTGTCGGGGGGGGGGGGGGGGGGAGTGTTGCCTAATAGTTTTTTAAAGGCGGGTCACATGACTCACCTGAAGCCTGACCCGTTTCTTCCGGTGAGTAGCTGAAGGAGCCCGGGCACTCCGGACTGGCCTCAGACTACACGGATACAGCTCACATTCCATTTTAGGATCTGTGTGGTGCATGCTGGGATTAAGGCTCAGTGGGCAGAGTTCAAACCTCAGCGCTGCATAAATAAGGATGCAAGCTTGCAATCCCATCATCCCGTGGGGCTGTGGCTGGGGAGAGGTAGAGGCAGGAGAGCAGAAGTGTGACGTCATCCTCAGCGACACAGCCAGCCTGGGTAGCATGAGACGGTCTCTTTCTTTTTTATTTTTTGGGGCGATTCCTTTGATCATGGACCTTAAGAACTCTCTCTCCCCAGAGACTGTGTTCTGGAGTGTGACTGCAAGCTAAAACCTACACGACCGTGCCAGTACCAACCTCGTCACACTTGACCGAGGAACTGGTTCCACGCACCACACACCTGGGTCATGTGTGGAAGACGCAGCTCTGCCCCTCAGGCCTCTGCCTACCCCAGAGGGTCCTCCTGCCTTTAAGGGCTTGTTGCAGAGCCTTAAACAGAACCCTCTGGGTGTTCAGTGTTGTTCTGTGCAAAGCTGTGTTTCTCTCTTTGCCGTTAGTCTAGTCTTTTAAATTCAGCATCTTTCTAATCTGCTGTTGCAGTAAATATTAAATAGGCTGTCTTAACCTTTTACTCCCCCCTCCCCCGTCCCCACCTCTCAGTCTCTGTGGATACTGCGCCAGTATGGAACCAAGCGTATAGACCCTGTCACTGGTTCCGCAGGCCACCCTCTCCAGGTTCCCTTCCCAGGTGGTTCACTCCACCCGCCCTGTTGCTTCTGTCTGGGTGGATACGGCCGCCCCGGTGTGTTCCTTCCTTCATTGCCCGGCACAAACATGACTCCAAAGCTTAGAAGCTTATCAAACAGGTTTATGTGTTAAATTCTCAATCCACAAACCCTCTACACAATAAGATTACATCCTATGGACAAAGATACAAACTGCCCTTCTACATGAGATAAAACGACCCATAGAAACCCTTAAAAATGTTCATCTCTACCTGTCGCCAGTTAAGACCACCTGGGTCTAGATCCTCCTTCTCCGGCTCCATCTTGATTCCTCCTCGAATCCTTCCTAGACCTTTCCCCGCCTATCTCTCTCCTGTTCAATCATGTATCACCTTAACACAAATCTACGATTTACTACTCTTCAAATACTTCATTTTTTTAAAGTGCCACTACACCGATGTAACCAGCTCACGTGCTGACTTAATGAAGGTTTTTGGGAACAGAGATGACTTGCCAGTGTTCCGTATCAACAGTTGAGGTGTTGTTTGTGGGCTGCTAGTTTACACGGCTTTTAATCACCCTCTCCCCACACGCAGCGCAGAAGAGCCGTGGACCTCAACGTGAAGATCTTGGACTTGAGCAGCGCTTTCCTCATGGGAACCAGCTTCCCCAACAAGATCCCGCAGCACCTCTTGCCACAGCACATTCAGCACCACTTTGCTCGGGACGGAAGCCACTTAGTGATCGATAGTCTACATGCAGAAGCCTCCGATGACTTGGTAGGAGTCTCCCGTTGCTCTGCTCGGCTTCCAGTGTATGTGCCGTACTGTGCTGTCACGTGTACCAATGTACTGTCATGGCACATGATATTTTGGCCGTAAGGACCTTGTGTCACTAAGATCTGAAAGTTTAATTTGTGATACAGTTAGTTCCATAAATGCTTTGAATAGGGAAAATAGTTAAAATTCATGTCTCTCAAGGAATTAATTTCTGGAGTACAGTCAATGACTAGTGTGGTGACTTTTAATTCTTGAAGTCATTGAGTCCCCAGGAATAAGTGCTTTCTGACACAGGGACAGAGCATAGGCAAATTGACTTCTCAGAGTGCGTGCACTTGTGTCCTACGAAAGCTCTGTAGACCTGTGTGGCCTATTCTTTTGCTTTGGAAGCCATGGCCGGCTGTGGGTAATGTGGGGTTCATTGGCCGGCTGTGGGTAATGTGGGGTTCACTGGCCGGCTGTGGGTAATGTGGGGTTCATTGGCCGGCTGTGGGTAATGTGGGGTTCATTGGCTGGCTGTGGGTAATGTGGGGCTCATTGGCCGGCTGTGGGTAATGGGGACGGATGCACTGGCCCAGGTAGCTGTTGGCTAGGCTTTTGAAGCATGACGTTTAGATCTTTGACTTTCTCTTCTTTCCCTTTTAACTACAGGTTCGGGAGGCTGCTTATAAGATTTTCCTTTATCCCAATGCTGGTCAATTGAAATGTTTAGAGGAATTGCTAAGCAGCCGAAATCTTCTGGCAAACTTAGTAGGTTATTCTACATTTTCCCACAGGGCCCTCCAGGGGACCATAGCTCAGACTCCAGGTGAGCCTATTTATCCAACTTCTCAGAATAAACAGGACTCTGAGGAAACAGAATTTCTAGTGGAGGGTGGGTGGGTTGACAGCCCTGGAGAGCTTCCCAGCGAACTCTGCTCCCAGCTCAGAGCTTTTGATATAAATATCTGTAAGTGAATTAAAAGCAGAAGACCTTTGCTGTGTAGCCCGGCCTGTCTTTGAACTCACAGTCAGCTTGTCTGAGCTTCCCGAGCCATGTCCAACGGTGGATGGTTTTTGTTTTTGTTTTGTTTTTTTATTTATTCAGAGAGTCATTTATCGATACTTTTGACATCTATTGGTAGAACTCATCTTTAAATAGAGCAAATAATGTGACCTCTGTTGTGTGCATGTGCTGAAAGTCAGCTCTAGGTTTTCACTTGTTATTAATTTGAAATGAATTTCATTCTAACCCAGCCCAGTGTCATCAGGTTGGTGTTAGAGTGAAAGGAAGAAGGATGATGTGTTTGTGACACCCAGGGTGGTGAGGTCATGGCCAAACAGTCCTTCCAGGGAAGTGCAGTTGGGCAAACTGGCCTTGCACTGGGCTGAGGCTCAGCCAGTGATGGAATGGATTCGTGTGGGCTTTCCAGAGGCATTTAGCATTCCACAGTCAAGGCAGCGAATCGGCCGAATTCTGAGGATGTAGAGCTGCTTAGACTCTGGCTGTACTGTGGAGGTGCTGACGGAGATGGGGGAGGGGCAGCACAGTTTCTGCAGAGCACTCTCATCTGCTGTTGTGGGAGGAGGAAGGACCCGAGTGTGGAGAACTTCTCCGCCTTCCTTCCATCTTAGCTGCTTCCTTGTGTACTCCCTCTTTTCCTAATATGCTCCTCCATTCCTCAGAGTTCCTGTACATCTTCCTCAGTCTTCCCTACACAACCTTCCCATGACACTGCCTTCCTAGGATTGTCTTGCTGTGAAGAGTCACCATGACCTGGGCAACCCTTTTAAAAGAAAACATTTCACTGGGGCTGGCGTACAGTTCAGAGGATTGGTCCATAGTCATCACAGTGGGAACATGGCAGCCTGTGGCAGGCATGGTGCTGGAGAGGGAGCCGAGAGTTCTACATCTTGAGTCTCTGGCAGCAGGAAGAGACCGTGGCCCACTAGGCCTGCCTTGGGCTTCTGAGACTTCAAATTCTGCCCCCCAGTGATGACCACACCTACTCCAGCAAGGCCACACCTCCTAATAGACCAGTCCCTCTGAGCCTATGGGACCATTTTCTTTCAGACTGCCCCACACTGCCACCTGCCTGGGTTCCCTTGCTCAGATTTGCTGAGCTGCAAACTCACCTCTTCCGTTACAAACCTCTAAAGTCGATACAGTCTTTCTGCTCCTCTTCCGATTTGTCCTTGGACTTCAGAGCACTTACTCTTTATTTTGTTTTTATGCTCAGTATAGAATCCAGGACCTCAAACATGCTAGGCATCTTCTCTATCACCAGGCAGCAGTTCAGGCCCGCTCTTAAAATTGGTTTCCTAAGTTGATATTATATGATTATATATACATTACACACACACACACACACACACACACACACACACACACATACATACATATATCTGTATTTTTGTTCTGTGCTTTTGAGACTTGTGTATATCTCAAGTTGTTGAGGATAGCCTTGAACCCTTGATCTTCCTGCCTCCACTGCCCTAGTATCAGAGCCTGTTAATATCAGTGAGGTTACAATACTTTTGTACTATATAACTATTATTATTAGAATATTTCTAAGTACTGCCGGGTCGTGTTTTTTAACCCCTTACCAGCTCTGTGAGGTAGGGATTGGTCATGACTTTCAGGTTAGGGGTGTTGCTAAAACACGGCCCAGCAGGAATCACACACACCTCTGAAAGTTCCTGATTTTCACAGCTGGAGCCAGAAAGCTTTTCCGTGCTGCTGCTCCACCAGGTACTCACTGACCTGGGCTCCAGAACCCACTGAGTGTGGCGGGAGGAGAGAGCAAGTGTGGTGGGAGGAGAGAGCAAGTGTGGCGGGAGGAGAGAGCAAGTGTGGTGGGAGGAGAGAGCAAGTGTGGCCCGGAGGAGAGAGCAAGTGTGGCCCGGAGGAGAGAGCAAGTGTGGCGGGAGGAGAGAGCAAGTGTGGCGGGGAGAAGAGAGCAAGTGTGGCGGGAGCAGAGAGCAAGTGTGGCCCGGAGGAGAGAGCAAGTGTGGCGGGAGGAGAGAGCAAGTGTGGCGGGAGGAGAGAGCAAGTGTGGCGGGAGGAGAGAGCAAGTGTGGCGGGAGGAGAGAGCAAGTGTGGCGGGAGGAGAGAGCAAGTGTGGCGGGAGGAGAGAGCGGCTCCTTTCTGCAGCTGGTGCTGCTGTGGAGAGACGGAGCAGGGACGGGGCATGGTGTTGGTGTGCGGTGGTGCTGCCTTTGCCAGGGAGGCTTGTGTCCAAATGAGCTGGTGCGTGCAGGATGTGGCATGCCTCAGGGCAGGCCTGGCAGTGTGTCAGAAATCTGCAGTCCCTTGAGGAAGGCATGCGGCCATGTGTCCAGGTCTCAAGGCAGAAATGTGCCAGACACATAGAGGAAAAGCCAGTGTGGGCGCTTAATGAAGAGAGATATGCTGAGGGACTGCAGAGGGGAGATGGGGGCTTTGCAGGGTCTGGGCAGAGAGGGAAAGTGATCGGACGTGGGCCGTGATGGCAGGTGCTGCGGGCAGAAACACTGCCACAGCACGGGGTGAGGAGGGAGGCTATGGTGTGATGTTCACAAGGAGAAACCATGGCATCTTGACCAGGATGTCAGTGCAAATGGTCTGTGGGCACCAGATTCCAGATGCGTGGCATTTCGAAGAGCAGCTAGATGAGTCACTGCAGTGGGTACCAGGAGCCAGGCCTGCTTCAGGATGGGAGGAGGTTGTCCATGGCTGTGGGCTGCGGGCTCTGAGGTCAGGCTTCGGGGCGTGGTGGGACGGTGACTGAGAAAGAAAGGACGCAGAGTGTGTCCTAAGGAGAGCAGAGGGACGCCCTGACTTGGGTACTGTGGCCGGGCAGTGTGGAGAGGGCTGGGGACTGGCCATTGGCTACACTGGCTTTTTAGAGCCCCTGGGACTCACAGCGGCTAAAATCAGAGCCTAGCGGTGGCAAGCAAGTGGCCCGCCTACCAAGTGGTTGGTAGGGTGACATTTTGGAAGAAACTGCTGCACACAGTCACATGATCCTTGAGGATTTAAAGTTTACAGCCAAATGGTTAGTATACACAACAATTTGTCGGCCGACTAGAGGCTTGTGGGTTTCAGGACAGTGGTGACATTGACAAAGTGGTGGTTTTGCAGAGAGCAGGGCAGAAGGAGAGGGACTGAGTTTGCAGTGGCCATCCATTTGGTGGTGAGCCAGAGACATGTAGTGAGCAAGCATTGGGTTTATTTTTAGAGAGTCTCGCCTTCAGTGGTGTGTAAGTGTGTGTGCACACACCTGTGTATGTGGAGGCCTGTGGTTGATGCTGGGTGTCTTCCTCAGTTGCTCTCCACCTTGTTTTTTGAGACGTAATCTTTCCTTGAACCCAGACCTCACCAGTTGGGCTGGACTATCTAGCCAGCGGGCCCCAAGTAGTCTCATGTCTTCACCTTCTGAGTGTTGGGGTTGCAGGCGAGTGCTGCTACACATGCATGTGTGCACGTGTGTGTGCACGTGTGTGTGCACGTGTGTGCACGTGTGTGTGCACGTGTTTCCTGTGTGATATGAAGCCTGGGACTCAGGTCCTCATTGCAGACATGGCAAGCACATTACCGATTACGTCATTTCCTCAGTCTTTTTAATATACCGTTTCTAGACTCATATCTCCGGGAAAAACACGGGTGACTGAATAAGTCATGGCTGTGTGGAAATCAGATGCATATGGGGAGGTTTATTTGGAACTGTACTGCTGTCTGTGGTAGCTGAGGTGGTGGAGAGCTTCGAAGGCAGGGTTCTGTCTCCTCAGTTTCTGACGCAGTTGACTTGGCACCCCAGAGACTATGAGACTTTCTGAAGATGACAGGCCAGAGACTGCTGTGGTTTAGGTTAACCCCATTCCCTGCCTAGCCTTTCATCTGACTCAGAAAGGAGATAGCTTAAAGAGAGGGCAAGAAATTAAACCCGTGGAAAAGATCATCTGGAAAACATAAAGGCTGTGTTTGTGGCTGGCCGAAACACACATAAAAGCATTGCGTGGAGTTTGAGGGCAGAAGGCCGCCTGGGATACTCCGTGGGAACGGAGGGCTCTGCTGCTGGTCCTCCCGGGCCCTCACTGGCGCTGACCGGCTGGGGAGCTGCGCCGAGACTGAAGAGCAGTTGCCTCGCTGGCGTGGACCCTGAGTGGTTATTTACAGTTGTCTGTAAATGAAGAAGTGACCAGGGAACGTTTGCGTAACGTTGCATTTTCTGTGAACCACTCTTGTAAACGGTGCTGATGCTGTGTATGTATTCACTGGTGTGTAGTTTGTAAGGCGACAGTTGCAGAGCTTATTTCGTTTAAATGTCATGAACTCTGACCCCTCTCCCTTCTGTGAGCTCCCTAACTCTTCTCAGGAAATTCTCCCTCTGTCTTCATGTGTGTCTTCAGTTACTTTTCTTGACAACATGATCTGAGGACATGGTGTTTTGGGGTTGGGGGTACCTACAGTTGGAGTGGGGAGTGGAGGTTGGCTCTAATCCAGATACATTGCTGTATGTGTGCTGAAGTCTCAAAGAAGTTAAAAATTTTAAATGGCTGTCTTCAGTTCCATCCAGTTTCCTGAAGATAACATAACTCCTTATGCCTGAGTAAAATTCTCTGTTTGTCTGTCTCCTTCTGTCTGTCTGTCTCTCTCCCTCCTTTATTATTTCATCTGTTGATGGGCATCTAGACTTAGGACGCACAGCATTGCTGTGTACACTGACAGGTATGCTGGACCTACAAGAGGTTCTCTTGGGTTTTAAGGTCCCTCCACTGCTGATCTAGAGCCATACCAGTTTACAGTGCCAGCGGTGGAGAATAAGGGCTCCCTCTGCCCATCCTTCCCTTAGGGTTTTTGTTTTTGTTTTTCCAATAACAGCCATTCTGATTAGAGTAGGAAGGGGTTTCATGTAGGTTTGCATTTCCCAGATGGCTAGGTATGTTGAGCTGTTTTGAGACATGGTGTCCTTTTGGAGCTGGGCTGGGCTAGCCTTCACTCCTCCATGCTGGGCTGGGCTAGCCTTCACTCCTCCATGCACAGACTTTTAGAATCAAGCTAGTATGTAGCCATCTTGAAACTTAGAATAATTAAACATATCTGTGACACTTCTCGTTCATGTATCTGGACAGAAATTTCGGGTTTGCAAGGGTCCGAAAATCTCTGGAGGAAAACCCCAGACTGATAGTATTACAAAAACAAAGAATGTTTATTTTGCAGAACCGACCAGCATGCAGGGGTCAACTATTCTTTGAAATGGTGACCCCAGATAAAGGCATGAGATCTTCTTATAGGGAACTGGGGGAATTCTCTGGAAGGATTAGGTAATCTAAAATCTCACTGGTGGGTGCCGGGGTCACAGGTGATCAGTGGTTGACATCCCTATGTCATGAGTGTTCAGTCATGTGATAAAAGAGGGCTGCCCAGTGCACATGGCCCATTCTGAAATGTTTCTCCATTTTTTTGTGGTTATCCCTAGGCTGCTATTTGGGAAGGGGTTTTGTGGTCTTGCTCTAGATCTTATGGTCTGTTCCTAGAGCTGGTACCTTATGTCCTTTTTTTGAAATTAGGCCTGGTCCTTAAGTGGAGACAAACAGGATTTATATTATCCTTTCAGGTTGTTTTCCTTTTGCCTTCTGTCAGTCTTAACCCTGAGTGCAGTCTGAGGCTTTGAACTAGTATAGTATTCTGTAAGTTTAATTTGTTTTTTCCAGGAAATAATCAGTGTCTAGAAATAATGATTGTTTTCCAATCATATGGAGACAATTTGGCCTGCCTTGAAAATTATCACGTTAGGGGAGACTACATGTGTGAAAACCCTCACATTAGAATTTTAACATGTATGTCGACATTATTTCACATGATTGAAGGCAGTTTCTTTTGGATTTTGTCCTTAGAGACTGTCATGCAGTTCCTTGAGAAGTTATCGGAAAGGCTCTCCGAAAGGTCAGTGTGTTCTCTACGTGGTATTCGGTTGTTCAGTCAGCTCATGTGTGTGGTGTATGTTTGTGTGTTTGCATGTGATCACATCCCACTGTGTGTGCTTGCAGTCGACGGTGAGTGCCCCCATCACTGTCCCTTACACACTGAGACAGGTTTTGTCACTTGAACAATTTGTCAATCCAGATAGTCAGCTGCCTCTGGGGCTCCCTTATCTCCTCTGCTTACATGCCTGCCTGGCATGGCGTGCATCTGGGGTGCACTTGGGTCCCCCTTACATGTGTGCACCTTCTCAGCGTCTCTCCAATTTCCACAGTTAAAATTTTTAAAGAGATTTGTTTTAAAAATTAAGTAGTTTCCAGTTTCCTGTGACTGTAAGTTTAAATGTGAGTCAGATCTGTTGGCAAGAGATGATCCCCCAAGAAGAGGTTGAGGGCCGCCTCCCTGGGTGCTCGTCCCAGAACTTAGCCAGCTCTCTTCAGCAGCACCGTTCCAAAATGTCCTTTTGTTTGCTTGTTTTGGGCCTGGTCCTTTTGAGACAGGGTTTCTCTGTGTAGTCCTGGCTGTGTAACTTGATCTGTAGACCAGGCTGACCTGAACTCACAGAGATCCCCCTGCCTCTGCCTCTGGAGTGTTGGGATTAAATGTGTGTGCCACCACCTCCCTGCCCAAAATGTTATTGAAACCATTTGTTTTAAACCATGTCACTAATTATCACAGACTCACAACACAGCTGGTCTCCTGGAGATAAATGCAGGAGAACTTGGTTGCAGTGGGCCTTTGGATTTGGGGTTTTTTTAAAGATGTCTGCCTCGGTGTTTGTGATGGCACACCACATCCTTTCCGTGCCCCACACCTAATGGTGGTCTCCTCGGTTCCCTGCTGCTGTCTCTGCCCTTCCCTCCAGTCCTTGCCCTCTTATAGAGGACCTGCTGGTTTGGGAACTGAGGCTGTGGCCTGTCAGCCTCACAAAGCGTCTAGCCTCCTTTGTCTTTTTTTTTTTTTTTTTTTTTTTTGGACCATAGGACACATTGGGTATTAGCTCAGATTTCTGTTTTGAAATATTTTAAAGGTCTGTAGTGAGTGTTGACTGTTTTATCTGCATGTGCATGTATGTGTACGTACTGTGTGCATGCCTGGTGCCTGCAGAGGTCAGAAGTGGGCATCAGATCACCTGGGACTGGAGTTACAGAAAGTCGTGAGCAGCTGTTTGGTGCTGGGAACTGAACTCAGGTCCCCTGGAGGAGCGTAAGAGCTCTTACCCACTGGCCCATCTCTCCAGTTGTATCTGTTTTGGGTTTTAAACTTTTGCTTTTGAGTCCTTTCTAATTTGGCTCATTTTCATCCCTTTGGAGATCTTTTAATGCCTGTGAGCTTCTGTGTCTGTTCCGATGAAGAGGTTCCTTCGTTTTCTCAGTTTTGCTTAACGAGTTCTCTGTTTACGTGTATTTAGATTGCATTCTCAGCAAATGTACCGTCTAGTTGTATGTATGCATGAATGTATGTAAATTCTAAAAGATTCTTCCTGTTGCTCTGAACTTTCCCATAGGGAAAGCGCTGCGTAGCCGCTGTGAATTTGCGCCGTGTGAGGGTTTCATATGAGGAGCTGCTTAGTTTCCTGCCTTTGGGGTGCTGACTTAGAGCCTGCTGGTGAATCTCTGCCTTTCTGCTTCAAAGTACTTTTAAGGCATTCACCTACATTGTGCGTATAGCAGAATTTCAATGACCTGATGATCTATGTAGTTTCATACAGTGCTTCAGTAAAAGTTGGATTAGCCACAATATTATGACTTTTGGAAAGTATAAAGTGTATTCTTATTGCAAATACTAATTTTTTTCTTGATAAGTAATGATAGACTTATTTTGCAGAACTAGAAAAGATTTTGAGATGATGCAAGAAATGAAAACAAAACTCTGTCCTCAAAATTCTGTAAGTAAATTTGTTGGAAAATTTCAAATAATATAAACACACTTTCAACTGAAAGCAGTATCTCTCGATTAAACTTTGTTTAACTTTAAATTTGTTAGTTACAGTTTCATACATGTGAATAGAATAATTTGATCATATTTCCCTCCTTCATTGATCTCTTCTTCCTTCCCACCAAACCCCTTCCTTTTCCCATCTGGTCCCCCTCATGTCTTCTGTGAATGTGTGTTTCACTGCATTTGACCAGGGTGCCTGTATAACCATGGGTGCTGGGTTCTTTATTTACTTGGGAAAGGGCAACTTACCAGCAGAACATAATCCCCCCACCCCCAGCAACTCGGAAGCCCTTACTCATCGAGGTGTTGTGCCTGTGTGGAAGGTGCTGTTGAGAGACCGTCACGTACAGTCTAGTAATTTGACCTCTGTAGGTAAAGTTATCCATCCTGTCAGGGGTTCTGGCTTACTTTTAGCATCCTTCACTGGCTGTCACACAGCTGCTATTGCTGCTATAATAAAATAATGATAATGTTAATTTGGCCTTTTAGCACAGGGCCTTGAACTTGGGGTCCTGCCCAGTCTCCAAAGGGTGAGGATTGAAAGTCTCAGCAGCTGTGTTCTGCGTGGTCTTGGCTCTAGTTTAGGGGCTGCACCCTGATCTTGCTCATCTCCTTTTGCTACCTGCAGTGTATCTTGTGGGCTGATATATGGGTTATGCTTTGAGAAAACTTTTATTCTGGCTGATTTAACCCATTAATGTTGACTTTTGTGACTACACTTTAGAATGTCATTTACCTTGACCCGGGATGAATTCTAGGATTATACCTTATTCATGTCTCTATGCATTGACTACAGAAAAGTCAGATTGTGCCTTGCCAGGGTTGAAAAATATTTTTTAGTATATGTTTTTAAAAAATGGCTTATATTTTACAATCTGGCCAGGTCTCTGACAAAAATAGTCAATATCTTTGCTGATGGCGAACCATTTCCTTTCAGGAACTGATGCCTTGGGACCCTCCCTACTACAGTGGTGTGATCCGTGCCGAGAGGTAGGCGTCTCCAGAAAGGCCCCTGTGAGAGGGGGTTGGGAGTCATATGTCCTGAGCACTTTGCACATTAGTGATGCCTAGCACACCTGCCTTCTCTGAGACCTGTCTTTCCTGACGGCAGAGCTGTACTGGCTTAGCAGAACAGCCTTTCACATACGTCTGCTTCAGTGAAACGTCCTTTCACGCGTCTGCCCTCGCCTCCTAACCCGCATGCACTTCAGGAAAACGGCCCTTCATGTGTTTGCCCAGGCAGGACACCATCCAACACAACTGACTCTCCAAAGAGCCTTAAGTTTCCACCTCACACGGGGCTGTTTCACTGTATGTAAAGTACTTCAGATGCTACTCTAGAAGAACGACAGCCTGTTCCGAAGTAGTGGAGAAGTAGCGAGTGTTAGGTCTGCCCGGGGTGACGTGGGGAAGACCACAGTGGGATGAAGGACTGCAGCTCAATCTCAAGGAGCAGATGCTGTTTGCTTTCAGTCCGGATCTTCAGAGAATGAGATGAGAAAAGCATCTGAAATAGTTTTGTTTGAAATGAACATTTTTTTTAGAATAGGCAGTACACTCGCATGGTTTAAAACGTTAGAACAAAGATGTTCACTAGGAAATGTCGGCCCTATTCCTGCCCTGACCCCCAGAGGCCAATTTCTAGAGTTGTTTAATCTGCCCCGTCAGAGGCTGGGCTTTGTTCTTCATGCTTCTTCGGGTAGGCCTTGTGTCTTCTGCCAGCAGCGAGCCCCAGAGCCCTGGGTGTGTGCTGGTGGTGCTCGGGACCAAGATGTTTTCAGAAGGAACATAGTATAATAATAATGTGTTTTATACTTACTACTGTAAATTACTGTAAAATTACTCAGAAAACACTATCACAGAAGGACTTCTGTTTAGTGTGTGAAATCTTGTGTTTGTGGGTGGGGACATGGTGACCTTGGTAGTTTAAAAGTTTTAAAAAAACGAAACATTATTATGAAATTATATTTCAAAATTCAAAATAAGCACAAAAGATCAATATAGGTATCTGCCCAAGATTCAGCTCTTGGGTACAGTGAGTGTCAAGTTGTACTGGGCTTGTTTCTTCTGTTCTCTTTTAATTTCTGTTTGTGGTTCTGTCCTTCCTTCCTCCCTTCCTCCCTCTTTTCTAATGTTAATTTGTTTTCTCAAACCTAGTCTGCAATAGTGTTTCCTGATAGTGTGCATGGTCAGCTTTCTATCATTGTAACAACACAGCTGAGAGTAGACTTCTAAGGAACAGGTTTGGTTTTGCTCCCAGTTTTGGAGACCTCATTTTGTGGTCCATGGGCCTCCTTGATTGGAGCCTGTTGCTAGGCAGCACGGCATGGTGCGGGGGCACATAGTGGAAGGGCTGCTCACTTCACAGCAGTTCAGAGGCAGATAGAGTCAGGAGGGATGGAGGTGTTCTATTCAGTGGCATACTCTCAATGAACTAGCTTCCTTCCATTGGGCCACACATCCTAAAGATTCCACTGTTTCCCAGTAGCACATGGTCTAGGAGCCTAAGCCTTCAGCTCATGGGCCTTTGGTGGCAGTCAGGATCTGTATTGTCTTAGTTTGGATTTTATTGCTGTGAAGAGACACCATGACCACGGCAACTCTTATAAAGGAAAACATTTAATCGAGGCTGGCTTACAGGTTCAAAGGTTCAGTCCATTATCGTCATGGTGGGAAGCATGGCAGCATGCAGGCTGACATTATGCTGGAGAAGGAGCTGACAGTTCTACATCTTAGTTTGCAGGCAGCAGGAAGGGACTGTGTGCCACACTGGGTGTAGTTTGAGCATAGGAGACCTCAAAGCCTGCCCCCACAGTGACACACTTCCTCCAACAAGGCCACACCCATTTCAACAAGGCCACACCTCCTAATAGTACTACACCCTATAGACAAACATTCAAACACGTGAAACTATGGGGGCTGTTCCCATTCAAGCTACCATATATGTGGTGACACCACCAACTCTGCTTTTCACTTAGTTTGTTAGACTATGGCCCAGGCAGGGCCTCCACAGTCTAGTTTTACTCAAGGGCAGTGGTTCCCTATGTTTCCCCTCACACCTTATCAGGAGCTGTTGTTGCAGAGAGCATGCCATTTGTCTTGCACATGTGTGGCTGTTCCATCATGTATTGCACTGGGTCCTCTCTCGAGGTCATTCCTACAAGCTTCGTGCTGTTTGCAAAGACCCAGCTTTGAATACTGACTCTTGAGGGGCCTCACCGAGTGTCATGTCAGAGCAGAGGATATGCGTTGGCTGATGCCCCCTTCCACTGTCTCCCCGAGAGTGAGGCTAAACAGAGCATGCCCACTGCTGTCGGCATCCTGGGGTGGGTCAGGGCCTCCTGTCTGGACTGTATTCAGGCTGCTGGCATAGAAGCCTGGGAGCAGCAGCTTACCTGCCTGCAGTCCATGTGACTTCAGTCACTGACGGCCATTGTGTGAAGTAATTCTTGTTTCAATTGCCTACCTTCAAAATAAGGATGTGATAGCTCCTATGTCATGGCTGATAAGTATTTTTTGACTCTAATAAATTCAGGGAATGTTTGTGTTTATTGTGGTCACTGGTAGGAGGGTGCCATATCGGGTACCTGCACTGAGACGTTTTCCTGCCTGGACTTCTAACTCAGCCTATCAGCAGCTCGCTTGGGGAGAGGCTGTGGTGAGGAGTTGACGGCTCCTTTCCAGGCAGCAGTGGACAGCAGTTTCCACTGAGAGCCCGGAGCCTCCATCACCCAGTAGTGGTCTAAGGGTGACTGGACTGTCCTCAGGGCTTGTCACTTACTTGTGGGTTTGTTTATAGTTTCAGAGGGTAAGTCTGTGATCATCATGTCAGGGAGCATTGCAGCAGGCAGTCGTGGTGCTGGGCAGAAGCTGAGAGCTTACGTCTGATCTGGGGACAGAGACAGAGACAGAAAGGCCTGGTGTAGGCTTTTAAAATTTCCAAGTCTACCCCGCGGTGGACCGTCCTCCAACAATGCCATACCTTTGGTCCTTCCCGAACAGTTATGTCAACTGAGATAAAGTGTTCAAATACATAGAGGCCACTGTCATTCAAGCCAACACGAGTCCTAAACTTGAAACTAGAATACTGGTTCTTTCTGGTTCTGTGTTGGGCTTATATGGTCTTGACTTTCACACCAGGAAAATGGGAAAACACTTCCCAGGCTCTGGTGCAAATAAAGACTGTGGAGAAAGCCAGGATCAGCACACGGTCACCAGGGCTACTGCCATAGCCTAGGACCAGCGTCACCATGGCTACTGCCATAGCCAGGATCAGCACACGGTCACCAGGGCTACTGCCATAGCCTAGGACCAGCGTCACCATGGCTACTGCCATAGCCAGGATCAGCACACGGTCACCACGGCCACTGCCATAGCCAGGATCAGCACACGGTCACCATGGCTACTGCCATAGCCCAGTGCTTCCCTCTCCCCTCAAATCCTGCCAACTGTAAGGCGAAATGCAACATGGTCAGAGAGCCTGTCATAAACGATATTACATATCACCGACGGTGAACACCAAAGGAAAGTGAGCAGGAATGGAGCACATACAGAAACACCATCGGAAACGAAGCAGCTTTAGACACTTTGTTCTGCAGAAAGGGACAGTAGCACAGCCGTCCCTTTTCAGATGGGGACTTGGTCACATGGTGGACTGCCTGTAACTCTTCTAAGACAAGCAGGCGCCAAGTCCCGAGCCGGGGCGACCCCTGCTTACCTGCAGCTCCACGAACTTCAAGCACACCTCATGCCGCAGATGGCAGCTGGCTCGTAACATCCTGTCTCTGTGTCACACTCCAGCAGCAGCATCTAGTCAGTCGATAGAGAATTCAGTCACATCTCGAGTTCAGCCCTAGGTTGGTTACTCTGTTGCTTTGGGCCCTGGTGCCGACATTGAGACCGCAGCCGAGCTTCACGGCTTGTGCCCTTGGGGTGACCACTAGTGCTCCCAGCCCCTCCCTCCTTGCTGGGGTCGGTCTGGAGGCTGCTTGGCTTGGGTATTTCTACAGCAGTTCCCTCAGCTCCCTGGACTTTCAGTTAGGCTTTGGTTAAGTAGTTTCTTTTGAGGGCAGGCCATAGTAAGAACAGAATGTTCTGGCAATATTTCAGAATGGTTCCTTCTCTTCTAATGACTACTGGCGGGAGAGATTTTTCTCTACCTTAAATTTGGGGATTGTAGGGATGCTGGGAGTAAACTCAGTTTCAGGGGAAGCAGTTTGCTGTATGACCCAGATGCTGCTGGGTCCTGCTGCTGTCCCATTTGTCCCCATGGCTCTTGCTGTTAGAGGGAGCGGTGGCTTCTGGGTGCCTTGAATGTCTGACCAGCAGCCCCGAGCTTCCCTTTCTTCCTTTTCACCGCGCATTCTCCTGAGTCCCGCGTGTCCCTCTCTAAGTGGCGGTGTCTCCTTCTACCCCTTCTTCTGAAAGCCCTGGCATTTGCCTTGATCACTTGGTTGTATTCTCTGCAGGGACGCCCCCACAGCCGCAGCAGCACCTCCTTGTTGGTCCTAGAGGCCTGAGGTCTCAAGCCTGCTCTGAAGTTGTCTTTAAACTGTGTTGCCGTCCTTCCATGGTCACATCTTCTTTCTTCTCCAGCACCCAGGGCAAACCCGCCGTCTCTTAGCACAGTTGTGTGTACCCCAGACAGGCTGGTTCTCATTCTTTCCCCACTTCCTGTCTCTCTTACAACACCTAATTCACCAGTCATTGTCCTCGGTTGTTAATGGGATAAGGAGTTCTTACGTGTAGGGAATAAGTGGAATTCTGAGTGACTGCACTGCTTGGCATGGGCGTGTTTGTGTCACAGACCTGTGCCTCAGCCTTCGAGAGTGGCACAGCCTTCCCAGGTGTGGCTCAAAGGGAAGCAGCAGTGTGTGCAGACGGTCCTGCCGTAGCTTCCTCCCCTGGGATGCTAATGGCCTGAACAGCAGCCTACAGACACTGCTCCTGAGATCAGCTCCACCTGTCTGCTCGTTCCCCTGTGTACATGATTCCTGCCTCCTTGTTTGTCTGGATGCAGTGACCCCGCCCCCTGTCCACCTGTGTCGTGCGGCCTCTCTATCAGGGAGTTCATAGCACTCAATTCCTGCTTTTCTGCAAATCCGTATGTCTGCCCTTTCTTCACTCCCTCACTGCCCCAGTCAGGGTTCTAGGATCCAAGCCACACAAGGATGGGACTTGTAGGTTTAAAAAAAACAATCTCTGCTCCCACCTACCCACCCACGTTTTCTGCTGCCGTTGATTGAATTGCTGGGTGTAGAACCAGGACTACGGACTGCCAACTGTATCCCTAACCCCCTACCTTCTGTGAATCCTCTTTTGTTACTCTGGTCCTAAGTATAGATGAACAGTTAACTGAATTTATTTTCTGAAAGTAAATAGAAGTAACGCAGTTGACCTCTTGTTTCTTCCCTTAGGTATAACATTGAGCCCAGTCTCTATTGCCCGTTTTTATCCCTTGGAGCGTGCATGGAAGGCCTGAATGTCTTATTTAACAAACTGTTGGGCATCACCTTATATGCAGAACAGCCCTTCAAAGGAGAGGTGTGGTGTAACGATGTTCGGAAGCTGGTAAGTCTCTCCCTGCTGTGGCAGTACCTGGGCCCTGTGGCCGTGTGGGTGGGGCCCCAGCAGCGTCTTCTTTGGGTCAGTTGTATTCTGACAGGGTGTCCCAGCTCAGTTGTCCTCCATAAAATGATCAAGCACCACTTTGGATTCAGGACCTTGCACAAAGGACCTGAATGTGGGACAACATTTGAAAAAAAAAATTGGCACCCAGGAGGTACTCTGTAGCTGTTTGCTGAGGGCGGGAGATGAGAAGGAAGGGAGAGAATAAACATGAAAACTGAGAACAGCAAATTGTAATCACCAAGTTCAGAAGAACAAGGCAAGATGGAGCCGAATGACCGTGTGGGGGACAGAGCTGTGCTTTGTGGGTCCTGGATCCAAGGGCGTGCGTGGACTGTAAGACAGAAAATAATTTATCACTAAAGTTGTCAAGCCCGCCTTTCTTCCCAAATCTTCTGGGTTGTTTGTGAGGAGCCTTCTGTGAAGAGCTATGGTTAGTATCAAGGAAGGGCAGATGTGACCCGGGGCCCCGAGAAGAATGTCTTCTCTTGAACACAGGGCTCTCAAGTCCCGGGCTCCAGAAATGGAACAAATAGGAGAATATTTTGAGAAACTTAGAATATACTTTTAAAAGAATAGGAAAAAAGGTAATTAAAATGTAGCCATGGCCATGGGTAGTTAATATACAGGGTCTCGTGTTTTTTGTCTTATTTTGTTTTGTTTGAGTTTTTGATGGGGTCCTGCGTCATTGACCATTAAATTTGAACTTGTATTCTAGGCTGTCGTTCATGAATCTGAAGGGTTGCTGGGGTACATTTACTGTGATTTTTTCCAGCGAGCAAACAAACCACAGCAGGTAAGCCTTCCTATACAAGCTGGCTTGTCCAGAAGTGGCCAGCAGTTTATCAGTGTGAATGTGACTTTACCTGTCAGTTTTACAGTTCCATAACATTTAAGGGCACCAAAGATTTTTTTTTAACTATATAACTGTGAAAATAGAGAATTTGAACGTAATAAAGATCACGAGAGGAACTGCATGGACCAGTAGTAACTACTCGGATTTGGACTGTGATATTACCTAAACTAATAATAATGACTGGTAACGTTTTGCATGCATTAATTCTTGAAAACCAGCTCATACGTGCTTTATTTATTCACACCTTTTAATGTTTACCCCAGCCTTTTGAATTAGGCTTTAATACAATGATGCCAGCAAGGTTACGCACTAGCTCAGGACACAGATAGAGGTTTGTAGGCCTAGGCCCTAAACATTCTGTCTAGAGCCCCAGCTCTGGACCCCTTTTCATGACAGTTGTCCTACTTAGCACCGACTGTCAACTTAACACAGCCTGGAAGAATCTCAACCGAGTAATTGTCTTCTTTACCTGGTTCAGCTCTGGACACGTCTGTGAGGGGTTGTCTTGATTGTTAATTGATAGAGGGGATCTCAGCCCATTTCGGTCCATAATGTCCCTAGCCAGGTGGCCCTGGGGCGTATCATAAAGCATGAGAGGGTAAGCTAGCAAGCACTGTTACTCCATCGTTTCTGCTTCAGCTCCTACTTGAAGTGCTGTCCTGGTTCCTCTGAGGGATAGATTGTGCCCTGGGAGGTGTAAGCCAGAAACTCTTTCTCCCACAAGCTGCTGGGTCTGTAAACAATGTTCTGTTACCACTTAGCTCATGGCATGGGAAACACACAGACGGGCTTCTTCCCTTCTGCTGCACAGTACGCTTGCACACGGATCACCCTTAGTATTTTCATGCAGTGGGAAGTGCCATGACGTCAGGTTAACAACTAGAACAGGAAACAACAACAACAAAAAACGGTGCCTGGAATTTACTAGCAATCTGCGGTTTCCAACGTGAACAGGATATGTGTAAGAGATACGCTCAGTTTGAGATTTGACAGGTAGCATTCTACATTCTGCAGATCAGGCTTGTGAAGACAAACTGCTTCCCTTGGCGACTTGGCTGACACCTCTCTGGGTCCCAGCTTCTTCCTCTTTCCTTAGCAGTTTAAGGATTCTCAGCTCTGGACTCTGACACTCCTCTGGGTTTGGATCTGGGAGGCAACACATCCAGGGTGGGCGTTGTCTCTCCACATGATGGAGGCTTAGTTTTAGTTTATCTTTTCTGAACTGGGAGACATCTGCCTCATGTCCCTGTGAGGGAGCGACAGATTGCTTGCTCCAGACTCCAGACTCTGCTTGGCTACTCAGGAACAGGGACGGCAGGCTGGAGGCTTTCTGCTGCTTGCCTGATACTAGGGCCATCCGTACCTTTGCCCACTCAGTGTTACCACATAGAGTGTGGTTTCCACACCTGTTCCCAGTCCTGCGCACATCAGGCCAGTGCCTGCCTCCGCAGCAGCTGCATAGGAGCCATTAATACATATTGGTGGCTTAAAAAACCATGGGAGTAGATAAAGAGGATAAAAATGGAACATGTTAGAAGTCTGAACTCACACGGTTCTATGAGTTTTCTGTCTAGGCCTGTTCTGTAGAGCGCCTGACACCTTCGTCTCTGTGTACTCCCCTAAAGGATTGCCACTTCACCATCCGAGGGGGCAGGTTAAAGGAAGATGGCAGCTACCAGCTCCCGGTTGTCGTCCTCATGCTGAATCTTCCTCAGGCGTCCAGGAACACCCCGACCTTACTGACTCCCGGGATGATGGAGAATCTCTTCCACGAAATGGGCCATGCCATGCACTCAATGCTGGGACGGACTCGGTATCAGCATGTCACTGGTGAGGACGGCTTGCTCCAGGAGGCCGTGGTCATGTCTGCTGGCCTTCGCTGCCCAAGGCCTTTGACCTCAGATGACCTCATCTTGTCACCCTCACGCTCGGTCCTGTCATGTTCTCTCAATGGGAGGAAGTCCCCAGTGTCAACCTTGAATTTGTGCCCACTTATATTTTATAATGGCACAGGGAACTTACACTTGTGTGTGTGAAGAGAGTAGGTATCTGTCTCCTTAGTCCCTGGCATACTTAGTGAAATTTTTTTTCTATTTAAAATAAAAACTCCATGTATTTTGTTACAAAACAAAATTATTTCTTAAAAGTATAATAAAGTATTCTGACAATTCTACTTCTGCACAACATTGTTACTATGCTTTACGGATTTTAACGATGCCTGATTACATTCAGGATTTTATTCTTCTCTTTCTTATTTCTAAGGTAGCTTTTGTAGATCTCTAGTAGCCCACCCTGGCTTTAAACTCGCTGTTATAATTCAGGCTGGCCTTGGACTCACTGGCTAATGTAAAAGTAACCCTGATTCGCCAGCTGTAATCATTGCCTCAGAGGCTTACTGATGAATAAACTCACCTTTGTAGCTCTTTCTGGACGCTGGCTGGCTGCTTCAACTCAGTTGTTCTGGCCCAAACTCCTGTCCAAAGTGACTGATTCAATCTGGTTCCTCTTGGCTTCTGAGTGAACTGCTCTGCTTGGCCTCACACTAACTCTGGCAATGTGTCCTAATCTTCTGACTCATTCTCTGGCTCATTCTGTTTTCACTTGCAACCTGCCTCTGTAAAACTGTACTGATAAAACTCTGGCTGTCTTTGTGTGCACGCACATCTGTGTGTCTATGTGCTGCTCTCTTAAGTTGCCTCTCTTCCCTCTGCTGTTCTTATGAGGGTTGGGTATATTCTATCTCTGACTCATTCAGTCTAACTTTTCTCTGATTCATTACTTTGTCTGCCCCTTAATTAGAGTCACTTTTAAACATGGCTGCTTCCTTCTACTAACTTTACCTTCATTGTCTGGGATTAGAGGTGTGTCCTAAGGGAGTGATTATATTCCAGCCAGAGGGATTAAAGGTGTGCCATTACAGCTGGATTACACAGACCTAAAATGTCTTTGGATGTGAGCAGCCACGTTGCTGGATTAAAATTCCTCTGCAGTGTTGCTCAGGCTGGACTTGAACTCACTGTATAACTCAAACTGGTCTTGAACACCTGATCATCCTTCCTCCACCCCCCAGGTACTGGGATCCCAGGTGTGCACCTCCACACCTGGCTGTACTTCATCTGAAGTCCTCAGTTCACTACCATTACTGGTTAGCATTTGATCACTTCCCGATAAGGTGTTAGCATCCATTGCTCATTAACTAACTGTGGATACACAGAACTTGGGCAAGAAAGTCATGTTTGAAAAGAGTGTGGGTAGGTTGACTGGAGCAGTAGAGTACCAACAGGAGGTTTTCAGAGATTTGTTGCCTTAAGGAACTTTGAATTTAAAATATTGATTTTTCTTACCAAAGATTGACTTTGTTACAAAGAACAGTATGTAGCTTAAATAAAGTCCTTTGAAAACAAATGAAGGCTAAAAGCATTTGGAAATGGAATTCAGTAAATTAAATACAAATGCCTCATTAGTTGTAAGAGGGTTTTAATTTATATTTCATGTCAGCCAGCACAGCAGAAGACAGGCTATGTGGGGAGGGTGTGAGTGTTGCTCTGTAAGGCCTTTCAGCAGCTGTGCAAACACTTTATTTTACTTTTAATATAAAGGAAAATACATAGGATTATAATAAACTTTTCTGCAAATATGTACAATTTTATAGAGTAAAATATTGGTTCAGTGAGTTAAAGCTTATCATAGTTGATCAGAAGTACAAACAAGTTTTAAAATGCATATAATATGAAAGACAAACATGTTGATTTAACTCATACCTTTTTTTTTTTTTTCTCTTCTTTTCAGGGACCAGGTGCCCCACAGACTTCGCTGAAGTTCCGTCAATTCTGATGGAGTACTTTTCAAATGATTACCGAGTAGTCAGCCAGTTTGCCAAGCATTATCAGACTGGTCAGGTAAGAACAGCCAGCAGAGGCCAGTCATCCCTAATCCCGAAATTTAAAATCCAAAGCCTTAGACACTGACACTATGCCACAAGTAGAAAGTCATAGACCTGACCTCATGTGACAGGTCACAGAAAAAACGTAATGCACAAAGCAAAGTGCCACATGGAGTGGCCTGCAGGTAATGCACAAGGTGACATGTCTGTGAACGCGTGAATTCCCAGTTGGGTCTTCTTCCCATGCTGTGTTAGCTGTGTGCAAAGAGCCCCAGACCTGAAAAAACTAGAAATCTGAACTAGTTCTGGTCATAGGCATTCTGGGTCATGGGTCCTTACCTTCGGTGCTGTGTTGTGCACTTGGTCGTCATGATTGGCTGTACTGTGGCCTGCTGAACACCGCTGGCCTTTCTGTGTTTATTTTCTTCTGAGACACTACCTCAAACAAGCTGTCAAATCATATTTCCATCATGGTCATATGCAAAAAAAAAATAGCTGCCTTGTGTCTGAACCAAACAATCTCCTCTTCTGTCCCCATCTTCATCCCATAAGGAACCTGTCCCCACTCTGCCCTGCTGTGCACCGGGCCAGGCATTCCTGCTTGTGTCCCGTGTGGGCATTTGTTCCCTTTGCTTGAGCTGTATTCTTAGCAACTTAATTATCTAAATATGTGAGGTCTGAAAATTCCTTGATTCAAGTTTTTTTTTTCTATCTGTGTGTGTGAGATACAACACAATTTAAACTCTTCCACATTGCTGTGGAAGTTCTAGCTGAGTAGCTCTCTGTGAGCATGACTGTTGCTATGCTGCCATGTAATGTGTTTTTGTTCTGTTTTTTCGCTGTCCTGTGGTGCTGGGGATCTAGCCCACAGCTCTGCACGTTAGCCGCATGCTCTGCCCCTGAGCAGCAGTCGCCCCAGCTGTCCCATGCTCACTGGAAATACACGCTTGCCTTCTGGGAACAGTTCTCCATCATGGCATGCCTTCTTTTACATTACTGTTTGCATCTCTAGGCCCTAGACTTTTGCCTAGTACAGGGTTGGAGCAGAAGGAGTGAAACTTAAAGATGTTAAGTGAAAGGATTAATCAACAGGAGAAAACATTAACCGAGTTAGGATAGAACCCCATCTTTATTTCCCTCTTCCTGACTATACCCTGATATGTAATGTGATTTTGTTGTCTTTTGGGAGTTGGTTCTATTATCATCAACTTTAGAATAGGAGATGTGTTTCAAGGCCTTTAATCTGAGTGAGTCTGCATTATAGTCTATTTCAGTTTTTAAAACGGCAAAATTAAATTAACTATTGTAAAGAGTTGTTTGGGGGATTATATAGGCATGGTCAATGGTCTGGCCACGCATAACCCTACAAAAAGTCCTGCAATCATCCAGACCTTCATGTTGGTGTTTGGCAGTAATAGGAGTTTGGTAATTGCTTACCGTATGAGGCCTATGGAGTGGAGCCAGGTGCCCCATACTCAGGGTATCAGGGAAAGTCCAAGTCAGGCTGCCCTGGGGTGCAGGAGTCTAAGGAGGGCAGCGAATACTCAGGGTCTTGGAAAGGGACATAGAGAGAGAGGGAACTCTCAACCAGTTCTCAGTATCCATTTCCTAAAAAATACGTCGTAAGGAGGTGAAGCCCTCAGCCAGAAAGTTCCCACTGACTTTATGCTTCATTCCAGTGTCTGCATCTCAGTCACAGATAAAGGTCAGACATTGTCCCAAGCCTCTTGCCTTCAGTTCCTGAGGCCAAGACAAGATAGGCCATTTTGGCTAAAAAGAAAAGCCTCCAAGAGGCCTGGAACATCCTGGAAAGCCCAGAACACCTTCCTAGAAAATGAGGTGTGCTCAGTCTTCCTCTTGTGGTCTCACTGCCCTTGGTATGGTTCCTAAGTGGCAGGACACTCCATCCCAGCTTGGGATTGTGATCTTTTCACACCAGGCTCTGGGCAAGGTTTTTTTTTTTTTTTTTTTTTTTTTTTTAATTGGTTAGGGCTAGGGTTTCTTTTGTTCTAAGGTGCTATCTCTACCCTACCTTTCAGAATAGATTTTTAATCAGATTTAGAATAGTTTTCTAACTGAATTGAAGTATCCAAACTGTTAGGTAGACCAGATAGCTTCTGTCCAGTCTGCTCTTGGGTGCTTGTGTGGTTTCCTAGCCATTTTAGAAGCAAATTACTTATTTTTTTTAAGAGTAAGAATTCTGTATGTCTATGTGTACACAGCATATCTGTACATATGCCAATGTCAGGATTGAGTCTTCAGATTCATGACTAGGGCATAGCTCACCATTTATCAGGTTTCTTAAAAGTCTTGGACTAAAGTTTAAATGTTTTCTTTCTAAGGCCATGATTCCCGTTTTCCAGACTTATTTCTAAAAGCTGCACCTTTATACTGCTTCAAGTATCCTCAGTGACCTTGGGCAGGCCTCCGTTCAAGGAACCTGCCTGGAGACTTGGGCTGCTGAGAATACCTTGTCCTCTCTCCAGTCCCCAGAGTTTTGTTTGTGTCTTGAATAGACGCTGCATTTGAATGTGATGTGTCTTAATCCTGACTGATGCTTTTGTTTGTTTTTATTCAGCTTGGGTTTTAAAGAAATGTTTCTACTGTTTTATCGTGAAGGCAGTTGCTTATTATGGGGTTGGTAGAGATGCCAGGAAAAGCACATTTCTTCTAATTTTTTAGCTCATAGAGTTTTGTTTAGTATTATTATTTAATCATTACTGATTGGCATGTTCTACCAGATTTTTCCACATCTCTTGAGGAACTTGATAATAAGTGTTAAGAACTAGCAGTAAGACACCTCTAAATTCTAGGGCTAAACAACTTTGATCTTGGATTTGTTTTGTTTTGTTTTGTTTTAACACAGAGCTGACTTCTTGGTGGTGAGAGAGATTGGCTAATGGCTTTGATTCACTGGTATTGAGTAGAGGCCGTTTTATAAATGAGCTGGTCAGACGGTGTGTGTTCCTCCTTTTTCTGTTCTCCACAGTGTTCCTTTGTTTTTGTTCTTAAGTAACCTATAGTCATGTTTCATAGAGTTTTGTCAGAGTTCATCTCTAAAGCCATTTATGGTTTACTTTCTCTGCAGGAAGATTTTTTAGCGAGTGGTTTTTTGGTTTTTTTGTCTTTTTTTTTTTTTTTTTTTGTAGTCGTTGGACTCTGGGACTGGACTTTCTTTTTAATAAGCCTTGGTAAGTTGTAATTTTCTAGAAATGTAACCCAAGTTCTTAAATTTGGGCATAGTTATTTATAGTATTCTTTTATCTTTCATTTCAGCTTCCTCTGTAATTACATTCCTTTCCACTCAGTATTGTTTTTCTCATGTTTTCCTTTACTAATCTCTTTTATTAGGATTTTCAAAGAGCAAATACCAAGTCTTCTGTTTGGTTTTGTTCACTGATGTTTTTTCTTTCTTATTATTAATTTCTTCCTTTCTTGTTCTATCCACTTCCCTGTTTTCTTTTTCTACCATCATCATCTTCCTCTGCTTCTCCTCCTCTTCATCGTCCCACCCTCTTATTCTTAAAAAATAAGGTCTCACTACGTAGTCCTCACTGGCCTTGAACTCACTGTGAGCACCAAGATGGCCTTGAACTCATAGAGATCCACTTGCCTCTGTCTTCCAAGTTCTGGGATTCAAGGCTTTCCTGGTTTCTTAAGGTGACATTTATCTAATTATTTAAACTTACGTAATATACGTATTTAGATGTGAATGCCAATGCCGTCTGCTTAAGATCCCATGATGCACTGCCTCAGCTTGTATCTATGGTTTTAGTATGAATTGGCTCTGACACTGTTAGTTCCTTTGTCATTTTGCTTTTGGCTCAGGACCTTTTAGAAATGTAGCTGTAGCTGAGTTTTGCTTTGTTTTCCTTTGTTTGTTTGATTCACAGTCTCCTGGAAGTCAACCTTTAGTGGATTCGCTTTGGCAGTAGTCCCTCTGTGCTGTAGCAGATTGTGTGTTTTATAAGCATTGTGACTGGGATTTTGTCCACCTCTGTTGACTTTGCCTTTTAATTCTATTGTTTGGATCTTTAACAGACAGCTAACATCTTTCCTAACAAAAGCTGAGGTGTAAGTCTCATGTGGGTGGGTGGGCTGGATGCCTGGGTTCTGTGTACTTTTGCTGTCTGTATTTGGATGATCATATCATTGATGCATAAAAGCATCACTCACCAAAGTTGTCATGCTCATTAAGATAAAAAAAAACCCAAACATCTAGAAATCAAAAAGTAATGGATCCAAACCTTCAAATATTGTGCTAGTCAAATTTAATAATTTATGCACACTGTAAAGTCTGGAGATAGTGGGCTAACTAGAAAAATACAAAGGATCCCGTTACATATGAAGATATGTGTTGTTATTTGCCGTTTCTAGGTAGGGAAGTATGGAGCACAGGGTCAAGGTGTTTCCTCAGATGCTGCCATATTGCCCGTCTTTACTTTCCCCGGGCTTCATGACGTTGGATAATTCTCATCCTCATTCATATTTAGACTAAAGCCTTTAATGCTGCCCAGTAAACCAGAGTACATTCATGACCTGAAAGGGAAGTAGGTAAGTTCTACAATTCTTCCCCTTTGGGGCTGTAATTATGTCTGACACTGAAGAGGGGAACTCATGAGTCAGTGGGCATGGGGAACAGAGCTAGCTCGCAGAGCTCTGCTTTGGGCACAGCGGGTGCCCCTGGACTGCCCATGCTTGTGAGGACACTTTCAACCAGGACAGCTGACGGGACCACAAAGACTGAAGTTGCAGAAATTTACGTTGAAGCCATCAGGCACATGTTTGGTTAAATTAATTAAATATCCAACTACGACTTTCTGTTGAATGTCTGGCAAAACCATGGGCATTTGGGCTGGGTAGTCAACCACCAGTTCAAGACAAATAGCTCCCACAGGGGTCAGTGCTGGTTTGGGAGAGATTAGTTCCAAAGTGGGTCTAGGGGGCTGAAGTGGATTCTGCAGAAAGTAAGTTTATGTACAGAATATAGTACTGTGCGGGTCAACAGAGTGCTACCTTGTGCACATGACATTTTTTTCCTTAAGGAGTTTTATATGTTAGATTATCTTATTTTCTTGGTAGAGGTGTGCATCTAATTGATTGATTTATTTCCAAATTAGTTCTTAAAGCACTTATATTTTAAAAATGTAGATAGGATTGGAGGGGGGAAAAAAGACTCAGAAACTGTCTTAGTTTGAGTTTTACTGCTGTGAACAGACACCATGACCACCACAGCTCTTATAAAGGAAAACATTTAATTGGGGCTGGTTTACAGGTTCAGAGATTCAGTCCATTGTCATCATGGCAGGAAGCGTGAAGGCAGGCATGGTACTGGAGAAGGAACTGAGAGTTCTACATCTTAATCTGCAGACAGCAGAAGGGGACTGTGCGCCACACTGGGTGTAGCTTGAGCATAGCAGACCTCAAAGCTACCCCCACAGTGACACACTTCCTCCAATAAGGACACACCCACTCCAACAAGGACACACCCACTCCAACCAGGACACACCTCCTAATAGTGCCACTCCCTGTGAGCCAAAGCATTCAAACATGAATCTATAGGGGCTAAACCTATTCAAACCACCACAAATACTCTTTGGGAATAGGCACAGCCCTGCAGCAGGTCTTTCTTCTGAAGCCAGGATGACTGGGAATCTCCAGCAAAAGAATATTAGCAAATGTACTGATGGCCTGCTATGGCTGCCTTTCCTGCCACTCAGGAGCCTGGGAGGTCAGTGGGTACCAGTTCAAAGCCTGGGCCAGGAACAGAAATCTCCCTAGAATCTACCACTATACAATTTAAAGGGTAGATGAAAGGTCAGGTTGTTTTTATTAAGGTTTTGAGAATTTTCTATGTGCATGCAGTGCATTTTAATCACACTCACACACCCTACACTCCCAACTCCTCCCAGGCCCTTCCACCGTCTAACCTACTTCTTCAAGCAACATGCAGCACAGCAAACTGCTCATGGGGCATTTAAACTTGAAACTTTTATCACGTTTTTAAGATTCAATGTGTGCATGTGTGTGTGCTTGTACAGAGGTTGGGGGACAGCCTGCAGGAGTCAGGTCTCTCCTGTAATCCAGAGGTCAAGGTCAGGGGGTCGAGGCCAGGTTTTCAGATTTGGCAGCAGATGCTTTTGTCTCCATAGCTGTCTTCCTGGTCCCTAGAATTTAACTTTTTACTATTTTTGTCTTTTCTTTTAGTTTTCCAAAAGAAGTGATAAGTGCACTTGTTATCTCAGATAAAATATGTGCCAAGAAGACATTTATAGCTGTTACCTAGAATGTTGGCACTGCATGTTTTGAAGATCAGAATTTTCCAGGTGGTTAGAAATTAAAATACTTTAAATACTGTAGATTTTTAGTTTTAAAACAAACAAAGAGTTCTGGCCAAATGCACTTTAAATACATTCCCGTTTCTGCACGTTCACAAAGTGTGGTAAGTGTTTTAAGAAGGTTCTCCACTTCGCAGCTCTTACTCTGTCCAGGTCAGATTTTGCTGTTGGACCTGTTTGTCTGACTTGGTGGGTAACTCTAGCCTTCAGGCCTTGCTGGGTTCTCCAGGGAGAGGTCTGGTCTTCTTGTGGGGCTCCTGTGAGTTTCTCTCCTTCCAGTCTAGCCTGCTGGGTTGATTAGAGATACATCTATTGTGGAAAAACTGCAGGGCCTGGGAGAAACGCTTTTCTGTGCCTACCTACCTTCAGCTCTGGACTCATCTCGTTTTCCTGTCGACATTTTCCCATATATAACACTGTCAGGGAAACTTGTTGGGACATTAATTAAAAACAAAAACAAAACCTTGTGCAGGGAAGGCTTTGTCACTGGATAACAGAACACTTTGATGATGGTGGGTCATATTTTCAAATGACACAGCTGCCACCGGCTCAGTGTCACCTCAATCCAATGCATTTAGCAGGGTTGTGATCCTTGAGGGCAGAAGAAAAAAGTGTAAACCTCTAAAAAGACCCAACAAGGCATTTCTTCAGAGACCAGCTGCAGTGGAGTTTTACAGTAGGGAAGGGACTCTGTCCACATCATCGCCAAGTGTGGGAGAACATGGGCTTGCATGTGGCACAGTGCCAGGTTGGGGAGTTTGGTGGAAAAATATTGCTAAGCTAAAACTGTTAGCTATAGATTCTAGCTAATCAGAACACAGAATATTTGGCGGCCTTGATGGCCAGGCACCGCGAGGGGTGCTGATAGGGGACCGTGAGGATCCAGTCTTGAATGTGGATTCTGGCTGGATTGTCTGCTGTTTCCTGAAAGGTTGGTCCCCAGTGTATCAGTGTTGGGGTTACGGAACCTTCATAGACCCACCCTAGAAGAGATGGCCGTGGTCCTAAGGGACCCTGAGTAATTCCTGTGGCTGGTTGGGTAGGTCGTTGTGAGAGCAGGCCTGTGCCCTCCACGTGATCCCTTCTGCCTGTGCCCTCTCCATGTGATCCCTTCTGTACATGTCCCACCATCTGCCAGGAGATTCATTATTAGGGCCACCTAGCCTTAGACTGCTAGTTTCCAAGAAAGTGGGAACCCAATAACTTTGCTTTCTTTATCAATCACCCAGCCTCAGAGACCTTTTTGAAGCAAAAGAAAACAGTAAGCATGTTGAGTAAGCAGATTCTTCTACAAGTGGATAATATCTAACAACATGTGACCCTAAGTTCAGTCAGCTTGATCTGAGAAAAGAGAGACCTGGCCTCCTCCAGCTCACAACACCAGTAACTTACTCTAGTAGTTTATGGGGTGTTTGAGGAGTGGGCTGGTATCTTTAGCATACTGCCTTTTAAAATCTGTATTTTATCATTTACTTTGAAGTACTTCAAGTAATCGACATCTAATGCTCGCTCATTTATAGCACGATGGCTGTTAATAGAACTAAGGTGCAGAAGTTCATAAATGAGCCTAAAGGGGTGGCATTTGTGTGTCGGCAGTGACGTGGTCAGTACAGTTGGAGACTTAAAGGCCAAATGCTCACATCACAGGAAATGGGGGTTAAGCCCTGTGCTTGATCCCCGAGCCTTGGGGGAACTGATATAATAAAGCTGTCTGTTTGGTTCTTCAATTGTAATTTTTTAAATACCAGGATGGAATAGAGTGTAAGTTCCCAGAGAGCTGAGATTTCTGTTTTCTTCTTGACCAACGACTGTAGCAGTCAGAGGAAGGGCAGGCTGTCTGCAGATACTTGTCCAGGGAACGTCCCTTAGCTAAAGCCACGGAGCCTGGCTTGTGGTACCGATGCACACGGTCTGGTCATGCACACTGAAGCGGAGCAAGAGTCTTCATGTGCACCTTCCTGTCAGGAATGCTTTACCTGCGGAACACTGTCCCACCCTCCAACCGTGTAGAAAGCCTGGCAGGTTGCAGCCAGCATCACGGCTGGAGAGGCAGCTAACATTCGCTCTCTTCCTGAGCCCTAGAGACTTGTATGTCAGAGTCTAAGGCTGCAGACCACCCCTCCATGACAGCACAGGTGACAGTGATTGCTTCACCAGGCAGGAGAAGCCGCACAACACCAGGGTGAGGACGGTGTGGCAGCAGGAGCAGGAAGCTGCAAGTGGGGCTGGGGTAGAAAGGCTGAAGGTTGCCCCAGTGATCCACCGAGGCTCCGCCCACCTAAAACGCTTCTCCACCTTCCTGTTCAGTGCCGCCACCTAGAGGCCAAGCATGTAAGGGCACAAGGGGTTTCACCTTCATCTCTGTCTTTGTGAATTCTCAGAAGTATCTCTTTCTTCATTAGGAATCGAGTCAGTTCTTCCTTCCTCTGGTTCTTCTCCTTAACCGGGTCACAGGAAAGGACCGCTTATCAGCAAAGCCTTTCGGAGTCCTGTGGCAGACTCTGCTCTGGGGATGGAGATGGTGGCAGCTGTGAATGAGCCCACACTCCATTAGCTCAGCTCCACTCACCTGCCTCTGCTTTCTTAGATAACGCGTTTCTCTGTAGAACAGATTTCAGCTTTCTTCAATAAAGAAGAACTTACTCACTTCAACATTATTCAGTTTTTTTTTTTTTTTTTTTTTTTCAAGAGCGTGTCATAGGATTAGGTCTAATTAGGTCACAGAGAAAGCCATAAATAACACAGATGCCGTACTAATCTCGAGCCCTGTGATTCTTCCAGGTTGGGAAAGTGAGAACCTCAAGTTTATCATCACACTGAGTTTTGGGAGCACCAGTCCGGTTTAACCGTGTCTGGCAATCTGGATTAGCGTTTATCTGGACATTTTAATCTTTTAGGTTCTTTGTCAGTTACTGTGTGCACTTGAAAGTTAAGAGGGCACTTGAACACACTTGCTGGAAACAAAGGAGCAGAAGTATTCCCTCTGGGGCTTAAATAGATTTGACAGATCAGTGCCAATACTGACACTCCCTCTAATTCCGTTTTTTTTTTTTTTTTTTTTTTTCCTTGTGCAAACCCTTATTTGACAGCCCTTCCTAAGATCAGTGGAATGCCTTCCGTCATGTTATCTTGTCAACTGAAATATTCAGATGTTATTTTTACACTATAATGAGATCTGCCATTCACTTTTTTTCCACGTGATGTTATTTTTAAATTTCCTGACTCTGAAGTACACTTGTTGCAGTGGCTTATTAAGCAGGTTACTGATGTGTATGTTGTTTTTGTTTTATGAAGCCACTGCCAAAAGCTATGGTGTCTCGTCTCTGTGAATCTAAGAAGGTTTGTGCAGCCGCAGAAATGCAGCTACAGGTATGTGTGTGCGCCGCATGCTAATGTTTCCCAGACATTATCCCATATATACACACAACTTTAAATTCTTGCCAGTGCTACACACTTATTACAATAATTGTGCTTCTGAGCACCCTTGATCTCAGTTCAAAGAACTTGGCCAGAATTGACTCATGAAATTCTCACACTCTCTGTATGAGGTGCGTGTGAAACATGAAATACGGTCATTTCTCATTTTGTCCAGGAAATCAAACCTAGTAGGATGATAGAGCCAAGTTAGGGCTCAGACCATAAGTATTGCTACTCATTCTGGGTTTTGTTTTGTTTTTAATTTTGGCCCTTCATGTGAAGCGTAAACTGTAATTAATAGTTTTAGGATAGTATTTAGTTACCTGGGTTACGAGATGAAGACAAGGACAATTTGATGAGCCATCAGGATGTGTTTTACCAGATAGATGTTCAGGTCTTTGTACTGACTGTTGGGCATCCAACAGTAACCAGCAGTTCCGTGCGCTGGCCTTTGACCCCAGAAGCACCCTATCACGGTCCTGAACTCTTTCAGACGCACTGTTCTCCAATTGCTTTTGGGTTTTCAAACTTCTCTAACCCAAACCCCAAACTAAATCCAGTCCCTAGGAAGCAATGAATGGGTTTTGTTGTGTCTTGGTATGTATCTACCTGGGGCTGTAGTCATATCCAGAGTGCACAGGCCCTGGCTTCAGTCCTTGACTTGGTTAGTGAGGATGGTTAACAGCCATAACCATGGAGTTTCATTTGATTTGCGTTATTCAGTGGTCATGCTGAATTCAATTAAAAATAATTTTAGTTTTCTTAATAATAGTATTACCCAGACAAAGGCATTTTATAACTTTGTTTTGATTTTGATATCTCAGGAATGGCCCATGATGGCCCTGAATGTGATCTTCCTGCCTCATTCTTTCAGTGCTGGGATTGCATGCATGCCCCTGGAAGCCTTTTGATTTGCTTTCTCTTTGAGCAACTGTTCCAATGCTTTTTATTCTAAACCAGGAACAAAAAGAATAAGCCTGAGGGAGGGGAGCCATGTTCCACAATACGGGTGCTAACCCTGCTTCTAAGTGCAGTCAGACGAGCAGGCAGAGCGGTTCCAAGGCGGTACCGGCAGTCAGAAACTGGGGAACTCCTTTTGTTATGTGCACTTTAACAAGCAGGACGAGCACTTTTGTAGCCTTCAGGAGTGGGACTGCTTGTGAGCAGTGTGTTATTTAATGCCCTGTTACTGTGCACTCCATGGTCAAGGCTAGCTCGAGGAACCGAGAGCATTTTAGCTTACAGTTGCTGAGCGGTCACAGCAGGGCCACAGCAGCTAGGAGCAGGCAGCGAAAGTGGGCAGCCCGCACTTCAAGCACAAAGCAGAAGGAACAAGGTAGAAATGACATGGCATCTCTAATTCTCAAAGCTCCTTCCAACACGGCCACACCCAAATCTCTGCAAACAGTGCCACCAAACTAGGAACCCAGTGCTTCTAAAAGTCCACATTTACATAATCTAAAAGGTGTAGTGAGAGAAAAGCGTGTTTGTTTGTAGGGTAGGACAAGGGTGGCCTCTTCAGTCAGGTCAGGACTGGGACTTGGTCCGCACTCATGTATTCTGACAGCCCTGCTTGCCTGGGTCAGCCTTATCCATTGTTAGCCTCGTTGCAGAACGAGAGCTGTATTTAGCTGTGTGTTTAGATAACCAGCTAGAGGACACAATGTTTATCTTCAGAAAATGTCTGTACTTTTCCAGGGAAGGCTTAGTGTAGCTTTATAATTCACAAGCATAATTGTATATGTAGGTGAAGGCAGGGGCCAGAGGTCATTTACATGTTTTCTTTTATCCAAACTAATCCTCACTTCTTTTAAGTCAGCAGCTGCGCATTCTCTGCAGATTCCATTTCTAAGCCAGAAAGACTCGCCACAGCGGTGTAATTGCATGTCAAACTGTCTCTTTAAATAAAACACTTCAGCTTTCTTACGAGGTAAATTCACACCACGTTACCAGCACTCAGGTTAGATGTCCTGGTGAAAACCTCTTGCAAGCTAAATTCACACGGTGTTAACCACTCCAGCACTCGGATGTCCAGAGTTTATGTTCAGATTTCCTTTGGTGCTTTCTTCTATTTCATGACCACCTTCCTCTCCTGGGCGAGGGGTCCTTCTCCCCTGCTCCCCTGCTGCTGCTGATTCCTTTGTTCTTTCCGATATGGATCTGACATCTGCTACAACCACTGCATGGGGGCTGCCCCTTCTGCGTTCTACTGCACTGGATGCTTTAACGTCCTTTGCTGTTCCTTCTGCTCTACATACAAAGCCTCACACCTCTCACTGGTGGTGATCAGGCTCCAGGAAGAAACCAAACAAGACTTGTTCGATACAGGGATCACAAGCTGCGATTCTGATTTTTAAAAAACATATTTATAGCTGCATAATTCCAGTTTTGTGGCCACAAATTTAATAATGAATAAGGTTCAGAACTGAGCAGCAACCTTTATCATGGGAAGCTTGAGAGAGCCCCCTCTAAGCTCTTGACTGGTTATACATGTGGTTCAGAGGGTGTCTCAAATAACACATATTTATGTTTGTGAGTCTTTTCAGCTGTGGTTCATAGCTGCCATTCCGGTGCACTTACGACATCTTTGACTGACCACATCTTAAATACAGGATGGACTACCAAAACTAAACAGAGGTTTCTGTCTGCCTAGGTCTTTTATGCCGCCCTGGATCAAATCTACCATGGCCAGCATCCCCTGAAGAAGTCAACCACAGACATCCTCATGGAAACACAGGAGCAGTTTTATGGCTTACCCTATGTTCCTGACACCGTGAGTCTGCATTTTAATCCACCGTGCTGTGAATGCTTTTGTTCCTGTCTCTAATTCACCATCAGTACCTCTTGGAGGACTTGACGTCCCGGCGTTTGTGTTAAAGTTTTCCAGGGCAGATGTGAGGCGCCTCCTACTCCGCGCATTTCTCTTGTCTCTCAATGCTTCCCACATGCCTAGGAACCTAGGATTAGTCAGTATCCTTTTTAGTTTGTTTTACATTACAAATGTGTTTTGAGACTCCTAGCATTCATTGCAGAGAGCTGACATTCATTTCATGCCGGACCTTGTGCCGTGGACCGTGCTCTATTCTGCGTGTCCTCTCTCACTCAGTGCCCTGCTGAACCAGACAGAGGGCAGGACACTGGTTGTCTCTTCCAAGTCCGAGGTGCCTGACCTCTCCTCTCATTTCCTTCTCAAACCAGCCTGATCTTGTGAGTACTTTCTTCTCAGAGGGACCTGTTGAGGTGCTCCCCAGGATTAGATAGTGATGTATTGGGACCGAAAGAGGGATAAACAATAGTTTTCACACACAATGTTAATTATGATGAATTTCATCTATAGTTCTGACCAGCTGAAAAGAATTTTAACTCTATTGGAGAGTTTATATGTGTGTGTGTGTGTGTATGTGTATATATGTATATATTATATATATGTATATATTATATATATATGAATGATATTTTTAATGCCTGTACTATCTTTCTACAGAGAATGATAAAAGCTGACTTGTAAGATTTAATGGGATATGGTTTTAGTCAGAATTCCTTGATCAATATGGGGACATTTCATGTGGTTTACTACATGTTCTAGGTCCTGTCAAAGTGTTTAAAAAACACATCTACCTAAAGCTTACTATCAACAAGATATCACATTTTTCCCCGCATTATCTAAATGTCTCAGGTGGCGTCATTCTAAGACAATTCTATGTGCTTACATGCTTGAGTCTAACAGTCTAACTGTACACAGTTATAAGGATGAGAGACGGTCCAGAAGAGTCAGGGAGTTTAGTTTATAAACACACACTTATTCATTGTGCACGTATGTGTGTGTATGCACGTGTGGCCATGGTGTGCATGGTAGTAGGAGGGCAGCTTGCAGGAGTTGGTTGTCCTCTTTCCCATGGTCCTGGGGATCAAATGTAGGTTGTCAGCAAGCACCTTTATCAGCTGAGCCACCTCACCAGCTGGGGCAGCTCTGGGGCGGGGCCTGTAGCTGAGCACTGTTCACTCTGCACAACAAGCAAGGACTGTGGGAGTTCACACTGCAACCCTGCTTGGGAGGACTGGGGTGTGACCACAGAACTCAACACGCCTGGATTCTGGTCAGTTCATTAATTCTGTGGTATAAGACTTCACCCATGCCACACGAAAATCACATCTCTGTCGCATACTGTACATGAAGTATAAAGCAGGTTGGAGCCCAAATGTGGGAAGTAATGAATGCAGATGCAGGTCCCATGGGCATTGAATGTAAAACAGACAACTGACATTAACTGCATTTAAACTGAAAGATAGAATAATAAGTTTAATATGACGTAAGCCAGCCTACTCTTATAAAAATGGAAAACTAAGATGTAGAAGTAGACATACTTTCATGCACCTGCTTCCTTTTTCCTTCCTTCTTCCTTCCCTCCTTCCTTTTTTAATTGTAGTAAAACACATGAAATTTGATGTGCTAGAAAAGATTATTTTTGAAAGACTTTGAAAGGGCATGAGACACAGGCATGTAGTAAACCACGTGAAATGACCCCCATATTGACCAAGGAGAGCCAAGTACAACCATCTCCCGTTACTGTTTCCCGTCAGTTCCAGTGTCCCGACAGTATCGAGCTGGGGAGGCCTTGTCTTCCCAGGACTGTGACACTGTGGGCAGGAGTGCAGGGTGTGTCCGCCATTGTGAAGAGAGCTTTGGCATTCTCTGCTAACACTGGATGAGGCACTCCTGTGGTCGACATTCCTCCCCCCATGCGATGTAGAGAACATGCCGAGGAGTGGGGTGGAGAAGATTCTAAAGCCCAGGTATTGTCAGCAGGGAAATGCAAAGCACTATACAGGAGAAACTGAGGGACAGAGTGACTGAACCCAGCAGGCATACGCTTCAGTCAAGTAAGTCAAACTAAGTAGAGCTTCCATGCAGAGTTATAGCCATGGAAAACCCGAGCATCTCAGAAGAGGACAAACTCAGGAAGGCTGTGAGGGAAACTGTCCCAGCTAGGGTTCTGCTGCTGTGAGGGGACACCAGGACCAAGAGGCTCAGTCAGGGTTTTCATGGCTGTGAAGAGACACCACGACCACGGCAACTCTTATAGAGGAAAGCATTTCATTGGAGCTGGCTTACAGGTTCAGAGGTTCAGTCCATTATCGTCATGGTGGGAAGCATGGCAATGTGCAGGCTGACATGGTGCAGGAGGAGCTGAGAGTTCTACATCTTGAACAAAGAGACTTTGTTCTACTTTGGGGATAGCTTGAGCATATGAGACCTGAAGCCCAACCCCACAGTGACACACTTCCCCCAACAAAGCCACACCTCCTCTAACAAGGCCACACCTCCTATTAGTGCTCCTTCCTACCAGCCAAGCATTCAAACACATGAGTCTCTGAGGGTCATTTATATTCAAACCACCACCGAAAGCGAGGGAGTCACACACAGTGCAGCTTGCACACTACCCTGGCTCAGGAAGGGGACTGTATATATTACAGTGGTATTTGTGGCTTAAGTCAGTGGATGGCTATGTTGCTGGTGAGTTGATCATTCCACTTTATTAATCAAAATGTATTCTTGCTATTTAGAAAACCTTCAAAATTACTGGAAGGTGACTTTGGTTCCACTGTATTGGGTAAAGGTTAAGAATATGTTTTGAGAGACCCATCCAGGGCACCCTGTGCCATAGCAAAACTGATAGTGGCCTGAACGGGACGGTGCAGAAGCAGATGTGAGTGCTAGGGCTGGGCCAGATGTGCAGGTCGGGCGCTGAGCCAAAGCAAAGGAGACAGAATCCATGGTGTAGCGGCCATATTGGCTAGAAGACAGTGTCATGGTGACTTCATAGTATTTTCCACCAGCTTATTCCCAGGATGTTTGTTTCAGATAGTTTCATTCCATAAAGAATAAAAGTTGAATGATAACCTAGTGAGTATTCGTGGGGCTTACAGAATCTATACAAAGTGTCTGTTACAGAATCTATACAAAGTATCTGTTACAGAATCTATACAAAGTGTTACAGAATCTATACAAAGTATCTGTTACAGAATCTATACAAAGTGGCTGTTACAGAATCTATACAAAGTGTCTATTACAGAATCTATACAAAGTATCTGTTACAGAATCTATACAAAGTATCTGTTACAGAATCTATACAGAGTATCTGTTACAGAATCTATACAAAGTATCTGTTACAGAATCTATACAGAGTGTCTGTTACAGAATCTATACAGAGTGTCTGTTACAGAATCTATACAGAGTGTCTGTTACAGAATCTATAGAGTGTCTGTTACAGAATCTATACAGAGTGTCTGTTACAGAATCTATACAGAGCGTCTGTTACAGAATCTATACAGAGCGTCTGTTACAGAATCTATACAGAGTATCTGTTACAGAATCTATACAAAGTGTCTGTTACAGAATCTATACAGAGTATCTGTTACAGAATCTATACAGAGTGTCTGTTACAGAATCTATACAGAGTATCTGTTACAGAATCTATACAGAGTGTCTGTTACAGAATCTATACAGAGTGTCTGTTACAGAATCTATACAGCGTATCTGTTACAGAATCTATACAGAGTATCTGTTACAGAATCTATACAGAGTATCTGTTACAGAATCTATACAGAGTGTCTGTTACAGAATCTATACAGAGTGTCTGTTACAGAATCTATACAGAGTGTCTGTTACAGAATCTATACAGAGTGTCTGTTACAGAATCTATACAAAGTATCTGTTACAGAATCTATACAAAGTGTCTGAATACTTTCTTTTTTTAGGCAATGGTTACAGATGTGTCTTAGGAATGCTCCTTATGGGGGCTGGTTACTCTTCTTGGGAGTAAAGTCTCAGCCATAATTGGGAGATGCAGTGTGGGGTCACCAGCTTCAAAGCCCAAGTCTCTCCCATGAGACCCTCCGGAAGCTACAGCGCACAGAAAAACAGGTCCACTAGCCAGGGAGGATTTTGCAGACCGTTGTCTAGCTAGCTACCCCTTGGTATGACATGCTTTGGAAAACTGAACTCACGTTACTGTAACTGTTTACATTACTCTGTCTTTGTTCCCTGTGAAATATGGGGCCTGACTCCGAGAGTAAGTCTAGTGGTAGCCTTATTGCAACAGCATCTCATTAATATTCATGTTGAGCACTAAAGCACTTCATAAATAGAAAAAGCCAGTTGCACTTGACTTGTTTTTCCATAGCACTTTTTTGATGCTGGGAATCAAGAAGTCAGTTCAGCTAGTTATAGTGTGATTTTTACATCATAGTCCCACACACAAGCTGATTTTCTGTTGTATTCCATCTGTCTATGGATGGAGTTTTATTGCTTTTTAAAAATATATTTCTATTTGAATATTGTATGTGTATGTGGTGAGACACATGTGAGTAATAATGGGCCCTCAGGGTCTGGAAGAGGGTTTCAGATTCCCCTGGAGCTGGAGGAAGGAGGAGATGTCACAGCCCATGGTGGGTGCTGAGGGCAGAGGCCCAGCAGCCCTCCACAAGGGCCGCGCACACTCCTGACCGAGTCATCTCTCCAGCCCTTGTTACTTATTTTTAGTGACTCAGTCCTCTCCTAAGAAGCTTTCTTTCAAAGGGATTGCACATTTCTTCCATTTTAATCTAGAATGTATTCAGCGTTATGATTTTTGCTTTTCTGGTATTCTAGATCTGTAACTTTATTGCTGTTGTGTTTTGAGACAAGGTCCGTACGCTATCCGGGCTCTCCTGGGGCTCACACACCCCTGCCTCAGCCACTGAAGCACAGAGATTACCTGTGTGCCAACCACCACACCGACTAGGCTTGTGTGTCTGTCTTCGCACTGGTTCTGAAGTTAATGAGGGACATCAGGTCTAGGAGAGACTGGGAGAGACTGTACCTTCCGTCTCTCTCCGCCAGCCTAGCGAGTGTTTTCTGGTGCAGACCGTGAACACACGGCTCCCGAGTGGGCAGGTGTGTGGGTACTGCTTTGTTGTGTCATAGATGGTAAGGCATGGCTTCTGGCACAGCTCTTCTGGGACTAGCAGTATTTCTTTAAAAAAAAAAAAAAAAAAAAGGAGGTGCTTCTCTGGTTTGCAAGAAGTGGCTATAGGTTTTCACATCTTTTTCAAGCAAAAGTGGCCCAGACTCCCTCTGCTGTGCCAGCAAGTGTCCCTGAGTTGAACTGAAATGAAGCAACAGGAAAAGGGAGGTTTGCAGAACAGGAAGGAGAATATCCCCAGAGCCTGGCCCAGCTCTCACTGACATGAACGGGGAACGGCTACTTTGTAGAGAGTAGGCATGTGGCAAGTGTGATGTCACGTGACTGTAGCCTGTCACCATATGTGTACCCCAGGACCTAGGTCAAGACTCCAGCTCTGTGGATTGGGGTGTTACTACCTAGAGATCTCCGAGAATCTGTGGGCGATTGTGTTAGGAAGACGGGGGCAGAGGATGAGCGATAGCACCTCTGGTGTGCAGGAGTGGTCCTCAGAGGAACGCCAGCCCAGCCTGCATGATTGGACATGACCTTTTCCTGGGGACAGCCATTTCTCAATATCAGCAAAACCCCCTAACATCAGACATGCCATTTTCCTTTCTACTTCTGCTCCTGAAAGCCCAACACTGCTCTTTGTTGTGCTAGGGTTACACTGACTAGATGGTGGCTTGAATGTTGTTTATAGAGTGCTTGCTTTGCATGTGGTCTGTGATTCCCACAGAGAACATAACAAATGAAGGCTCACCATACGGTTGTGTATGACCTGAAGGCTTCCCACGTTGGAACTGCTTGACCTGGAAAACAGATTCCCAAACTGACGTTTCTGTGGCCATGGTTGTGTGCCCAGGGGAAGCAGCTGCTTACTTGCCAGTTGGGAGGTGGCATGCCAGAGTGCTGAGCCGTGCTGTGTAGCTGCTACGTAGACTCCGGATGTGTGTACCCAAGTCTCATCCCGTAGCCCGTCTGGTCCTGGAGAGCGAAGGGCTTGTGGAGATGGTTTTGACATAGCCGAGGCTAGCCCGGGACACAGTCTTGCCTCAGCTTCCCCAGTGTGGGGCTTAACAGACATGCACCACAATAACCCACTATGAGATCTTTTTCTCCTGTTCACTTGATAGTTTTTAAGAGCTTTTTGTTGAATTATTTGTGTGAAGAGAACTAAATGCAAATGGGTATTTTGTATTAAAGCATATTAAAATTATCTTCAATTTTTAGTTCTAAATATATAAAGCTTTTCACAGGGAATTCCACAAACGATAGAATGGATTTAATGGTGCTGGGGATAGAACCCAGGCCACCCACGTGTCGGTGAGCGCTGTCCCTAAGCCTCGCCTGAGCCTTGCTTCACTGCTCAGTCCAGTATCAATATGGGCTGGCCTTGCTGCCCATTGTCCCGGTCAGTGACGAGCTTCTCTAGTTGTTGTCATTCTAAAATTATGGATGAAAGGTGACTATAATGAACAGTTACTAAAGCTCTTTTGAAGGAATATATATATTTTTTAATGATTTTTAAAAATAAGGCTGGTGAAAGAAACCCTGAATACCCAGGGTCTTCCTGGGGACGTCTGAAGCCTGCTTTCCACTCTGCTGCTTGCACCTCACACTTGCTCATGATTCTTAAGATTTACTGGGACTCTTTACATGTGTGTGGTGCCTCACACCTGTAAGCCTAGTATTTGGACTGCTGAGGCAGGAGCATTGCTAGGATTGTAAAGCCAACCTGGGCTCAGAATGACTTTCTTTCTCCTCCTCTGTCTCTCTGTCTGTCTGTCTGTCTGTCTCTCGATAGATGAATGTGCATGTATTTATGTGCACACACATATACAAATACAGTCAGACACACACACACACACACACACACACACACACACCTATAAGAGAAGTACTCCAATGACGTTAAATATTTACTCTTCCCTTGGAAGTAGTCAATTTAGATTCTGCAGTAAAGCATTTTCTTGGGACAGTTCGGTCCCCTCCCATCCCTTTGTTTCTGCACACACACACACACCCCCCCCCCCCCCCGAAAATGGCAAATCTCAGTGAGGTAAAGGTCTTGCTTTGGTAGAACTATCTTTGAATATTGAATGTTGCTAAGCAAATGGTAGATGTAAGAAAGCCGTGCTCACTTATCTTTGCTTTCGTTTATCTTTAGTGTAGAGCAGTCTGCTGTGTATCTGGAGACACCTAAGTGGTTAATGGTGTGTTAAATTCCTTTCCTCTTTGGCTACGTAAACAACTGAGAACTTGTTTACCTTGCCTGACATGCTAGATCTACTATGGCTTCGTAACTAAAACACACACGTGCTGTAAACTGGAGCGCCAATCTCACGACTGACTCATTTTCTAAAACCCGCTCTGGCTACGGCTTCTGGGAGAACGGAGCTCTAGTCACCCTTTTAACCATGGGCCGTCTGGGTTGTTCTTAGCGCAGTGTTTTGAGCCAGGTCGCCGGCATTCATGCTATCTATCCTTGGTTTCTGTGATAGTGCTGCAGCTTGCATATAATGAACTGCCCCCAGAATATAAGAGCTTTGTGCTTTGAGCGATGCTCATGTGTTTTTATTCTTAGCATCTTTTATTTCAGTGACCAAGGTCAGTCACAGTGTCAGCCACAGGGGACATACCCAGCACAGGTCCTCTAGAGCTCAGGACACGCAGGGCTCCTGGAAGTACCTGAGGACCTCTGGGCCTTCCTCTAAGCTGCCTGCCTGGATTCTTAAGGGGGCTGCTACTGAGTGGGCATTTTTTTCTGAGTGGGCATTTTTTTCTGAGTGGGCATTTTTTTCTGAGTGGGCATTTTAATGGCATTTTGATTAAGCGTTCATAAGCTGTGAACAGCTCCACAGTGTGAAGAGTTTCTTCAGATGCTTAGCGCTCTACCTAGGAGCAGCTCAGCTGAGAGTGGCAGTTGTGTGTGCCCAGCACGAAGCCCGCAGCCCTGCAGCTCTTGTGGCTCCTTCCACTGTCCTTCCTTTCCTCCCAGGGAGGTGACAATGCACTGACTGCCCCAGCGAGTGGGTGCACAGAGGGCAGCAGAGACACCTCTCCTCACAGACCACCTCAGCCTGCCCCTCCTAAGCTGGGCTTTGTGCAGGGTCCACTCACCCGGGCTTCATGCAGCAGGGCACAGTAAGTTATGAAATGTTCAGATGCTTATCAGTAATAAAATAACCATGCCAGAAATGGCGTGTGGTAGAGCAGCGAGCAGGTTCTCACGGATACTCTCTTATGTCTTCTGGTGAGCATAAGCGTGTTTCTGCTGTTGGCCAACGTCGTTGCGAAGTGGTTGTGGCGAGGCCCTTGCCTCCAGCAGTGCTGAGACACATATCTGTTCTGCATCCTTCACAGTACTCAGTATTGCCAGCTTGCCTCATTCCAGCCTTTCTAGAGGCTGGGCGTCATCCCGGCGTGGTTTGTATTTGGTAATTCTCCGAGCGTTTGCAGACCACTTGGTTGTCTATCATCTGACAGACTCCAATGGGAGACTGCAAGCTGGGCGGGGACATGAGAGAAAGGGACCACTTGGCAGTGGTGATGGGGGATAAAGGATTGTGTTGAGGTGTGAGGACTCTAGGGAGTATTGAGAACACAGACTCATGGGAGGTCAAGGGTCAGGGTAACTGATGGTGAGCTGAGATGCTTGTTGCAGGACGTTTCGGTCCACGGTTGGGGAAGTGAGAGCTGGGCAGTGGTCCAAGGAGCAAAGCAGGGTGATCTGGAACACAAAGGCCTGCCTCCATCTCTCCAGACCTGTGACACACAGGCAGGGCTTGGGAGAAGGAAGCCATCATTAGAAAGGTTGTCATATTTTCAGTGGACTCTGGTTAAGGGAATAGTCAAAGATGGCCAGTGAAAATAGATTGGTTTTGCCAGTGACTGGATTTTCGAGAGCTTGGCAGAAGACAAGGAAATAGAGAAGAGGTTGGAAAGTGGGATGCTTGACACTCAGAGACCAGCCAGGTGGCTGGCCTGTCTCAGTGATACTGGGAGAAACGGCTCAAGACGGTGGGTGGCCCCTGTCGATGATGGTTGAGAGCCCACCTGATGTTGGAGGGATGGGACGGAATGGGGTGAGCCTGGCCTGGGCCTTCCCATTCTGACACTGGGAGTCAGAAAGGAAGCACAGAAACGAGGGTTTTTTAGTTTGCAAGGGGCGGTCACAGGAGCCATGTATGTGCTGAGTGTCCCAAACTGAAGCTGTGTTACAGGAACCCACAAACTGAGGATTGAGTATCTGGCCCAAGGTGTCACCGACCGTGTTGGTCCAGAAATATGCGGTAGCACTGGGCTGGGCTTCTCTTGTACTGGTTTACTTTCCCGGAACAAAGACAGTCGAACAGAAGCATCTCAGATATGGTGAAGCATAGGCCAGTGGTGAAAGGCAAGCCTGTGTCATTTACCTGTTACTGAGTTGGCTCTGTGTATTTCGTACATAATATACACTTATATAATTGTCATTCAAACGTGAAAATCGTCCAACTTTTCTACCACTCAGAATGAGCTTGGAACAACACAGACCGCTGCGTTTGTGTGTCAGTGTCACTGAACGCCAGCTTTGCTGTACTGGGCCGGGTATCTGTTCATAAATGTGTGTACAGGTTCGGCCTGAAGAGCTTATATACCCATCTAGCCAGTAGGGATTCATGCCGAAGAAATATAAATAAAACTGTGGATTCTCATGTGTGCACCGTGGCCACCAAGGCTGCCCTTAGGCCTCTTGGGACAGCGCCACGCGCCTCCCTCTAGCGTGGGGTCCCTGGAAACGGTGGCCGTGTGACTGTCCCAGTGGAGATGTGTGAACAGAAGTGATACAGACTGCTACCTTGGTAGTGGCCCTGAGAGCTGCCGTACCATCTGTGCCCCCGTTGCCACTGTAGAGTGTGAGAGTAGAGCTGTCCTCGGCAGGCTGTGGCCCAGGCTGTAGTGTGAGAGTAGAGCTGTCCTCGGCAGGCTGTGTGTGGCCCAGGCTGTAGTGTGAGAGTAGAGCTGTCCTCGGCAGGCTGTGGCCCAGGCTGTAGAGTGTGAGAGTAGAGCTGTCCTCGGCAGGCTGTGTGTGGCCCAGGCTGTAGTGTGAGAGTAGAGCTGTCCTCGGCAGGCTGTGTGTGGCCCAGGCTGTAGTGTGAGAGTAGAGCTGTCCTCGGCAGGCTGTGTGTGGCCCAGGCTGTAGTGTGAGAGTAGAGCTGTCCTCGGCAGGCTGTGGCCCAGGTTGTAGTGTGAGAGTAGAGCTGTCCTCGACAGGCTGTGTGTGGCCCAGGCTGTAGAGTGAGAGTAGAGCTGTCCTCGGCAGGCTGTGTGTGGCCCAGGCTGTAGAGTGTGAGAGTAGAGCTGTCCTGGACAGGCTGTGGCCCAGGCTGTAGGGTGTGAGAGTAGAGCTGTCCTCGGCAGGCTGTACCCAGGGAGCCAGTTATGTTATCGGTCTGGCTTTGACACGGCCTGACTCGCAGCCCCTGTGGTGAAATGAGGCGCCACTCTCAGTATCCACAGACTACTTTTGAGGCTAGTGGAAATAGGGATTTACAGATGTGGTTTTTGAATTTGGGGGGAAGGCTAAGGACCTGAACCTGGTCTCCCCGCTCCTAACTGCGTAGGCTGCCCAGTTTGTGTGAGTTTGCTGCCGCAGCCAGGTGGCTAAGACCCGAGGTTCAGATTGGTCTTGCAGACGGTTCTGCCGCACTTTACACATGTGCCAGGCCCACTGTGGTTCTGTTGTGTACGGAGTGGAGTGACTGTGGTTTCCCAGGGCTTGCCTTCCTGTGGGGTTTGTGCTTTACTTCAGCCCAGAGGCCACCCCAGAACTTTATTCTCTTGGTCCCAACTCACGTTTAATTTCTAGAAGGCCTGCAGGTGACCCTGTGGCACAAATGTCTTTGTGCTCGAACCACTTTAGCGAGCACTCACAAGGACAGCCGGACAAAGGTGAGCACAGCTTGTTCACGTGGCACAGGCCTCATGCAAGGCTTTTTGCTTGATAGCCCTGATTATTCACTTCAGTTCTGACAGTACCAAACTTACAGCTTTTTGCCTGCAACCTTTTTATGACCTGTCAAACGGACACCTTTCCTGGTGACCTTTTCCTGTCTTCATATAGAGAAAGTGAGAAGAGTCTGTCTGCTCTTGATTTCCCGTATTTGGGTTGATCATCTTGTTCCTACTGATTTTTATAGGAACATTACTATCTTACTCTTTGATAAGTATTTTTCATATTTATTGAGTCAGCTTCTTTCATAATTCTCCTAATATTCGAAAAGCTTTATTTTGTTGGATCAAATTTTTCTCTGTCTTGTTAGTTTTGATAAGAGCCACCAGAGTTTTCTCATGGTCTCTAGCATGCTTGCAACATGCTTATTAGCATTTCACAACCCTGTCTGAAAAACAAGGACCAAGACTTTAGTTACTATTATTGTTTGTGTGTCTGCATGAGTGGGTGCATGTGTGTGCATGTGTGTGCATGTATGCATGTGTATGTGGTGTGTGTGTACATATGTGTATGTGTGTGTGTGTGTGTGTGTGTGTGTGTGTGTGCCCTGTGAGCGCCCTGTGAGCACAGTGCTCACAGAGACCAGGAAGAGGACTAATTGACTCCTGTAGCTGGGGTTACAGGCAGTTGTGAGCAGCCTAATGTGGATCACATTAGGTCACACTTGAGAGTCACACTCGATCCTCTGGAAGCTCTGCGGAGTCAGCCCAGACTTCATACAAAGTGTATGTCCATATCTTGTTCTGATGCTCTTAGGATTTTATTTGTTTACTCTCAGATCTTGATTGGAATAGCTGTTGGTGTGAGTTTTGAGATTTGGGGCTGACTCTGGTTTCCCTAACGTTTGTTAATATCCGTTTCCCCGTTTGCAAAGGTCTCCTTCGTTAGGACTTCGCATACTGTTTGTGTGTAATTGTGTTTGTCCCACTGTTCTGTCTGCTCCTCCCACACCAACGTGGACTTGTAATGTTCTTAGACGTCACTCTTGTCATCTACTTATGTGTTTGATTTTTTATCTATTTTCTTCTCTCTCTCTCTCTCTCTCTCTCTCTCCCTCTCTCTCTCTCTCTCTCTTTAAACTAGTTCTGGCTAAATAATATTTTTGCTGTCTTTTCTAAGGTTTGCATGTTTCCATCTGTCCTAGACTTGTACAGATTGCTTGAACTTTGAAAATAAGGCTTAAACAATAATTAAAAAAGATGCTCATCGTTTTTATGTTTATGGTTTTAATGGGATGTCTCTTGTTTGACCCACAGTTTAGAAGGAGACGAGGGACGAGAACATCCCAAGCGTAGGGTGGCATGCTCTAATGTTGAAAACAAGCCTGAAGGAGTAGTGTGGGGGTACAGTGTCATCCAGAGCACCCACTACAGACATAGAGGGTGGAAGAAGGCATGATGTAATGCAGGAGTCATGTGGCGTCTAGAAAGCTAGCATCCCGTGGTCTGGGTCAAGTGTGTGTGTCAGGTCTTCTTGTCCATGTGAGCATCATATACAGGCAGTTGGTATTGCCAGTGTGACAGGACCTAGGAGATAAACCTCTGGGCATATCTCTAGAGTGGGTGAGTTTATGGGGACAGAGCCACCCTAAGTGTAGGGAGTACCATCCTAAGGGCTGAGGTTCTGGACTAAATACAAAGAAAAGACCTGAACCCCAGAGTTCATCTCCCTCTACTTCCTGACTGCGATGCTGCCAGCCCTTCATGTTCCTGCTGCCGTGGCTTCCCGACCACGCCCCACCACACCCTCAGACTGTGAGTCAGAATAAACCCCTTCTTCCTGAAGTTGTTTGTGCCAGGTGTGCTGTTGTAGCTGATTCAACGTGAAATCGTGGTGCTGCTGACGTATGCGTCCATGATGCAGCACGGCTGATAGGCTGCGGAGGCAGCAAGGTACAGCCTGAGAGGGGCGTGTAAATAATAAAAACAGTGCGGGACATCGAGGGAGGCAGCAAGGTACAGCCTGAGAGGGGCGTGTAAATAATAAAAACAGTGCGGGACATCGAGGGAGGCAGCAAGGTACAGCCTGAGAGGGGCGTGTAAATAATAAAAACAGTGCGGGACATCGAGGGAGGTGATGGTACGCTGACTGGCCAGCCTCTTGTCCTTGGAGATTTGATAGCTGACTCTGCTTTTAAGAAGAGCCACTGCCAGGCTACCAGAGGTCCCATTGCATGCCCAGCTAGTCATTTAAGTGACCATATGGCAGGTTCGTGTCCTTCTCGTGGCCTTTTATGACCACGTGTTTAAGTAGTTTGCCTCCGCCACACCTTGGAAGTGTGGAGACTAGTGAGAAGGGCTGCTGGGATGGCCGCTGTCTTTAACACCCTGTCCTCAGATCCTGGCTTAGCCTGGACGCAGTCTCTCTTTTCACTGTGTTTGTTTTCCTCTGTCTCCAGGAAGCTTTGAAATAGTCTCTGATTTATGGGGAGCGAAAAGTGAACTGAACTTTCTCAGATCATGTAGAAAAAAACTCAGACACTTAAAAGCCAGAAACAGCACAGGGAATGATTTATACAATTGCAGCAGAGACCGTTTTCCAGTTACCGAGTACAGTCTAAATACCTCCACGTCACTGGGCCCTTTAAACGGAAACAAGGGCAGTCTGTAAAGCAAGCACTTTACGTCCTCAGAACCCCTTCTAGCTCACTTTCCCTCTCCAAACCTAGCTTAGCCCACAAACGGCTGAATCAGTCGCATATTGAACTAAAAGCAAAGACAGAAACCCGGAGAAGATTGGGGAGAACAGAGTGTGTCTCCGCGTTAGCTGAGGACCACGGCACCGGGCGCCGACCGGGCGCCGTTGAGCCGCTCGGGGCAGCATCACCTGACCGCCCAGCAGCGCTGTACCTCGCTGATCTCGCTCGGCCGTTTTCACGGTTCTCAGCCCGGATGCTTGACCTGGACCATCTTCTAGTAACTTCTCACTTGAAATTTCTTTTTTTTTTGAGTGTCAAAAGTCTTTGTCACTTTTAATACATGAAAAAGACTTGCAGCCAATAGCAAACGCCCAATTAAAAGGAAAACCTTCAAAGGTGCATTCATATTTATCACAAGAGTAACATGAGTGGCTGAGAGCAGAAAATATTTAATTTCATAGCAAAGGTTGTCACTGGACAATATTGGGTCATCAAAAATTCTGAAATGACAAGCAGTTACCAACAGTTCTTACTAGCACCATGTTCCTGTCATTCAGCTTCCCCCACAGCCATGAGTTTGTGAGAAGAAGACAGCCAGCCCTCCAGTTGCTACCTCAGGAGTCTGAATTGGTCCTTCACGACAACTTGTGACGTGCACTGTTGTTGCTAGGCCGTACAGCTGAGAGAGATTAGCTAAACAAGCTTTGCAACCGAGCGTGACTGTGTTCTCTTTAGGAGAGAGTCAGAGAGCCACTTGTGGCGAGGAGCAGTGGAGGCGGCCGGGGGCCCTGGGACGCCATGGTCCCGTTGGATGCTAGGCAAACATGGGTACCAGAGTGCTGGCTGCAGAGGGCCACGGAGGCCTTTCTGTGTGCCTGCTTCCCGATGACCTTTCTCTCTCTTCCTTGGTTGTGATGCTTTTCTTATTTAAGCATTTTGACCTAATGCTAAAACAAAGTGTCACAAGCCCAAAGTTGCCCTGACTATACACTCTGCTAATTTCCTTCTCTCTGTTTCTATCAGAGCTAGGCATGGCCTCCTGTTTTGTTTTCACAAACCACTAATGTATAAACACCACAGTTTTAAAAAATTAGTATTAACTGCTTTGCCCATGATTTTGTTTTCCAGCAGTAAGTCATGAAGTGTTTTTCAGACAGATCAGTTTTAGACCTAAATTATTTAGAAAAATCTCACCACAGCTCATACCTGGTCTCAGCATTCCTGTTTTCCTCGTGTGCTTTATGTCCTTTGACAGACATTGCCCAGGACACGTGACCAGAGCACACACGGTAGGACGTGGTGGTGAGAACTCTGACATGGTGGGCAGAAATGGTGAAATGGCGGTCCATCTGGACGATGTCATTTTCACTTTGACGTTAGCCTTTGTTAACCGTGGCTTGGGTTATATCTGCGGAGAGGTTAGTCCTGGAGGCCATGCGGCCCTTAGGGTTCAGGTTGGTGAGCGAAGTCCTATAGCAGCAGGGATGAGCTGTGAGGAACAACTGTGGCTTCAACATGGAAGGTGACTGTGTGTATCTGTGTGTGTGTGTCTGTGTGTGTGTGTGTGTGTGTCTGTGTCTGTGTGTCTGTGTGTGTGTGTGTGTGTGTGTGTGTGTGTGTCTATGTGTATGTATGTGTGTGTGTGTGTCTGTGTCTCTGTGTGTGTTTATGTGTGTGTGTATGTGTGTGTGTGTGAGTGTGTATGTCTGTGTGTGTGGTATGTATGTGTGTCTGTGTGTATTTCTGTGTGTGTGGTGTGTGTGTGTGTGTCTGTGTCTGTGTGGTATGTATGTGTGTCTGTGTATATGTGTGTGTGAGTGTGTGTATGTCTGTGTGTGTGGTGTGTATATGTGTCTGTGTGTGTGTGTGTGCCTGTGTGTATGTGTCTGTGTGTGTGTATGTCTGTGTGTATGTGTGTCTATGTGTGTTTGTCTATGTGTCTGTGTCTGAGTGTGTATGTGTGTCTGTGTGTATGTGTGTGTGTGAGTGTGTATGTCTGTGTGTGGTGTGTATGTGAGTCTGTTTGTGTGTGTCTGTGTGTCTGTGTGTGTGTGTGAGAGTGTGTATATCTGTGTCTGTGTGTATGAGTGTATATGTCTGTGTGTGTGGTGTGTGTGGTGTGTGTCTGTCTGTGTCTATCTGTGTGTGTCTTTGTGTGTGTGGTGTGTGTATGTGGTGTGTGTGTGGTATGTGTGTGTCTGTGTGTGTGTGTCTGTGTATGTGTGGTGTGTGTGAGTGGTGTATATGTGTGTCTATGTGTGTGTCTCTGTGTCTGTGTGTGTGTGTGAGTGTATATATCTGTGTCTGTGTGTATGAGTGTGTATGTCTGTGTGTGTGGTGTGTGTGGTGTGTGTCTATCTGTATGTGTCTGTGTATGTCTTTGTGTGTGTGGTGTGATATGTGTGTGTGTCTCTCTGTGTGTGTGGTGTGTGTGTGTGTGTGTGTGTGTGTGTGTGTGTGTGTGTGTATGTGTTGGTCTATGGAAATGAATCTGAGACTCCAGAAGTAAACCCATTCATTTATGTTCAGTTTATTGATTAAAGACTGCTAAGACTTTAATTGGGAAGATACTTGTCTTTTAGAAGAATAGTGATGGTCAGCTGGATGCCCACATGGGAGGGTGAATTTGAACTCCTGCTTACTATTGTACAGAAAGACTTACTTAAAACAGTAGCTCGGTTCAGGGCTAAAACTAAAGAAGACGTGGGTCCACATAGTCTTCCCCTTAGATTAGACAATAGTTTCTAAATTTGATACAAGCAGAGACCACCGCATGTCACAGGACACCAAGAGGATCCTGCACTGGCTGCCTGCAGCAGGCTTGCAGGTGACAACACCATGGGGACTTGTTTTCTTCCCTAAAAGCACAGGAGAGCCCCATGAGGCAGTGTGATGCTGTCACATCTGCAGGGGAAGGTTTAGGGAGGACGTCGCACGTAGCAGAGTCACCATGCACCATGGCATCCTCCTGTCTGCAGTGGGTATGTAATAACCCCAGGCCAGCTCATCGGGTCAGACTGTCACTGTAGACGCCCATAGTGTCTAGCCAGCCACCATCAGACTCCTGTCCTGTTCCTGCCGGATTGTATGAGTCCAGACCTAGACCAGCAAGTGCCCCTGGCTAAGTGGCAAAGATCCCTGCGCTCTCACACAGCCTGCGACGTTTCAGTGAAAGGTCGTCTCATAGTGAATGTTAGCTAACACATCCATACGTATCACTGGAAGTGAAATGATGTGTGCTACATTTGATAGGAAAATCAAGAGACACGACAGGTTCCATTATTCAACCCTGTCACACGGCTGGGGAGTGCTGAATGCACAAGTCCCTCATCCAAGTTCCAAGGAGGACAATAGTAAACAACCTCACTGCCCGGCGTTCTAGACGGCTGTGGAGTTACAAAGGACAGCGAGAGCCCTGCGGCCTCTACTCAGTTCTCTGGCAGGTCACAGTGTCACAGTGTCCCTGCTTGCACTGCGCTGCTTCACCAGAGATGGGATCCTTAGCCTCTGCCCACCCTCAGCTACGGCGAGAGTCAGCCTGGCCAGTGCGAGCAGTCACACTGCTGGCCCTGCAGTGCTGGTCATGAAACTCTGAGGAAAGATGAGACGTGTGCGCTTCGATAAATACCTCTTAAGAAGATTTAAGAGAAATGACGCCTCATCCCAGAGCCTGGCAGCCTCACCCCAGAGTAATGTCGAAAGAAATGGAAACGGGAGCTTGGTATGAGGTTGATTAGCGGGAATCTGGTAACTGTTCAGACAGCACTGTAATTGCTGGTCTTCCCGTGAGCTTACGGACCTCAGATGAAAGGTGGTTGGCAAGCATGATTTCTTACTGTGCCTTGAGGTAAACGGAGGGCTTATAACCAAACTCAAGGCTGTAATTAGAGAGCAAGAGGCAGAAAGGCTGCGCTCCACACACCTGATGTCTGTCTTGTTCTGAAAGTGCTCGCTTTTATTGAGCTATTTATATGGACTTAACTGTGAGTTAAAACTAAGGAACCTAGATGTCAGCTCAGTCAGGCTCTGCTGAAGTATGTCTGCTCTTCGAGCGAGAACTTCAGTACTCATCAAGAACCTACACTACACACCCGCTCCCACCCCACCCGAACCCCAGCCATGACTGTGTAGCTAGTTCTGCAGGTCACCAGGACAAAAGACAAAGCCCCTCAGCCCCTGTGCTGCTGGTCCTGGGAAATGCTGGGAGTGGGTGTCCTGATGAAGTGTCATCACTGAAGCAGCAGGCCACAGTCTGTTGGAAGCCTCATCGCACCACAGCCCAAATAAGGCAGGCTGGGCAGAACTGTGTGCAGGTTTTAAATGGATTCCCGAGGGCCACCCTTTTGGCTAAAAGTGTAGCTAGTCAGAGCTGTACTGAAATTTGACCACAGGTGGTCCTGGGCTATTTGGCTTTTCTGTTAAAGCCACTGTTGAATGGTGGGAAGTTGGCGTGTTAGTTAAGTATTTGCTACATGAGTGGGTAGACCTACATGAGAAGCTTGCTTGGCAGTACATGTCTATCACCCAGTGGTGGGAAGGTAGAGACAGGAGGACCCAGTAGTCCATCCGACTTGGTAGCTCAGGGTAGTGAGAGACGCCGTCTCAAAAACCAGGGTGGCAGGCAGCTGCGGAAGACGCCTGATGTTGACGTCTGGACTCTTCATGCATGTGTACAAGCATGTGCATGCACACACATGCACACACTCACACCCTACCTTATCTAAACCAGAACTGTAGTTAGGTTTACCCCTTTTGCCTCGCTGCCACAAGGGGCTTAGGTTGCAAAAGGTTGAGGGACTGAGTTTCTAGCACAGCAGCAGTATAGCCTTCCATTGGCCTCTGGCAGCCTCTTCATGAACTCCTCCACTGCTGTGCCTGGAGGAACAAGGGTCTTGTGCTAGGTAGAGAGCAGGCCCAGTCACTGACAGGACCCGGGAAGGCAGCAAGTGCTCATGTGTCGTTTGAGTGCTGGCCTGGAGGTCTCGGAGTCTTGTTCTGACTGGCTCTGTGCCCCACGGGAGGGGGTGTTGCTCTCACAGATGGTTCCACAGGACACCCTGCTAGGGAGACACGAGATAAGACCTTCTCACAGTGTCTGCCTTACTTCTGTAAAAGGGGAGTGGACAATGGAGATTATTGCGTATCTTTGCCACGTGGCCCAAGCTGACCCGGATCCTCATGCATACCTTCTGACCAGTCCTGGCAGAGTAGTTACCTCAAAAGACGTGTGCAAGACTGTAACTAGTACGCGATCTTAGCCTTAGAACTGTGAGCTACACACGGGTGCAGAGTGACCTCAGACGACCATGCCTCTGTGATGGGGGAGCCATCCTTTCAGACAGCAACTACTAAGTTGCAAGAATTACAGTTTGTTTACACTTTATTTCCCAGGGAATAGAAGGCTTGATAAGGAATTATTCTACGAGAAAAAGGCCTGTTTCTTTTTTTAAAGTATTTTAGGTCAGATAAAATACATGCTTGAAGAAAGTGTAAAATTGTGTCAGAAAGCCAGGTGGTAGTGGTGCACACCTTTAAACCTAGCACTCGGGAGGCAGAGGCAGGGGGATCTTTTGAGTTTGAGGCCAGCCTGATCTACAGAGTGAGTTCCAGGATAGTCAGAGATACACAGAGAAACCCTGACTCAAAACCCACAAACAAGATTGTGTCAGAAAACTTAAACCCTAAGTGTGTCCCCTGGGACAAGGTCGGAAATGCTGTCCAGGGAACTTATGCCTGTCCTGCCCTCAGAGTGGACGTGCTTTCTATGGCGTTGGTAGAAGTCTCCAGCGGGCCCATCGTTCTTTCTTAAGGGAACTTCTCATATGTCCTCGGAGCAGATGCCCACACAAACTGTCCTGCAGGTGCCCACGATTGGGCTGGCCCCGTGCCTCTGTCGGCCCCGTGCCTGTCGCTGCTCCTGTTGCTCCCATTTGGTTGCCCCTCTACCCGTCTGCCATGATCCTACAGCGACAAACATGCTCTTCCCCAAGAACCCAGGTTTGGTTCCCAGTACCTATGATGATGTTCACAACCTTCTGTAACTCCAAATTCCAGTTCTGACCTCTGGGCGCCGGGCATGAATGTGGTGCAGGTACGTGCAGGCAAAACGCCCACACATAAAACTAAATACAGCCACATTGTGAGGTATTGACTTAGAATGTCAGTTTCTTCAGACACAGCTAAGGGGACACAAGTGAGCCCAGTCTACAGATATGACAGTACTGATGTTGTGAGTGACAACTCTTTGAGGCAGGATTTAAAAGGACACATTTGAGCTTTGTGTATCTGCAGCGTTGGGTCCTCTTGGATGCTTTCTCAGCCCCTGTGCTGGTTTCTGTCTTGGCAGGCCTGGCAGCTGAGGTTCAGCCACCTTGTGGGATATGGTGCCAAGTACTACTCATACCTGATGTCCAGAGCTGTGGCATCCATGGTCTGGAAGGAGTGCTTCCTACAGGATCCTTTTAACAGGTAACAAGGGTGGGAATGGGATTCATGAAACCATCTTTTACTAGGCCTCTCTTTCCAATGTGCCCTTCTGCCTCCTGGTGTGACCACGAACATTCCGTCACTGCAGCTCTGAAGTCCTCTGTGCGACTTCCCTGGTGTCCTCATGTGTAGAAGAGCCCAGCATCCGCACAGAGTAGTTCTACGTTGTCTTCCACCTGGGGCTTCCCCAAGGCTTTCTTACAGAAGCCTAGGCACCTAGAGTTCCAGGCTGAAGTACACCCTTATTCCTCTTGTTTGTTTGTTTCTGGAAATGGCCCTTATTCCTGCTTGAGTGCCTTCTTTGTCTGGGGAAGTTGTCCGTACAGCAAATGGGCAGTCCCGAGGAGGGGCGCTGCTCCCCTGTTCACGCTGACTGGAGGTCCTTTCCTGAGAGCAGCACAGTGGCTGCGTAGGCCACCACACCACTCCCTGCCGTCTGCTGGGCCCCATGAACCCTCATGTGTCAGTCATCAGGATGACCAGTCATTTAGATCAGCATTGGCCATGTTGACAAAATGCTCAAGACTTTCTGGACCACTCTCAGGAGCCACAATGTCAGTAGATTAGCCACAAGCATGCCCTTGTAAGAATACCAAGTCCACTCCTTCCCAGAACATGGCCAGCCCCAGCGACAGACATGCAGGTGAGTGCTAGCGGCCTGTCTTCTAGCCACAGGGATAAAAGAATGGGGCATCTTATGCTTTGTCTCAGCTTGAGTTCCTCCTGGTGTCCTCACGGGACCTTGTAACACTAGGAGCCCAGAGGATCTGTGGCTCTGGCTTTAGCATCCTTAGAAGGATCTTCCTTTGAAAGCAAACCAGTAATTACAGCCTTGATGTCATAGCCGCTTAGAGCACTTTATCTCACCACCACCCAAGTGAGACATCCGGACACGCTTAGGCACTTCCAGGAGATGGTTATCACCTCCGCAGCTTTGCCTGTCAACACACAGTCTTCCAGAAGCTTGGGGAGCGTGGGGGTGACAACACATGAGAAAGAAGAGCCTCTGCGTACCCCACCACATCCCCTTGTCCCCACATCCTCAACCCATACCTCTCTGCCTTTCCAAAGTTTCACCAATCCAGATAACCTCAGAAGTTAATAATCACATTCAGGTCCAGGATCTTTTCAGCCTGGACCTAATGTCATAGGACTTTTTACTGTTTTCCACACCTTGGTACCCACATTTTATTTTGTCTCCTGCCCTTTGCCTTCTGCAGACACTTGGTCTGCTTTACAGACTAATAATTTCCAAAGCGTCCACAGCCAAACTTGACTACAGTAAATCAGCTTCAGGGATGGCAGCACTTCACTGAAGATTTCTATAAAATGGACAAAGCATCATCTCATTTGAAAGAACTATACTAGGAAAACCACATGCTAATAAAAACGTATCTCCAAATATTTCTGTGCTGGTTATATGTGAATTCTTGCCTAGACATGTAGCTGCATTTTTATAATCATGTAAAAGTGAGCCTGTAAAAGTACTCTCTGGACTAGGAAATTCCAAAACTCTGTTAAAGAGACCCTTTTTCTTTCTCTTGTTGTATTTGGTTTGGTACAGACTGCCTCAGGACTCATGACACTTTCTCCTCGGCCTCCGGAGTTAGGCTTACAGATCTTCACTAAAGGATTCTTCTAACCGAGAGCCAGACTCTGGCACTCAGGACCCCAGAACAGAGGAATGTCAGGGGAGGTCACAGGGGAGGGCTTTGATTTGGGGGAAGGGTGCTGTCTCCCCTGGCCAGAAGGAGGGACACTATCTCCTCTTCCCCACACCAAGGCCAGAGGTTGGCCAAAGCCTCTTTACACCTTGCTCTGAGAAGGCCCTGCCTCTGTGTAAGTTTCCTGCTTTGCCTGAGTGTTCATGCCACTCAGGAGACAGAGACAAGCAGATCTTTTTGCGTTTGAGTCCAGCCTGGTCTACAGGGTGAGTTCCAGGACAGACAGGGCTACACAGAGAAACTTTGTCTCAAAGAACCAATGTAATTTATTTTATATGCAATACTTTATCTTATGTATATTATACATAAAATGGTACTGAAGTCCGGGTCCCCAGCACCCAGGTGAAAAGCCAGACGCAGTGTCACAGGCCTGCAGTCCCACACCAGGAAGGTGTACATGGGTACACCCCAGCTCACTAGCCAGGGAGCCTTAGAGTCGGTGAGAAACTCTCAAAAACTAAGCCGAAAAGAGTAGTTGAAGTCACCTGATGCCAACATCTGACCTCCACATGCCTGCACACATACTTACATACTCACCTACATGCACGTGTACTTCATGAACACATACACATTCATACACACAAGTCAGAGACACAGTTACCTATTACACTAAAAAAAAATAAGAGTTAGGATGAAAATAATATCAGTTCAGGGCTAAGTGTATAGCTCAGTGTAGATCAATTACCTTAGCATGTTCAAAGCCCTGGGTTCAGTTGCCAGCAACACACCAGAAACAGTACCTAATCTCATTAAAGTGTAGGTGGCTGTGTTAAAAGTACAGTTGAGCAGTGTGGATAATAGATTCTCTTCCCCAGGGCTGCCGGGGAGCGCTACCGCAGAGAGATGTTAGCCCATGGTGGGGGCAAGGAGCCCACGCTCATGATTCAAGGTAAAGTACAGCCCACACCGCCACTTCTGGGGTCAAGGGTGTGCTTTTAATCTCTATGGGTTGTGTGCTGTGGTGTTAGCCTTCAGAATGTTGGTAACACTCTAACAGAAATGGCTTACCTGAAGTCCCAGAGAATGTGCGAAGGGTTTGTTTTTATTTGGGTTTTGCTATTGTTTTAGCTTAAAGAGTTCATACATTTATCCCCTTTTGTTGTTGTTCTGAGAAATCCAAAGCTTAAGGTTAGAGATTTGGTCTGTTAAATAACTAGAACCTAATTAAAGTATCTTTTTATAGTATCAAAATTCTTTTGTTTTCCTCTATGATTGACAAACGTTAATTTATGTTAATTCTAATTGTAGACAGAGCTGACTGTAATGAGTTTTCATGGAATATTCTCACAAATATAGCAAGAGGTGCTTCTTAATAGATACTCTCAAGACACTGACATTTATAATATAGCTAGCTAAGCCTTTGGCTGTTAAGAGACATTGCCTAGGACATTACTCCCAGTGTTGGGGACGCACTGTTTCACTGTGGCCACCGAGTGGGTCCTGGTAGAAGTGTCTCCTCTTCCTGAGTTCACCGGTCCTGTGCGTAGAAATGAGTGCCAGGCCCGTAAGCTCCGGGGCTAAGGCTGCCCTGCTCCTGAGAGTTGGCATGCACCTCATCAGCCTGTCTGGGCTGGTTGGATCGTTGAGGTGCTGCTCTAGGCACCCTTTGCCCGATGCCTGGCGGCATTACGGTGTTGTGCGTCAGTGAGCATCCCCAGGTCGCCTGCTTTCAATGAAGAACATATGCTAATCCTGCCTCAGTGTCCTTCTTGCTTCCCCTGACCCTTCTTGATCTTTGCTACGTCTGGAATTGTTCCTGTGTGACATTTTTCTCAAGATAGCATCTGCCTCTGTGGCCCTGACTGGCCTATGACTTTTGAACCGAAGCCGCTCCCTCTCCTTCGGCTTCCCGGATGGCTGGCCCTGTAGGCACGCACGGCCACATGCCTTGCTAAAACTGTTTTAAAGGGTTCTCACATGGTAGTTAATTGAACCTCCCTAGTAATCTTTTGAGGCAGGAACTGTTATTATCTGCATTTTATGGACGATGGAAGAGGCCACGTTCCTCCCCCTATTAGGAGCAGTGCATAGTCAGAATTCAAACCCGGAGCTTGAGCAAATACCAAGCTTTTCTGGAGGAGCAGGCTGCAGGCACAAGGGGAATGAATTGGCCCTGATATTAAACAACAGATACATACTAGCAGCATGTAGTCCTGTGCAGACGGCCTGGTTCAGTGGAAGCTGCTGAGGGTGATGGATGGCTCGTGATGTCTGTGCTTCCCTGGGCCCTAAGTGCTGTCCTCATATGGATATTAATTTCCAGGCCATTCAGCAGAAGTCAGAACTCCCTTCTGTTCTTGGTGCTCTTGACGGTTCTGCTTTTTCACTCTGCCTCTGACCATACAACATCTTCCTTGCACAAATTCGGTGCTTTATCTGAAACCTAAAAATCATTACTTTTTTACACCCAAGTTCCTATTCTCTTGAGAGAGAACCGCCAGTAGACCGCCTCTGCTGTACAATATTTCTCCTCATGTTTTCCTCAGGCACTACTATTGATTCATAAGATTTATTGCATGAATGTGTGGTCTGCAGAGAGGTCACAGCATCTGTTGTCACTCAGCAGTTGCATTTTTGACACAAGACCCACAGTGGCTTCTCACTTTCTTTTATGCTCTCAGCCTGCACCTGAAACCAGGATGTCATTGACTTTGGGGCACTCCCGGCTTAACCGGTAGAGCTGCTGAGCTTTGTGGAGGCCATCTTCACCCGGCTCTTGTCCCACGCTCCTGGAAGAATGCAGAGGGCAGAGCACCTGAGTTCACGTGGGAGGTGCTTAAATAGCACTCAGGATTGACACAGACAAGCCTGGCACGGGACAAGACTCTATAAAGCAGATGGACAGGGGGCGTCTAAATGAAACTGGTTTGAACTCTCAGTAGCAGGGCTATGCTACCCAAGAGAAGCTCTGGTAAGTGTTAAAACTCAAAAGCTTTTTGGGGTAGGTACGAGGTTGTGGTGGAGTTTCTGGGTACAAGCATTGAGCAGTACCTTGCAGAGTTACCATCAGAAGAAGCAGAAGCAGATGGTCTCCAGACTCCAGCAGGTCTAGGCCATAGAAGCAACCCCAGGGACAAACCTGGGGTGGTGATGGCGGCGGCGTGTGTGTGTGTGTGTGTGTGTGTGTGTGTGTGTGTGTGTGTGTGTGTGTGTGTCTGTGTGCACAGCTGCAGTACAGGTTATCAGTAGTTGAGCCAGTTCTATGTGTCTTGAGCCTTCCAGCTATAAGGAAGTTGGGGGCCATCTTACCCCCAAAGCATATCTGAGCTTTTGGCTTTACTCACCTATGAAAAGTTGCATTTTCATGGATATGCTATGTATTTAACTGCACACCACCCATGGTTTTCCCAGGAGACAGGGTGCTCTGAGACTGGGCCTCCCCCTGGATGGCACGCCATGCTGAACACAGACAGCATTCTCCGCCGGAGAAGAAAGTGTGGCAGAAGAAAACTTGGTGTTTAGTTTCTAGATCTGCCACCATTTCTTGGCAATGCCAGACGCCCTCACTAAGATAAAATTAACCTTTGTAGATTTATGTTAAGTCAATACATGATTGGACAGGGAGAGGAGGTGGGGAAAGGAGAGGAACCGGAAGAGGAGGGGTCAGGGAGTAAAATGGAGGAGGTGGGTCAGAGGAGAGAAGGAGAGGAAGGAACGGGAACAGGAGGACAGTTAACAGGAAGTGATAAGGGATCTCCTGGGAGGGGAGTAGAGAGTGCAGAGGGAAATCTGCCCAAAATAGATGTGCAGCTTGTGTTCCTAATTACTGAGTTGTGTTTTCATTGAATGTGTTCGTTTGGGTTGACGAGGATATTGCAACAAATTGGCGATTTGAGTTGAAAAGGATATTGCCACAAACTTTGAAAACGCCTTCCCTTCTGCTGTCTTGTGGAGGGTGTACATGGTGCATGTGGTAATGAGTCGGAGCTTCTCAGACAGTTCGACCTGTTCCAAGCACCCTATTTAATGGCAGAGCCTCCCCGCGGAACATGGTGTGGCAAAGCCTGACTGAAGCCCGCTTTCTGGTTGCGGTTCTAGGTGAGACCAGGCCCTCTCTGTGTGGCAAGCAGGAGGATCCTGGCTGTGCCTCCCACCCCTGCTGCGTCTCTAGGCTTACGTTAGGTGCTGCATTTCTGAGTCCTCCTGCCTGAGGTAAAACATGAAATAGGTATTTCCTTTCACAGTGATTGCCCTACGATCTGTACTGGAATACTTGCTTAGCTTGTGTTCTGCTGGGCATGAACCAGAGTCCACTGGTTTTTAAAACTATTTTAGAATGTGTATAGTTTCCTAAAACAATAAACTGTACGAGGTAGTGAGTATCTGGCCTGGGATACTCTGTCCTTCCTTGGAAACCCAAGTGCTTCCCAGCAGCGAGAGGAGTGGCAGAGGAGAGGTCATGAGTGTTGGGGTGGGCTGTGTGACAGCAGTCTGCGGGTGACAGGAGCCATTGCTTCCTAAGGCTTTGTTCCCTGTGCCTTGGTTGAGGTTTTGGATTTAGATACTACTTACATTTTCACGGTTCTTACTCCTTACTAAACAGTAATCACATCTGGAGCTTTTTGCTGTGTTGCCTCCCTCAGTTCCCTGTGACAGGGTCTCTGTCTCTGTGAATAAACATAGCCAGCCAAGGTCCACACCCTTGCACTGCTGCCTGGCTTGCAGCATTCTGACCCAAGATTGATCTGTAGATCACAGGGTGTGACATGAGCCTTGAGTCACCCGTTTCCCCCGAGTCTGTGCTGTCTGTCTGTCTGTTCGGTCTGTGCTGTCTGTCTGTGCTGCCTTGTTTGTCTGTGTTGCAACCCGAGCCGTTCCCAATGCCATTCAGAGTCCCATCTGTCCCTTGTTCTGCCGGCCTCATCTGAGTGCCTTCCACCCCGTGGCGAAGCCTGCCATCTCCTCACCAAGCACAGCAGCAGTGAGTGCCACAGCTACTGGAGTGGAAGGACTTCAGCCGCAGCCCCTACTACAGAGCCCAGCTTTATTTTGATGTCTCCATGGCCAGGAGCAGTCTGCAAAGTGACAACTGATAGTTCTAAAGATCAGATAAGAGGGATATAGGAGATGAGTGAGTCAGTTCTCAGGAAACTGAAACTCCCTTCCTAAGTGACTCACAGAAAAGGTCTAGAAAGCCCTCAAGGCCTGACCTTAAGCTGATTAAAATCATTTACTACTTAGCATTCCTGCAAATCTTTACGGGGGCAAAATGCATCCACCTATTGCTATAATTATTCTGAATCATCTCTTCTAGCTCCTTAGATATTATTTATGTTCATAAAAACAAACCAATGGATTATGACTTATACTCTCAAAGGTCACTCCAAGGAGATTAATAAAAGCAATCAATTTATATATTTGCTCTTCTCTAAAAGCCTTTATAGGACCAGGCATGGAAGACTCCTAGCACCCAGACACTGGGCCACACCATCCACCCAGGGTCAGCTGTCCAACCAGACACAGGTCTACAACATCCATGCAGACACGGGTCCACACCATCCACCCAGGGTCAGCTGTCCAACCAGACATGGGTTTACACCATCCATGCAGACACGGGTCTACATCATCCATGCAGACACGGGTCTACACCATCCATGCAGACACGGGTCTACACCATCCTCCTTGAAATGGAACCAGGACCCTTGAGGGAAATGGCTGGCTGATTATAGGCCCAGAGCAGGGAAGACTTTGGAAATGATCTGGGAGCATCTTTGGGTGCCACAAGAGTGTGACCAAAAGCATACTCCGGAGTGGAACGTGTCACTGACAGTGAGCATGCTGACATCTCCTGATGGCCAGTTCCTACATCAGTAGCACCATACTGAGATGAAGTCTGGAGCCTCACATATGGATTTGTGTCCACACTAGTCAAAACCAGCTCAACATCCAGGTAAACTGAGGAAGGCAGCAAGAAATGGCATCAGCAACTGGGGTCAGTGCTGATAGGGATGGAGCCAACGCTGGCAGTGCTGTGAGAGCCAAGCCTAATTGTCCAGGATGCAGTGCCTGGCAAAAACTTCTGGCCAGTGAGAAAGAAAAGGATAGAGAGAAAATCATTCACACACACTCACACACACACACACACTCAAACACATACATACACACACACACACACATATACACACACACTCGAACACATACACACACACACACTCAAACACATACACACACACACTCACATACACACACATATACACACATACTCGCACACATACACACACACATATACACACACACTTGAACACATACACACACACACACTCAAACACATACACACACACTCGCACACATACACACACATATATACAACACACACACACTCAAACACGTACACACACACACTCACATACACACACACACTTAAACACACACACAAACATATAAACTCACACACACATACATACACACACATATATACACACTTACACACATACATACACTCATACATATATACTCACATGTAGACACACTCACACATACACTCTCACACACACACACTCATACACATACTCACACATATACACTCACACATACATACACACACACTCACACTCAGTGGCCCAACCACCAGTTTCATTCATTTTTACAAGTGCACATCCATACATATATGTGTACACATATACCTACATACATATATGTACATATAGACCAGATATGTATATATGTATGTATGTATGTGTGTGTGTATGTATGTATGTATGTATGTATGTATGTATGTATGTAAGTAATATTTATACAGACAGACACATATAAACATTTTGTGGATGAAGCAAAGCCTGAGCAACCATACCTTATTTTTAGTTTTAGACTTTTTATACCTTCTTAGACAGAAGTTCTTTATAAAATCACCTCACAGATGAATGCTACACAAAGGGGAGTCACAGAAGGATGTTGATACTAAGTTCCAAGCAGTGTTTCATTCCATAAGCTCATTATAAGTTCGAAGCACCCGTTTCACAGGGCCTTGCTTTATCATAGTGCACACCTGTGCCTTCATCCTTGGACCTGACCTAGAATGAATGTATTTCCTCAATCACAAATCTATCCTGAGCCTATTTCTCTTCCGGTGTAACTTATGAAAGCTCACTGTAGTCCCTATAATGCAGCCTTTACTATTCTATGAGGAGGGGGTGCATTCTATTCTTGATTCTAACTTTATTACATCTTTCTGTTAAAACAACTAAAACCGTCTCCTTAAACTTTCTTCCTAGAATTATTTGAATCAAATCAGGAATGCTATAAAGTCACTAATTCATCTTAACATTAGTTCATGAAAGTTCATCTTCATGTTGATCTGCAGGGAATTTGCCCAATAGGCACACATTCCTGCTGTGACAGTGTCTTCGTTAGAGTTTTACTGCTGTGAACAGACACCATGACCAAGGCAATTTTTATGATGACAACATTTAATTGGGGCTGACTTACAGGTTCAGAGGTTCAGTCCATTATCATCAAGGTGTTAAGGGGGCAGTGTTCAGGCAGTCGTGGTGCAGGAGGAGCTGAAAGTTGTACATCTTCATCTGAAGGCAGCTAAGAGAAGACTGGCTTCCAGGCAGCTAGGGTGAGGGTATTAAAGCCCACACCCACAGTGACACACCTCCTAATAGTGCCATTCCCTGGGCCAAGCATATCCAAGCCACCACAGACTGGGGTCGGGGGGTGTAAAGGCACATAGGTTCAATGGGAGGGTGTGTGTGTAAAAGCACATAGGTGCAGTGGGGGGTATAAAGGCACATAGGTGCAGTGGGGGGTATAAAGGCACAGTGGGGGGTGTCAAGGCACATAGGTGCAGTGGGGGGTGTCAAGGCACATAGGTGCAGTGGGGGGTATAAAGACACATAGGTGCAGTGGGGGGTATAAAGGCACATAGGTGCAGTGGGGGGTATAAAGGCACATAGGTGCAGTGGGGGGTATAAAGGCACATAGGTGCAGTGGGGGGTATAAAGGCACATAGGTGCAGTGGGGGTGTCAAGGCACATAGGTGCAGTGGGGGGTATAAAGGCACATAGGTGCAGTGGGGGGTATAAAGGCACATAGGTGCAGTGGGGGAGGTGTCAAGGCACATAGGTGCAGTGGGGGGTATAAAGGCACATAGGTGCAGTGGGGGGTATAAAGGCACATAGGTGCAGTGGGGGAGGTGTCAAGGCACATAGGTGTCCTTAGAGCGATGTGATGCAAGTGCAGCTAGGAGGAGGAGCCACCAGGTTGTCCAGGGCTCTGCAGAGACTTCAGGAATTTGAGGACGCTGGGGAGCCACAGACGGTGTTGAAGGACAGCTCACTTCTGATCCCTTGCTGTCAGAGACAGATACCTAAGCAGAGGGCGTGGTAAGGGTTAAGTTAAACAACACTTTGGCAGCTGTCACACTTATGGGTACCAGGAGAAGAGGCATTTGGAGGGCAAGAAACAAAATGAAAAATATTCATGAAAAGCCTTCAGCACGTCCTGGGGTTTTTGGCATTGGAGTAAGGGAGATGTCATGGCGATTTTTTTTTTAAAGCTCCAGGCTTTAACCCCAGAGAGATCATCATGTTGTTTTAGCAGCTGAGGGGATACAGTGGCCAGCAAAGTGTGATGCGTAGATGCTACCATGGGGACAGAAGCCAAAGCCAGCTCTGACGCCCTGCGGCTTGGGCATAGTGCAGAGTTCAGAGCAAGAAGCACCCAGCAAGAGGACTCAGCCCCGTTGCTGAAGGAAGCCCTTCTGCCCAGACAGTGCTGGCAGTGGGAGCCTGCTTCTCCGGAAGTCAGGGTCAGTTCTGGTTACATGGTGCCGTCGACAAGATGGCACATCTACTCAGATTGGTGCAGTGTGATTAGTCTGTCTTAATAGTCTAATGCGTTCATCTAGGTCTACTAACCTAACTCACCTCACTAGGTGTGCTGTGTGTGGCTTTGCTGCTGTGGTTTGTTCAAGACAAAGACGACAACAGCCAAGGAGCCGTAGGGCCTGGCTGTCAGCAGAGGTCAGCTGATGTCTAAGGCCAGAAAGCCAATAAACAGTCATTACTCAACATAGCTTGATTGATTTCTCCTGTTGTCAAAATATAGAGGTGGCTATTTAGGAAACAAATTTTATATTTCTTTAACATGGAAAATTAGTGGTTATTATTTCCAGTTTTTAAAACATGCAGTTAACTTTAATCATGCCGCCCGATGAAGCCCCGAATATTGGCGTTGCAGCAGGAAGCGGGCAGGCTCGGCAGGTTAGTGCTCTGAAGTTTATTCTCTAATGTCTGCTTGCTTTTTAATTTTTTAACCAAGTGGAATTTTCGAGAAGAGATCAGTGTTAGCATATGACAGGTTCTGCCTGTCTGAGCCAGCGCCTGTACCCCCCGGGACAGAGGCAGATGCCAGAACATGCTCAGAGGCCCAGAGCTTGGGCTCCTGACTACCTGCCCTGGAGCGTAAGCAACTTAGGAATCCCCCACACATAGAGAGATTAAACATGAAGGGGTAAGATGTTTAGTGATAGTGGTTTTGTTTCTTACCTAGGTTTTAATGTGCAGTCTAAGTTGGCCTGGAGGTTAGTACTGGGAACGCAGGTGTCTATGGCCGTGCCTGGCTAGGATGAGGTGCTTTTAAAAATTCTATCTTGTCAAGCAAAGCTGATACTAGATATAAATCATTCTGATGATTTGTGGTGGGTTGTTCAGACTCTCTTGCACTTCTTATAAGAGGGGTCTTTCCTATCTCTGAAACTCCTTTTTATAGGAGCTGTTTACTCTGACTTAATGCGAGTTCAGCAGATTGGTATGTCATGGTCTCTTCTGTCAGTAAAGTCTGAGTTCTAAACTACCATCATGTTCCTGGTCACATCTACAGCACTGTCCCGTGGCTCTGTGAGACCATAGCCTCCAACAGAGTTTTGTCAAATATCTGACTTAAGGTTGAGCTATGAGTGTCCCCCCCACCACCACCACGGGCTTCTGTTTGCAAGCTTTGTCCCTGATTGGAGGTGCTGTTTGAGGAGTCGCAGGAAGCAAGTCACAGAGGGTGGTCCCTTGGGAGGATAGCACCGGCCCCGGTTTTTTTTCTTTTCCTGTTTTCTGGCACCGGGTAGTAAACAGCAATCACAGACCTTGGAAACTGACACCAATGAGGGGAGCGTCTCTTCGGTCTCTTCCGTCTCTCCGTCTCTTCGGTCTCTCCCTCTCTCCCTGGTGCACTAAGGTGTTAACATTTGTTTGAAGTTGCTGTGTTAACAAAGTTGCTTTTGTTTGTATTGTAAGTGCCCCTTCTGATGTTTGTTGTCTGTAAACAAGAAAAATCTGTTGGGGGATTGGACCATTTGACTCTCTTAAGTAGCAGGTATTGGGTTCTCCTCAGCTGCCCTGCTGCCTAAAGCAAAAGAACTGTCAGTTAAACTGTCAGCCGGTGCCATGAACAGCCCATGGACACCTTGAGTAACCATCACAGAAGATTACAGCCAAATAAATGTTCTAGCTTTTGATGACAGGCTGTTTTAAAAGTTTGGACTAGCTATCTTTGTTGCTGTCAAAGACCCTGATGAATTTTAGATAACCCATTTCCTCCTAGGCTAGAGCAACAAATATGTTTTTCCCTTTCCTCACATCCCCAAAGTATGTGCTCGCATGAGGGTTACTGCTTTCAGGTTCTCTGGACTCCGGCTGGCTGGTTCAACTCAGATGTTCTGGCTCAAACTACTCTGCAAGCTGACTGATTCAGTCTGGCTTCTCTCAGCCTCTGACTGAATTGCTCTGCTTGGCCTCATACTAACTTTGGTGATCTGTCCTAATCTGGCTCCCTCTCATTCTCAGACTTGTTCTGTCTCCTGCATCTAGCTGTTCACTCTGTGCAACCAGGCTCTCTATAACTGTCCTGGTAAAACTGCTCCCCCGACCCCTGTGTGCTCTCTTAAATAGCTTCTCTTTCCTGTCCGTTCTCAAGAGAGTTGGGGATATTCTATCCATCACTTTCAAACACGGGTGCTTCCATCTATAAAGTAACTTTACCTTCATTGTTTGGGTGTGTGCTAGGGGTGTGTCTGTTCCAGTCAGAGGAACTAAACACCTGTGCTAAGGGCTGGGCCACACCACAACTGGAAACAGGATGTTCCAGTAAACAACACAATCTCAGGGTTCAGATAATCTGCAACATACAGTCAGTGGCACTTAATTTGCCTTGAGTTCAAGAAGCACCTTCTACTGCCTTCTTAAAACGACATGCTCAGTATGTCTTTTCAGCTCATTTGTCACTTCCAATAGTTGCTGCTTCCTTTGATAGTTTCTTCTGAATTGTAATAAGATGTCGTATTCTATTTGATATATAGATTTGCTCAAGCCCTCCTCTTTGTGTAACATTAACATGTGTAGAGTTTAGCTTCATTTCAGAACTGAGATAGCCCCACTTAAGTTAAATAGCTTCTGGCAAGCCAATTCAACCAGAGAAGTATACCAGTGTTCTATTTTTCACTATGTAAAGAATGTAAGTGCACATCTATAATCCCAGCACTTAAGAGCAAGACAGAGTATTTCAGTCAAGGCTAGCCTGGACTACACACCGAAATTCTCTCTCAGAAATCTACGGATAGGGTTGATTAGACAGTTCAAGTGGGTAAAGACACTTGCCACGTAGACCTGGTGACCTCAGTTCAAAACCTTGAGCCCACATAAAGGTAGAAGAAAGAACCAATTTCACTCAGTTGTACTCTGAACTTAAAGTATGTGCCATGGTACACCCTCATACACACACACACACACACACACACACACACACACACTAAAAGTAAACACAATGTTTAAAACATGTTTAGATGTGTGTATATTCAGAATAGCACATAGATACTATATTTCCATGGTTTGATTACTTAATGGGAGTATCATAAAACATTAATAATAGTTTGCACATATGGTGTTCTTTGTATGTGTATGTATGTATATATACAAGTTTGTGAGTATGTAAAAGTATGTGAGGGTATGCTTGGGAGGGGCTTGCCAGAGGCCATTGTCAGTGTCTTCCCTTGACACACAGTCACCTTACTTTTTGAGGCAGGGCTTTCCACTGACCCAGCTTAAGTGGTTGGCTGCCAAAGCCATGGACCAGCTTGTGGCCATCTGTCTACTGCCAGGGTTACAAGCCCGTGCCCCTACACCCAGGTTTTATGTACTCCAAGGTCCTGGGTATTAATCTTGGGTCTTTGTGCTTTTGGCAAACATTTTACCAACTAAGGCATCTCTCTAGCTTCCAGATGGTATTGGTTTGGGGGGGGGCAGTGAGATAGGGTCTGTCCCACACAGATGGTTTGGTTTTGGGGGGGAGTGAGATAGGGTTTTTTCCCACACAGATGGTATTGGTTTTGGGGGCAGTGAGATAGGGTCTTTCCCACACAGATGGTATTGGTTTGGGGGGGAGTGAGATAGGGTCTTTTCCCACACAGATGGTATTGGTTTGGGGGGCAGTGAGATAGGGTCTGTCCCACACAGATGGTATTGGTTTGGGGGGGCAGTGAGATAGGGTCTTTCCCACACAGATGGTATTGGTTTGGGGGGCAGTGAGATAGGGTCTGTCCCACACAGATGGTATTGGTTTGGGGGGGAGTGAGATAGGGTCTTTCCCACACAGATGGTTTGGTTTTGGGGGGAGTGAGATAGGGTCTTTCCCACACAGATGGTTTGGTTTTGGGGGGAGTGAGATAGGGTCTTTTCCCACACAGATGGTATTGGTTTGGGGGGCAGTGAGATAGGGTCTGTCCCACACAGATGGTATTGGTTTTGGGGGCAGTGAGATAGGGTCTTTTCCCACACAGATGGTATTGGTTTGGGGGGGCAGTGAGATAGGGTCTTTTCCCACACAGATGGTATTGGTTTGGGGGGGCAGTGAGATAGGGTCTTTTCCCACACAGATGGTATTGGTTGGGGGGGCAGTGAGATAGGGTCTTTCCCACACAGACCCTCTTGTCTCTCCCTCCCAAGCGTGGGGATTAAAGTTGTTCATCTCTGTACCGAGCAGCTGCTGTCATTCTTTTTTTAAAAAACATGTATGTATGTATTTTATGTGTGGGACTAAGCTATATTCAGACACACCAAAAGAGGGCATCAGATCCCATTACCGTTGGTTGTGAGCTCTTAGCCTTGGAGTCATCTCTGGGCCCACCCCCCACCCACCCCAACCCCCCAGTTGTCATTCTTAACATGAGTTAGGACTATGCATGTGGACAGTAATGATAAAACACATTAGAAAAGTAGGTGTCACCTGCCTGGAGCTCTGATTGGAGTCCCAGTTTTCTTGCCCAATACTCGTGAAGCCTTGAGCTTCTAAGACTGGTGCTGGGGATACAGCCACGGAACGGCTGGAGCGCTCACCTACAAGGAAGTAAGTATTCAGCAGTTAGAGTAGATTTTAGCCAAAGAGAGCGTCTGGAGAGCCGACTCAGCAGATCCTTCTCCTTAGAGAGCCTAAAGGAAATCCACACACTCATACTGAGTAGCCCACAGCTGCCCGTAACTCAGGCTCTGCCTCTGCCCTCCTCGGGCTCCTGAACTCATACACACCCACATAGATCCACACACACACAACTAAAAGTAAAATAATAATAATAAAAAAGCTGAAGCTAACATTTGCTAGCCATCTCCTGGTGGAAATGTTGCCAGAGAGCATCAGAATGGGAAAATGCCCTTTAACATTTCTCCGTCTCTGCCACATGAGTCTCTGGAGTATCCGAAAGGAACACTGTTGGATTGACTTTAATGATAATGGATTCAGATTGTGAAGTTGGCATTGTGTACACACGTTTCACACTAACATGGAATTTCCATTAAAATAATTAATACTCTTGTATATTGGTTTTTCCAAGTACTAATGCTTCCTGTTGGATCTTGACGTGTGGTCTGGTTGTTTTAGTTTCATGTATAGGAGTTACAAAAGCAGCAAGGGCGATGAGAGCTGTAGTAAAAGCTTCTGCGGGGTCTCCGATTTGCCCAGTGCTGCATGCGGTGCGTTAGTTGCTTAGGTACTAGTTGAGGTCACCTGGTAGCAGAGACAGAACTGGAACTTCAGCTGGGACACGGACTCATCCCGAATGGGCCGCAAATTCCCTCGGCGTCTTTTTCAGCTCCTGCCTGGCAGTCGCTGCCTGTTCTGCCGTATCTTACCCCCATTCCTTTGTGAACCTTGGCGATTGAATCGCAGCATCAGAAATAAAGAAGCCGGTGCTGTGGAGCTCTCCGAGTGTCTGGGAGAGCCCAGTGGGCAGAGTGGCTCACCAGCTACCAGCCATACAGCTCTCTTGCCTCACCAACGGGGGAATACCTTACAGTAAAATCAGATCTGCCAAGTGCGAATCCAACATGCAGTTCTTAATCACGTCCATTGACAGGAACCTCCTTTTCTTGAACAGCTATAACCAGGAGTGAATGAGGACTTGTGTCAGGGCACCATGGTGATCTATAGCCGGAAACACTAGGGTTATGCCACGGTTTCAGTAATACAGGTAGATGGTGTAACAGCCGAGCAAACAGAATCCTTCACCTTCTCATTCAGATTTTCACCCAACACAGCCCCAGAAATAGCCGGGGGCTGTGTAGGAGGCAAAAGAAAGGGAGCACCTGTGTGCTCAAGGCTGAGGCCTCCTTTTTGTCTCAGGCGCTGAGCTTTTTAAGAGGGTGTGGTGCGTCTTTATTTAATGTGTGGGCACGTTGGCCTCCGGTAGGCATTGAGCTCCAAAGGGCAAAACATTCTGTAACCCACAGTGTAACCGTGAGAGCAATCATTCCATCTGATGAGGAAATGAAACCCAAATGGTGTGCACGCGGCACACGTCAGGGCTGCGCTTGCTGGCCTGCTTCCCCCGAGAGGGTCAGAGGCTGGGCTCGGAGATGCAACCAGTTTGAACAGCCGCCGACGGGTTCGGGAGCAGCCTGCCTTCAGTTCCAGGGAAGGGAGGAACTTGACTTGCTGGCAGTTTACTAGACGGTGAAGGTTTCCTTAGGAGCTGATGGGAGTTAGTGGGACCCACCCTCCGTAGGTGTGGGTAGCCTCTGCTGTGTAGCAGGAGGAACTTCAAAGTGGGGAAGGTGAGCCACAGTTGCCTGGGGCTTGGGCGAGACCGACTCAGAATGGGAATTCCAATCTCATAAAAGTCGCTAAACATCTTTGAGGCGTCAGGCAGCCTTTGTAGCCGTTCTTCCCAATTGGTCTGAACTGAGTTTGGCACATATAATTATTCTGGCATAAAAAATGGCCATTAACTCTTACAGAGGATTTTTTAGAATTAGTCATGGTGTTTAGGATGGGTTTCAGACCTCCCCATGAATTCCTGAGTCTCTTTAAGGTTAGCATGCTGGGTAGCATTTTAACCCACACGCTGCACTGTGGCACTTGTGATCTCTTTCAGCTGCGGTCACGTATACACAATATAAAATTGCCGTGTGTGATTTTTGTGGGATGCACACATGAGCAGGAGCCAGAGGCCAATATTAGCTGTCTTTCCCACTCTCTATCCACCTCACTGTTTGAGACAGGGTCTCTCGCTGAACCTGAAACTCAGCAATTCAGAAAGGCTGGGAAGCCAGTGAGTTCCAGGCTTTTCTGTGTGTGCTGAGGATCTGAATTGTGTCCTTGTCTGTGCCACCTGAGCCATCTGTGACCCACCATTTCGGTATGCTGTTCAAAAGGAGTTTGTTTACAGGATTGTCTAATTGTCCCCAGTGTCCATTTCCAGAACTTTTCATCGCCCCAGTAATGTGTTTTTAAGAAACGTTAAAATAGCTATATCATGCCAGCAATGGGGCGATTTTAGTGACACCTTGGTTTGTTTGCTTGCTTTATTAAGCATTAGCTATCTTTTTTTTAAGCAGGTGGTAAGAAGCAGAGAAAAAGTAAAGTAAGCAATGATTCATGAGCTGGATAATTAGCTTGCGACTCTAAGTTTTGTGGTAATATACTTGATCACAGAGCAGTATCCTGGAATTCAGCTTGTGCAAAAATCACAAGCAGCCTCATCCCCAACTGGGAAGCAGGTTTGCAGACCCCTGTGGCTGAGGGTGACTTGTCCCCAGTTACTAAGCACTTCTTATTTAATCTGCATAACAGTTCAGGAGAGTAGGTGACCTTAAGTCACTTTCCCAAACGCTGAGGCTATTAAACCCCAACACTTCTGCTCTTCCTCGGTTTCTTCTAGCAAGATGGAGGCACAGGGACATTAGGAGCTTGATCCAGAGACCCTCATGCAGTCACCACCCACGGCTTTCTCCATGGTCACTCCACTGCCCAGATACATTGCTTAGAGACTTCCAAAGTATGTTTAGGAAAAGAATATATTTCTCTCTTTCTCTCTTCCATATGCTTCTAAAGAAAACACCTAAGTCAGAAGGGGAGAATCAGACGACATCTTAAGTCACAAAATGCCAGTTAAGTCCCTGCACAGCACCTCTGTAGTCACATGATTTTTAGAACTGGTCTGCTGGCCTGGGAGAGGTCTTTTGCTCCTGGAGCTTGAGCTCCTGTGAGTTTCCCAGGTTGTCCCTAACAGCTGGGGAGGAGCTGGTCTAACGGAATTTAATCAGCGGATGTGGAAGTGCCTCTTCTGCTGTAAAGATGCAGTGGGCTTGTCCTGGACACTGGCTCTCCTGACTTCTCAGAGCATCATCTGCCTGTCTTTTGGGTACAGAGCTCCAGGGCCTTCTGTCTCCTGGGAATTCACACACACCCCACACACTGCAGAACCTGCAAAGCCCACAAACAGAAAATGTCCCTGCCCTGGCTTTATATGCAAAGAACCAGTTTTAGGAGGGCTCACACCTGTGGAGACAACCCCACCCCATGTTTTCCTGAACTAAGCCTGGCCGTCTTCCATTACTCTCTGGCCACCGTCTCCCTGCCTTCCGAGATTGACACCAGTGAGATTGGCCTCAGCCTTTTAAACCCACTATTTCTATGAGTCTCAGAATTTTTATATATAATGTCTTCCTAATAAATTATAGATGACTTGTTAGTCTTTAGTTCAAACTGGCTTCTCTGGCATAAACATCAAAGAGGAATGAACACGTGTATGGAAAACCCCTTACAAAGTTCATCTTTATAGCTTCTTCACTGGCCTTCCTTTGTCTTTCACCGAACTTTTATCAAACACAGCCACATGTTTATTTTATTGGACATCTTTGTTTGGTGTTGAACAATCTAAGAACCAGATTCAAAGGAGAGATGTAACTCTTTAGCTTCTCCTTCAAGGCTTAAGCAAACGCTAATGTTTTTAATTGCTGGTAATCCCCTGCCTTTTCCAACCCATACACAAACCATTTTACCCCAGGCACTTAGTCAGGGAGCCAGACCAGGCTCTGTCTCTGCAGAGCTGGCTGGTTCAGAAGCTTACACCTGCCAACTGCCAGGCAGCTGCTTTCGGCCATGTTTGCACATAGCAACATTAGTGTGCACCCAGAAGTCACTCCAGGGCCTAAGGAGTGCAGGAGTGAGGCGCAGCGGGGCTGGTGTGTTGAAGATTTGCCCTTCAGCACAGTTCTGCATTCTCTCTGCCCGTCCTGGAGTGGATAAGGACTTTTCTTGGTGAGAGGCAGACACATGTATGAATAGCTTCTATTGCAAGGCCTTGCCTCAGATTCGTGAGGCCACCTGGAAAATCCCCAGAACTGTGAGGCGCTTTTCCTCCTGAAGTACATAGGGCACAGTCCCAGCCACAAACTAGCATTCAACACATTCCGGTGTGGGAAGAGGCCTTGGGTCGGGGACTGAGTGTCTGTTCCAGTCACACACTGCCTGGGCCGAACCACTGTGGCCATTACCCGTTGCTCCTCAGCCAGCACAAACCAGTTTTTTCTGTGTCTATCTCCTTTGAACTAGTCACAGTTGGCTACTCCCCGTATGCTTCTGGAGCGGAAGTGCAGCTGCCCAGGCCTTCCAGGCACTCTGGCTGGAAACACCGGGTGTCCAGGATTTCTCCACACATTTTTGTTTTATCAAATAAATGATGCTGATAATCTAAACATGGCCCTCTTAGGATGGATAGTGTATCACAAAATCAGAGAACATGAAGACTGTATCCTCGTGCCCAAAGAACATAAATTATAGAATCAGACTCCCAGAGTTGAAGAAAACAGCCATGAAAACCGGAGGCCCCTCCTCTGGTTGAGAGATCTATCTCTGTGGTAGGTACTCACTCCCGAAGCCACACACAATGAAAGCAGACTCGGCAAGTCCTATTAATACACGTCTGTGCATAATGATATGCATGTATGTAATAACAAATAGATCCAAACCAAAAGAGGCAGACAACGTAAGAGTTGGGGAGAGGAGCAAAGGAGGGGTTTAAGGGATGGTAACTGGTAGGAGTTAGGGGGAAGAAAGGAGAGAGGGGTGCACTGCAATTCCATTTCAGTCAAAACCATTATAAATAAAATACAGAGGGTTGAAGAGATGGCTCAGTGGTTAGAGCACTGGCTGCTCTTCCAGAGGTCCTGAGTTCAATTCCCAGCAACTACACGGTGGTTCACAACCATCTGTAATGGGATCTGATGCCCTCTTCTGGTGTGTCTGAAGACAGCAACAGTGTACTCACATAAAATAAATAATTCTTTAAAAATAATAAGATACATTTTTTAACAAGAGTCAGGCGGTTAATGCGCTCCCCGCCATGCTTGGCTCTCAGTACACACTCCGTTTGGATGGCTGTCCCTAGGCCCTTGAGAGTCCAGGTCTGCATCAGCAGGGGCTGTACCCTGTGAGCCATCCCTGCCCCCACTCTTTCCAGCCACATTCAGAGAGGCCTGCTTGCGTCAGCAGGCAGTTCTAGAACCCACTTGATGCTATAAGTCATTGGGTTAGGCCCAGAACAACTGCCCTGCGTTTCCCGGCTGTGAGACCACGTCCTAGACGTAGACCAGTGAGGCTGCGAGTGCTCTGGCTTATGCTGGTTTTGTTGGCCAGTTTGCCTCTCAGGTAAAATGAGAAAAGTCAGTTCAAATGTTCTTTCTTGATGGCTCCTTGCTATGCTTGACCCTTGAAGTTAGGCAGGTTCACGAGACTGAAAGCCCCTGTAAACTGACAGCACGTGCGTCTGAGTGCACTTTGACCTTACGGTGTGTGTTTGCCGTCGGCATCTTCCTTTCCTCACCTGTGAACACAGAGTCCTTACTCGGTTGCATCCGTGTCCCCCATGGTGATGTCCACAGAGAACTGTGTCAGCTCTCCCTGGGGGACTACAGAGCTGCTGCCACCCCTTCCCAAACGAGGACTTTGGGAACGGAACACTTTTGACAACAGTTGTTTTCAGACCCAAGTGTTCTCTGCGGTGCTTAGGTAGCAGCTGGATGATGCTTTCTCTTGTGCTGGAAACACTGAACAAGCACAGCGGGGGGCAGAGTTCATTTCCCCCTCGGCCTGCCGTCTTCAGGAACAGGGTCCTGCTCTACCTTTCTCGTACTTCCTAGGAGTGATGTTGCTCTCAGTGGTCTGGGCTTTCCCGTGCCAATCATTAATTAAGAAAGTGTCCCCTGCCCCACACACGCACAGACTCTCCCACAGGCCAGTCTGACTAAAAACTACCCAGGACCGATACATATAACAGCGAACTTCGGATTTTCTTATTTGTGAAACTGTCTCTAACTTTACAGTAGAATCAGCTGATGCTTGTAAACCGCTTCACTGTTCTCTTTGGTCCTGGCACCACTGCGTACCCAGGGGCTACTCTCCTGTCACCCCCCTCCCAGTCCCCGGTTCTTCCTTCCCGCACTTTCATCTTCCACAGTTGCATTACAGACAGAATCACCAGCCATTTAGCGCTCACAGAGTTTTTGAGGAAAACTCTCTTTTGTTTGTATCTTTTTCTTGTTGCCATAGTCACTGTTTGAGGTGCAGGAATGGTTGTTCCGAGGATGGGCCGGGCCACATTTAGGCTGGCAGGTTGTTGAGTTGAAGTGAACCACTTCAAAGATACAGGGTGGTCACACTCACCCGTGTAGGTTGGCTCTGAATAAATGGTTTTACCCTCTGACAATCACAGTCATTTAATTAAAAACAAGCAGCCGTGTAATTATGGAAATGTTCCGGATATTAAAAGAATTGTGTAATCGTTGATTGAAAAACATGCTTAAAGATTTTCCTACCAATGGCTCTGCCTGGAGAAACCCGGAACCCAGGGAAGGGCATGTGCCCAATGTTCAGTCAGATGGAGTCTGCTTACGGCACGGCCTGCATCTGGAAAGTACACTGCAGAAGATGCCGCTGGAGCGGCCATTAGAGACCAGGATGCCGTACTCACAGCGCAGTGCCCACTTTCATCTGTGCAAGTTACTTTCTGTAAAGAAGAAATGGTGCTTTAAATTGTATGATTAAACGAAGGCATTGCAGTGTAAGTTTTCTGTCCCTGTCTTCTCGAAATGGGGCTGCTAAAATCTGAACTGGAAAGAGCAGAAACACGTTATTCACTCTGTAGCTCAAAGGGAAGGTAAATTATTGTTCTCAGCGGCACCGTTAGTAGATTCCATATGTGGGGCAGCTTTTTCCTGGCCGTGTCTCAGCCACGCGCACCGTTTGAGAAGGACTGCATTCCTGTCTGTAGACCTTTACCACCCTGTGGTCCACGGTCTCTTCCCTGCCGACTGCAGCCCAGACACCACCATGTGACGGTTCACTGCCGCTCACGTCGGCCCACGGTCATCCACACGGTCTTGTTCCCTGTCTGGTCCCTGCCACTCGACTTCACAGCCTCAGAGTCCTCCTGAGACCTTGTCCAGCTTCACCCTGTCTGTACCCCAGACAAACGGGGCAACAGACGCTTTTTCTAGTATTGTGCTTCTCTCAAAGGCACAAGTTCGGAACTAAGTGTTCTTTTGGTGGTTTCTTAATTGTTTCTTTTTATTTTTTGAGATAATTTAATATAATTACACCGTGTCCCCTTCATTTCCTTTCTCCAAACCTTCCCATATACTCCCCTTGCTGTTTCAGATCCGTGGCCTCGTTTTCTCACTGTTGCTACATGCATGTGTGTATATGGATATGCACATATTTCTAAATATAACCATCTGTATAATGGGTTATTCAATCTGTATGATGTTACCTGTATGTATGTTTTAAGGCTGACCATTTGGTATTGGGCAGTGGTAAATTTTTTTAGGCATCTATTTAGGTTCTATTTAGTTAATTTAACACTAGTATAACTTGAAGTATTATCCAGTTAGAGAACAGAACCATCACTCTAGAATGTTCCCTCATGCCCTGTTCCATGACTGACAGTAGGACTGTTTTTCTTCAGACCCATTCAGGATTTCACATAAGCAGAATCCATCATTGTGCCTTATTTATGGGGCATCTTCTGATGTGGCCTCTTGGGACCATCAGGATTTCTGTGGGTCTGAGTTGTCTCCCCTTCTGCTGTTAAGGGAAGTCTGGAGAAACGCAGATACGAGACTTCTACCACAGTTAACCCCTTACTGGGGCTGAAGTGTATAGAATGTGCTTAAAACTCAACTTACATTTTAAACTATCCTGGTCAACAATAATTCAAATATTCAGTCTGGTAATTCCAGGCAGACAGTAAGATCTACAGAAATACAGGATTCTTGGGAAATGCAATTGGGCCTAAGTTACTAAGCCAATGCTACTTAAAGAATGAAATGCTTCAGGTCACATGCTTCCTGTGACTTTGTGAATTGTCCTGTCGTGGGACTGTAGAACCAACCTCTGGCTTTAGAAGTCACAGCGTCCCCAGCGTAGATGTAGCTTTGTCCTCATATCTCTAGGCGCTAACATGCTGTCTTGCTGTTCTGCCTGCAGGCATGCTGCAGAAATGTCCTTCCATCGACGACTTTGTGGATGCCCTGGTGTCTGACATGAATTTGGATTTTGAAACTTTCTTCATGGATTCTAAATAGCAGAAGCATGGCTCATGTGGCCAAGAGACTTGTCACCAGATTCGACAGCTATGAAAGCAGCTTCAGTGTTCCCTGAGGAAATATTTTCTGACAAGCCTTAAATTGACAGAACTCGGAATAAATTGTACATTTTAATTGCTGGTGTCTCACCTGCTTGGCAGAGTTTTAAGGGTTTGTAGTGTATCTGGGAACCACAGAGGTTTCTAATTATACAGTACCACTGTTCCCTGTGCAGTGGCTCTGTCCAGACTGCAGCCTTCCTGTTGATCTCTTAATTGAGTGCATTAGAAACTCTGGAATGCTAAACTGTTGCGAGTTAGGACAGTTTGAAGAGTTCTCAGAAAGATCATACCTATTTCTTAAAGGGACACTATTATCGTTCCTTAAGACCTCTGTCCTAGTCTCTTGGATAGTCAGTTCGCAGTAACCAAGAAGCCAAGCCCAAGTATTGCTACTGATATAAATGGTCTTTCCAGGGTGTTTAGTCTCTACACAGATGGGTTCAGAACAGGGAGGATTTGAACTCGGGCTTTGCCGTCTTGACTGTGAAGATAACATTATCAGTAAGACATACGAGGGTCAAGATGTGAGCATGAACGGAAAAAGGGTCAAGCCTAGTCTGTCATTTCCCAGAAGCCACTACTTTCTGTTGACAGCTCCTGAACTGCTGCATGTTGTTAATATGAGGAAAAGATTCATTTCATGGACTTAAGGGGTTTTCCCGACCACCATTAAAGTCAAGAATTACAGCTGCTCACTCTAAAGTGGTGTCTGGTAGCCCCTTCTTCCTGCTTCTGGCTAAGGGACCAGCAACAGCAGAGAAGACAGTCTCCCAGCCTGGGCCACACTCACGGGGTCATACCCCAGGGGTGTCCTACAAGCTCGTCAGGCCCCGAGATGCCCTCAGTGACCTGCTGTGCTGGGCCCCTTCATGGACTGCCTACCCTTCTCTCCTGCCCAAGTGCACATCCAACTCTGGATTCATGCGGAAGAGTTGTTGACCCACTGAGGTGGGCTTCCTACAGCCAGGATGGTGTAGTGTTGTCTTTCTGAGCCTCCCAATCCAAGTCTCTCTCCACAGCAACCCCAGGAAGCGCCTGGGAGACTGTTTAGAGTCTGCAAAGAGCAAAGCAGGAGGGACAGGGTTGGGTGTTGCTGGTAATGGAAGAGGCTCCAATGCCAACACTTGGCAGAAGTGGGGCCACATCCCACCCTGTTTATTCTTGTCTGATTGGATAACAGAGGATCAGATCCTTGTAGACTTGGACTCACACAAGCCGGCTCTGCTTTGGGAAATGTCCTGGGAGTCATCAACCTGCCAGCCAGCTGCAGGGCCATCTGAAGAGGCGCTGTAACAGGCTCTACGGTGTATCCAGGGTGTCTTTATCTATATTAGTTTTACCAGAAGTGTGGGATAGTCAGGAAAGTTTGGGCAGATTGGAGAAAGCAGGCATGAACCCCTTTAAGGGGGCTGCTTCTGGTTCCCGGAGGGCTTTGCAGCTGGTAACTAACCACAGGAAGGAAGATCCTGCCCAAGGAAGGATGCTGGGAGGACCAATGAGAGGGAAGGGAAGGGATCCTGTAAAATGCCCCACCCCCCAGGCCACTTGGTTCTCCGGCCTATCACTTTTCTTCCTTGGTGCTTTGGTCTTTGCAATTTCCAGAATTGTCCATCCCACAGACCATACATTGATACCCCCAGAAAATTATTCCTCAGTCCATAGCTGTGGGGGCTCAACTAGGATTCAAAGACTGCCGGGATTCGAAGACCCGCCCAAGGTTGATACATCTGACTGAATGTCCTGACGGAGGGCTTCAGATGGATGGCACGCATTAACCCCGTGGAGGGAGGTGATCCCAGGCTGTGATGAGCACAACCGAGTCTCTCAGCAGCCCCTTTATGTTTCTTTGGGGATTAGTAAAAGTAAGGAGCCCGATCTTTGGGGGACCGATGGCTTTGAACTCATACGGCTAAACAGAGCTGCCCCCCTTTCCAGTAACTGGAGGAACCAGGGCAGCGTCCATGCTGCCCTTCCCAAACTTAGAGACACTGCCCACCATCCGAGAGAAGTAGGCACACTGCTGGGCGCTCTCCTCCTAGACCTCAAATATCCAGTTGATTTTTTGCCTATAAAGCCCCTTTCTTTATGGAAGGGTGGGCACGATCTATGAAATATAAACACCCCTTACCTTGCATTGAAATATCAGTTGAGCATCTTCCTTATCCAGACCATCCCAGCTGCCCCTCCTGCGGTCCCCTTTCTTTTGTCATAGTCCTCACCCCAGTCACGACCCACTTGCGTCACAGCCATACATCTTTCCAGTGGAGATTACAATGTGGAGACCCAGTCGCCCTGACAGATACTCGTGTGGTGTAAGAGCCTCTGATGGGTATTACGTCCCACGACTGGACACCCAGAGGTCAGGGAAGACTTGTTCCCATCCTACAAACCTTCTCCAAGAAATAAGATGGTACATCTTTTGTTTTAAGTGATGACAATGCCACCAAAGGTATTTGAGCTACAATGAGAACCTCAGGAGACTATGGCCCAGTGGCCTCACAGGCACAAAAGGAGGGGAGCTGGGAGATGTTGGGAGATGAGCTGTGCAGAATTTCAGCTTGGAATTGTATTTCTCGCTGTTTAGAAGACTGTTACTCCTTAAAGATGAGTGTGCCTGATGCTGGGCACTGTGGTGCACGTGTGGGATTGTGAATCCCTTTGGGTGTATGCGTGTGGACAGTTACTTTTTATTAAAAAAAAATAGTAAAGCCAAAGGGAAGTGTATATTTTAATGACCGAGGGTGTTAATTATTTTTTAAAGTTACACAGCAAAGACGAGGAAAAGCACCAGCACCCTAGAGTGAGTTTATTATCTTTTTTTCTCTGAGGGATGTGTTTTAGTTTAGTTTTCTTTTTATTTCAATTTGGACATGCAGAGGAATGGCCATCATCATTTTATTCTGGAAGGAAGTCCCTGATAGTGGCCTCCTACACACACACACACACACACACACACACACACTTAGGTATTAAAATACGGTTTTAAGAATTTTAAAACTGGAATAGCAGTGTTTCAATTAAAATTAGAGGAGCAAATATGACCGAGGCTTGCCTCTTGGTCACCCCAGGCCCTGTTAGTGTGGTAGCCACGCAGCCTGTTTCTCTGGAGGTAGATAGACTGAGGAAGAGCAACTCCGGAACGAACAGAACAGCCAGAGGTCACAGTCACATGCTTCCTGTCAGCAGCCTGTCTGATATGCCATGGTCACCTCGGCCTCACTGATAGTTAAGATCCCTTTGCCTGACAGAGCTCTTGAGTTTTCCTCCTGATTCTGTAAGACATTGGTTTCCCCTGGTCCTGAGGGTGACAGGCCTGAAACGGTAATGTTTGGCATTTCTGCGTGCTTGGACCCGCTGTTTCTGCCAGTGTCAAAGGCAGGTTGGATGGGTTGTGTCGAGTTTGAGAAAGGATTCGAACATTGAACCCCACAGTCAGTTTCGAAATCACATCCTAAGATGAACCACTTGTAAGCTGGGGCCATCCACTCTTAAATCTTGACTCGGCTCTGCTTACCTCTAGAGAATTTAAAGAACCTCTTGAGAGCTCATTTCTTCTCAGCTGCTTTAAAGTCTGGGAAATGGAGCAGAAGGTGTGCAGGAGACCTTGTGAGACACACCTGGCCTTTGCAAAGTGTCCCCTGCCCTCTGAGACTGAGTCAGAAGGGAGTCTTCAGAGCCTGCAGTCTTCGGCTTCCTGTCAGCAGCCTCATGGACACCAGCAGAAGCTTCAGTTCGCCAAGCCGACTGGATTTTCTCCAAGGGGATGGATAGACGGGAGGCTGAAGAGGGCAGGGCAGGACTGGAAGCTGGAGGGAGGGGCCTCTGGGCCACGCTCTTACTGAACAGAAAGCAAAGGAGGCAAACTGTAAGTTCAGCATCCGACACCTGAACATTCACCGTGTGCTTCCAAACCACAAGCCAGAGTGGAGACTGAATCTCACTAAGCTTGGAAGTCGGGCCAAGTGGACCAAACGTTTTCAAGTGGAGATCAAACCCGAAACTTTCCAGCTAGGGTAAGGCCAGGGTATCACTGCACGGCGTGGTGTGGTCTGTGCCAAATCCTGTTCTTGTGTTGCTGTTCCTGGGTCCCATCCAGTTAGTCACGTCTGACCACTTCTATGTTGCTGTTGGTACATTATTCCTGGGTCCCATCTAACTTTGACATGTTTAGTTTTTAAGTAGCTCATAAATCAACAAATAAAAAGAAAACTGCCTACCCGCAGTCAGGCAGCTCTCACTGTTGCAGTTTTGCCCTGTTTAGCCAAACTCTGTAGGGGGCATGACAATGGCCTGGAGCAGCCAAGAGGGTCTGCAGGAAAGAAAGATTGGTCTTAAGCTCCTTCATGCCTAAACTCTGAAAGTTGACCTTCCAGTTAACCAGGCAGGCAGGCATTCCTGGAACTCTGAATCGGCTGAAATATTTGACGTCAGATAGATGATTCCCCCAAACAAGGCCAGTGCTGTTCACCTGTTGCCAAGTCTATGAAAAGAGTGGAGCCAGACCCCGGTCTAAACTTGTGACTTGAGGCTTCAGCACAGCCTCCTAAGGTCTTACTGCTCCTTCCACGCCCACAGGTCTCCCCGTGACTGTCCTCCGTACACGGTCACTCAAAGCCCAGTTCCTCCTGAGCTTTCAGCCCCATGATGCATACACAGATGCCCCTGCACTTATTGGAGCAGATTCAAATAACCCTATTGTAAGCTAAAATAGCTCCAGCAGAAGTTGCCTTTGGTGTTCACAGCCTGCCCAGCGCGGCTCACCTTAAATGATCTCAGGATACTTCATCATCGTCTAGCAGAGAGCCAATTTTATAACACGGTCTTGAACGTCTCACGCAGTTTATTGGCGACAGCACTGAAGGTGAAGACAGATGGATGGCCTTCTACCCCACGAGGAGTTGAAGTGAAGTCAAACCATGAAGGTGGGAGAATGACGTGCCCACATTGTCACTCAGTCCCAAGAGCCAGTGTCTCTCTCTTTGAGCACTCAAGTTAGTTTGGGAGCTGGCCATGTCTCATCTGCAGTAAAGTCCGGTGTTTGTAACATCGGTGAGGGGCCTGTAGAGGCATTTACTCAAGACTTCCCATGCGATAGCCCACGGCAAGCGAGCTTTCATGTTGCATCAGGGATGGAGACCAACAGTGGGCGAGGGAGACCAGTAGTCCCAAATGGTTGGCGGGAATGTGTGGGTAGAATGCTGCTGCCGAAGTCTTGGGTAAAATTCCCTGACCCCAGATCACTCATTAGCTCTTTTTAGGGGGAGGGGAGCCCTTGCCTACTCCTTCCTGTAAGGACTGAGGCCTATAGACTATTGCTGGGAGATTGCTGTTCTGATAACTAGACATCCCAAGAACCCTTGCCCTGCTGGGGTGCCTTATTCCTGAACACCCCTTGATTCAGTGACTCCTCTTTGGGGAAGCCTGCAAGGGGTAAGGGACAGTTACAGGAGATGGCTGGGGAAAGTCACATGGCAGGTCTCTTGACAGAGGCCAGGAGTCACTGAGGTCTTTCTTTCTCATGAAACTGGAACTCGGGTATAGGGCAGGAGCTCTTGTGGCTGCCAGGGGCTGCAGTTCCTCCCCAGGCCTTGACAGCATCCACTCGAGCCCAAAGCTGTGTCCACCCTCCTCACACTCACTGCTCATCCGGAGTGACAGCAGCTAAGCTTACAGGTTGCAGAGCACCCAGGAAGCGTCCTTGGAGTTCAGGACAGAGGTTTCTGGGTTTGTTTTTGTGAAAAGTAGTTGATTGGTTCTCGCAGCCCAAGTGAGTGTAACAGGCCCGGTGGGTGTGGCATGTGCCTGGCCGTGGAGGAGGCCGGCTCTGTGGATATTGGTGTGTCCCTCTGTGGTTGTTTGTGATGAAGGAGTACTTACTGCCCAGGGCTGCAGGGATGAGCGGTCGTCAAGGGCCCAGGGGATTCTGACCTACAGGTCCTGATGGTACCACAGACTGTTATGGCCAAAAACACAGCACACCCAGGTCCTGCCCAAACCCAGAAGTCTCCGTGTACAGGGTCCAGAAGGGACACTGTCGTCCCCAGATGCTATGACATTGTTATGTGCTGGGCTACTGCACACCTTGAGACCAGGTGGAAGTGCGCAGCTGGAGCCCGGGACTGGGGAGTGCCTCGTTTTGAAGCTCTCCCCTTAATCTTCTGCCAACTGGATGCAGGCCGAAAAAAGCTTTTGTAATAGTGCCGAGAGAGGGCCTGTCAGGTGCCTGGGAGCCACCACAGAGATGTGAGGAACAGACCTGGGAGCACATGAGCCCTGTCCACTGGAGCTCCTGACCAAACTCCAGCCCATGTCCTGTCTCCGACTGACTGATTCCCTACCCCCTGAGGACCTGGGATATTCTTAATCCTCATGCCCTTAGTTATACAGTGTGCAGTTCTTAGGAATGGAGAATGCACACACACACACACACACACACTCACACTCATGTACGTATATGTGATTTTTTTTTTAAGACAGAATTCCAGTCTGCTTTCTGTTGCTGTGATAAACGCCATGACTAAACACACTTGGGGTGAGGGTGTTTCATCTTACAACTTCCAGTCACAGTCCACCACTGAGGGAGGTCATGGCAAGAACCCAAGGCAGGATCCTGGAGGCAGAACCTGTGGAAGAATGCCATTCGTTAGCTTACTCGCTGGCATGTCCCAGCTAGCTTTCTTACGAAGCCCATGTCCTGCCGTGGGACAGTACAGCTCAGTGGGCAGGACCCTCCTATATCAATCAATCAAGACAATGGCCATAGAGAAGACCACGGGCCAGTCTGATCTAGGCATCTTCAGCTCTCTCTTCACATGACACCATAGGTTGTGTCAGGTTGTCAATCAAAACCAGCACAAATAGTCCCACGTATCCCAGGCTGGCTGCAAACTCCCTATGTAGCCAGGGGCGGACAACCGTGAACTTCTCATGCACACAACTCTACTCATCACTGCTGGGATGTCACGTGTGAGCCACCTCATCTGTTTTGATGTGGTGCAGGGGATCACACGCAAGGCTTCATGCTTTTAGTCAAGCACCAACCGAGTCCCGTCCCAGCAGACACACTCAACTAAAATCATCAGCTTTGGGTTTCTTATTGAGTGGTTCCGAGTTTCAGCCTAGGAAGAAGGGCCCTGGTAGCATACGGTAATTGACAGCCACATGTTAGGAAAGTGTTTGGCCTGAGTTGTCCACATGACACTGGGTAAAGCTGTAATATGTGCACTTTACTGTAAAAGAAATAATTAGGCCATCAGCTGTGGGCTGGAGTGTAGTTTATTGTAGAGAACTTGCTAGACACACTGGGCTCTGGGTTCTCCCCACCCAGTAAAGGAAGTAAGTTGTTTCTTTATGGAAGGAAGTGACCTGCTGAGGCACTGTGGCCATAGTGTAGGTGTAGCATTCTTCTTTGTCCCATGTGTTGTGACCTCCAAGGCTAGACCCTCCCCCCAAGAAAAGACTTAGAGTGTGGAGTTCTGTGATAGGCCTCATGAGTCTTCCGGTGTCAGCTCTAAGTGACCAGGCTGAGACTTAGGGACAGCCGTGCAGGGCTGGGTTCCATCCCCAGCACCACAAACAATAAAGCATCCTCCCAGTTTGCTTTGATGGCTAATTTTACCATCTTGTGGTGACAGTTTTGTAGAACTCATTTTTTCCCCTCAGCTGTCATAGTGCTGTGCATTTTGTGAGCCAAATAATTAAACTGACATTTGTTTTTGTTTGTTCTTTTGGCCACAAGTAAACATTCCTAAGCAACAGCGTCCTTCTGCTATTGAGTTATGCAATCTAAAAATTCCAGAGGCTTTGATTTTAGTTTTGCAGACTATGTAATTGCAGACTACTTCCACGTACAATGAAGAAAAGGAATAGAATGCCAAGTGGGAAAACAAGATGCAGAGAAGCGTTTCTTACTCTACTCTCCATGTGTCCTTGGCTGGCCACCTGCCTCCTGGTCCCACTCCAGCCAAAGGGAGTTCCTCCAGGTACACTGCACACAGGAGAGAAAAGACAACCAACCCCCAGGGCCAAAGAAAGACTATCACACACAGGCCCCAAGTGTTGGGATTCTGTAAACCCCACCCCACAGTTCTCTGGCAACAGCCAGGTATGTTCCACCCCAGTTACCTGGCACTATAAGAGGGGGCTACTTACCCCCTCCCTCTGCACTCTCTTGCTCTCTCACTCTCTTCCTCCTCCCTTACTCCCTTTGTCCCTCCTCTTCCCATTCTCTTACCCCTCTCTACTCCTCCTCTTCTCTCTCTCTGCCCCTACTACCCCCTTAACTCCCCTCTCCATGACCTGAATAAACTCTATTCTGCACTATACCTTTGTACTATACCTAAGGCTGGTCCCTCAGGGGGAAGGGATTTCCAACATGTGTCCTCCAGAGGCATCCCCCTTTCCCCCAGGCCTTACCACACCTTCATCTTTTTCCTAACACTAAGTACTTGAGGTCCTCTCATAAAATGGAGCAGGGTCCACCTAGAATCTGCGCAGCACAGCCTCCTGTGTGCACAGATACCAGCCAGCAGTAGGCAGGTGGGACACAGGTGCTCACTGCCAGCCAGCAGTAGGCAGGTGGGACACAGGTGCTCACTGCCAGCCAGCAGTAGGCAGGTGGGACACAGGTGCTCACTGGGGTGCAGTGCACTCATGCATGTACACCTGAGCATTGCAGAAACAGTTCTTCATGGATGCTTCCTAGCTGGATGGGCCTGGGAATGTGAAACTCGGGTTGCAGAGACTCTGCTTTTCTCAGGCTGTGCCAGGTTAACACAAGCCCTGTAACCACCCTGATAGGCAGGCTCTGTTGACGGGGTGACTTGTTCTGTCCTTATTTATAAACATGTTACCACATGCATGCAGTGCCTGCGGAGACCAGAGAAGGGTCTGAGATCCCTTGGGACTGCAGTTACAGATGTAACAGTGACAGAGTGACGGCTTGTCCCTTTCCCATGGGGCACACCCTGGGTTCTCAGAGGACATTATATTCTAGTATGGAAGAGACACCACATGGACCTGAGACCTCCCTGTGGCTTAGCTGCCCTTTTGTCCCAATCTGCAGGACTTGTTCTCACGGTGTCCATGGCTCACCAGACTTTGTTAACTGTGTCAGGAGCCAGGTGCCCATGCCTGTCCCTCTGTGGTCACTCTCTCCAGCTCTCTGATTCACCCATGTGCTGCTCTTTGTGAGGCCATGGCTGAGGTCTGTCTCAGGCCACACAATTCAGAACGCCTTGTGTTTCACACAGCTGCTCCAGCAGGTTGCATTTCATGCTCCTGTGTTATTCGCTGGCCTTTTCTAACTCCCCCGATGCCTCTCCGTGTTTGCATTTCTAGTGCTTTATCTCCCTGACATTAATAACTGTGTTGGGATCCTGTCCTCCTCAGGGCAATACTTTGGATTTTTCCACACTAGACCTCCTCTGGTCATCCGCCTTCAGTTTCTGCCCCGGCTTCTAGTGTTCTGTTCTCTCTGAGTGGGAGGCTGATTTAGTTTCAGTGAATGGTCGGCTGCCCACTCCGTTCTCTCAGGAGGGAGTTGACGACCAGAGATAATTAGCTGTCTTGGGACTGATGGCTTCCTGCTGCCTCCTGTCTCAAATGGCGAGAGCATGTTCAAGTCCAGGCTCTGCCTGCCGAGGCTGGTGCAAGAGCTGAGATGTGTGACCCAGGGCTGCCCCCTGAGACTGTGGCCTCCCCGTGTCCTTCTTGACAAGGCGTCATGGCACTGCATAAAAACTTGGGGCTCATCCTTAAGGCACTGCAGTATGCATACACAAATATTCGAAGACCTGCAAAATAAAGCCTTATCTCCTTTACAGCATGTAAGTTGGTTATTATACATAGAAGTGAGAATCTTGGTCCATTTTCTGTTGCTATAACAAGATACTCAAGACTGGACACTTCACAAAGAGGGTCACTGATCTGTTCTCTGCAGTGTGAAGTGTGATGTTGGCATTCTGGCCAGGACTCTCTCTCCGCTAGATCACACAGTGGCAGAGAACAGGCGGGACCACCCACCATGTGCAGGACAAGTGGCACAGCAAGAATTCGCTGGCGATATTCTGGGGTCGGACTTAAACTAATTTTAAAACAGCTCCTTTCTTTCTGCTCGCCCCATTCTTCCCTCTATATGTTCCTCTGACCGACTTCCACGGCACATATGTGTCTAGTCTGGATGTCCGTTACGATAGGAAGCGCATGGTATTGGTTTGAGGGTGTTAGGGAGGTTGTTTGTTTGTTTTTGTGGGGGTTTTTTGATTCTGTTTGTTTTTGTTGTTATCTGTTTTGTTTTTTTGTTTTTGGTTATTGTTGTTATTTGGTTTGGTTTGGTCTTTTGTTTTGTTTGGATTTTTGAGCCTGGCTTATTTTGCTCACCATGATTCGCCCCAGTTCCAGTCTTCTGCAAAGGACACCCCTTCATTCTCCAGGGCTAAATAAACCCCGTAGTATGTAAGAGCCCGGTGGACTTGTTCTTTCCCTAACCAGGACCCCAAGAGAACTATTTTGTTAGTCTCTTCGGTTAATTACCTCCCGCTTGGCCCCACTTCTTACAGGCTCCCTGGCCTCCCGGCACTGCCTGCCACTTCGGGAGTCAGGTTTCCAGAATGTGAACCTTTTGGAGAGAAAATCCATAGTAGAGGTTCCAGTGAGATATAGAAATGTGGGACCGAGACAGAGGGTTCTTGGCGTTCAGATGAGAGGCAGGAAGAGTCTCACTAAAAGAACTAAAAACAAAGCAGAGGTGACTGTATTCGGTCTACCTGAAAATGGGTGCTCAGTAATCAGCTTCCAACCTCACCTGGCTTTCCTTCTCAGCCCGAAGGCGTTCCCTGCTGATGCATACTAGTCATTTATCTCAAGATCTTGAGTTATTCTGATTCAGGTACAGATGGGCCTCAGCAGGCTTGTAACATTCATTTCTGGTTTGGGAGCTGCCTTTGATCTCCAGCGTCTCATCTCCGACTTTGAAGGTGGTTTGCAAGTATTTCTCGGGGTCTCATCTCCCTGCAAACTGACTTCACTATGACTCATCCCTGGGTACAGGTACTTTGGGAAGACATCAGTCTCTCGCCATTTCGCCGCTGTCATGGACACAAGCCACGTGCAGTTCATCAAGCTGCTAGGGTAACCAAAGTGCTGGGCAGGACCGGTTCTCGGGGACAGTGCACTTGGGTGTGAGTGGAGTTTATGGATGCCAGCCGCTCTGTCATTTGAAATGTCAAAGGCCCCGTTGGAGAGGGTGATGTGCTCACCCTATTGGAGTCAGAAAGAGAAGCTAGGTAGTTGTGCTGACCTTGCTGCTGGGCCCTGGATACCCTCTACCCAGCCCGTGGGATGACCTGCAACTGTTAAATAAAGCATTTGTATTAGTTCTTGTCTAAGGAGGTAAGGGAAAACATCAGCTCTATAGGACAGTTGGGACCAAACCCCTACAGAGATGGCAGTTCCTAACCACATCCCAAAGGTCTGGCTCTCTGATGGCTCTTGAGAAAGTAGGTCACAGGGTCAATAAACCCCAATAGCTTGTGGTGATGGTCCTGTGAAGATGTCTGGTTCCTTTGTAAGTCTGTCTTCCTCCATATGTAATTAACTGTGGCAAGGTTCTTTCCAACCTAAATGTATCCTGTAAATCTAAGATAGTGGCCCCGGGTATGCTTCCTCTTTCCTCAGAATTGGTGGGTTTTCAAACATTTCTCATACAGGCTGGATTTTGAGCATCCCTAACCTGGAAACCAAAATCTTCAAAAGCTCCAAAATCCAAAACTTTAAAAATTCTGCCACAAGACCCCGCTAGAAACTCCACGCCTCACCTCGACTGCACTTTGTGCCCAAACATGGCATACAGTCACCCCTAGACTGTGTGCACAGGTCACATGCGAAACATAAACATCATATTTGAGGAGAGGAGAAGAGAGGAGAGGAAAGGAGACCATAAGCACTTGGAGAGAGAGGTGGGGGAGGGAATGGGGAGAGGAGGGACAAGGGGGAAGAGCAAGAGAGAGAGAGTGAGGAAAGGCAAGTAGTCCTTTTATAGTGTCAGGTGACTAAGGCAGAGCATATCTGGTTGTTGCCAGGTAACTGAGGGGCAGGGTTTACAGAATCCCACCGCCTTGGTCAATCAGTGGAGGCCTCCTGTTTCCTAGGTTCCTCTAGTTTCTTCTGCTGTTGTTCCACCTGGAGCCCTGGTCCCTTTTGTCCTCAGGGCATCTTGTTGTTTGTAAGGCAGATGAAGGACCTAGAGCCAAGGTGATCACAGATTCTTGGGTAACTGGAGATAGGTGTGTCTCGGGACCTAGCCACAGTCCTGCCGTGAACTTCTTGCTCCAGGAGCTCTTCAGCATCCCCTGAAGCTGCTTCCTGCTGCTTTCCACAAACTGGGTTCCTCTGGTTAAGCAGTGTCTATAACTGAAAGCCAGGGTTCCTCCTTATTTTTGGAGTAATGGTGATTTAGGATGCTTTATACTCTGTGAAACCAGAGGGCATGGAGTCCATCTGTCTCCTTTGCAGAAGTGCGCATGAGCTCCTGGGGACAGGCTGCCCTCTACCTTACTCCTAACAACAGGCCAGGGGAGTGCAGGGGAGGCCAAGGGGCAAGAGAGGAGACAATGCTTTGGTACTCAGTGTTTTTCTTATGTACAGCAAAGGCACCCAGGTGACATGTACCTTACCACCAGTGAGTTCCTTTACTTCACTTAGCCTGGTGTGCTGGCTAATTGTGTGTCAACGTGGCACAGCTAAAGTTGTTTGGGACGAGCGACTGTCGATTGAGAGGCTGAGCAAGCCACGAGGAGCAAGTTGGTAAGCAGCAACTCTCCATGGCCTCTGATTCAGTCCCTGCACCCAGGTGCCCTTGCTTTACTGATCCACTGCTATCTGGAAGTGTAAGATTAAATAAGCCCTTTTCTCCCCGAGTTGTTGATGGTCATGGTATTTTATCACAAAATTAGAAACTCTAAGACTTTTGGCTCTCACCCAATCTTAGGTTTGTAGAAACCATGTGTGCCCAGGGATGCGTTGTAAAAGAGCCAGGGGAACAGGGAATTTGCTGTGAGACTGTCTTCTAGGCATGTGATAAGCTACACCCACAAAGTCTCACTAAACATGGCCGCCTGAACTTGAGCCAAACGAGGACAACAACAATAAGACATGGTTATTATTAATGATTAGAAGGGGAAAGCACTCAGGCCCGAACCCTGTACAAAGAACTTCAGGCAACTAAGGAGCGTGGGGTGGGGGTGGGGGACCACCTTCCCCAGTAAAGAGCATGCAAACGGGTCATGCAGTACCAAGTGGTCAGCCCTGAAAATTATACACGTAACATTACGCTGTCTGTGCAGGCTGTGTTGTGTGTGTGTGTGTGTGTGTGTGTGTGTGAGAGAGAGAGAGAGAGAGAGAGAGAGAGAGAGAGTTAGATAGTAGGTCTTTCCAAACAGCTGTAGTGTTAGTAATCCCTTCCCCCATCTCTTCCCCTGCCCTACCCTCCCATCTCCTTCCTCACCTAGCCCCCCATACTCCTCCTTTTCTTCCATTCTGGGCTTTTGGAGCTCAGTTGATGTGCACCTACATAGACATAGAATGCCAAGGCCAATTCTGGCCCAAGCATCACATTACCATCCCGAAAGGCAGAAGAAAGTTTATCCGCAATTTTTACCAACACTCAGCTTTGTTCATGTGTTCCTTGGTGGCAAAGTTGCCACCAAGACAGACACCTTTGTGAAGCGTCTCTAGGGCAGGGCAGCGGCCAGCCATGGCCTGCTCTAAGGGCCCCTTGTTAGGTGATAGCGCGCATGCTCCAAGTCTGGGATGGAATGTGCTGCAGGTAAAATCTAGACCTCCTTGCAGGAGGGTTGCGCAGGAGGAGGGACCCCAGCCTGCTGCTTGAAGTTCTTTCACAGGAAGGAGAGCAGAGGCACCTCAAACCCTCCTCCCTCTTCCCCATAGCTGACCTGCTGCACTTAACAGCCTGCATGGGGCCTGAGGCACCTGAACCTTCCTGAATCCAGTTCCTCAGGGGCTCTCTGCTGGGAAAAGTCCTGAAAAGGGGACCTGCTGCAGTTTCTGTGCTTCCCAAGGCAAAGACTGTTGCTACTTGAGTCCCTGCTTGGCCTAGAGTTCTGCAGTCTAACCACTTGCACCAGGAGGGCCTGGGTTCCAGAAGGCTGACAGCCAGTGATGCAGATGAGATATTCCTACCCAGCCAGCGCTTGCTAATGGCTCTACTAATGGTGAGGAGGAAGATCAGCTGGCCCTGGCTGCTCCTTTCCCAGGATGCACTGCTTTCCCCAGGAAAGCGCAAACCCTGGCCTCTGAGAGCAACGGCTTAAACTCCATGGTAACGCCAGAGCCCTTCAACAATTCACCCACTGCCCCCCATTTTTACCCCAACATTTTTAAAACCTAGGTTGGGAGTCAGCTTTCTTCTTCGCTCTGTGAGTCACAGCATTCAAACTTAGGGCAGTCTGGGCAACGAGCACCTTTATCAGAGGAGCCACTTCACCGGCCCCGGTCTTTCTTCAGACATAACGGCATCTACATTGTTGAACATCTATTCTTTATTTCCTTTTCTTCATCACTCTTTAGGAGGAAAAGGTGAGGCTAGTGTGAGGCTAGCCTGGGCTCCACAGTGAATGCTGTCAGCACTCAGGAGCAAAACCAAGAGCTCGAAGTCCGGGTGAAGAGATGGTTTAGTGGGTCATGTGCACGCATGAGATCTGGAATTAGGATACCCAGCACCTATGTCAAAATGTGAGCACGTCCACACGTGCCTGTAACCCTAGAGAGGAAGACACAGGTGATTTGGTTAGCCAGTCGAGCCCAATGGCAAGTCCCAGGTTCAGTAAGAGACACTGTCTTGAAAAATAGAAAGAAGATAGAGACATCTGACACATCTGATTCACATATGCATACACATGCAAAATATGCACACGTGCCTACACATGTGTAAACATATGTACACACACAGAGGCAAGTTTAAGATCATTTCTGTCACAAAATACCCGAAGAACATAAGCTAAGGAAAGGATTCTTTTAGCTTACAGCCTGGGGTACCACGGGCCTTCTCGGTGTAGCAGGCGTGTGAGGGAGCCGGTCTCACTGTGCTCAGTCAGGAAGCCAGAGGCACTTGCCTGCTGTTTTGTTTTTGTTTGGTTTGGCTTTGTTTGTTTATTTGCTTTTTCAAGACATGGTTTCTCTGTGTGGCCCTGGCTATCCTGGAATTCGATCTGTAGACCAGGCTGACCAGATACATCTACCTCCAGCTCCCAAGTGCAGGGATGAAAGGCATGTTCCACCTTGCCCAGACCATCTATTGCTTCTTCCTCCTCCCTCTCCTCCTCCCCCTCCTCCTCCCCCTTCTCCTCCCCTCCTCCTCCCCCTTCCTTCTCCTTTCCCCTCCCCCACACCCAGTCAGCCTGAAGATAACCATCACACTTGACTACACAGTCAGTTTCAAATATCTTTTCTTGAAATCTTGTCTGTAGTTTATTTGTATCAATTTATGATCGACTCTTACAACAAACAATTGAAATTTGATCATGGTCAATTTTGTCCATCTATTTCAGTTTTTTGTTTGTTTGAGTGATTTTTTTTTTTTTTTTTTTTTTTTTTTTTTTTTTTTTTTTGAGACAGGATTTCTTTGTGTAGCCCTGACTTTCCTGGAACCTGAGTGTCCATCAATGAACCAAATAGAAGAGAGTATATCTCCATGAAATACACGTGATTCAGGAGGCTACTGTAGTAAGTGATATAAGCTGGACATGGAGAAACGTGATTTTGCCTGTGATGGAGAGTGTGGGGAGATGTAGGTCAAAGGACATAAAGTTCCAAGGGTAGAAGAATAAGAAATCTATTGTATACCATGATGGCTACAGTCATTCATGTAGGATATTTTCCAAAAAGATGCTGAGGTTGGATGCAAAGGGTGGAAGGATATACGTGGTGATTGGCAGGATTTAGTCCTTCCATTATGTACACATTAAACATTCATACTATTTATAATCCATGTGCATGATCTATGTTAATTAAAACTTAAGAAAGAAACATGGAAAAATTTGCCATTTCACTAAAGTTGCCATTTCACCCATTTATAAGTGTTCTACCTGGTGTCCTCACAAAACACAACAAAAGTTTACATCATCACCAGATGCATTTGTGCTGGTTAGTTTGAACTGTCAACTTCTGGTACCTAGAACCAGTAGTAAGAGAGTCTCAGAATTATCTTGATCAGGTATTCCAATGGGCATATCTGTGGGAGATTGTGTTGATTGTTAATAGATATGGGAGGACTAAGCCTATTGTGGGCGGCACCATTCCCTAGGCAAGGGACCCTGAACAATATAAGAGAAGAGAAAGTTAGTTGAGAGAAAACATACAAGCAAGCAAAGGCAAGCATTTATTTCCTTTCTGTTCTTGCTCTAAGTTCCTCCCTTGGCTTTCTCACAACAATGGGTTGTAGCTTAAGATTGTGAGACAAATAGGCCCTTTATTCTCTGGGCAGCTTTTTGTCAGGCTATTTTATCACAGCAACAGAAATTAAACTAGAATAGTACACAGTTTTTTTTTTTATCACCCCAACAGAAACTCTATACATTCAAGCAATCTCCCACCCCACCTCTGGGAACATCCCCTTTCCTTTCTGTGTATATGAATTTGACTATGCAGGTGCCCTGTGCAAGTGGAATAGCTTAGTGTCTGTTTTTTTGTATCCAGTTTGTTTAGCATGGTGTTTTCAGGTGCCAGTGTCATTATAGCTCACATATAGGACATCCTTTCTTTTAAGGAGAGAATATTTCTGAAGCAGAGAGAGAGGGAGAGGGAGGGGGAGATGGAAGGGGAGAGGGGGAGAGGGAGAAGGGGAGAGGGAAAGGGACAGGGAGAGATCAGGGAGCACAACAAAAATCCACATTGGAAAAACTATTTTTAAAAAGTCACCTTTTACCAGAATGAGTGTTCTGAGGGGAGTTAGACATACATTCATCCAGGGCTCCTATGGAAATGGCCACAGTTTAGGTATAGGGAGGTGTTGTGACCCGGTCAGGGACAGTCTACCTCTCCAAACAACTATCAAAGGATTCCTAGCCTGGCTGTGATGATTTAAATGAGAATGGCCATCACAAGCTCAACAGGGTTAGAAGGTGTGGCCTTGTTGGAGGAGGTGTGTTTCTTTCTGTGGTTGGGTCTATGGTTTCTTAAGACTCCTGCTCTTCCCAGTGTGCTCCCTCTGCCTCATGGCTCTGGATCAAGATGTAAGTTCTCAGCTGTTCCTTTGCTTCTCTATTGTGGACTCTAACCTCTAACCCTCTGAATCCATAAGCCAAGTTAAACAATTTCTTTTATAAGTGACCTTGGTTATGATAGCTCTTCATGGCAATGAAAAATTACTGACAGAAATTGATAGCAGGGAGTAGACTATTGCTACAACTGAGTTGACGTGTCTTGTGATTCCATTTTGTTTTTGTTTGTTTGTTTGTTTGTTTTTGTTTTAGAGGAACGTGGAAGACTTTAGATTGTTGGACTAGGAAAGTGGTTGAACACTGTAAACAGAACTTTGTGAGCCATCCTACCAGGAGCTTGGAAGACCGTAGTTCTGAGAGCTCTGAGGCTGGTTGACTCTATTGTAAGGTTGTTAGTAATTACACTTTGCATTAAGAATGATCTACACAAACTTACGTGGTCTACAGTGAAAAAGAGCAAGTGGGGCAAAATGCCTTTCTGTGTGACCTTTACACTGACTCTCTATGACCCTTATGATGACTTGTGAGGTCTGACCATAACATTGTGTGACTACATGATGATGCTGTGAGACCCTAACATTGACTTTTGTGTTCTTACCATGGCCTCATACACCATCACCATTATGTTGATGGTTATTCACAATGGTTCTTTGTTATCTCCAAAATAAATCTGTAGGTCCATAACAGTGACTTCTGTGCCATTACAATGACTTTTTGTTCTTTCACAATGACTTTGTACACCCTTTACAAAGATTCTTTGTGACCCACACTATGACTTTGTGTGTCTGTCACAAGGACTCTTTTTGACCCCCTAGAATAATGTTGTATGTTATTCACATTATCTTTTTATGCATCCACAATGATTAGTGTATCCTCTGAATAATGCTGTATGACCTTGAAATAATAATGTGTGCTCATAGAATGCTGAGTGCAGTCACAGTGACTTCAAGTGGCCTTTGTATATTCGCACCATGATTGTATGCCATGATAATGACTCTTTGAACACTGAAAAATTATAGTGTGACCTTCACAATAACTTAGGGGTAGGTATCCTCACAATGACTTTGCAATAATTTGGAGTAATGTTCATGAGGACTATGACTCTCACAGTAATTCTATATGCCCTTACAATGATTTTGTGGGACTTTTACTCTGTATGATCCTCACATGACACTGTATGTCTCACAATGACTCTGTGTTACCCTCATGATGACCGTGTATCCACCACAATCATTTTTGTTGCCTTTAAACTGAGTTTGTTCCATCACAGTGACGATGCCCCATCAATTACTGTGACAGTCACAACTTTGTATAACCCTCACAATAAATTGTTTGCTCTCATATTGACTCTGTGACACTCATGATGATTTTGTGTGACCTTCATAGTGATTCTGTCTGATGTTCATAAAACATACTGTGATGCTCAGAACATTTCCATTTGTCCTCAGAAAGACTAAAGAGTGACCTCGTACAAGTATATATGTCCTATAGTGACTATGTGACCTTCACAAAGACTCATTTTGACATTCATAGTAATTTATATGCCAAAACATTGACTCAGTGTGACATTCACCATGGATAAGTTTTCCCACACAGTGACTCTGTGTGCCCTCGAATTGACTTTCTTGACCCTCGAAATGACAATGTGTTTGCTCACAATGCCTCTTTTGGACCCTCACCATGATGTAGTATGTGCTTTTGTACCCTCACAGTGACTAGTCTGCCCCCAGCATGATGTTGTGTGGCCTCACAATAGCAGTGTGTGTCCGTGTAATGACTTTGTGTGCTGTTGCAATGGCTCTACATGACCTGTATAAAGACCTTGTATACACTTGCTATTCCTGTGTGCTATTAAAATGATGTTGTGATCCTTTGAAAGGACTCAGTATGACTTTACAATGACTTTGAACGTCCTCATGTTGACAATGTGGAACTTTCATAATGATTTGGTGTTATTTTTACAATAATTTGTTGTGATACAAAACTTGCATGTGCCCTCACAATGACTTTGTGTAATTTTTTTTTACTCTGACTCTGTCTGACCCTCACCATGACTTTGCGAATCCTAAAAATTACTCAGTGTTATCTTTACAATGTCTCTGCATGACTCACTGTTCAGTGTGTGCTCTCAAAGTGATCCTATATGGCCTTCTCATGATTGTCTATGACTCTCATGATGACTTGTACATTTAAGTAATGACATGATGTGTGTTCTCGTGAGTTTCTCAGCCTGTAACATTAACGTTGTGTGATCACACTGACATCTTTTTATTTCACTACTGACTTGTATACCTTTGACTATGATTCTTTGAAATCCACACAATGACTTTGTGTGCCATCAGAATGTCATCTTGTGCACTTATAATGTCTTCTGTGTTCTCATAATGACTCTGTGTTCCCACATGGTGAAATCTGTGTTACCCCATAAAGGCTATCTATGACCTTTATTATGGCTTTGAGGTCCCTCCCAATTATTTGTCTTAAAATGACTGTGACACTCAAAATGACTCTATTTAACCTTCACAATGCTTTTGTGTATGGTTTGAAATGACTTACTGTAATGTATACCATAGTTCTATGTACCTCAGAATGACTGTGTTACCTCATATAAATATGAGTATCCTTACAGTGCCTGTGTAACCTTCACAATGACTCTCTGGGACCTCATAATGACTGTGTGCCCTCACAATAATACGAATGATCCTTCAGTGACTTTGTGTGCTTCTCACAATTTCACGTATTCTTTATAATTACTCTTGTGATACAATGACTCTGAGCCACAGAGTGATTTTATGTGCCCTCACAGTACCTCTGTGTGACATTCCACTGTGTATTTCCAGCCTCACAATGATTACTAACCTTTACAATAAATATGGGTGCCCTCTGTGTGTGTGAATCTCAATAAATGGTGAGAGTTGTGATTTATTAGTGACCCAATATGACTGTTTGTACCTTCATAATGACATCTAGGGGCACTCACATCTTTCAGTGACCTCATAATGGCTGTGTTCACACAACGAGTCAGTGTGACTTCACATAAACTCTGTGACCTTCATGACCATAAGTTGTACACTCACAATGACTTCTTTGCCTCCATAATGATGTGTTGGTCACTCACAGTGACTCTTTGTGACCTTCACAATCATAACTTGTGTGCTCACAATGACATCTGGGCCCTCACAATAACTCTATGTGCCCACATTACTCTGCAAGACCTTATAGATGCTCTGGCTGGACTTCTCAATCACTTTTTTATTGCCTCACAGGGATGTGTTTGCCCCATAATGACTGTGTGTTATACTCACAATGATCCTCTGTGACCTTCCCAGTGATTATGCCTGATTTCACACTGACTTATTGTCAGGCACACAATGATTGTGTGTGCACTCACGGTGACTCTGACCGACCCTCAGGATGTGATTTGATGCACTCAGACTCTATGTAACCTTCACAATGACTCTAGTCCTCACCGCATGCTCTCACAATAACACTGTATGGCCTCACAGTGACTTTGTTCATCCTCCACAAGGACCCCTGTCCATTTACAATGAGTTTATGAGACCTTCAAATGGCTATGTGACACTGCCCATGATTTGTCATGACCTCCAGAATGACTTTATGGTCTCTCACAATGAATTTCTGTGACGTTACAGTGAGTCTTTGTTCAATCAAGATGACTTTTATGTGCCTTTGATGATAAGTGTGGTTGTATATACAATGAGTCTGTGTGACTTTCACATGGACTGATGATTCATAGTGACTCTCACAGTGACATTGTGGGTCCTCACAATGACTCTGGGTGACACTCACTGAAAAGTTGTGTGCTCTCCAATGGAAACTTCACAATGACTCTCAGTGACTCTTCTAGAAACTGTGTGCTCTTGTGATGACTTTGTTCTCCTTCCCACTGACTTTGTACAGCCTTTGAATGAAATTTAGTGACTCTCACAGGGAGTTTGTGAGCCATCACAATGGCTTTATGTTATTACCAGTGACTTTTTGGGATGCTAACAATGACTTTCTGTGACTTAAGCATGATACTCCATGTACTCATAATAATACTTGTCCTCTCATAACGTTTCTGTGTGCCCACTTAGGGACTTTGTGTGACCTTATGGTGAGTCTTTTGGATTTTCACAATGACTTTGTGTGCTCTCAAATGACACGTAAGCCTTCATTATGGCTGTTTGTAACCCTCACAATGACTACACTGATACGATCAAATGATGTATGCCTTCATAATGACCTGTGCGAGACATTCACAATGACTCTCTGTATCATTTACAATGTAACAGTCACATGACATCTGTCCCATCATAATGACTCTGTGAACCCTTCAAAAGACTGTGTGCCCTCCACAATTACTTTGTATACCCTCATAATAACTTATATGGCCTCAATGTGGCTCTTTGATACTCAGGATGATTCTGTGTGACCTTCATTGTGTGATACTGTGATGTTCACAATGACATATTGTTATACTATAATAATTGTTTGCCCACAGAATGACTATGTGTCCACTCATGTGAGTGTGTATGTCCTCATAATGACTCTGTGTGGCTTTTACAATGGCTCATTTTTATATTCACAATGACTTATGTGCCCGAACATTGACTCAACATGACATTCACAATGAATATGATTTTCCTCACAATGGCTTTTTGTGCCCTCACAATGAGGTTGTGTGCGCTCACATGGACTTTGCCTCATCTTCACAATGACTCTGTGTTACCATCACAAGGACTCTATTTAATTCTCACAATATTTTGTGTTCCTTCACAATGACTTTGTGGGTCCTTCACGATGACTCTTTCTGCCCTCATAACATTGTGTCCTCACAATGGCACAATAACAATGTGTGCCATACTCTGAGCTCTGTCACAATGGCTCCATCTGACCCTTGTAATGACTTTGTAACTCACCATGATTGTGTGCCATTAAAACAGTTCTGAGTTTCTCACCATTTAGTTTGATGTTACAAACTAAAATGGTGAGACACTTGAAGCAATCCCACTAAAATCAGGGACTAGACAAGGATGCCCACTCTTCCCTTACCTACTAAATATAGTACTGGAAGTCTTAGCCAGAGCAATTAGACAGCACAGGAAGTCAAAGGGATACAAATTAGAAAGGAAGAAGTCAAAATATCATTATTTGCAGATGATATTATAGTATACTTAAGTGACCCCAAAAAGTCCACCAGAAAACTTCTAAACCTGATAAACAACTTCAGCAAAGTGGCTGGATATAAAATTAATTCAAACACATCAGTAGCCTTTCTCTACTCAAAGAGTAAACAGGCTGAAAAAGAAATTAAGGAAACGACACCCTTCACAATAGTCACAAATAATACAAAATATCTTATTGATTCTAACCAAGCAAGTGAAAAATCTATATGACAAAAAGTTTATGTCTCTGAAGAAAGAAATTGAAGAAGATCTCAGAAGATGGAAAGATCTCCCATGCTCATGGATTGGCAGGATTAATATAGCAAAAATGGCCATCTTGCTGAGAACAATCTATAGATTTAATGCAATCCCTATCAAAATTTCAACTCAGTTCTTCATAGAGTTAAAAAGAGCAATTTGTAAATTCATTTGAAAAAACAAAAACAAAAAACAAAACAGGATAGCAAAAACTATTCTCAACAATAAAAGAACTTCTGGAGGAATCACCATTCCTGACCTCAACGTATATTACAGATTAATCATGATAAAAAGCTGCATGGTATTGGTACAGAGACAGGCAGGTAGATTAATGGAATAGAATTGAAGGCCCGGAAATGAATCCACAAACCTATAGTCACTTGATCTTTGACAAAGGAGCTAAAAGTACTCAATGGAAAAAAGAGAACATTTCAACAAATGGTTAAAAATGAACAAGTGGATCACCTGGCAGCCCTTCCCAGTGACTGTGTGAACTTCACAATGATTGCTTTTACCCTCATAATGGCTAGTGAGCCCTCAACTGACTCTGTGTGCTAAAGCCATTAATCCAAAACTCTTTAATGTAGCCTCAGACAGATTTTTTGGGGGGAGGGGGAGGACAAGGACAGAAAGCAGCCACATTCTCTGCCAAAATATGGAGAGAACTATCTCTAGGCTACTTCCTAACATCCTTCTCCTCTAAAATCACTTGAGCTCTCAGCCAGTACCTCTGTCTTCCGTGTTCTTACCAAAACGGTCCACTAATTCCCACCTTACGCATTCAACTACTTTTCTAGTCTGAAGTCCACATTCTACCAACAAGCAGTTCCAGGTGCCAATTGCTGTCTTAGGCACTGTTCAATTGATGTGAAGAGACAACATGAGCAAAGCAATTCTTATAAAGGAAAGATTTAATCGGGGAATTGCTTACATTTATAGTCCATTATCAGCATGGCAGGGAGCATGGCAGTGGCCCAGTAGATGAGAACTACATCCTGATCTGCAGGAGAGAGACAGAGACAGAGATGGGGAACAGAGACTGAGAGACAGAGATTAAACCTAATGGTATGAGCTTTTAAAACATCAAAGATTACTCCTGGCGACACACTTCTTTCAACAAGGCCACACCTCCTAATCCTTGTAATCCTTTCAAACAATTTTCCTCCTTAATGAATGAGCTTGGATATATGAACCTGTGAGGCCATTCATATTCAAACCAACACACATATGCGTCACTGTGTCAGTCCATATGTGATTTTAGTTGTATTGGTGTTTCTTTTAGGAATTTGGATAGTCTTGTATTTTTTTGCATAAATGTTTAGAATTGCAATATTCTCTTAGTGATTTCCCCCATAAATAAGTGTGTTAATTACTGACTTTTATAATTAGTTTTGTGGTGAAGTCTGCTGTGTCAGACATTAAATAGCTAAACTTACTTTCTTCTGGAGTCCATTTGGTGGATTATTTTTTCTGCTTTAACACAGATGTGATGTCAATAAAAATTTATTGTGTATGTGTCTTAGAAGCAACATAAAGATGAAGTACAGTAAATATTAAAAAGATGGCTTAGCCCTTCATCAGCCCCCGTGGTCTCACTCCTCAGTCGCCATTCTAATGTGGAGCACACAACATGCAGACCCAGTACCACTTGGTGCTCCAGGCTGACTCTAAGAACTCGGGCACAGTTCACCCTACTGTCCCTGATGCTTCTGACCCAGGTGGATAGGATTGCTCCATGTTCCTTTCCTCCACTGCACGGTGCAAACATGACTCCACAGCCCGGTAACTATCAAGCAGGTTTGTATATTAAATCCTCAATCCACAAACTCTCTACACAGTAAGCTTACAACCAATGGACAAAGATACAAACTGCTCTTCTGTATGAGATAAAAAAGACCCATAGAAACCCTTAGAAATAATAACAACCTCATGAAGCTAGAGATGCATCGAGAGAAATATGCACATCCTCCATCTTTGTTCCTCCTGAAATGCTTCCTCTTCCTCTTCTTCTGCTTTCCTAGCCTTTTCCTGCCTACCTCTCCACTGTCCAATCACATATCACCTTAACATTAACCCACAAAGATGATTCATTTTTATTATGGAATTGAGACTATTAATATTGAGAGTTATCAATGAGTAGTATTTATTGATTTATTGATTCCTATTATTTTGTTGTTAATGTTATGGTTCCCCACCCCCTGCTTGATTTGCTGGTCTGGAATTATTATTCCTTGTTTTCTTAAGAGGGTTAGGGTTAGGACAACTTCACTCTAAAGAGGTTTTCCTTCTAATACCTTCTAGATAGGTCAGTAGCTATATACTGTTTACATTTAGTCTTATTGTTGAATGTTCTTTCTCTGGTTACTATGACTGTTTTACTACATATAGTAGTCCTGGCTGACAGCAGTGGTCTCCTAGAGTTTTGAGGACATCTGTCCAGGTCCTGGTTTTCAGGGTCTCCATCGAGAAGTCAGGTGTTATTGTGATGAGTCTGGTTTATTACACTTCTTGGTCTTTCTTCCTCTGCAGCTTTGGCTATTCTTAGTTGTTCGGTATGTTTAGTGTTTGGTTATTAAGTGTCATGAGGGACTCTTTTCCTGGCTCTATCTATTTGGTATTCTGCATGTTTCTTGTACCTCAATAAGCACCTCCTTTTCTTGTTGGGAATTTTTTTTATGATTTTGTTGAAAGATTTCCTGTGCCTTTGACCTCATTTCTTCTCCTTTTTTCAATTTCTGTTATTTGTAGATTTAGCCTTTTCATGGTGTCTCAGATTTTTGGGGGGGTATGGACCTTGGATTTTTTTTCATATTTAACTTTTTTTTTAATTGAGTTATCTATTTCTTCTGTCTTGTCTTCAAGACCTGAAATCTCTTCTTTTAATATGTTGGTGAGGCTTACCTTGAGGTTTTCATTCAGCTTCCTAATTTTTTTCAGACACACCAGAAGAGATGGTTGTGAGCCACCATGTGGTTGGTGGGATTTGAACTCAGGACCTCTGGAAGAGCAGTCAGTGCTCTAACCACTGAGCCATCTCTCCAGCCCTCCTAAAATTCTCATTTCCAGTTTTGTGTCATCTTAGATTTTCATTAACTATTCTAATCCTATTTTCATATCTTAACAGTTTTTATTATTTTATTCCACTATCTGTTTTCATAGACTTCATTAAGGAATTTATTCACATCTTCTTTAAGGTCATTGAGAATGATCATAAAGGGTATTTTGAAGTTCTTGTCTTGTGCTTCAGCTGTTTTGTATTTCTCAGGATTACTGTGGTAGGGTTACTGGGTTCTGGTGGAAACATTGTTCTGTCTGTTCATGTTTGTGGTTTTGGGCAGGTGTCCAGGCATCTGGAGTTATGATGATTGAGGTGATTCTAGGTGTTGATATCTGGTCTTTTCTTTGTTGGATGGTGTTCCGTTCCTTTATTTTTGTTGCCCTCTCTATATCCGAGAAAAGTGTGTTAGCTGTGGGTTGCCTAGTAAAGAGTCCTTTTGTAGGTCTATGGGTAGCAGAGAGGACTAGAGGTGGGCTAGGAGAAAAGGCTGAGGAGGGATTCAGGAAAAAACTAAAAGAATCCTTCAACATCCAGGGATAGGGTTCTGTGGAGTTGTGGTAGTAGGAGGGGCTCCTGCAAGTAGCTTGTAGTAGGATAAAGATTGGCAGGGATGAAAGGGATAGAGGAACCCTGAGTCTGTACCAAGAGCTGGAGTCTCTCGTGAATGGAGTTGAGGTAGAAGCTGCTACAGGGTTGAGGGTGAGAATGGAAAGGTCAGAATGGAGGATGGGATTGATAGCAAGAATGTGCCACCTGAACCCCAGGCCAATGTGTAGCCACTGGCAGAAAGTTTTTCTAGATATTTGTGGCTGACAAAAGTGACTGGGGATGGGTTAGAAGGATGTCTGAGAAGGCCTGCAGGAAGAGTCAAGGCTGGGTCCACACCAAGGGTTGGTGAATTCTTCAAAGAATGGAGCTATTTTATATTATTTACAATTCACTATATGTGATCATCACAATGACTTTGTGACATGCACAATGATGTGTGTGCTTTCACAAAGACTTTGTGTGACCTCACAGTTAATTGTGTGTACTCATAATCATTCTGTGTGGACTCACTGTAACTCTGTGTGTTCTTCACAATGTCTTTGTGGGACATCCACAGTGATAGTTCATTTGACATTTACTGTGCTTTTGTTTGCCCTCATAATGACTCACTGTGAACTTCATAATAACAATCTGGTCCTCACTATGACTCTTTGTGGCCTCCACAACGACTGTTGACTTTTACAAATGACTTTGTGTGACCTTCACAATGTCTTTATAACATCTCAATGACTTTTGCTTTCGTCACAATTCACCCATATAAGGGGCCTGTGTGTCCTTCTAATTGCTCTTTATGGTCTGCACAATGATCTAGATAACCCTCACAATGAGTTGTGCACCCTTCTAATGACATTGTGTGACCCTCACAATGACTGTTTGCCTTCTCAATGACTCTGTGCACAAACAATAATTTGTGTGTCCTTGCAATGAGGTTGTGTGCTTTCACAGATGTGTATCTTAACATTGGATTTTTGTACCCTTCACCATGACTTTTTCTGGTACTCATGGTAACTTTGTGTGACTTTACAATGACTTCTTCCTCCCAGTCCCATGCTCTTAGAAATAAGACTCAGACCCGAAACATATTTACAAGTACCTTGGCCATATAGCAAGGTTTTTCTCTGACTAGATCATAACTTAGATAAATGAATTGTTTTAACCTATGTTCTGCCACATGTCCGTGTCCTCACATCTTTCCCATGTGATCTTCCTGAGTCTGGCTCTACCCCATATTCTTTCTCCTTTGGATATCCCGACTTCTATTTCTTGCCTAAGCCATAGGCCTTAGGCCATAGACTTTAAATCGATAGATAACGTGTCCATACAATATGCAAGATATTCTCTCTATGACTGAGTCATGTGATTATTAGTGGCCAACCTTATGCAGATCTATAATGAAAAGGAGCAAGTTGAGCAAGAAAAAAAATACATGTACAGTTTGAAGAGAAAAGGGGCATTAGGGAGTACAGATTAAAGAAGAACCTGATGCTAAAATGTAATAAAGAGAGTGGTCACCTCAGAGCAAGACCCCACCCTCTAACTTGTGAAAAGAAAGTAAAGTGAAACGTAATTAAAGAAAAGCTTAAGGCCAGGCATGGTGGCACACACCTTTAATCCCTGCACTCAGAAGTCAGAGGCAGGTGGATTCCTGAGTTCAAAGCCAGCCAGATTGAGTTCCATGTCAGTCAACCTTTAGGAAACCATTGAGAACAGAAAGCTGCTGAGAATGTATTTGAGAGAGGGGGCATGTTTCAGCCCCAGTAAGCAGCAGAACTTGGCGGTTTGGGCTATATGGTCTGGCTTTAGAGTCAAAGATAGGATACAAGAAAGGGATTTTGGAATCTCCCTCTAAGGAACGCCACTAAGACCAGGCATGTATCGGGGTGTCCCTGCATGGAGACCTGGAAAGGCTACATGGAAGGCTATGAAGGTAAAGTCTAGATTTCCTCTGGAGACTCCTAAGATGTTGGCGATGGCAGAGTTATGGGCTACATGCCAAGGAAAACTGTTAACAGGGATTAGAACCATCCCGGGAGAGAGAAGTATGTTCACAAAGCTGACAGGAGTTAGAGATCTGCAGAGTGCTTTTATGTCAGACACGGAGATGCCGACAGCCCAGTATTTCCTCACAATGCACCCTTTCCACACTTTTGGAACCGTAATGTATATCTTGTGCTGTTGTATGTTGGAAGTATGTGGTATGCTTTATAATTTTGATTTTACAGGGGATTACACTTAAGGGATTTCCATGAATATCTTAAGAGATTTTAGACTTTTAAACATTGTTGAGATTTTCTTTTTTAACTACAGGGACTTTTGAAGTTGGACTGAAGGCAGTTTTGCATTATAATATGACTACAAACCTATGGGGGCTGGGAGTGGCATTAATAGAAAGCAACTTTGTTGGAGTAGGTGTGGTCTTGTTGTTGGAATCAGATCACTGGAGGAGGGCTTTGAGGTTTCAAATGCTTAAACCAGGTACAATGTCACTCTTCCTTTCTGCTGCTGTCACTCTTTTCTGGTGAATGCTGATCCAAATATAGAAAGGTCAACTGCCTCTCCTGCACCATGTCTTCCTGCGTGCTGCCATACTTTCTGGCCTGACAATAATGGACTGAACCCCTGAACCTGAACCTGTGACCCCATCCCAACGAAAAGTGCTCCTTTGTAAGAGTTTCTGTGGTCATGACGTCATTTCATAGCAACAAAACCCCAACTAAGACTCTACAAAGCTTGAGGTTTCAGCTACTCACCAGTATATTTCAGGATCCCGTGGAGGTATGCTCTAATACCAGTGAAGAAATGCCTTGTCAGCAGGATGATGAATGCCAGTGAGAGAGGGCAAGCAGACAAAGGCAAAGGGTTTCTTCTGTCGTTATTCATATAGGCTGCCACCAGAAGGTGTGGCCCAAATTTAAGGTGAGTCTTCCAACCTCAAATAATCCAGATAAAGGGGGGTTCTTCCCACCTCTAATGAACCAATTAAAAGAATTCCTCACAGCTGTGGTCAGTTATTTGGGTTTTAGTTAATTCCAGATATAATCATGCTGGCAACCAAGAATTGCTCTCACATGTGCCTTCACAGTGGCTTCCTGTGCTCTTTGCAATGGCTCTTTGTGACTCTCACAATGATCTTGTCTTCTTTTACAATGACCTTGTGAGCAGTGGAAACTTCTGGTTTCTTTGGAAAGTCAGTTATGTTGAATGATGGTTTGCTGGGGCACACAGGTAAAAGGATGTCTTGTTAAAGCAAACATGTGAAAGAATGTTTTCCTGAAGCAGACACAGGTGAAAGGATGTTTTACCACTCATGGGAGGAAATACAGGGACAAATAGAGGAGCAGGGACTGGAGAAAAGACCATCCAGAGACTGTCTCACCTGGGGATCCACCCCATAAGCAGCCACTAAACCCAAGCAATATTGCTGATGCCAAGTACTGCTTACTGGCAGAAACCTGATGTGGATGCCTCCTCAGAGGCTCTGCCAGAGCCTTACTCATACAGAGGAGGATGCTTGCAGCTAACCATCAGACTGAACACGAGGACCCCAATGAAGGAGCTAGAGAAAGGACTGAAGGAGCTGAAAGGGTCTGCAACCCCATGGGAAAAACAAAATGATCAACTAACCAAACCCACCACAGCTTCCAGGGACTAAAACACCAACCAATGAGCTCATGTGAAGAGACCCAGGGCTCCAGGGGCATATGCAGCAGAGGATGGCAGTGTCTGGCATCAGTAGGAGGAGAGACCTTTAGTCCAGTGAAGGCTTGTTTTCCCAGTGTAGGGGAATGCCAAGGTGCTGAGGTGGGAGAGGGAGGTAGGGAGAGGGAGCACCTTCATGGAGGCAAGGGGAGGGGAGGAGGGTTGGGACAGGGGGATGGGGGGTAACATCTGAAATGTAAATGCAGAGAATATCCAATAAAAAATTAAAAAGGATGTTTTGTTATAGCAAACACGTGACAGGATGTATGATGTTCAGAAGGAATAATAATATGGCCTCACAGACAGTGGGAGCTGGAGCATCGGTTAGCCTCGCTCTACCTCGCTATTCTTTATTGATGACTTTCAGTTATTGCCTCACCTTGCATTGCTGAGCTTTGCTCGTGGTGGTGACTTTAGAGAGAAACTCGCCAAAGAACTCGAGAGATTCCTGCCGCCTTTTGCTGCTTCCACAGACTCAGGCTGGTCAGTGAGCCTTACAGTCTCGGCTGGTGATTTACGTGTGGTGTCTGCTGAGTACACCGGTCTGTCGCTGGTGATTTACGTGTGGTGTCTGCTGAGCAGACTGGTCTGTCGCTGGTGATTTACGTGTGGTGTCTGCTGAGTACACCGGTCTGTCGCTGGTGATTTACGTGTGGTGTCTGCTGAACAGACTGGTCTGTCGCTGGTGGTTTACGTGTGGTGTCTGCTGAGTAGACTGGTCTGTCGCTGGTGATTTGTGTTTGGTGGTTTGCTATTAGATTGAACTGCTGAAATTCTGACAAAAAGATTGGAATTGCCCCCAAAGAACAATTTCTAAATAGGTCTATTTCCCCCGTGTTCTAATAGCTTTTCTTTCCCACTGTCTCTGGTGGGTGGTGGGTTAAAGGAGAGGTTGAACCTTCTTAAAGTAAGTTGAGAAAAGAATTACACCTACACTTGTATGTCTCCCAAATGAGCCTGTGGCCTTCACAATAGTTCTTTCTGAGCCTCACTATGGCGATGCACGCTCTCACAATGACTTTGTGAGTCCCTGAACATTACTCTATGGTGTACATAATGACTTTGTGTGACTTCACAATGACATCTTATGTCCTTACAATGACATTATTTTCCATAACACTCACTTTTTGTAACCTTCACAATAACTTTGTATACTGTGGTGGTTTGAATAGTATTGGTCCCCATAAGCTCATATATTTATGTTTGGTTCCACAGTTGGTGGAACTATATGAGAAGGATTAGGAGGTGTGGCCTTGTTGGCTGAGGTGTGCCACTGGAGGTGGACTTTTACCCTAGGCCCAGTCTTGCTCTCTTTATCTGGAACTTGTGGATCAGATGTGAGCTCTCAGCTGCACCTCTAGCGCCATGCATAACTGCTTACTGTCACACTCTGCTATGATGATCATGACTAACCCTTGGAAACTGTAAGGAAGTTCCCAATTAAGTGCCTTCTTCTATGAGCTGCCTTGTAGTCATAGTATTTCCCCACAGTATTTCTTCACAGCAAAAGAACAGTAACTAAGACAAATGCCCTCACAATGACTCTATGTGAGACCCACAATGACACTGTGTGACCTTCACAATGACTCAGTTTGACACTCACATTGACTTTATGTGCTCACATTGATTCAGTGCAAACTTCACACTAGATGTGGGGCCCTCATAACGACTCTGTATGACCTACATACTAACTCTGTTGACCTTCACAGTGACTTGTGTGCCTTTATAACGATGGAGTGTCCTTCACAATGACTGTGTATGAGTTTTAATAACCCTCACAATGGCTCTGCATGACCTTCACAATGACCTATTTGTGTCCCTTCAATGACTTGTGGACCTTCATAATGACTTTATATGCCCCCATAGTGTCTCTTGTACCTTCATAATGACTTTGTATAGTCTTTTTTTTTTTTTTTTTTTTTTTTTTTCTGTTTCAAAAAGCTTCATTTTTTTCTTGGCTCAAGACTTGGGTTACAAAGCTGCCTAGTGGCTTTAGAGATTCATTCAGGTGGAGGTCCTGAGGCAGCTGGTGCAGAGCAGAGGAGAGAGCCCCTTGGAAGGCACAGAGGCCTCCTAGTCTTGCTTGAGAGTGAGGTGCTCAAAGAGATACTCGCCCAGACATCCCAGACATCCCTGGGACAGTCCAGTCTGCGCTGGCTGTGGCCCTGCCAGCCGACGGAGGTTGGTCAGGTGGTTGCCCGTCTTCTTGATGAGCTTCACCTCCTTATCCAGGAAGTGGCTTTCCAGGAAGTCACAGAGATGAGGGGTCTGTGCGGGCAGAACCCAGGGCACGCAGATCCAAGAGGGCCTGGTTCAGGTTCTTCTCCAGGGCCAAGGCAGCTTCCATGGCCTCCTGAGTTTTACCTTATTCATCTTGAGATGGCTTCTGCACATCCTGGAAGAGTGCTCGGCTCCCAGGATTGTTCTGCAACTTGAGGAGACGCTCGTTGCCTTCGGGCAATTCGTGGAAGTGGCCTATGCCCTCCAAAGCTAGGTCATCACACCCTCCAAAGCCAACACATCCCGATAGAAAAAGAAGCCCAGAGAGAGGTGGGTGTAGGAGGCCTGCAGGTGCAACTAGGCGGTTCACGGCAGCTTCTACTTCGGTGGAATAATTCTGACAAATCTGAGGGGTCACGACTGATTGGAGTACGGGGCTAATCTTGTAGACGGAGCTGGCTGGTCCTAGGAGCCTAAGGCAGCAAGGAGATGGTCCCGGAAGCTGCGACTGGAAAGATTTGTAAGGTGGCTGGAAGCTAATAAGGTGGGAGTCCCCGGGTCTGTTCGGTTCAAACACTGTTGAAGCAAGATACAGATCCACGAGACCTCAAAGGCACTGCCGACTTTGTAGTCTTAACAATGAATTGTAACATCACAATGACTTTGTTGCCCTCACAATGACTGTGTATGCCCTTATAATGACTATATTCCTTCACAATGACACTGTGTGAACTTCACAATGACTTATTGTGATCCTTATAATAATTCTAAGAACTTTCATAATGATTATACGTAATCTGATGTGAGTGAGACTTAACTTTGACACTGTGTGACCTTCACTATGACTCAGTTTGACACTCACAATGACTTATGAGCCCTAAGAACAACTCAGTGTGACCCTTGACAAGGAGTATAGGTGCCCTCACAATGAGTCTGTAAATTTCTTAATAACCTGTGACCTTCACAATGACTGTATGATGGTCACACTAACTCTGTGTGACCTCCACAAATAAGTAGTGTGTCCTCAAAATGACTCTAGATGGACTTCACAGTGACCATGGTGACTCTTATAATGACTTATGTGCCCTCACAAGAATTGAGTGTGCTCTCCTAATGGCTTGGTGGGTTCCTAACATTGACTTGTGTGCCCTCACAATTTTGTCTTCATTCAAAAATGATTCTATATACTCTTCACAATCACTCTTGGATAGTCACAGAATAACTTTGTGTGCTCTAACAATGATTATTCGTGTTCCTCACAATGACTATTGGTGATGTCCACAATGACTCCTATGCCTTCATAAAATTACCCTGTGCCTACACAAAAGCTGTGTGACTTCACAATGACTCTGTATGATCTTCATTATGGCCTCATATCATCTCATAATGACTATATGTAAGCCCCAAGACTTTAAGGTGCTCAAAATGTTTTTATGTGCTCATATAATGACTATGTCTGACCTCATATGAGTGTGTCCTCTTAATGATTCTGTGTGACCTTCACAATGACTTTGCATGACCTTCACAATGACTAGTTTGTTATTGCAATGACTCTATGTTACCTCCACTATGACTTTGTGATGCCAGGGAGTGGCACTATTAGGAGGTGTGGCCTTGCTGGAGTAGGTGTGTTACTATGGGCATGGGCTTAAGACCCTCCCTCATTCTAGCTGCCTGTCTTCAGAAAAAGATGTTGAACTCTCAGTTCTGTGTGCACCATGACTGTCTGGATGCTATCATGCTCTTGTCTTGACGATAATGGACTGAACCTCTGAATTTGTAAGCCAGCCCCAATTAAATGTTGTCCTTTAGAAGACTTGTCATGGTCACAGTGTCTGTTCATAATAGTAAAACCCTAACTAAGACACTCTGTAACCTTCAAATAAAATTTTGAGACCTTCACAATAAGTCTGTCATCTTCATGACTTTGTGTTCACCATAACTTTGGGTCCCATAGGGATGACTCTGTGGAACCTTTTCAAACTCTCTTTGTGACCCTTAAAATAATTTGTGTTTCTTTATAATAACTATGCATGGCCTCACCTCATAATAACTTTTGTGCCTTTACAATGACTTTATTTTATCATAATGAATATGTATCCCTTTACAAATATGTATGTCTTCACAAGGACTCTATGTGAGCTTCATAGTGACTTTTTTTATGCCCTACCAATGGCTCTTCATGCCCTCAAGTCACAAGAGTATGTATGCCCCAACAAAGACTCTATATGTCGTAATGATTATGGGTACCTTTGTGCACTCTCAAGATTCTCTGTATACTTTTACAATGACTCTGTGGCATCAAATGACTATTTGTGCCTTTCTCAAAGACATGTTGTACTCACTATAATTTGTCTGTCTTTCACAATGTGTTGTGAGCCCTCACAGTGACTTTGTGTGATATTCACAATGATTCACTGTCTCCTTCAGAACAAGTATGGTCTTTCTCAATAACTTGCACACCCTCTGTGAACTTTCAAAATTACTATCTATCCTTTATAATAACTTCCTATGTCATCACAAGGACTCTTGCAACTCTCACAGTTTCTGTGTATGTTCTTACATGATATTGTGTGCCCTTAGAATGACTGGTGTGCTCTCATAATGACTCTGGGTCTTCATAAGGATGTTGTATGAACTCACCCTCACATGAGTTTTTGAGCTATCGGAATGATTCTGTGGCCTTTAAAACAATCTGTGTGATTGTCTTTGTATAAACTTCACAGTGTTTCATGTACTATGGTAATGACTCTGTGTGATATTCACAATGGCTTGGTGTGATGTTCAAAATGAGTTATTGTGATGTTCTCAATGTTATGTGTCCTCATAATGACTTTCTGTTGAGAGGGACCCTGCAGGTGGTCATTGCCAGCAGAAATGTGAACCATGAAGAGATGAGAATAAAAACTCAGTTTACATAGACTTTTTTCAACATGAATCAAACCTTCTAGAGAGTATGATGTGAGGCAGTTTATTCCTAACACATTTAAATACAATATTATTTGGGGGAAAAAGGTTTTCTGGTATACAAGGAATCATAATTACACCATAACTTCACTCAGGCTTCATGTCATTTCTTCCAAGAAGATGGGTTCTAGTCTTAGACTATCTGTGCTAGCTTAAAGGCCTATGAAAGTGTTGGGTATGATCTCCATCATACAGATAGTATAGACATAATTTAGGCTATTAGCCACCTCTAATCCTGTTTGTGGGAATGTGGGGGAGCTCCTAGCTATACAGATAATGTAAAGGTAATTCCGACTATTAGGTATCTCCAGTCCTAGCTATGGTTAGGGGAGGGAGGCTGGCTATAAGGGTCATTTAGATTACTAGCCACCTCTGGTCTTGCTTGTAGGAGCTTGATGAGGCCTAGCCCAACAAATAATGCAGATAATCAAGCTATTGATCACTTTCAATTCCCAGCTTTCTGGATGGATGAAGAGATTTTACATCTTCCCCATGAGAATGCCAATCATACATGCTTAACATCTCTGGTTTGTCTGGAGATCTGTGGGTGCAAGGAATTTCCTACTGTGATCCCAACATTTTGTGACCTAACAATGAGTATATATAACCTCACAACGACTCATTTTGTAAGACCCAAATTGAGTTTCATCTATTTGAGGCTCCCATGAATGAGACGAGAGATTGGGGAATCGATGGAAAAGTAAGAGGTTTATTTGTCCAGTGCACTGGGGTGGCCTACATCCAGAGGAGAGGTGACCCTAAAAGGCTGTTACAATCAGTTTTTATGCTGTTTAGGGGTACAGGTTACATCAGCAAGGTTATAATTTAAATTTATTGGCTAAGCGTATTAGCCTTTGAATCTATAGGCTAGCAAGCCTGTGACAGGCCATGGGATCAGAGGGTCAGGTGACTATATGTCTGCGGGTTTTCAAGAATGTTCCCGCTCCCCTCAAGAACTGTGGGTAGAGAATGGAACTTGGCCCAGCCTTGACCTGAGGCTGTGGGATTAAGTCTGGTGAAAGTCCCTAGGGTTCTTCAATTTAATGCTCACTATAACTGTGTGTATCCTTACAATGAGCTAATATGAACTTCACAATGACGATAAATACCTTTAAAATGACTGAGTGACTTTCACAATGACTTTACACTGAACCTGAGTAACCTTTACCATGTAATTGTATGACCACAAAATGACTTATATGACCTTCACAATAACTTTATGTACCCTCACAATGACTGCTCTGTCATCATAGTGACATAGTATGACTTTTACAATGACTCCTTGTTACCTCACAGAGACTTGTGTGCCCTTCACAATGACTCTGAGACACTCACAACAACTGTCTGTGACCCTCATGGTTTATGTTCTCAGAATGACTTTGTGTGTCCTCATAATCAGATTGTATATCCTCACAATGACTCTCTAAAATCTTCACAATGACATTGTATAACCCTCACACTGAGTATGCTCTCAAAATGACTCACTGTGACCTTCACAATGACTCTCTGTGATAGTCACAGTGACTTGGGTGTGCCCTCACAGTGTTTGTGTTCCTTCACATCGACTGTGTTGGCCATCCCAATGACTTTTTATGGTTTCTTTTTACAATAACAATGACTTTGTGTATCCTCACAATGACTCTCTGTGTCCTCACAGTGACTCTGTGCGACTCTTAACCAGGTTTTGCTGTGCCCTTGTGTGTTTGTGTACCCATAAAATGATTTGTCTGATTTTGACGATTGATTATTCTATATGCCCTTCACAATGACTTTTGTGTCCTCATAATGACTGTGTATGCAACCTTAATAATAACTTTGTTCTCACAATGTAATGTAATTTTCATGATGACTTGTGTGTGATTTCACTATAAATGTGTGTCCTTCAAAATCATGCTATGTGATCCTCACATGACTTTGTGTGTCTCAACAATGAGATTATATTCCCTCCAAATGACTCAAATATTTCCATCACATTGACTTTTGTGACCCTTACCAATAACTTGCTGTGACTTCATAATTACCTGTTTTCACAAAGACTTTGAGTGCCTTTCACAATAATTTTGGGCCATCACAATGATCTATGTACTCTTGTGGCCATGTGTGCCCCCACAATGACTGCATATGCTCTCACAATGACTCTGTGTAACCATGGTTTTGTATACCCTCAAAATGACTAATGTGCCACCATAATGATTCTGTGTGTCCTTAACAAAGACTGTGTGACTACCTCGATGACAATATGGGCCACCACAGTGATTTCTGTGTCCTTACAATGACTTTGAATACCTCCACAATAAAATCTGATCTTTAGAATGACTTCTGGGATTCTTCCCCCACAGAGGTTCTTGATGAGAGAGACAGTCCTTGCTTGGCCGTATTGTTTATCACTGTCCATTGTAGACAGTGTGTACACACCCTTCCTCAGGGTGGGCCAGAGATTAAATACCTTTCTCAGGAGGAAAAGTCCTGGAAGGGAAGATTATTGGCCAGATCCTCAGGACCCATCTAGATACCTCCTTAGCATGGGGAACATCTTTTATGTGGAGAGCTGTGGTTATGTGCTCTAGGCCAGGAGTCTGGTGGGAGTAGGTAAAATGCCTACTATCCTCATGTATGAGGTGCCAGGGTTTCCGAACCCACTCAACCTTACCAAGTTTCTTTGCATGGTCTACTGTCCCATGCTTCACCATGGTGCTATGGCATGGTCTTCTGTCCCCTCACAGTGGTGCTGTGAGCTCTCATAATGATTCTTGGATCTTTACAGTTACTATGACTAACCATCATAATGACTCTGTGTGTCCTAACAATGACTCTCTATGTTCCCCCAATGACTGTGTGTGACCTTCAAAATGGCTATGTGACCTTAACATCGATTATTTGTTATCCTAGTAATGATTTCTTTGTGCCATTGCATTGGAATACTGTACCTTCACAATGTCTGTGTGACATTCACAGTGACTAATAACCTTCAAAAGGAGTCTCTCTGACCATCACTTTAGCATGTCTGGTCTTTACAATGACTTTACTTGTATACCCTCACAAATACTCGCTGCCTTCAAAATGACTCTGTGATTGTTACAAATTCTCTCCGTGGCCCTTGAAATGACTTGTGTGCACTCAGAATGACTTTGTGAGTCCTCTTCTACGACTCTATTGACCTAGCAACATCACTGTTTGCCGTTCACAGTGACTTTTAATGCCGTTAAATTAATGCTTTCTTATGACTGTGTGACTTCACAATAACTTTGTGAGACTTTGTAATGTTTATTTGTGCCCTCACAATGAGTCTGTGGGACATTCACAAGACTCAGTTTGATGCTCTTTGTAATCATCACAAAAACTTTGGATGTCTTCACAGGGACTGTGAAATGAACAATGGTTTATTGTGATCCTCACAGTGACTTTGTGTGTCCTCACAACAATGATTCTTTGTGACATTCACAATGACTTGTGTGCCCTTATAATGAGTCTGTGTGTCTTCACATTGAATCTCTGTGCTCTTACAATGACTTTCTTGGCCATGACTTTGTACCCTCACCATGACTCTTGTGACCTTCACAATAAGTCTGCACAGCCTCACAATAAAGTTGTTCCCTTATATTGACTCTGATGGTGACTTTGCCTTCACAAGGACACAGTGAGACCTCAAAACTCACAATGAGTTTGTCTGCACTCACAATGATTGTATTATCTTCACAATGACTCTGTGTGACATTCGCAACTTTGTATGACCCTAAAAATGACTTTGTTAGGTCTAAAAATGTCACTATACATTTCCAATGACTTTGTGACTTTTTATACTTACTTCCTTGTGCACCTTTGCTATGACTTAAAGTGCCCTTACAATGACTTTTGTATGACTTTCATAAAGACCTTGTGTGCTCTCTTGATAGTTTTATCTTCTCAATATAACTTTTATCTACTCAGAATAACTTGTGTGCACCCATGATGATTGTGTGACCTTCACAATTAACTTGGTGCCCTCACAATGACTATATGTGTCATCACAATAACTGTGATAGTTAACGATACCTTGTGACCGTAAAAAAAATTACTCATGTGCCCTCATAATGACTTTATGGTTTTCTTACCATGACTCTTTAGGAGCCTCACAATGATGTTGTGGGATCTTAAGAATAACTTTTTGGCCATCACAGTAACTTGTGTGTCCTGATGATGACCCTGTCTTCGCAATGGTTATATGTGCCATCATACAGATACTGTGTAACATTCAATGACTTTGTGATCCTCACAATGACTTGTGTGCTCCAGCTATTACCGTGCGTGATCTTCACAGTAATTTTTGCATATTCTCACAATGTGTCCTTCTTTAGTTCCAGCAACTTCACAGTGAGTTTGTGTTATGCACTCACAATCACAATTGCGACTTTCACAATGACTGTGTCCCCTCACATTGGTTCTCTGTGTATTCATAATGACTCTGTTCTTTATAATTACTGTTTTCACAATGATTGTGTACCCTCATACTTACTTTTTGTGACTTTCACAGTCACTTGTGAGCCATCGCAGTCATTTCATATGTCCTCACTGTTTAAGATCAGTTGCTCCCCCAGCCTGCCCTTTATGGACTCGGAGGTGACAGGCACCAGATACATCATCACCTGCTGCCACCACCAGGAGCAGTGATTCCCACTGTCACCACTATGTGTATTTTCTTATGTGACATGTGTGCTCTTTTAGAAGGTCCCTCTTGACATCACAACTCAGTCTCTATGTCTTGTTTGCTCTGTCTTCCAGTCTCTGTCATCTCTTTCTCTTGCTCTGTCTTTCTCTTTGTCTCTATCCCTCTTTTATGTCCCCACCCTGAGACGGCCTCCTGTAACCCCCTCCTGCCCCAACAGATCGCTTACGTGAGATCTGTTGTGTGGGATGATCACTTTGTGGCATACCTTAGCCTCAAACTGACATGGTACTTCTTCTGCTAACTTCTAACACAACAACTCAGAGTGCCCTCATTGTGACTCTATTAACTTCACAATGAATGTGTCTTCACCATAATTTGTGTGCCCTGCCCTCTTAATGACTCTCTGTGCTGCCACAATGCCTGTGTGACCTTCATAATGACAGCATGCACCCTCACAATGACTCATGTGCTCTCATAATGACTCTCTGTGCCCACACAAGGACTCCATGTGACGTCAATTAGTCACAACAGCATTATGTGGCTTTCACAATGAGTAGTATGCCCTTCAGAATGACCATGTGTGCTATTCACAATGACACTGGTGACCTTTACAATAACATCATGTACCCTTACAAATGACTCGTGCTCTCATAATGACTCTCTGGGCCCACACAAGGACTCCTTGTGGACTCATAGTCGACCTTTGTAACCTTAGTGACACTGTTATTCCTCACAATGAACTGTGTTATTATAACTCATTGTACCATGTACATCCCGTTCTGTGTAACTTTAACAATGACTTTGTGTGACATGCCTAAGGACTCATTGTGATGCTCACAAAGATTTTATATACCTTCACAATGACTATGTGTGACTTTGTATGATCCACAAAATGACACTGCGTTCTTTCACAAGACTGTTATCTTTACAATGGCTTTGTTCACCATCACTATGACTGATATTTACAATGACTGGGTGTCTTCACAATGAGTTTTTGTGATCTCATAGTGGCTTATGTGTCCTCAAAGCATGACTTATGAGGCTATGTGACCTCATAATGAATGTGCATCTTCACAATGACACTTTGTGACCTTCATCATGATGTTATATAATCTCATAACAATGACTCTGGCAATGAGTCTGTGACATCACAATGATCTTGTGAAACTTCATAATGAGCTCATGTGCCCTCACAATAACTATGTCTGACTTTCACAATGACTGTGTAACTATAACAATGTCTCAGTATGACCTTGACAATGACTCTGCAATTCTCCAGATTTTGTGCATCTTTACAGTGACTTCATGTTCCCTCACAATGACTTTGTTACTTTATGATGGTTACATGGCTTCTACAATGACTCTTTGTGAATTTCACAATGACTGTTTGATCTAATTAGTGACTGTGTGTGTCCTCTCAAGTAGGCTGTGTAATCTCCACAAAACTCTTGTGACCTTCACAATGACTTGTGTGCCCTCACAACAACTTTGTGTAATCTTCTCAATGACTTTGTGTTCCCTCACAATGACTCAGTATGATCCCAAGAATGGCTTTGAGAACTCACATTCACCTGTATGACCTCACAATGACTCTGTGTAACTCTTCCAACATGTCTCTGCTTAATTGCCATAGTAACTTTTCTTGTGACCTTCACAATGACTTTGTGTACCCTCACAAATGACCCTGAATGCTCTATACAATGACTATTATGCTCACAATAACTTTATGCAACTTTCACACTGACTCTATGACTTTCACTCTGTGTTCTCTCAAAATAACTGTGACCTTCACAATGACACTGTATGACCTTCACAATGACTTTGTGTGACCTTAACAAAGACTCTGTGTGACTTTCACAATGACTCTGTGTTCTCTCAAAATGACTGTGTGACATTCACAATGACTCTGTGTGACCTTCAAATGACCCTGTGTGACCTTCACAAAGACTCTGTGTGACCTTCACAATGACTGTGTTCTCTCACAATGACTGTGTGACCATCACAATAACTCTGTATGACCTTCACAAAGATTCTGAGTGACCTTCACAATGACTGTGTGACCTTCACAATGACTCTGTGTGACCTTCCTTCACAATGACTCTGTGTGACCTTCACAATGACTCTGTATGACCTTCACAATGACTCTGTGTGACCTTCACAATGACTCTGTGTGACCTTCACATTTACTGTGTGACCTTCACAATGACTCAGTGTGACCTTCACAATGACTCAGTGTGACCTTCACAATGACTCAGTGTGACCTTCACAATGACCCGGTGTGACCTTCACAATGACCCGGTGTGACCTTCACAATGACTCTGTGTGACCATCACAATGACTCTGTTTGACCTTAACAATGACTCAGTGTGACCTTCACAATGACTCTGTATAACCTTCAAATGACCCTGTGTGACTTTCACAAAGACTCTGTGTGACCTTCACAATGACCCTGTGTGACCTTCACAATGACCCTGTGTGACCTTCACAGTTTCTCTGTGTTCTCTCACAATGACTGTGTGACCTTCACAATGACCCAGTGTGACCTTCACAATGACTTGTGACCTTCACAATGACTCTGTGTGACCTTCACAATGACTCAGTGTGACCTTCAGAATGACCCTGTGTGACCTTCACAATGACCCTGTGTAACCTTCACAATGACTCAGTGTGACCTTCAGAATGACCCTGTGTGACCTTCAGAATGACCCTGTGTGACCTTCACAATGACTGTGTAACCATCACAATGACCCTGTGTGACCTTCAGAATGACCCAGTGTGACCTTCACAATGACTCTGTGTGACCTTCACAATGACTCAGTGTGACCTTCAGAATGACCCTGTGTGACCTTCACAATGACCCTGTGTAACCTTCACAATGACTCACTGTGACCTTCAGAATGACCCTGTGTGACCTTCAGAATGACCCTGTGTGACCTTCACAATGACTGTGTAACCATCACAATGACCCTGTGTGACCTTCAGAATGACCCAGTGTGACCTTCACAATGACCCTGTGTGACCTTCACAATTTCTGTGTTCTCTCACAATGACTGTGTGACCTTCACAATGACTCTGTTTGACCTTCACAATGACTCTGTTTGACCTTCACAATTACTCTGTGTGACCTTCACAATGACCCTGTGTGACCTTCACAATGACTTTGTGTGACCTTCAGAATGACCCTGTGTGACCTTCACAAAGACTCTGTGTGACCTTCACAATGACCCTGTGTGACCTTCAGAATGACCCTTCGTGACCTTCACAGTGACTGTGTGACCTTCACAGTGACTGTATGACCTTCACAAAGACTGTGACCTTCACAATGACCCTGTGTGACCTTCACAATGACTCTTTGTGACTTTTGCAGTGATTTATGTGCCCTCAGGATAACGGTGTGATTTTTATGGTGACTCTTTCTGGCCCTCACAATGACTATGTGTCCTCCACAATGGCTCTGTGTGCCCCTCACTGTGGCCCGTGTGTCACTCTCCATGATTCATGACACACACACATGAATTTTCGAAACAAATAAAATGTAACCACAACTACAAAATCACTTTGACACATAACTAAGAATAACAAGTATCGATTTTATTCACCATTTTAAAAAAGTACTAACAACGTTCTGTAAGGGAGAGCGATGACTTACAGTTGATAAATTCCAGTATGTGAAACAGTTGTGATGAACTTTAAGCTGAACCAAACTATCTTAAGAGCCATAATAGTTTCTTTCCTTTTCTCCTCTTCTTTCCTCTAACTCAGCAGTACTAACACTAAGTAACAGCAGCAGTAACTCTTTAAAGTAGAAAATTCCACGATTCAAAATGTATTCCATATATTCAAAATAGAAAACGCAGAACTTGGCCTGACTAGAACACCCTTGCCTCCATTTTGTCCTGGCTTCTGCCATTTGAAAGGTGGCGCTGGTGCCCCCTATGCCTAGATGCCTCTCTATACCAGTGTCTGGCATCAGCCTTGTAAGGTGTTCCAGGACTGTGAAGTGCAGGTTGAGTTCTCCCCTCTAGTTTACAAAGAGTGTAGAATGTAAAACACCATCACAAGTTCCTAGAGTGGCTGGTGGGTGTCTCCTTTCTGATGACAATCCAGGATCTTCCAAATGCGGTATCAAATGACGTCAGTTTTTAACCCTTAGTATTTCTCTTCTGATTAGAAGTGATGTTTCAGGATTTGGGGCCGGAGTGTCCCTTCCATCAGACTGGCTTTCCCCAGCTGTGTCTGTCTTTGAAATCCATCGGGGCATGTGGAAAATATCTTCAGGTTACACAAAGGAACACAACCCTGCTGGCTTTGATCATCCCTGTCATAACAGAGATGATTGGGTTGCAAACAATGACTCACACGTGTGCATGAGGAGGAGGCTACTCAGGGCAGCTCAGCAGACCTCACGGACGCCTGCTGCTTAAACCCTAAATACTGTATGACTTCCCTAAAGTCAGTTCTCATACTAACGGTTGGGGACACACAAACAAAAATGCCATGAGTGGGCACCATGGGAACAGAAAAGCAGATGTGGATGCTCTGTGGTGGTGTCCTTCCTACAGCTGGTAGAAGAACAGATGTCAGGAGAAGTAATAGATGCAGACAAGTCAGAAGATACACATCAAAGGCTGTGATTAAAGAGGCTACAGGAGGAGGGCTCATTAAATCTGTCTTACAGTGAGAAAGAACCATGGGGGTGAACAGAAGATAAGAAAAAGTCTAGGAAGATAACATCTATGTTTGGTACTAGTGAATTCTATCACACCAATGCTCCCAGACAGGGCTAAGTGTGAATGGGACAGAGCAACAGCAGAGGCTTGAAAGGCTGAGGTCAGATCTGCCCAAGTCAGTTCAAACTGGAAACCAAGGATATCCTGCTTAACAAAGCCGTAAGGCAAAGGATGAAGAGAAATGAGCCCCAGTTCTTCCTTGGCCTTAGAGATTGTTCTGGAATCTGTCTAAATGCTGTCATGGAAGAGGAATACCTCCCACAGCACCCCTACATCAGAATGCTGTATCTCAAAGCCTTGGTTAGATGAAGAGGGCACCGGTGACCCTGTCCTTCCTAACTCTGCCAACAATGCTCTTCCACGTCTGGCTCTAATGTGCAGGGCGTTCTCACTGAAGGGCTCTTCAGACGTGTGCTCGCAGCAGACGTGTGCTGAAGCCTTTTGTACAAGCTCAGGTGTGGATCATGTGTTCCTAGACTCATCACTATCTCTCCTTTCTGTAGAACTCGGGGCCTTGGAAGTTCAGAACGTGGCAGGCCACGCTAACGCATGCTCACAGCCAGGCTTCAGGATATGCATAGTAGGTGGTTTTAAAGTGATGCCCTCTCCCCTTCTATCTCCCTTCCCCCCAACCTGTCACATTCTTAACCACATTCACAGCTACTTTCAATAACACGGCCTCCTCTCCTGTCAACCTTGTTGTATATTCATGGGGAAGAGGCCAAAGGAACTGCTCGTAACCAACAGGCCAGTCAAGGTCACCAAACTGCAATTCAGGCAGGGCTCCAAAGCCCCAACAAACCACTGACGTATACCATTCTGCTGGTTAGAAAGTGCCTTTCTTCAACAGAACCCCCCCCCCCCCCAGAGCTCTGTCTAAAATCTAAGAAAGTCATCTGCTAAGGCTTTTTCACAGGGTAGTGGATTATTTCTACAAGAGAATGTCTATGAAAGTTTATACTCTGGGTCTTGGGAAACCACATTCATCATGAACATAAGAAGGAGCCAGGCTGGGTCCTGCCATGCCCACAGTCTCACTGGGTCCTTTAGATTGGCCCCAGCTAAGGTTCTTGTTTAGAGAAGAAGCGCAGGTCCCAAGGCCTCCTACATCTCTTCTTGCTTCTAGCTGGGGTTTCCGCTTACAGTTGGTCTGGCTCAGAAGCTAGTGGCTGAGAGGATGGAGATGCTGCCAGTTTGCTTCAGATTTATTTTTGCTTCCAGACACCACAGAAGGTCAAGACTGTAAAGTCTGTAAGCCTCGCCACGGTGTGTCCAGACCCACACCTCCACACCGGGAAGATGGCCTTCAGGCATCCTAAAACAGCAACAGAGAAAAAGCTTCAAAAGTGATGTCTTCTACGTTAAACCTGCCCCCCAGTCATGCTAACACTGATTGTGCACAGCTGAGGCTAGTAGTATCACGCACCCAAGCACCCCATGTGTCCTCGAGGAAGGTAATAATTTTGCAACAATACAAGTACCAGTATGTAACCCATAATAATCACAATGACTTAAAAAGAATGATTCTTTTGTTCATCAACCTCACAGGAACACTTGAAGACACTGCGTCAGTGGGGCTTCCTAAAGGATTCGTAGCTAAGTCATTCACGGCCTCCAGAAATGGAGGTGGCCAGTGAATATTGTCACTTTGTCACCTCAGTCACAGAACCTCAGTCTTCCACTCCTGGCAGACGTCTGCAAAGAGTGAGGGAACAGGACGGCTCTCTGCAGTCTCCCTGGAATGGACAGCCTTCTTGAGACAATTATCCTCAACAAAGGGCTGCATCACAGAAATGACGGCCCCCCTTCCAAAGGGGAGCGGGCATCAGCCGCCTGTGTGCTGGAAGACGCTAGAGCCTCGCTCTCACACACTGCCCCTCAGCATCGCCAATTCGCAGGTAACGTAGGTAAAGCTAAGGAAAATGTCTCTGGGTAAAGAAGTAATCTAGAAACCAGAGTACTGGAGTCTGTCTGAACACCGGGAGACGGTCTTTACCGGATGAGTTGACCAACTGATGCAACAGGAACAAACGTGTTGGCTCCACCGAAGGAAGCCAGCCATCTTCCTTTGATCACATGCAAAGAGCAGACAGGTAGACTGGAGAACTGGGTAGTCCTCTCAGAGCTTCTCCTACTTTCTGCTGAGCTATTTTGGTTTGTTTATTGTTTATTGTTTTGAGTTGGGGGATGCTTGTGTCTTGAGCACATATGAGGTCAGAACACAGGAATCAGTTTTTCCTTCCATCAAGGGTCAAACTCAGGTCATCAGACTTGGCAGCAACCACCTCTCCCACATACTGACATCCACATCACTGTTGACGTTAAATGATGCTTAAAAAGTACCACTAAGAGGGCCTGCACTATAGCTCTGCGCCGTGCACAGAGTTTGATCCCTAGAAGCCGGGGAGGAGAGAACAGATTCCTGCAAATTGTCCTCCGACTTCCACATGCACTTCTCAGCTCCAACAACAGCAACAACAAAATAAAAATAAAGTTTTAAAACCACCAGGCAAGCTTTTCCTGAAAGGAAACAAGCTAGCTTTCTTCTCTCAAATATCTCAACAACAGACACTACACATGCCTCAGCTCTGTTCCCTTCTGCCCGGATGGGCACAGGGAGAATAGAATTTAACAGACTCGTGGAGGCTAAAGACAGCTCTAATACCTGTATGTCTGGAACACCTCTCACACCTATACACTCATCCTAAAACACCCACAGAACACCAGTGTGTAACAATACTGGTTCGGGAAACAGATTCATCATGCTCTGGAAATCATAGCCTCACAGCAGGGCTGGAACTGCACTCAGAGGGAGTAATAAAGCCCTTTCTGAATTCTACACGAGTTCATGCTATGGAGCCAAGTCAACTAAGGATCACCTTAAAACCGGACACAATGGGGGCTGGAGAGATGGCTCAGAGGTTAAGAGCACTGACTGCTCTTCCAGAGGTCCTGAGTTCAATTCCCAGCAGCCACACGGTGGTTCACAACCACCTGTAATGGAATCTGATGCCCTCTTCTGGTGTGTCTGAAGACAGCTACAGTGTGCTTACATACATAAAATAAATAAATCTTAAGAAAAACAAAAACAACAAGAAAAACAGACACAATGATCTACATGCTCCATGCTTTGTTTCCTGATAGGAAGCTGCTGAAGAAAAAAAATCATTTTTGTTTGATTTTATTGGCTTTAAAAAAAAAAAAAACAAAGTCTTGCTATGTAGCCCATGAAACTGTCCAGCTCACTGCTCACTGTACGCCTTAGGCTGGCCTTGAACTCATGATGATCCTCCTGTGTGCCTACCTCATTTGGAAGTATCGAAGCATTTCTACCTGGAAGGAAATGTGAACCGCTTCTCTGAATGCACTAGTCAGAAAACAGCAGAATTAAGTTAAACACCCTGCTGCCGTGAGCCCGTGAAGAGGCCAGTGTGTGTAGACTTCAGTCTTGTAGATTCAGTAAGGACACCTGAAGAGGAAGGACTTTTCAGAATCCAGAAGGGAGTCTTTTAAAACGGGCTCAGAAATGTTGGTTTCATTTCGATTGTAGTGGGGATATGGAAATAGTTTACATTCTAGAAATTCTTTTCCTGGATTCACAATGTTCTCCTTAGATGTTTGTAATTACCTGTGGACTGTAAAATAGCTTATCTCAGAAAGTAACGTTTTCACTTACAAGTATTTGGGTTGAAGGTTATTTTTATGTAGATGGTGATATTTATTTGAGCTGTCTCTCCTTACTGCCATTCGTGAGAGCTAGTTTGATGTCAGCTTTACACAAGCTAGAGTCACTTGGGAAGATCATCAACTGTGAAAATGTCCCATCCCCACTGGCCTGTGCGCCAGTCTGTAGACTTTTTATTAATGATGTGGGAGAGCCCAGATAACTATGGTGGTGACTCCCCTGGGATGGTAGTTCTGGGTTCTATAGGAAGGCAGACCGAACAAGCCAGTAAGCAGCACCCCTCCATGGCTCATGCTTCAGCCCCTGTCTCCTGCCCTATTGAGTTCCTGTCTTGACTTCCTTCAGCAATGGAGTGTAACCTGAGAGTTGTTAAGCCAAAGTCGGCCCTCTCTTCCCCGAGTTGATATTGATGATGATGAGTCCAGCTTTTCCTCGCCCCACCCCCTCTGTCATGTTACATTTCTCCTTTCTCTTTACTCCCTCCAAAAATCACCCTTATACCTCTCTGCACCTCCTTCAAATTTCTGACTTTTTATTGTTATTACATGCACATGTGTATTTGTATATACATATACATTCCTAAGTATAACCTGTTCAGTTCATACAATCTTACTTGTATGTATGTTTTCAGGGCTGACCATTTGGCACTGGCCAATAAGCTGGTGTGCTCTGCCCTAAGGAGGACCACCTCTCCACTCCCAGCCTTCCTGTGTTCTTCCCTGGGGAGGACCACCTCTCCACTCCCAGCCTTTCATGTGCTCTGCCCTGGGGAGGACCACCTCTCCACTCCCAGCCTTCCTTGTGCTCTGCCCTAAGGAGGACCACCTTTCCACTCCCAGCTTTCCTTGTGCTCTGCCCTAGGGAGGACCACCTCCCCACTCCCAGCCTTCCTCCATTGTCTGTAGTCCTTTATGTAGGGCTGAGGCCTCATGGGCTTTTCCCCATACAGTTTGTCATTGCTGCTGGTGTCATCCTTGTGTTTGGGTAGTCATGTTGCTGAGACGTTTTGGAAATGGCTTCTTATGTCATTAGGAGACACAGCCTCACAGAAAACTCCCTGACTCTTACAATCTCTCTGACCCCTCTTCTGCAAGGTTCCCTGAGCCATAGGTGCAGGACTGTTTGGTAGGTGTTTCCACGTGTCAGTAATAGAAACCCTAGGACACCATTAATAATAGAATCTAAGGTGTGCTTGCAAACATGTTTTCTTGAGACAGGGTCTTGTCGTCCTTGTCAGGAAGCACTCACACCGAGTAGTCAGATTTAAGAAGACAAGGAAGAGTGTGTATGCCCTTCATGTTCCCACTAAATGGCTCTGTTTGTTCAAGAAAAAACTCTTCTCTTTTATGTATATAAAATACTGTATAAGAAATAGTAAAATAAAGCCATCCCTTGTCTACCTTTCCAGATTTCAAAGTGAGAACAGAGGTTGGTGAGGCCAGGCTCACACTGAAAGCCATCATTGTCTTACCTGGAAGGCTGTGGGCGTGGCTAGATTCAGGTTTTCACTGCCTTCCCAGTCTTCTCTGCTTGGAGTCCTTTGAGCATCCTGAGCTAGGGTCTGCTCCCGGACCACATCGATATCACCATATCTACGTGAGTCAGTAGTTTCTAAAAACTTTCCAGAAGAATCTGGAGCAGCTGTCCCAGCCAGATCCTGGCCGCCATTGGAATCCAGAGATGCTGAGCTTTCATTTTCGGGACTGAGGGAAATGTCTTCTCCAGTAAGTTCAGGATAAGAGTCACAGAGAGGGCTGTCACCACCCAGAGGGTTCTGTATCAGAGGCCAGGCGTCAGAGAACTCAGCACAGATGGAACGGGAAACAGACCCGAAGAAGACTGGCATCATGTCCCCCACAGAAGCCGCGTTTCTGAACATACATCCGAAAGATTTGTAAGTGTTGTACAGTGACAAAAAAACCATTATTACCACAGAAGAGCGTTTCAGCTGTAATTTCAACATACTAAGAATCCTAGTGTTGCTGTTTTATATTTGCCTCAGTGGGGTTACTGAACCTACTCCATTGACCTTAAAATTGATTTCTATACCGATTTCTAATTAATGTAAGCATATTCAATGCCTAACACCTCCATCTTCTTATTCTTAATTGAGTTTTTGGGATTGCTGCTCCAGTACAGCACAGAAATGTCAGGAATAGAAGCTGGGAGAGAGCTGAGCAGTTAACCCTGTGCACACACTGTTCCCGAGGCCTGGTCTCAGTTCCCTGCACCCAAACCAGGAGACTTACCGCCACCTGTAACACGGCTCATCTGACCCTGTTGGCCTCTGAGGGCATCTGTACTTGTGTATGCATGCTTACACGCAGAAACACACACACATACTTTAGAGGAATGTAAGATAAAAACTGAGGTGAACAGGGAGAAAGTGCCAGAAGGTGGTACTGGCTATCAACCACCTCAGGCCCCTGAAATCCCTGCAGGGGACTCACTCAGATTCAAAGAAGTCATCGGTAATGCTTAAGAGGCAGAGCTCTAGTTTAACCCAAAGCTGGTAAACCAGGATACATGTTTGCAAACAGGAACATACACTGTTGACTGGAAGGGTGGTTACCTCTCCTGAAGGGCAGCCGTAGAATGCAGCCCACAGCCAAGTGCAGCAGCTCGGGCAGAGCTTCGGGCTTCCTCACAGCACAAGGACGGAATCAGGTGAACAGGCCCTGAGAAAGGCAGAAAAACGTGAGGCAAGGGGCTTTCTTTTTTCCCCCTGAACTTTCTGTTCATTCCAGCTAAGCCTTGCTCCCTTAGAAAGGTAGCTGATCCCATCTGGGCGGCTTGTTCAGCAGAAGGAGGAACTCAAAGGTCAAATACAAGCAGTCCATTGGAGTCCAGACTGAAGCAAGAAGACAGCTTGGGCTGTCCAGTGAGACCAGTCAGGAAGGAGGGGACAAGGGGGACACATTCTCATTCCATGTGTGACATACGGGACCAACATGGTCCATTCTGCAACATCACTAAGAGATACTGGGTTCCAAGAGGCCAGCCCAACCTCCCTGGAATACTAGCAACAAGGTAGATGATAGTACCCAAGGATAACTTCATAGGCACCACGCCCAGATGAACCAGACACTCAGGACAACAGAGAGGGCTACTGAATGCCACCAGAAGCACTATTAGCCATGTAGAGTTTTAGTGCAGGAGGTCATCTGCTGAGGCCTGGACTAGGCCATGAAGTAGAAACCTCTGGTCAGTGACAGAGAGCTGGTGGAGGAGTCATGTCACCTTTGCCTGCTTGGGTCTCAGCATTTCCACCTGTGTTAACTTTCCTTAATGGCTATTTCCAGCCACAGGCCGTGAGACCAGCAAGGCTGGACCCTGATGAGAACCTCTCCTTCCCCTCTTCCTCACAGAAGTCATTGAAACCAGACACACTAGTGTTTGGTTTGACTTGACCAGGTAACCAAGGCGTACTGGTTCTGTTGTCAACTTGACACAGGGAAGAGTTAGTTTTCTGAGAGGAGAGAACCTCAGTTGAGAAGATGCCTCCATAGGCTGGGTCTGTAGGCAAAGCCTGTAGGACATTTTCTTAGCTAATGATGGTGAAGAGCCCAGACTACTGTAGGTGGTGCCATCCCTGGACTGGTGGTTCTGGTTTCTATAAGAAAGTGGGCTGAACAAGCCAGGAAGCAGTTCCCCTCCATGGCTTCTGCACCAGTCCCTGCCTCCAGATTCTTGCACTATTTGAGTTTCTGCCTTGACTTCCCTTGATGTACCCTGATGTGAATGTGTGTGCGCCACATAAACCCTTTCTTCCTGAGCTGCTCTTGGCCATGGTGTTTCAGCACAGCAACAGCAGCCCTGCCTCTGCACATAGATGGCAGCCCGTCCTCTCACAGCAGGAAGAAGTGACTGTAAGTGACACTGACTTCAAATGAGGAGACTTGGAACACCCAAACCACAGGCGGCAGAGGGAAGTCACACAGTCGCGTCAGACTGAAAAGAATCAGCCTGGGACCTGCTGCCACCCGTTCCGAAGCATCAGAGCTGCTCTTGGCAATGCCCGATGTGACAGTCCCACTCCGCTTCCCCGGTCCCAACTCACCATATGTCTGGGCTGAGTCCCGGTAATACTGACAACACACTCTGTGGGCACAGTGGCGGAGCCGAGGCTGGTCAAAGCACGACAGCTCAGAGTCACTGTACTGAACGTCCTGTGACCGCAGAGACCCTGGTGAAGAGGAGAGATTCACAGTCAACACTTCTCCAGAAGAAGCCAGGCACCACCCTTGTATTTTTAAAGGGCCAACACCATTATGCATGTGTTCCTTCCGTGTACCCCAAGATACTCTGAAGACAGTAAACTGAAAACTCCCTGCACGCCAACCAAACATGACTGCTTGGTCTAGAATAACTTATTCTGAACCATAACACTTCTCTGAGCCTACACTGAGCAAACTCAAGCAATACAAAGCCTATGTCATTATCACCCCCCACCCCACACACACTTAAACATTTTTAAAAATTATTTATGTGTAAGGGTATTTTGCCTGCATGCATATCTGTGTACCACATGCATGCTCCGTGCTCATGAAGGTCAGAGAGGGCATGAGATCCCCTGGGAGGGGACTTACAGACACTTGTAAGGTGCTATGTAGATGCTGGGAATTGAGCCTTCCTCCTGAAGGTCGGCCCTGATCTTAACCACTGAGCCATTTCTCCAGTTCCCAGCCCTCATATTTTTTTGTGTGTGCTGGAAATTAAACCCCGGGGCCTTGCACATGATGAGCAAGTGCTCTACCACTTAACAACAGCCCAACCTGTTTCATACCAGTGTCTACATAATTTCCTGCATATGGGCTGAAAGCCAGAAGCAGAGTTGCTTTAGAGAAACAATTTCAGACCGTCATGGCATTGAAAAGCTGGGCCAAGTGGTAGCAGGCTGAGGCCTGCCTATTTCTTCTTATGCAGACTCACATATGGTTTAAAATAATTTGTTAAGAATATAGGGTATAGACAGTTTATATTTTTCCCTTGTAGCCTTGGGACATCACAGCCTTGCTAGCATCCCTGTGAGGCCCTAAAATTCCCAAAGAGACCTGTTTTCCTGCGTCTCGTGTTCTAAACACTGGTGACCCTATATAGGTCTTAGGCCTTAGCCAGGCCTCTTGTGAACCCTCGCGTGGCAACGCTAACAAGCTCACTTCACGGTGAGACAGAGGCCAGAGGCTTACAGCTGGGTTTCTTCTCCATGAACTGCCTCTTGCAGTAGATGACACAGAGGATGAGCAGGGCCAGCAGCACCGTGGCCAGAGCACTGCAGATGACTGCAGCAAGGGCTGTGTCCCGAGGGCTGGAGACCGTGGACGAGATCTTCACAAGGTTCACCTTGCTGGTACCTGAGAGTGACAGTAATAGGTCAGCATGCCCCCTGCAAGCCTGGACTTCCAAGCATGTCCAACCTCGTCTCATTGTGACCCTCACAGTCACATCCCCCAACCATGTAATCCAGTTACTAAGCAAGTTTATGGTCTGTTGCTGTTGTTGGACAACACTCAGCTATTCTTGGCTGTGCTCAGCCTGTGGGTTGTAGTCTGGACATACCAGGTTCGTATGGCCCATGGTCACTAGCTGTCTCTGTGAATGTGAGGTGGACTGGAGCTCAACAGAGTCACCCACCTCTCCTAAAGGAAAACCCATTTCTCTCATCCGACGGCTAACTTAGACTTTCAACTTGGCTGGATTAAGAAACACACAGGACATCAATGATGTACAATTGTGGGCAGTTCCATCCCATGTCCTGGGCCTTAAGTCGGAGACATATAGTTAAGCAGCAACATCCCGTTCTCTTCCCGACTCTATGTGAACAAGTAGCCTCATGTGGTGGGGAGATGCTCCCACAGACAGGCCTTGGTGGACTGTATCCCTGCCATAAACCCAAACAAGCACTTCCTTCCTTAAGCTGCTTTTGGCCAGGCACTGGGTGGTAGCCATGGGCACAGTGACTACTGTATTCCCCAAGTCTTCCTACCTGCTGCATCTGTCCGCTCTTCCCACGCTACCACAGACCTCTCCCTCTGCTGTCACTCGCTGGGCAATGCTGTTCACCAAACCAAATTTGCAAAAGCAACCCCCAGGGTTTCACACTCCCCCTCCCCGGCATTTTAACTGCTGATCCATCTCCCCAGGACCAACTCATGCTAATGGCTTTTATACATTAGGTTAAATTCTTTACGACCCTTTAGGATAAAACATAATGGAAACAGTAGTGTAAGAAACTATTGACTCAAGTTCTGTACAGCAAATAAATCCTGGTTAACCAGCTAACATGCACTGTGGTTTGACCTAACATCAAACACACACAGGCCTTCTCAAGCTGAACTCAACTTATCCCTAAGAACAAGGAGGCAACTGAATTTTACTACACCGAAAGACAACACAGAGCTTCCAGTATCGTCCCTGAAGCACACAGTATATAATTAGATACTGCCGCCACCACGGTGGAGAAGGACAAGTGAAGGGTGAACTAATGATGCTTTGGGTTTCCTCCTCTCGGTTTGAAGATCTTACCAGCACCATGTATGTTCTCCAGGGCATGAAGGTACTAATGTGGGTTTACATTGTAGACTCTCCCTCTGGGATCTGAACACAGCGGGCACATCAGGGCTCGTCGCTGATGCCGCGTTGTTTTGGCACAGGCGTTGTGGAACGCAACTGCAATGCGGGCATCTTACAGTATTTCTCAGTGGAGTGTTTTGCCCGCTTTACTTTTAGAGTTGTTTTGAGTAAGCTACCATTTATCCCGTTGCTTTTTCCCGACTCTCCCCTAACACTCAAAATCCAGATCGGCTGAAGATTTAGCACAGTTACTGATGAACGGCTTCTAGCCACGCTCCGTAGTTAACAATAAAAGCCGCTAGCAAAGAGCCCTTGTAGTTTCAGTGAGGCAAGAGCACAGCCCAGAGCAAAGGCTTTATCTTGTTCATCTAGACTGGTAAAAAAAAAAAAAAAAAAAAACCCACAATGACATTCAGCAATATGAAATCCAGATGTGCCCCGATTTGCCAACGAGTGAAATAGCTGGTTTTTCATCCACTTCATACCGAGCATTCCAAGGATGGATGAACAGAAGCCTGAGGCATTCACACTTTCTTCATTCTAGACTTTGATCTTTATTTTTAAATAAATGATAGAAATATCATTTCTTCTTTAAAAAAGATTTATTTACTTATTATATATGGGTACACTTGTAGCTGTCTTCAGACACACCAGAAGAGGGTATCAGATCTCATTACAGATGCTTGTGAGCTGGGAATTGAACTCAGGACCTCTGGAAGACCAGTCAATGCTCTTAACCACTGAGCCATCTCTCCAGCTCTAAATATCATTTCAAAACAAGAGTTCTCTGGTTTTTTCTGCCTATAGCCATGCCTATATTTTAGAAATTTTCCTGGCGGGAGGAAAGGGAAGAAGGACAGTGATACGATTCTATTTTCATTAGGATTTTGTAAAAATGTTTTTTCTCACCTCATCTTACTGTCTCTTGTGTGCATGAGTCTGAGCGTGCGTGTTATGGTGCAAAAGCAGAGATGAGAGGATGACTCACTGGTCAGCTCTTTCCTAATGAATGAGTTCTAGGAGGAGATGCAGACCTCGGCTCTCCAGGCTTGGCGGTGGACACCGTTTCTCTCTGAGCCGTCTTGTTCACCCAGGTTTTCTCATTGTAACAACATATGCACAAAGTTCTATGCTAGAGACACCAAGCAGATTCTCTATGCTGTCTGGTGATAGTGACCAATTCCAGAACACATTCAATACCAACATACTCCTTAAACCCAGCCCCTAAGCAATCCCTCTCATCCAGACCTGGACAAACAGACATTGAGCCATGACTCTGTTGCCATGACTCCGACTACTCCATGCGTTTCTGCATGGGTGGAATTGCACAATTCCTCATGACTGACTTACCAACATCTTCAAAGTTCATCTACAGTGTAGATGCCTCAGAGTTCACTTCTTTTAATGGTTGAATAATATCTCACTAAACGAATACACCATATTTGTTTATCCATGCATCTGATGATCTTTGTTTTTAACCCATGTAGGGTTATTTTGAGTAAGGCTGCCTTGAGCACTTATATACAAGCCTTTCCAATATATTTTAAAACTTTCCATAAGCATACATTGTAATTGTTCCATATATTCTCAGAGCATTAATTACTGAAATTATAAATAATTAAGCTTATATAAACACATCAGTCAAAATTATTTTCTGAACAAGAATGAGAGTACGAGCTTCAAAGTGGGGTGGACTTAGCCCATGGACGGATTTACAAGCACTAAATTTACTGAGAAATTTTGGATTCTGCCCTAAGGAGAAGGGAAGTACTTGACAATCCTGGAATCAACAGTCTCAAGTACATATGGGACAGTCACAAAGTAGGTGTCATCAAATTGGAATGCCTGATACCATACCCCATATCTTCAAAACACAGTGACATAAAATTAGAGATCACAGGACAAAGGGATCAGAAACACAAATACTGGGTATGTTAACACTATATTTCCAAATTAACAAGTCATAGGAGAAATGGCAAGGGAATTAGAAAGTAATTTGAGATGACTAAAAATACAATGCACCAAAATTTATAGGCTATGGCAAAAGCTGTACTATTCATGCCAATAAATGATTCCATTTCAGAAAAAAAAAAAGCCCCTGTTTGGAGCACGGTGTCCAGAGTGGGCTGAGATGAGCGGACCCAAGATCGGGGTTCAGTACCTTTTCCTCTGTCCCCAGCCGGTGCCCGGAGCCCCGCTTCCTTCAGCCCCCTGCACTCCGCAGCCCTGCCCTCCCCCCTGTCCCAGGATCACTCCATTGGACCCACCATGATAGAAGATGAGGGCAGCCCTGGACTCTATACACAGCATACAAGCAGTGACCCGCATTGCTTTGTGGAGCTTTATGAACAGAGATGCAGTGCTGTATTAGCTGCTGTGAATGGGAGAACATTTTGGGAAAGGAGGTCAAAGTAAATTGGGCAACAGCACCTAGTATCCAGAAGAAAGATACTTCCAATCATTTCCATGTGTTTGTTGGGCGCTGAGCCCAGAAATTACAACAGAAGACGTCAAATCAGCATCTTACCCTTTGGTAAGATATCGGATGCCTGGGTACTTAAAGACATGGCAACGGTTTTGTATCTTTTTATAACACACTGGATGCAGAGAATGCAACTGTACACATGGGGGTCAATGGTTGGGAGGTGGACGAATCAGAACCAATTGGGCCACACGTAAGCAGGTGCCCCTAACAGTACACAAGAAACTAACACTAAACAGGTGAGATTTGAAGACTAGAGAACCAGTCACATCCAAAAAACTGCTGTGTACTGTGGAAGAATTGCTTCAAGGCTAATAGATCAATTTACGAGACAAACATTTTCACCGTTTGGACAAATTACGGCAGTAAGAGTTTTTCCAGAGAAGGACTATTCGTCTGTCAGATTTTCAACCCATGAAAGTGCAGCCCGCGCTACTGTTTCTGTGAATGTGCTGCCATCGAAGGGCATGTGGTTAAATGCTATTGGCGTAAAGACTCTACTGATATGACTAAAAAAGTCCAACAGGTGTTACCACCCCAATAAACGTATTGACAGAAGGGTTGACTACAGTCAGCGGGGCCAGTGGAGCCAAGTGTGCGGAAACCCACAACAGTGTAGACGGTGTATGTATGACAAACGGGTGATGAGTACCTCCCTGTGGCTCACATGGGCAGCCGTGGAACCAATCACCTTCTGCTGCTTGGATGGGTGGATTTGGTGCTCAGCCCACTCAGGGACAAGCTCCTCTCCCTGCAATACCGCCTCCAAACCAAGCTGGGTGTGGAATGGCAAGTTTCCCCACACAGTGAGCTGGGACCCTAAACACAACTGTAACTCACCACAGGCTCTTGTGACACTCTGAAGACATGAAAGGTAAACACCGGAAAATGAAATACTTATTTTAAAAACTGAAATGTTTGGAACCTTTAGCACAGATTTGCTTGGTGAAGGACACGTGTCTTCTGGTTCTGCCTTTTTAAGGTCAGAAAATGAAGCGCAGAGCGTTTATGAGAACACAGAGAACAACAGTGGATCCACAGACTACACAACTAAGAACCTGTTCCATGGAGGCAAAGGTTAGTTACAGACATCGCTTAGCCAACTGATTAACCAACTATTCAATGAATCAACCAATATAAGAATAAAATGAAGGAGAAAAAAAACCTGCACACTAACCTCTATAAAGCAAATAAGTACATAAGCAAATAATAAATAAATAAATAAATAAATAATCACTTCACCAAATCTGGCATCTTTGCTGGTTTAAAACAAAGAAGCAACAGGCTCCCCGCCCCCCCAAGCAGCTAGAAACCACCGAGATATCGCACAGGTTAAATCCTCTGTACGAAGACTGAGTTCTTCTAAAATCAAGCAGCTAAAGTATCTACTTTTACCATCTCTACCCAGCATAGTATTTGGAGTCCTGGCCAGAGGAATTAGCCAAGAAAAACAAAACTAAGTAACCAACAAACTAGCATCCAAACTGCAAGGAAGGATTAAAACCACCTGCTTCCAAATGACAGGAGCATATATGTAGGAAACCATAGACATTATTAAAACGATCAGAAGGAGCAAATGAACTCAACAGATTTGCAAGGTACAAATAAATATGCAGTCAGCCATATTTTACATAGCGTTAGTAATGGATCTAAAAGAAAAGGGAGGCCAGGTGTGGGGGTGCTGGCCTCTCTTTCATCCTGCACTTGGGACACAGGGGCAGATAGAGCCTATGCTTTCTAGACCAGCCTGTTTGAAGTAGAACATTCCTGTTTAAAAATAAAACAAGCAGGAAGGAAGGAACAAAGGAAGGAAGGAAAAGCAAAGGAAAGAAAACAATTTTGTTTTCCAAGTTATCAAATACACTAAAGCCCTTAGAAACTCCGAACGCATGGCCCTCCCCACCAGCTGTAGAAACCGAGGACATGAAGCAGAGCCCAGATGGCTCCATATTTGTACAATGAAAACTATAAAATACCATTAAAAACACTTAAAAGCACAAAGAACACAGGGAGACTTGTTTTTGTTCAGAGGACCAGATTAACTCAGTGATCAGACCTGACTTCGAATCCCTACCAAACGACCTGCTGAGTGCAGCCACGGCAGAGGGGTGACTCATCGCGTCTGAATTCAGGAAACAAAAATGAGATTGGGAAGTGTATGTAACAAAACTTATGCGGGAAGTTTTTAATAAATAATTCTGTCATCTGAATCCATAAAGCTAGTTAAACAGGAAAGGTATTATTTTCCAAGTGAATGACCACAAGAGGGTTATAGACGAATTTGTTTGTTTTCCCTAAAAATTCTGTCTGTCTGTCTGTCTGTCTGCCTGCCTGTGCTTTTCTGCTTGCTGCTCTCACTGCTTACCAGCAGCTGAGGCTGGGGAGCAACAGCCAGTGAAGTGTCTGACGTCTGTACCTAGGACAGGCAGCTGTGCGCATGAGGAGGCACATCTCACTCCAGGGCTGTTTCCAGTTCATGCCTGGTACTGGTCTTAGCTTTTGAGCCAAGTGCATGGCAAAATTAGAGAGGTCACACCAGCGCGTCTCCTGCCCTGAGGAATGATCTGACGGCACACATGGACCTCTAGAGCCTGCTTGTCCTGCCCAGCTTCTCAGGCAGGACACTCTCCTCTTCATCAGTCACGTTCAAGCCAGGGACCTGAGGCAGAGCCTTTGTTTTAACGGTCAAGCCAGTGAGTGGCTCTTCAGTATTGTATTTTGAGGACACTCCTACCAACTACAGCTCTGTATATTCATCTCCTACTTGGATTTCTGTATTGTATCAAGTGTAAAGGAAAACCACTGTAGGTGAGGTCACAGGCAGAGCCAAGGACAAATAGCATCAATGCTAAGAGATGGAGGTTATTGAAGTTTCTCCTTATAACAGTTATTTTTATTTATTTTTTGGGGGGTGCACACAGAGAGGCCAGAAAATAGCTTGTGGAAGCTAGATTTTTTTTTTTCCTCAATAATGTGGGTTCTGGGAATCAAACTTGAGATGTCAAGCTTGGTAGTGTGCATCTTTACCACTGAGCTATCTTCTGGGTCCTTAATTTTATTTGTATTTGACAAAAAAAAAAAAAAAGTAGTTGTACGTATTTCTTGGCAATAAACTCTACTCTCTGCTGAAAGACATCTTAAGAGACATGATTGCAGTCAGAGTTCAAAGATGGTTCCCTGTGACTTTTCTGTCTTCTGGGTTCTCCAAGGGAAGGCCTGGCAACCCCCTGCATCGGGTGCGGTGCTGGGTTTCGTACAGCAGGTGGCTGTTATGAGGGGAGCTTCTTTGACGGCACTTTCCACTTGTTTCCAGCTAGAGCCTTGGCTCCGCACTCAGCTCTGATAAAGCTCAGAGAGAAACAAGGTGTATAGCTGATCCTGAACTAGCTAGAAGGATGTCAGTGTTTGAATTATAAAGTGTTGCAGTAAATATTAAATAGAAAGGCTTCACCTTTTATCGCCCACACCCCCGCAGTCTCACTCCGTGGACACCTACCTCTCTAGTGTGGAGCCGAGCACGTGAACTCTGTCTCTTGGTCCACAAGCCACACTCTCCACCAGGTTCCCTTCCCAGGTGGTTCACTCCACCCTCCCTGTTGCTTCTGTCCCAGGTGGATAAGGCCACCCCAGTGTGTTCCTTTCCTTCACTCCCCAGCACAAACATGACTCCAAAGCTTAGAAGCTTATCAAACGGGTTTATGTGTTAAATTCTCAATCCACAAACCCTGTACACAATAAGATTACATCCTATGGACAAAAATACAAACTGCCTTCTACATGAGATAAAATGACCCATAGAAACCCTTAAAAATGTTCATCTCTACCTGTCGCCAGTTAAGAGCACCTGGGTCTAGATCCTCCTTCTCCGGCTCCATCTTGATTCTTCCTTGAATCCTTCCTAGACCTTTCCCTGCCAATCTCTCTCCTGTCCAATCATGTATTACCTTAATATCAACCCACAATAAAGAACAGTTCTTTTAACTAGAATTAATGCACAAAGTACCATCAATCACTTTTGAGATAAATTAGTATAGAAACACCAAATGAAGAAGCAGGTTGGATGGAGCAAATACTTCTACAAACACATCTTAAAGTTAGGCTCCCAGCATCTGGTTTTACTAATGAAGAGGACAACTAGCAAATTGGTAAACCTTAAAAGCTGATAAGATGTCTTCGGGGCTCTGGGGTGGGGTTGGGGGGTGGGGGGCATATTTTGTGAAAATGCAAAGTACTGCTTGTTAATCAAGCTGATCATTTGCTCATGAGAAAACACAGAGGGAATTTTCCATCTGACTTAGACAGCTCCTGCGGACGCAAACCAAACATCTCATGGCACCTCACAAGCATGTATGGTAATTATGAGTTGGACAAAGATGAAAGAAGTTGATCTGGAAGCCTCCTTCCACGGGTCCACATGTGACATCAGCTAACCTTTATTTACTTCTTTAGCCTTCCCACTTTCTCTGCCTTTAAGTTTTCCTGGACTGTGCTGCACACTTAATGGTAGAGGCTTTGTGGCCAAGTCTGTGTTCAAATCCTAACAGTACCATTTCCGACCTGTGTTGCACCAGCAAATGATAACCTTGTGTGTCTTTATCAATAAAGTCAGGAGGTATCGATGGTTAGTAGGATGTCTGTGAGCACCTAGAAGAACACTGCTCTTGAAGGATCAGCATGTCTCATGACAGATGAAACATGTACTGGCTGGTTTTGTGTCAACTTGACACAAGCTGAGTTATCACAGAGAAAGGAGCCTCCCTTGAGGAAATGCCTCCATGAGATCCAGCTGTAAGGCTTTTTCTCAACTAGTGATCAAGGGGGAGGGCACAGCCCATTGTGGGTGGAGCCATCCCTGGGCTGGTAGACCTGGGTTCTATAAGAAAGCAGGCTGAGCAAGCCAGGGGAAGCAAGCCAGTAAGTGACATCCCTCTATGGCCTCTGCACCAGCTCCTGCTTCCTGACCTGCTTGAGTTCCAGTCCTGACTTCCTTTGGTGATAAACAGCAGGAAGTGTAAGCTGAATAAACCTTTTCTCCACAACTTACTTCTTGGTCGTGATGTTTTGTGCAGGAATAGAAACCCTGACTCAGACACCCCTTAAGTTCACCACAGTCTCCTCAGTATTTGGAACTGACATTGTTAAGCACTATGTTGTTGGAGCTCTGGAGTTCCATTACTGAAACCACCTCCTTAAAAAACACAACTGACCCAGAGAATGAGACAATTAAGTAGAAACATCTACTGCCTCCTGGAGGTGATGGAATGGGCTACGGGGAATTATTTGCTCCTCACATCCCCAAAGCCCTAGAAATTTAAGAAGCAAAACTAATGGTGGAAGTAAAGCAAGGGCATCTGCTCTGAAGGTTAAATCTCCTTTTCTATAGAAGACACAGATCCCACTACAGAGAACTTCACCAAGGTTACACAGGGACATTAAGCAATCCTCCAGAGCAATTAGTATAATGATCAATCTTTAAGAATTATTTGAATGGAAATGATAAAGCCACGACTAATAAAGTGTTTCCAGAAAGAGTTCCTTGACAGGCAAACCAGAACGTTTGGACTCCCCTGTCGGTTACAGAGCCAGTTCAGACAAGCTCAGTGAGGGCAACCTGCCAGGTGTTTAAGGGAACCCTGATGTTGAATATTTTCATTCAAGGAAGGCAAGCTACAGGCTAATTGTGGTCACCGTCAGCTTGACAAGATGGAGAGCCACCTGGAACATGTTCTTTCCCGGCAGGTCTAGAAGGTTAAACTGAGGTGGAAAAACGCACCCTGAATGTGGCCATGGCATGCCACAGGTTGAGGTCTTGGACTTAACAAGAAGGGGAAGGAGGGATGAGAAGCAGAATTCATCAGTCTGTTTTCAGGCAGCAGATACAATTAACCAGTGCCTTATGCACCAGCCACCATGCCTTCCCTACACTGACAGACATGGGATTCCTGACTCTATGCCCTTCCCCATTATGACGTGGGCTTCCAGTCACCAGGCCTCACGACTCTGATGGACATGAGATTCCCATCACCACACCTCCTACTCTGATGGCTGTGGTCGTTTCTCCTTTGGATTACTTTTGCCAGGCATTTTACTGTAGCAACAAGAAAGTGACCGATGTACTTCCTTTTCCCGGTCTTTAGAGAATAAAGGATATCACTACACCTGGGGACAGTTTCTCTATGAGATTCCTCTTTCCCAAACTGTAGCTATGTCCTTAGTAGACAGAACAAACTAGAAAAGATTTTCTTCCCCTAGTTTCACTGAGGCCATGATTCCTACAGTTTGACCGAACATCTCCTCCATTATAGTGAACTCCAACCTAACCTGATGTGTAGAAAGACTGTGCAACTTACTCTTGTGTCAAGTGCTGAGTCTCAGCCAATCACGACAGATTACAGGCAGTGCTCGAATAAGGCAGATAAAAGCTAGCACCCAGCAGGCTGTCTTTATGTAGATTTGTCAGAGGTTTGTCTTTTAATGGCTTAGATTGATTAACTGTAAATATTTAGAAATAATATAAAGATTAAGCAAAGACAAAAGTCTCCAAATCACATGTAGATTGGGAATGAAAGAAAAGGGGGTCAGGATGGATGGACATGAGCCTGGGAGAAAGCATCGAATGGAGATATCTGCATCTCTCAACCTAGTGTCTGTCCAGCCTACTTCAGTGTTCAGCTGTGCAGAGCTGAGGCAGTAAAACGGAGTGTATAATAATTCTCCTGGCACGAAAGTTAATGAGGTCACAAAAAGGGTCTGACGACAGTTAGCCAAGCAGCTGGGATCTGCTGGGTGAGTGACAGTCAGAACCTCTTGTACTTGGGAGGGAGAGGGGAAAACACACAGAGAGACGTTCTGGATAATTCCCCAGCCACAGAAGCATGTGTAACTCTGCAAAGATAGGCTACATATGAGAATCCTATCCAGCAGCGAGGACAGCTTTTACCCATCCCTTCCCTTCCTTCTCGGCTTAACCTTTCATTTTTAGCTGGAGAGAATCAAGCTGTCAATCAAGGCTAGGTACATTTTAGTAATCAAAGTTGTTGAGAGTAAGGTCAGAGAAGCCCAAGTCTCCCTAAGGGCATTAGGGTAGGGCTTCTGTGCTGTGAGGTCCTGCTGAGAGGGTTCACCACATGGTCTTTATTGTAGTGTCCTTTGATGCATCTCCTTTCAAATGACCAAAGCTTTTATGGCCAAATCACCCAGTCATTTGACAGAGAGCTGACCCTTCCCTTGTGCCCAGTGGCCTTGACTAGGGAACTGTCAATCATGCAGCCTCTTCTTTGACTCTTGATGGTGGGACAATAGCTTGGCCACTGCCCGGTTGCTTTTCTGAAACCATAGTAGCTGCAGAAACCCTGGCAGCTGTGGCTGCTGCTGAAGCCATGCCGCTGCTTGGGAGGCCATGGCTGCTCCAGGGAGCTACAGAGTCTCATGACCCCATTCATCTTTTCGCTGATCTTGGGCCCAGGACAGAGAACTTCCCTAGTGGCTCAGCAAAAAGTTTACTTGGAATACATCCGAGGGTCAAGACTGGTGGAATTACAAAGGCATGCGCCGGCCTGTTGTGCCTTCCTCTGTCTGCATATTTAATCTTAGTCTGGAAGCTTCTCTTCTATGAATGACTATACCCAGGTGTCTTAGCCACTGCTCCGGTGCTGGGAAGAGACGCCATGACCAAGGCAACTTTTACAAACGAAGTGTTTAATTGTGGGTTTGCTTACAGATTCAGAGCTTAGTCTGTGATCATCCTGGTGGGGAGGGTGGCAGCAGGCAGCCATGACTGGTACTGGAGCAGTAGCTGAGAACTTTACATCCTGATCTTCAGGCAGCAGGGACAGAGGGATGGAACCAAACATGGCTGGGGAAACCTCAGAGCCCACTCCCAGTGACATACATCTTCCAACAATGTCACGCCTGTAGATTGTCCTGAAGCTGTTTGTATTTTAATGTTAATTCCCCAAGAAGGGCTGCCTAGTCATATGACTCCAACTGAACCTTCCCATTTTAATTAGTAAATTAAAGGAAAGACAGTGACTGGGCGGGGCGAGGGAGGTGGAGAGAAGGGAGGTCTAAGAGGTCACTCGACAGAAGAAGATAGTAGCAACATGGAGCTTCCCAAGGACCAGCTAGACTCAAGTGGGATTTATTGGTGTTAAAAAGCTATGAACATTAAGAATTTTACAAGTCTAATATCTCATACAGAAGGGCAGCTTGTATCTTTGTCTATTTGATGCAATCTTGTTGTGTAGAGGGCTTGTGAATTGAGAGTTGAATATATAAACCTGTATGAAAAGCTATCGGGCTGTAGAGTTGTGTTTGTGGAATTTTTGGGGTAGAGAAATGCTCTGGAACAGAGGCAGAAAATAGGCGGTAGAAAACCGCCAGGGAAGGGAGTCACGTGGGCAGGCTTGGACTGTGAGGGCAGCTCGGACCAGGCAACAGAGGTGCGTGTGGCTCCAAACTAAAACCGGGTCTCAGGAGTGAGACCTTAGGGCCAATAGAGAGATAAACCAATTAATATATACTGTAACACACACCTACTCTAACAAAGCCACACCTCTCAATGGCCTGCTCTTCATAATGGTGGCCCAGGTAGCTCTTCAGAAGTGGGGAGGAGAAGGAACCATGACACCGGTGTCCTTCCCCACAAGAACTGTGGTCAGTCACTCAAAAGTACAGGGCCAGGCTATCAGGATACAAAATCACCACTGGCTCTGTCACAAAGTAGAGGTAAAGAGTTCCAAAATTCCTTCAAACTTGACTTTGGTTTTATTAGCATAAAAACGTTGATGGTTTCTACCTAGGGAACAAACACTAAATGCACTGCTAAGGGGCTGAGCTTAGGGTTCTTGCTTTTCCTCTAGTGGACAATAAGTTATAGATGGGCAAGATAGAGCCCCGGTCTCGTCTCTTCTGCATGTGTGCCTTGTGCAGTCCACACATAGACATGCTCGTGAGAGAAAGCTAGAGAGAACCAGTAGTTAGGGGCAGGGTGCGTATAACGGCCAGAGGTCAGCATTACTGACAAGGACTGAGGTGATGTGAAATGTATTCAGTTGGCAGTGTCCAGAAGGCTTGGAAGGAAGGTCCCGCGAGGGTGAGAGACCAGGAAGCACAGCCTGAGGTGAGGATGTGTAACCACAGGAGAGACTCGAGGCACGGGTGGTGTTGCCTGAGGACTGGAGCTTAGGAAACTACAGACTTATTTTTCTCAGCTGTATTTGCTGGTTTGGCCTCGGGACACATTTCCCACCAGGATAGGACAGACCAAATATTATCATACGTGTCTTTGAGGAGAAAGGAAAGAAAGGCAGTCAGGAAGAGCTAACTACTGCAGGAGAGTAGCTGGCAGGGTGGGGAGGTTTCCAGGATCCGAGTGATGAGGACAGCCACTGAGGAGGTCTAAGGAGACTGGTTCCTTTTTAGCGCTGGCTGGGTGCCATTTGGCATTTTAATTAGCATAAATACTATAATTAACACTGAAAAAAATATCACAATACACCAAATAGCAGCTGATTTTCTGCAGCGTTTCCCTGCAAACACAATAAAACTAAAAGAAATTTTCCTGCTTTCAAGGATGTTTTGTTCTTTTTATTACCCCACCCACCTAAAAGTCCCTCAGTGCTGTTTACCCGGAGAGACAATGAGGTCTTTAAACTCTGCACCGAGAAACAGAAAAGACACCATAAAAGAGAAACACGTGTCGGATGGCTTTGAACATCTGTGTCGAGGCTCAAATAGGACCTCAAAGGGACAGAAGCTGGATTGCCATCTGAGAACTGAAACAAGGGAAACCTGGGCCATGCCCTCCCAAATCCTTAACCCCTGGAGTTCCACACGCTTCCAGAGCCTTTGGAAAGCAGGACCCTGCCAGGGAAAAGGCCGTAGGGAACACACATAGAGAGACACTGAAGTCCACACAATCTTCCTGGGCTCCCTAATTAGTGAGGTGGACGGTAAGGAAGAACTATGGGACTGTCTACATTCGGTGACTCTTAAATTATTTATTCCCACCCCGTGAGTAAGTGTTGGATCATCATTCAGAACTCCTGACTGGGTCTAGAGGAAAAGAAAAGCCCAGACTTCCACAGGCAGTGTCCTCCCTGGGCCTATCTCACCCACATTTGAAAGCCAACAGGCCTTAGCAGGAAGAGCAGAGGGGCTTGCATTAGGTTGGAAGCACTTTCTCTTGAATCCTAGGACAGGAGATGAATTTGCAAACCCAACCCACGCTGTGCCATCACTTGAGGTTTCTAACATCTCCATCCGGCACATGAAAAAGCAGCGGGACAAACAAACAGATGGTCTGCTAGGTGTTATGGCCAGGACGCAAACCCAAGACGTTGGAAAGAGCGTGGAATGTGGCCATCGTGAAAGGCAGCAAACAAGGGGCTGTTCTGCATCTGCCTTCGGATGAGCAAATGACGCGAAAGGCAGGTGCAGGAGAGATGACAAAAGACCCCCAGGGGTGTCGTTAGGCATCTGACACCAGCCTCCCTAGAGCCTAAAACACAGAGAACATGGTTGATGACGAATTGACATAAAACCTCCTTCCCTCTTTCCAGTGTGTGGTTTCCCCTGAGTGTGAAGCCCAACCTCACTTGGCGGCCTGACAAAGTCTAGAATTGCCTGGGAAGGGAGTCGGGGTGAGAACCGTGTAGGTTAGGCTGGCCTGTGGCCGTCCCATGAGGGTTTTTCTTCCTTGGGTTAATAGAGGTAGGAAGCCTCGGCCGGAATGTGGGCTGCATTACCTCATGAGGAGACGTGTGCTGAGCGCAGGCAGGCATTCACCCAATGCTCTCTGCTCTTGATTCTGGCTGTTTCAATGACCTGTCACAGTGGCTTCCTGACAATGGCGGTCTGAACCCCAGCACTGTGAGCCAAATAAATCCTTCCTCCCTTGCTTTAGTCAAGGATTTTACTGCAGCTACGGTGCACTAGCCATTTTTCTATGGCGAGGGAACTGCAGGAGCAGGAAGCCCCTAGACCTCACACCTCACACTCCAACCACGAGTGTGAGGCAGAGACAGCAAATGAGAGTAGCTGAGGCGCTTTACTCTAAAGGCTGACCCAGTGACACACTTCTGGTACGATTCTATCATTTTAACCTCCCCCAGACAGCACCATCAGCTGGAAACCAGGTGCTGAAATGCCTGAGACTCACTCAAGCCACCACACAGAGGAAGCAAAACACCCAACTTAGGGAAAAACGTCTATCAATCAAGTGCTGTTCTTTTTCAGTTCCATTGATCTGTGTGGGGTGTGGGGAGGGCTGGGGAGGTTCCTTATCCCTTGGTGTCCTTGAGGAATCTGCTTCAGGACATTATATTGTCTTCTGGATTCCTACAAAACAGGTACCTTATACCTCAGGGGTTCCATAGGACCACACACGCCCTCCTCTGCACGTAAAGCATCCCTCCATGACTTGTAATGCTCAATACGGCGAGAAGGATGGTAGATAGCTATACAGCAGTGCTGTGAGCGGAAGAAAATGTCTGCACAGAAACTCGGCTACAGAATGCTTTTGACGCCCCAATTGGTTGAATCTGCGAATATGAAATCCACAGGTAAGGAGGGCTGGCTCTATAACTAAGATTATTATGTTTTTAGAGTAAAGCAGGTAATTAAATCAGCCAAACGGCACTTATTTAAGTTAAATTAATTAAATTGCATTAATTAAATTAATCATCAGTTCTTGAGAAATGGGCAGAAAGCCTGTTCCTCAAATGCATTTACTACTAAAGTGGGGTACCGGGTCCCTGCTTCCGGCCTTGTTGCCGGTCTGTGGTCAACAGCTGCCATTGCTGGAGCTAACACTGCCGACTCACAGTTCTCCCCAGGCTCCTGACCTCCGTACCCCTCCCTCTGTACCCCTGCACCTACCACCACTCACACGGAGACCCACCCTCTGCTGAGTGGGTTCCCCACGTCACAGCTGGGTCCCCTGGGATCTCCTTATTTGAGTCTTTTCCCACACTTTACTGTCTTTATAAACCACTTTGATCCTGGCATTCTGAAGGTGTCCCTTAACAGGCAGCCCGGGTTCAGCAGCAGCCCCTACACATTTTAAAGAGCAGTTGACCTTAAAGAGAGGCAGATTCCTGTCACCTGTCCCTGGCAAGCTGACCTGGGGCTATTCATTTTGTGTTCGAGTGCCTGTGTGGGTGTTTGAAGATACCTGCCATTCCTCAGATGCTTCCTTAGTTGATTTTGAAACGAGGCCTGCCTGCCGTCCTCCCAACACCAGGAATCCAAGAATACTTGGCCATACTGGGCCATTTACCACGCAGGTTCTAAGGTTGAACTTAGGCCCTCCAGTTTGCCAGGCAAGTGCCTTACCAACTGAGCTCTCCTTATACCTCAGGGGTTATTCTTTTTAAGCAGATTTTAATTTGTTTTTTTTTTTCAGTACTGTAGACTTTGCAAACAGTCGTCTGAATAAAAAAGTTCACGCCAACATCTTCTAGGCATCTGGATGAAGTTGGGGCCTGACAGGGACGTGGGGGCTGCTCACAGATGGGAACTCTGCAGGCTCAGCCCCCTTTGGGATAGGGGTGACAGAAAGGCTCTGTAGACCTGGCTTGGGAAGTGGCTGTCGCTTTGAATGCACAGGTGTCAAAGCCACTAAGTGATGCATTTCAACGGGCAATCGTCTCATAAGAAATTATGTTTCAGTAAAATCAAAGACCTATGGCTGACATAACAAATTAACCTCCTTTTAACTGACTGTCCAGGAGAGACGATTTTTTGAGTATTTAAGAAGCCTGTCTTGGGTTAGGGTTAGGGATAATGTTTTTTTAAAGACTCAGTGGGAAACACTCTTAAGCTGAATTAATTTTTACTTGAAATTCAACTTCAAGCTTCTATTTTTGAAGGCTGGGCCTGTGTTCTGGGTCTCCTGAGTGCTGCGCTCCCAGGCAGATGCTGCCAGGCCTGGGCCAGCTCTAGCGCTCTAACACCCTTTTGGCCTCCTATTTTTCAGCAGTGACTCAGTAACACAGTTGACTGTTCTCTCGTTGTGTTAATTACAGAATCTGAAACACTCCCGCATCTGTGCTGAACATGCACGGGCCTCTCCCCTTCTTATTATTCCCAAAATAGCACAGTAGAGTCATGCAGGTCGACTCAAATCTAGAGCTACAATGAATCACGTGGAGGATGTCTGGTATCAATTCCGAACTGTTTCATTCAAGAGACTCAAGCATCCAAGGTTACTGGCTTCTAAGACTGGGAGTCTCACCCTAGAATTCATCCCCAGGGAACAACATGACATGACCATGCATTTATTTTTACAGAGTTGGGAATAGAGCCTGGGCCTCGTGTGTGCTAGGCAAACATTGTACTGCTAAACCACACTCCCGGTCACACTGTGGTTTTTAATCCCTTACTCTTGAGAAGCTTTGGAGCTTAGTATTTCTACATCGTTGGGCAGACCCTTGTCGAAGCCCCTTTCTTCTTCCCACGAATAGGAGCTGACAGAGCAGGCTGAGAAATGCCAGTAAGGATTCTAGCACCTTCTTGAATTCAAGAGGGATTTGCTAGGTTACACCGTCCTGGTATTTGTCTTCATTTCATAATGAAAATAAAATGTCTTGGGTTAAGCCACCCCCTTCTTCAGAGGGCTGACTTGGAAGTAGCTGAACACCAAGTTTAAAGGCCACCTAATCTGGTCCCAACTAGGATGTGAATGTCTCCAGCACATACCAACAACATCCTGAAAAATAAACATCCTCTGGATAAAAGGTTGACTCTAAGTCCCAACTACATGGCCCCCTGAAGCCATGGCTGCAGCACTGGATTCTCCAGCTACGGCTTCTCCCTCCATCCCCTACCACTCATTTCTTTCCAGTGTTTCCCAGGCACTCACAGATCACAGGAGAGGGAGAAGTGGGGGGTCTGCTTAGGTCAGGGCAGGAGACTGACTGTCTCCCCCATACCGGGGCTCTGCTGCCTCCGCTGTGTTCTTTTGATCTTTCCTTCTATACCTTCCCTATCTTACAGATTCTGTTTAGCAGGAGACAGCTAAGTTCAGACATCTCTGTGAGCGGCTTCCTCTGTGGGATGCTGAAGGTATCTGTTGGACGCACACAGCCATATTCAGCTGTCTTCCCCAAGATACCCACAGCGAGGCTCATGAGCAGCCTCCTTTCCAGCAGTGACCTGGCTAGACACCAAGGAATCATGGTCTGGAGACCGGAGACAACGTCACAACGCTCAGTAAATCGAGCCCTTCATTCGTGCACACTGGCTCTATGGACCATAATGCAGGGTTCTGGTAAGTGTCCTGGGAAACCTGGTCTCCGAGTATTAGCAGATTCCACTTCAAAACTACTTCAAGCACATGCTGGGCACATGGAGCAAGCGTGGAGGGCCTTGTGCAAGATCCACACACAGTGCCGCAGTGTGACGTGCCTTGTGGTGTGGGTATCTCTTCTGTCTCTGCACTGTGCCTTTCTCTTAAAATTGGATATGTCTGTGTTCAGTAACTCTTGCACACGCCTGAGTGTGCTGAAGGTCAGAGGTCAATGTTCTGTGCCCCCCTCGCTCGATTTTTTTAGACAGGTTTCTCACTGAAGTTGGAGCTGGAGCCCATCGGCTGCTACACTGGTGTCTTGTGCCCCCAAGCCCTGCCCCCAACACATAGCCTCCATTACCATGTGGGGCAATTGGCGGTGAAGGAGATCCTGATTCTCAGTCAAGGTAAGTAGAAGCCCCTGGGACCCTAAGGGACGGCAGGAACTTCCTAGTCTCCTGGGAGATCAGGCCCCTCTCACACAGCTACAGCCGCCCACAGCCCCCTGTATGGAGGTTTGAGTAGGTCATGCCCCAAGTCCCTCCTCCACAGGTGAGGATGTGGCCACACATCAAGTAGGCTCAAGACAAGAAGGACCACACCTCCAAATATACAGCTGAGGTTTGCCCAAGCTTTCATGGCAAGGCCAATGGGAAGTACCTGTTGTTAGACTCTGAACCATCCCCAAACTGTATATATGAAGGCTATCCAGAACTAAAGGTGTGCAGGAATTACTCCGTCGTCTGAGAGTTCTTGTCATAAGAGCTGTAACACCACCTCTTGGTCCGCCGCCAGTCTCCCCCTGTGGCAGCAGCAGAGATGGAGGTAGGGCAGCACCAGCAGAGGAGGCAGCAGAACCAGTTTCCCCTCCCTGCTTTAGTCTCTCTCCCCTATGCCTGAACCCTGAACCCGAGCACCTAGCAGGACCAGAGATCTCCATGTGGGGCCTGCAGGGCCAGCCCCACATCAGCATGCCCAGAATTTATGTGGATGCTGTGACTCTGAACCCAGGTCTTCATGCTTGCATAGCCAGTGCTTTTTCCTACTGAGCCACCCCAGCTCCCTTTCCAAGTGCTTTAAAGAGCTGCTGGGTTATAGGGAACCAGGAACCATCCACGCAGTGCGGCGGCCAGTGCAGGCAGGGGTTCCAAGGACACTGGGGAAATTAGTGTGGCCTGTGAGCAGCTTTGTACTGTTCACAGGGGAGATGCCTAGTGGGAGGAGGAGGAGATTCAGGGCATCAGAAAGCAAACCTCTCCCCAGCTCATTTGTGCAGCCAAGAAAGTCTGAAATGGGGCTCTGTAGCCTGTGCCTGGACGACCGGCTAAGTGAACGGGCATTCAGTACGTTGCCGCAGGCCCCAGATACAACTTAGGACCCCCACCTCTGTGCTGGTCTCACCTGCCTTCTGTCCCATTAGCTCCTCTGGCCTTGGCCATGCACTTAGGGCTGTGGTAGTTCAGGAGTTGGCTCCTCCAGGACAGTGCCTGCATATACCTGTCTCTGACGCAGGTGCCCAGCACAGGACAGTACAGAGGGCGGTCTACCCTTTGATATGCAGATAGCTAAGGAGCCTCCAATTCAGCTAGTCTTTGTCCTTTCCCATCCCCAGGCCTCACCAGATGCATGCCGAGGACCCCCCATAACAATGTAGTTCATGAAAGTGAAGCTTCTATGCACCCACAGACCCTCTGCCAAGTCACCAATGGCATTAATTGGTGGGAGTGATTGGCTGATCTTAAAACATTGGGGCTGACAGTGGCATTGTGAACAAAAGGTACTTCATGTAAAATTCCCAACTGCAGGTGTTGCCCTGAATGTATCAAATGTGCGCCCACGTGAGACCGTAAGGAGAGAGAGAACACAACACCCAAGACATTTTAGACACATGAACCCTGCCTTGGGTCTGATGAAAAATGCAGAATTTGTGGGGTTTTTCTCGAGTACTGTTTATTCGATTTGGAATGCTGCTGTGGCTGGAATAATGGTTTAGAAGTGAATCAAAGCGGCTTTCACCAGAGTCTGACTGTGTTTAAAGTGTGTTTAACCTAGATGTTTGCTTTGTTCTCGAGGACTCTGAACAACAGGCCACATGATTCTAAAGTCATACCCATGAGATAAATCTCTGCATGTGGGAGAAAGGAAAGCGGGAGGTGCGCTGACCTGCAGTGCTGGCAGCTTCGCACGGCTCGGCGCTCCAAAAAGTAGATCCCGGCTCCTCATATTGATGCGTAATGAGCTGCCTTGTTAAACAGTAATTATGTTCAAATCACTTGGAAGAACTTAAAAGGCCTTCTTATATCATGAATTAAAGTCATTTCAAAATTAACTTTAAAAGGACATTTGAACTTATTGCACATTTACGTTTGCTTAGGGGGGAAGATAAAGGGAAGCACCAGCAGTCCCCTGAAGGACACATTTCTAGTATCAGGGCTTTACAAAATTCATCCGGCAAAACAGCTTTCGAAGTTCCTCCCAGTTGATTTGCTATCTGTATGCGTTTTCAAAAGAGAAGTGTGGCTTCTAATAGGGTATGTGACTGTTCTGTGCACACCACTTATCCCCTTCCCCACGTCACATATGATGTGTCCTACATATTATTCACAAACTTTGCTGAGCAGTGTGTCACTGAGGCACTTGGACTGAGGGTCTCTGGTGGCTACCACGTTGCTGTCACCCTGCACAGGCGAGTCGAAAACCTTGTCATCATGGAGAGATTCATACACCATGCCCTTCTGCATGCCTGTGTGGCCAAAGTTACTAGGACTTCATTTTGGTTTTGGTTGTTCTTGTTTTTAGACAAGGTATTACTCTATATCCCAGGTTTGCCTCAAACTCAAGGCCATCCTCCTGCCTCTGCCTCTTGAGTCAATACTAACACTTTTCATCTCTACACACAGTACTTAGCAATCTGATAGTCTACGTGCTTGGGAAACATCCTTAGAAAGAAAACAAAACACATTTAAAAACATATGAACCTTCAGTCCTTGGAAATGGAACTTCAGTGTGAGTCCGCACTTTGTTTTGAAGAAGAAAAGAGTGTCTCTGGGACCCTCCTCCAATCTACTACCTCCGTCCTGAGACCACAACTCACTCTCTGAGCCTAGAAGCCCCAGCTGAACCTGTTCTCACTAAAACCTCGGGACAAACCCCACTGCTTGAGGAAGCCTGAAGGAGCCAACTTCCCATAGCCTTGGGAGGCTCAAGGGCACAGGAACCCCCCAAGGGGCCTGAAGAAGCAGCTCTTTGTGGATAAAGTGAAAAGCCTGAGGAGGAACACAAACAGGAGGCGCCTGCATCACTTCCCCCAAAGACTTCCAGATCTCCTTTGAGGGGATTAGTCAAACTCTGGACTGCTTCCCAAGGAAGGTGCCAAAGACAGCAAAAACCCCTTTGACAGAGATGAACTCACCAAGACCCCAGGCTCTCTCTGTCTGGCCCACTGCACTTCTGACTTCACAACTATCTTTCTTTACTTTCCAGAAAGTTTGGCACGTGTGTATTTCTATATGCTGAACTCATTCATGTCTTTTCCAAGCTGCATGACCAAAGGCATTCATAAGGCACGAGAGCTGTACGTGAGTCCTGTGTTCAAAGGCTCGTCCACGCTATCTAAGCTTAGCTAACTAGACCCCTAAAGGCCAAACATTCCAAAGCCTCGGACTTTTGATTGCATTAAATCAAACCCAGCACATCAAGTGTGTGGGGCAGGGAGGGCCACCGTACTTGCCAGCTCTAACCTGGTCTGTACTGACGCCATTTGTTTGATGGTAGATGAGCTTGCCTCTGGGAAAACAGACAGTTGACGAGCAAGACCAGGTCCTTGAGCTTTGGGTAGGAGGATGTTTCATGTGTAAACGCATAAAGAAGACTCCATCAGTAACTCCTATGTGGCGGATTTGTACAGTGCTGTTAAGCAATGAGCCAAGAGAGAAAAGGCCACCAGGTGAAACAGTGCGGCCTTGTTGCTTGTTTGCTCTTTGTTACAGAAAAAAGCAAGAGGAGCAGAAAGTCTGACCTGCCAGCCTTGCTGGGCAGCAGAGCCTTGCCCCACCCTTCACTGACTGACCCTGTACCTTGCCTGGGTGGCTGGTTGTCAGCCAGCTTTTCTTAGCACGAAGACAGTGAGCAGCCACCATGCAGGCCAAACACAATAAACGCCCTTGTTTCCAAGGGGAAAAAAAATAATGGTCAGAAAGACTAATGTTAACACAAAGACTCAAGTATCTCCTGGCTGCTGCCCCCAGCCCCGATGGGTGTGGAGAATCTTCTCTCCTCACATTTGACAGGTGAGAGGAACAAAAGACCTAGTGAGCAGGGGGCCCAACAGATACAGTATGGAGGAAGAGGGAGTCCAGGGAGGACCTTCAGAAAGTGTCTACCACTGTGTGATCCCATCAAGGACAGAGAAAGGGAAATCCCCAGACAACCCAGAGAACCCCAGTCTCCTGTGCTGCTCTGGGCATCTAAGACAAAGGGTGCTAAGGTCAGGACTCCTGATACAATGCCTGTTTCCCTTGCACATGCAAATCAAAGGTCACTGTTGACCAAGGCACACAATAAAGGGCTTTCTAGACAGTTTTTTTGTTTGTTTTTAAGTCTCCTTCCCACTTGGCATAGCACTCACAGTGTGGTTCGTAGGGAGGAGGTGGGTCTCCGCAGGGCACACACTCCATGTCTTGAAAACCAACCAGTTTGGTCTTCCGGTAAAATCTAGAAGAGCAAGGAGAGAGTCCTGGTTAGTGGTGTTACCTAAGTTTACCCTGGCAGCTGAGCATCACGCCGTGGGGTCACTGGCAGCTTCCAGAACCAGCTCTTGATAAAGTAGGAAGCAGCCAAAGGCTGAAGGTAGTAAACTATGCGCAGATCCAATATTTCACATTCCCTATATGAAACTTCTCGGTTCCTCTCTGTGAAGGGTAGGATGCTCAAGAGGGAATATGAAGCCAGTGGGCTCTGGCAATCCTGTTGTAATCTAAGCCACGAACACCTCTTAAATAAAGTACTAGATTTAGCATTTGAAATTTAGGAGCCCATATAGATTTTCACATTACATACTAAATAGTAACTGTGGTTGTTTCTAGACGGCAGGAACTCAAGTCATTTAAGACTCTGTTTAAATTTTAAAAATATATTAATTAAATTTATATAAAGGAAAACATAAAGCAGCAACAGCATAGCTCATGAGGAGCATCAAATTTGAAATGATTGTCATTACGCTACTGCCTGTAAATGAAATTACAGGGACAAGCTTAGCATCATCACTGTGAAAGTGATTCTTCAACCAGGAAAAGAACACACATTCCTCTCCAAACAACATTGTTCATACTTAAACCAGAGTCTCCATGCCACTAAAACGGGCTTTAAATGCTCAAGCTCCTAAATAATCAAATGAATGCAAATTGACGTGGAAATATGTTGTTTTTAATTGGAAGGAGAGAAAAGATTAATGTGGGGCAATAAATACACGGCAGGGGGGTGGGAGGCTGGGGGCAGAGGAATAGACTATGACCGACAAGGAGGCCCTGGTACCATCCCTAGAACCAAGTAAAAGCAAAGCCGTCATTTCTGAATCTTAAGCTTCAGATTTGGGGGAGGGGCCTTGTAAGTTGCAACTGATGTCTTCCGCCATCACCAGCTGACTGGCGATTCAGTGATTATCTTGAACATCGGTGTCTGACCCGAAGTTCACTGCGTATTGAGCAGGCTGGCAGTTCTGGACGCGTTATAGCAGTTTGGAAAAGGTCTTAGCTGGCGTGCCTGTAAAACCAGGAGGAGGGAGGGCAGCCAGAGCCACAAGGGGAGATATCCTCAAAACAAACTGGACCCAAAACTCTTAGTTCCTCTGCCTAAACCACTGCAGTAAACCAGCAGCAGGCCGGGCTCTGGATGATTCTGCTGGACTGCTGGACAGCATTGGTAGCTCCTCCGAAAACTGTGCCCATGTGGCCCTTTGCCTGGTGTTTCTTCTCGGTATTTAGTGGTCGTTCAAACATGGCAGGACTTCTTCACCTAGAGCCTCAGCACACTGGCCTTTGAAAACATGATCTATTTTAATAAATTATTTTGGTAACTGGATTTTGTTTGCTTATTAGGGAAAACACAGCCATCAAGAAAATGTTAAATAATGCCTGTATTCAATTTCAAAATTGATATTTCTGGTTTTTTTAAGTAGTTATAGAATATGCACTTTGCGCCTTCAGTGTTTGCTTTAAAAATGTTGGATATTATTTTTTTCATTTGCTTTTGCTCTTACACAAAAAGCTTTTCTGTGTTAAAACAACTCATAGATTTTGTCAATATTTAATTAAATTATATTTGATAATTTTCTGGATGGAAATATAAAAAATATTGATATATTACAATATTTTTTTTTTTCCAAGACAGGCTTTCTCTGTGTAGCCCTGGCTGTTGGAACTTGTTCTGTAGACCAGGCTGGCCTCGAACTCAGAGATCAACCTGCCTCTGCTTCCCAGGTACTAAGATTAAAGATGTGAGCCATAACACTCAAACATAAGTATATTACAGTGTTTATTACAACATAAATATATTACAATATTTAACAAGACATCTAAATAAGAAGTCCTGATTCACTATTGTTTGCTCTTGTTTAGGATCCCACGAGGTGGTCCATCTGGGCTCAAGCTCACCTCAATCCTCCTCTTTCTGTCTCTGAGTGCTGAGATGAAAGATTGAAAGATGTGAGCTAGCACATGTGGCCTCTGTGCTGAGATGAAAGATGTGAGCTAGCACATGTGGCCTCTGTGCTGAGATGAAAGATGTGAGCTAGCACATGTGGCCTCTGTTGCTTTTAATATTTCTATACGCATTTTTTGGCAAAAGGAATGCACACCAGCAAGCTTCCCATCACAAGCATTTTCAGGTGTTCACTTGTGAAACAAAGCCCTAGACTTCCTCAGGCTGAGGCTCTGGGCCTGCTGGTCACTACGTCATAGCTCCTTAATTGTCCTTCCTTCTAGTCTTGTAAATGTGACCACGCCACATACATCATCTGAATGGCAGCTTCAGCACTGTCTGCTTGTGACTGGCCTATCCCATAGCATGTCACCATGTCAGAGCATGTGACAGGACTGATGTCTTGCATGAGTCCTCCAGACAATCTGACCAGTCCCCTGGGAAAATGTGTTTGACATACATGGTGCTTATCCATTTGTCTGTGAACATTTGTGTTCATTCTGGAGACTGTGAATGGTACTTTAACAGAAACAGCTAGACTGGTCACCTGATGGATGCTGTTTGAAAATGCCGTTCTAAGAAAGCCTGCAGTAGACCTACAAGGTCCCACCACCGAGAGCCCTTCTGCCATGCAGAGCTACGGCACAGTGGGCTCTGGTTTCACAGTGTCCCCGGCTTGTGGCCTGTGAGCCACAGTCCAGCTGAGGCTCAACTCTGCCATGCACAAAATGGCCGATGGACACAAAAAGCACCTGAGTGACAGCCTTGTTAGTGCCAGCACTCCTGGTTCAGGCCAGGCAGCCGCCAGCCCGAGGTGTACCTTGCTCCACAGTCCACAGCCGTGACTGCTCACAACCAGAGGCAGGATGATGCAGTCGCTTACAGCCAGGCTAAGGATCTGAGCAGCAGGAGACAGGACAGGAAGTGTGCAAGCCGGTTCAGACAGCTCTCCAGAGCTAAAGGCCGCTGGGAAGCTTGAGGGCAGGACGGACTGGGACAAGGAATGAGCAGGTAACCTGAGTCATTTTCTGTGAAACTTCCTGGTTCAACCGGCACCTATCAGAGCAGGATGCTCAGCTCTGGGGGATCCTTACCCCTCCGCTCACAAGCGGGGTGACTTTCGGGCATCAGTCACCACTCTAAGGACCTTCATGATGCTCCTTCCGACTTAGCAGTTTTGGTGACAGTATGATTCACGGAAATATCTAGTTATGCGAAGAGTTCATTAAGTGGCTTGGCCACCGGAAGCACTGAAGAGCTGGAGGCCCAGGTACGGAGAACTGGACTACAGTTCGTTTCCACAGAGGGCCACGTGAGGCCCACTGTCACTCTGATACAAACAGAATCCTCTAGTTTGGTTCCTTTTGCTATGACAAACACCATGACCAAAAGTCTCTTGGGGAGGATAGAGTTTATTTCAGCTTGCACATAGTCCATCACTGAGGGAAGCCAAGGCAGGAGAAACTCCAGGCAGGAACCTGGAGGCAGCAGCTGAGGCAGAGGCAATGGAGGAGTGTTGCTTGCTGGCTTTCATGCATGCCCACACACAGACACAGACATGCACACACACACACACACACACACACACACACACACACACAGGTGGGATTTGGGTGTGCAGCTCCCCAGACCCAAGCACCTTTTCTGCAGCTTTGCCCTTTCCTTGTGTTATCGGAGAAGCATACTCAGAGCCTTACACTCTTGTTTTATTTGATTGTCTTTTTGAAATATTGAGTTGCAGGAATTCTTCATGTATCGTTGCTGAGATTGTGGTGAGTTGGGCAGGTCTCTCTGCAGAAACCCGGAACCTAAGGAGCTGCAAAAATAGCAGTCTAAAACCAGACACACATCTGAGGGCGGGCGGGGTGGGGGAGTTATATTTCTTCAAAACTAAAAACTTTTGTGCCTCAAGGACACCATCCAGAAAGTGAAAAGCCAGACACAGAACAAGTTGAAATGTTGGTGAATCCTGCACCTGACGAGAGACAGGTAACAGGAACATGTAGACCCCCCAGGGTCCATGGAAGGCTGTCCCCGTTCACGCCTGTCTCTTCTCCTCTATGTCCTCTTCTACTCATTTGTCCTTTGTGACTCCCTGGGCCTCTTGACAGAGGTGTGTGTGTGTGTGTGTGTGTGTGTGTGTGTGAGGGGGTCCTGGACTCAGCACAGAGCTGTGCATTATCACCGAGGAACACTCTCGGTGTCTCTCTCTTTTGAAAATACTGAGAGATGGTTTTTTTGTTTGTTTGATTGTTTTTGTTTTAATTTTAAACAGTGTTTTTTTTTTTTTTTTTTTTTTTTTTTTTTTTTTTTTTTTTTTTTTTTTTTAAATATGGGCATGCTAAAAATTCAATCTGAAGGAACAGTCCTTACTGGGGTTTCGGAAAGGGAGAGCAATTGTGGTGCACTGGGTAATAGGCAGCAAATGTTTAGATGTGGTAAATTTAAACATTTATTTAAATATTCATTTGTGGGAGGGGGTGTGTCATGGCATGAGTATAGACATCATCTCTCCCTCTGCAAGGAGGGTTCTGGGATTTGAACACACAGGGCATGTGTTCTTACCTGCTGAGCCATTCCTTGGCCTAGATTAAGCCTTTTTATAAAAACAAAAACAGGGTTGGAGAGATGGCTCAGCGGTTAAGAGCACCTACTGCTCTTCCAGAGATCCTGAGTTCAATTCCCAGCAACCACATGGTGGCTCACAACCATCTGTAATGGGATCTGATGCCCTCTTCTGGTGTCTGAAGATAGCAACAGTGTATTCACATACATAAAATAAATAAATCTTAAAAAACAAAACAAAAACAATATGACGCAAACTCCCCATGGTCAGAAGAAATCTCTGCTTCTGAACTCTGACCTATTCCTGGCAGGAGGGGGTGCCCACAGCTGCAGCTTTGTGGTCCTTTTCAAAAGTACCACCTTTTGTAAGCTGCCTACCAATTCCTTTGTCCTTTTGTCCAAGTGTTTCTGTTAGCTCAAAGGAACTCTAGGTTTGCAGGACACGCTCCTTTGTTGGTGTGACTTCTGCCTTGACTCCAGTGCCTGGCACAGGGTAAGCTCACAGGCTGAAGAAGGAATGAGACTGAAGTTTCAAATATTGCCCAAACATCTCAAGCTCTTCCCACGTGCTTTCACGGGACAGAGAAAAATGCCTTGGAAAACATTTAACGAAATAGTAGAAGAAATGGCCCAACTCACCCTGGCAAACAGTCCCCGCAGACAGCATCACTGGTGTGTGAGCAATTGGCCCTCTGGAAGCGGTTCACCAGCGCACAGTCCAAGCACGGCTTACACTTCTGGAAGCCCCAGTCTTCCTTGAACCTGTATGGCCGGCAGGGCACACACTGTGCCTCTTCCCCGTAGCCAAAGCCGCATTCCTGTGAGGATTAGAGGGAAAAGACAGCCGTTCAGACTCTGCAAGCCTGAGAAGGAAGCTGCCGGGATAGAGAAGACCCACCAAGTCCTGCCTGCCTGGGCACAGGGGCAGCCCTTTCAGCAAGTTCAAATATGTCTTCCCTGGCTAATAATCTCTCTTGCGGCCAATCCAAGTGTCTTTAGCAATCCACTTTATTCTAGAGATGATGTGCATGTGCATAAGAAAAGGTCTCCCTCGGGGGCATTAGGGTAGAGTTGTGGTACTTTCTTCTCCCCCAGTGAAGCCAGCCACGTGAGTGCTCAGAAGCAGAAGCCAGTGGACAATAAGCACCTCGCTGTTAGCAGTACAGCTTCCAAGTACAGGTGTGAAAATGTCAAACGCCTTAAAGCACTGACCGGATTAGCATTTTCTGTGATCAGAAGGGTTGTTGCAGATCTGTTCAGAAAGCTGAGGTCACAAGCTAGAGCCCGGGTGTGGCTCAGAATTAAGAGTCTGTCTAGCAACGGGATGCCCTGGGTTCAATTCTTAGCACTTCAAACAATACAAGCCTTGGGTGTGATGTACATTGGGGCACTGCACTGCTTTTAAAGGGACAAGTGACATTAAAGACTCTTTGGAATAACAGACTTCCACAGTTCAAGAGCAAAATGACATGTAGCAGGTCACATAATGTGACTAAGGCACATCTTGAAACCCAGGTTTTAGTTGCGTATTTGTGAGTCCATGAGGCTGATGTCTCAGCTGATCTCCAGTACACATCAGGATCCTAAGGAAGTAGGCTCTACTGTCAGTGAAGGAATGGGCTTGCCAGTGAGAGAGCATGCAGGTGAAGAGCAAAACCCATATATGTGTGTGTGTGTGTGTGTGTGTGTGTGTGTGTGTGTGTGTGTGTGTGTGTGAAAATAATGTGGCCCAGATAAAAGGTGGATCTTCCCACCTCAGAATATGGTCTTCCCACTTTTAAGTGATCTAATTAAGAAAACAACCCCTCACAGGTGAACCCAGCCTCTTGGATTTTACTTCATTCCAAATGTAGTCAAGGTGACAACAAGAACAGTCAGCACAAGTCTGCTCCTTGTCAACCTGACACATCTTATCTCCTTATGCCCTGCATAATTTCCAAATGAGAACAATACCAGGGCATAGTTACACCCTACATGATATAGCTGTTCACACCCAATCACAAATGCGTTATATATTGAACCGGGTCATAATTACACCTAACATGATGTAACTATCCCTCATAAACTGCAAACACATAATAAATTTTGCAATGGGTGGCAGTGTCCCTTGAGGGACATTCTTTTGGTATCTCAAAACTTAAATATGATGTTCTCACACCACTGATGTTCTCTTAATTGATGTTATATTATTCTGTGACAAAAATATCAAGGAAAGAAAACTCAGATATCTGTATAAACACATTCTTCAGAAAATATGTCAGAGACATGCATGTGAATCACAACTGTCACTTCTAAAACTGGAATTATGGGCTTAGGCGACATTTACAACTGCCTTCCTCTACTACCTATTCTGAATTTTCTCCACGCTCTACAAGCATCTCAGCAGGTCTTGGATCCTTTCCTGGCGGAGTGACCCATACCTTTATTCTTGAAGGGTCTGCACCCTTTGTTATCCTTCCTGGATTAGGCTGTTGTAGTTTCTCATTGACTTTAATCACAGGACAAGGTATCACCAAGAGACACCCTAAAGGATCTCCTGTACTCCAGACATAACCTTTTCTACATCCATTGTAGAAATCAATCTAATTTCCCTGTGGTAGTTTGGATCAATTAGCCCTCTGAACACTGCTATTCCTTTCTTAGCCTGCTGGCTTAAGGGCACCAGAAACCCCAAGTGGCCGGGGTCAGTCTCAGCTTCCAGTTCAATGGAGTATTTGTTGTGTTTCCTGGCAGAAGGGTTCCCTCCTCTGGAATCAAAACTTCTGGGCCAGCAGGTTGTGTGAACAGGAAGCAAAATTGTTCCTGGTGGGTTATTAGGAGTGATAGCAAGTGAAACTATTCCCTTTCCACTTCTGCTTCCTGGAACCTCAGATTCTGGCTATGAGAGAAACCAGACTATATTACACATCAGATGCTGATTCAAAACATATACCACCTTCTGGAGGACCCTGACCCAGTTGGCACTGTAACTGTGTCTTCAAAAGGTCATTCCATTTTTCTATCAGGCATGGGGAACATTGTAAGAGTGTGACCTTTATGTTTGTGGGCACACTGCCAGACTTCTTAGAAATAATACCAAATAATGCCATGACCGTGGATAAGGCATTCTGTAAGTCCATGGATGGGAGTTTTCGCAGAAGCATTATATGCAGGAAAAAGGCAAATCCATAACCCAAATAGGTATCTACTCCAATAAGAACAAAGAATTCTTTCTATGTAAAAAGTTGTCCAAGGTAGTTGACCTGACACCAGGTTGCTGGCTGGTCACTCTGGGACGCAGAGTTGGCCTCTGCTGTTGGTATATTTGGCACTCAGTAGCAGGTGTGGCCAGGTCAGCCTTGCTGAATGGAAATCTGTGTTGTTGAGTCTGTGTATATAACCCCATCTCTGCCACCACAGACACTTTGCTCACGTGCCCACCGAGCGATGGCAGGAATGGCCGTGAGGCTGATCATCAGAAAGGCTCAACCTATCAACTTGATTATTGAACTTCCCCTCTGCTGAAGTTCTCTTTTGGTGAGTATTCACGATGGAACACAAGTATCTTCACATCACGCTTTTTCCAAGTCACTGACAATCCAGCCAATCTACCGACTACAGCCCTAATCACTAACCACTAGTCAGTAAACAATCACAGATGTGGCCATTTTGCCTTCCAAACAAAATGTACGACCATGTGTACTGCCCAACGTTCTGCTCACTGTGAAGGTTTCCCTTCATCAGCATCCTTCAAGGTTGTTCCTAAAGAGAGATGTAATGTGGCAGCTGTCTTCTTCGGGGCAATGCCTGAAGAACCATCAGGAAGCCAGGCCCTCGTCCTCTCTTTCTCAATTAACCAATCATAGGCAATAGACATGAGGTTACAGTGGCATTCTTGCATATAGACAGCATTATAATGGGAGCAGAGACCACAGGCATTTGGATAATGTCTTTGTGTAACTTGCTTGTGCCTTCACGACCTGCTTGGGCCCCACCATGTACACACCACTTCAGTTTGGTAATTGCTGCTATGTAAGTTCTAGTTGATGTCCAGTAACACCCAGCTCAAGATGGGTGGCTCAGGTTGCATAGTAACTTGGTGGCCCATTATCAAATATTCAGTTTTCACTAAGGCCCAACAGCAGGCCAAGAGCTGTCTCTCAAAAATAGTTGTCTGCAGATGACGGCAGAGCCCTGCTCCAAAATCTCAAAGGTCTCTCATGTAACTTGACAATAGAAGCCTGATAAAGGCTCCAACCAGCGTCCCTGTCTGGCATTGACACAAGTACCGTAGGGTCTAAGGGATCATATGATTCAAGTAGTATAGCAGCCTGCCCAGCAGCCTGGACCCATTGGATTGTCTTCTCCTGTTCGAGGTCCCACTCCATGTTAGCAGCTTTCCAAGTCACTTAGTGTATGGACCAGAGTACTGACGAATGCGCTATCTCTAGAATCTAAATAGGCCCACTAAACATCGTGCATTTCTTGGTGGTGGGAGGGGCCAGGTGCAATAACTTATCCTTCACCTTAGAAGGAGTATCTCTGCATGCCGCACACCACTGGACTCCTAAGAATTTCACTGGGGTAGAAGACCCTTGAATTTTGGTTGGATTTATTTCTTATTCTGATACATACAATGTGTTACCATTGAGTTCAAAACGGTTGCTATCTTCTGCTCACTTGGTTTAATCACCATAAAGTCAATATCATATTCCAGTGTGGTATGTGGTGGAAGACACAGACAATCAGGATTCCTTTGAACTAAATTAAGACACAGGACTGGAGCATTACTATATCCTTGGGCAAAACTGTAAAGGTTGCCCTTGCCAACGGAAAGCAAATTGCTTCTGGTGGTCCTTAAGGACAGGTATTAAGAAAGAGCCCTTTGCTAGATCAGTAACTGCACACAACATACCAGGTGGTGTGCTCAAGTAAGAACACTACATCTGGCCCAGCAGCTGCAATCGAAGTTGCTATCTAATTGGGTTTTCGATAGTCAACTGTCATTCTCCACAGTCCTCTCTTCTACGCTGGCCAGACGGGATGGGAACCACTGTGCCGAATCTCACAAGTCCTTAATGGAACTAATCTCTCCAGTTCCTCCAGGGATTTAATGGTGTCTTTGATTCACTATTTTCCAAGGCAGAGGCAACTCTGATGACTTGCATTTAGCCTTTCCAACCATAATAGCCCTCATTCCACAGGTCAGGGAACCAATGTGAGATTTCTGCCAACATCTAAGTGTATCTAACCCAATTATTCATTCTGGAACTGGGAAAATAACCACAGGATTAGTTCAAACACTACTGGACCTATTGTGAGTCAGATTTCAGCCAAAACTACATTAAACTTAACTGAGCATGATGGTACATGCCTTTAATCCCAGGACATCTGATTGTTTCCTTTCTAGGCCCACTAAACATCATGCATTTCTTGGTGGTGGGAGGGGCCAGGTGCAATAACTTATCCTTCACCTTAGAAGGAGTATCTCTGTATGCCCCACACCACGGGACTCCTAAGAATTTCACTGGGGTAGAAGACCCTTGAATTTTGGTTGGATTTATTTCTTATTCTGATACATACAATGTGTTACCATTGAGTTCAAAACGGTTGCTATCTTCTGCTCACTTGGTTTAATCACCATAAAGTTAGTTATCCCTCTTGGGACGGTCAAAGAAAGGCTAACAGTAAAACGCTTGGGTAGTGTACATTGTCCTTCCTCAGGGTACCTGGCCATCTTTTCAATTAAGGAGTGCTGGATCTGCAAACTAACTCATGTCTGGAAATGGGTTACAGGCTGAGATTCTCTTCTGCCACAATACAATGTAGCCTTTCTTTCGTATGAGATCCCTCCCGCCCCCAACTTACACAGATCAACCCAAAATACAGTAGGCTTCTCCTTTATTTCACGCCTGGAAACACCACAATTGGCTAGCCAATATTAAAGGTCCATACAAGTTATCCCACCATAAAAGTGACTTTGCCCATTATGTGTCGAGCCATTACGGACATTGCTTTTCTGTGCAGGCCATTACGATACCTATGATCACCTTGCCTTTGGCCATTCAGTGCTGCTATATGGACCCTGCTAATTCAGGATCTAACTAAACCTGTTGTATTGACTTTATCCAACCGAGCAGCAGCATCTCTAACACTAAAGTCTAGCCCAAGAAAAAGGTCGATGACAAAGCTCTTCAAATCTGCTGGGGCCTCTCTCCAATTCTTGTATCTTATAGGACTAGTGAGGGGCATGTCTTCTGGACCTTCCCACTGTGGAGGGTTAGGTTTTACACAGCGTATCCACTCTAGCATCGAAGTTTCCCTGAGCCTTAAATCCTTCCTCAACACTAACAGTGTGGATACCAGGCATCTCCAGCTCCATTTCAGTAGGCCCTCTTTTGACAAATGCTTTATCCAACCATTCAAACAAACTTTGACACCTTAAAAAAAAAAAAAACAAAAAAAACCCAAAAAACTGTGTGAGCTTCTGTATTAAACCTAGAATCTCCACTCAGAGGGCCTCTATCAATAAACTCAGCCTGATCCAGTTTTATGTTCCTCCCATCATCCCATACCCTAAAGATCCATTCCCAACATATTCCCCAGACCTCTGCTTGAATGAGTTAGCAAACTCACCTAGTTCTTTAGTTTGCCTCCTCCTGGAATACACTTTCTAACTCTCCAAACTGCTTAGCCTTTGGTCCGGCTGTACATCTAGAGGAGACTCTTGGTGGTCCTGTGAGATATCAGTGTGATCTTTCCTGGCATCTCCTTCAGGGAAACTCACTGCTGGTTTGTCAGACAATAAGGATTAATGTCCTTGGGCAAAGGTAGAAAAGGCAGTATTCCAGGGAGTGGGGTGAGAGTCCATCTTCTGCTGAGGGAAGATAGACTACTTCCTCAGGTGGGATAAGCCCTTAAGAATCTCAGCCTCAATAGCACCGCCCCCCACCCATCTCCACTGCACTTCACAGAATCCTGTTCTTTACCAATCAATGCCCTTACTTTAAGGACTGATACCCTCCAAATGCTAGGGCTTGACATTTCTCTGTAATTCAGCCAACTTTGTAATAAGGGGTTCAGTTTGGTTTTTCACAACTTGAGCTCTATGGCTGCTGAAGAAAAGATTCTTTTTCAGGGCACACTTGTAAACCTTTGGACCGCACATGTGTGTTTGGAGGTGGCCAACTTTATTGTTGAGTTGATTGTTGTTCTTCACCATTCTGAGGTGCTAGAAGTTGGTTAATTTTATCACGGAGCTCATTCTTTTCCTTTGTCAATTTATCCAGAGATGCCAGGAGCAACCACCCAGCAGCATCCTCTCCCACAGTCGCAAGGTTTATGTACAGACTCACCGAATCCATTGCCTCTAACAACTGGCAAATAGGATGATCAAATACACTTGTCTCCTAAGTTTGTAAATTAGTTCACACCATGGGCTTTCAGTACTCTCTGAGTTTCCAGGAGAGGCTTTGGTAACTCTAAGTGTTGGCAAACTGGACAGCTTATTCCAGATACTTAGGAAATGCATCTGTATACGCCTGTGGCTCTAGAACCACTGTGGTGCCAAGTGTCTGTGTCAGTCAGGGTTCTCTAGAGGGACAGACTAATAGAGTCAATACACACACACACACACACACACACACACACACACGATTTATTAGAAAGGTTTACAGGCTGTACTCTAACACTGGCCATCTACCAACAGAAGGTCCAGGAAACTAGCAGTTAGCTGTTCGGTCCATAAAGCTGCGTGTCTCAGCTGGTCTTCCGTATACATCAGAATCTCAAAGCAGTAGGGTCTAATGCCAGGGGAGGAATAGACTTTTCTGCATGGGTGAGAGCAATCAGGCAATGAATTTGAGAGCTTGATTCTCTGTATTTATTTAGGCTGCCAGCAGAAGGTGTGGCCCAGATTAAAGGTCGACCTTCCCACCTCAGAAGATCTGGATTAAAAGTGGGTCTAGCCACTTCAAATGATTTAATTAGGGGGAAAAAGTTCTCTCACAGGTGTACCCAGACCCTTGGGCTTTAATTAATTCCAAATGTAGTCAAGCTGACAACCAAGAACAGCCATCACGTGACCGCACAGGGAACATCACCAACCTGCATAGGGCATTGGTTCTATTAGAACTGCTTCCCAAGGGCATCCATTTCTCCATCATTGTCTGGTCATGTGCAGACATACATGCTGTACTATCTTCAATTCTCAAAGTCCAGTTGTCCTAATACCTTTGCTATTGTGCTGTGGAAGGTTGAAAATCAGAGGACGTGACTTACGTGGTGAGGGTGGGGGTTGGTGGGCTCATGTCCAGCCTACCATCTATTTGAAACACACCAGTCCCTGGCAATCTCAAAAGGAAAATTTGCCTCTAACTTTAAGGCCAGGAAACCACCAGAGTATCTGTTAAAAAAAAAAAACCACAACTCTTGGCTTTCATATTTTCAGCATATAGGTTAAGAATTGTGTCCAATCTGAAGTGTCTATGCTCAGCTTCTCAATTTACCCCCGTCCCCCAAATCTTAATTACGAAGGGGAAAGTCATAGTACCCTGGGTGCCCACTCTGTAGGAACTCCATAAAGCCACGCCCACCCCAGCAAGGAACACTGTCTTCACTGCCTGAGGAGATGGGGCTTTGGAGAAGTGTTTGACCTTGTGCAAGGCCATCCAGGTGACCTTGGATCTGGAGCCTCCACAGCTTTGGCAGCGTAACCACTGTGCCAAAGGCTATGCTGCAGAGTAAAGACCGCAAACCCAGAACGCTAGCCATCAGTGTTTTGTGACAGGGCCATTACACACAGAATCAGCCTGAGACATCGCCTTGCAGAGAGTGCTTAAGCAAGTCCTCAGACCCATGTGAGATGTCTCAGAGCAGAGATAAGACAATTCTCTTAGGATACTAGTTTCTCATCTGTATCCCTAAATGCTGGAATACAGGGCCTAGCCTGAGGAAAAAAACCAAACAAAAACAAAGCAACAACAAAAAAACCTAACTCCATTTGTCCATAAAGTTTCATATAAAACCAACTAAGCTTCACTTATTAGCCCAAAAAAAAAAAAAAAAACAAAAAAACAAAAAAACAAAAAAAAAAAACCCAAACCAACCCAAGGACAGACCACCTGTGATAGAAGCTAGTCATAAAGAATGGGCAAAATCAACCCAGAATTCACTAATTACCACCTTCCCTTTTAGGCTACTACTGTAGTGCAAACTGGCTTCTAACTGCCAATCAGCTTCCTGTCTGAGCTTCCTGCAGGGATTCGGTGTGACCCACTACATCCCTCAAGAGGACACAGCCTGCACACCCTCCGAGATGGTTAGAGTCCATCCGTCTTCCTAGTCTTCCTAGGCCAGGACCTCATATATGTTAAGCAAATATATTTTTATATTTTGAGCTACATCTCCAACCCAATGGTTGGTTTTTGCTTTCAGAAAGCACCCCCTAAGCACTCCAGGCTGCCCTTGGACTCACACTGTTTCCTCCTAGTCATCCATCAGCCCTGGCTCTTTCTACTCCCCTTCCGTGATAATCCCTGAGCCTCGAGGGGTGGGGAAGCTATAGATGGCCGAGCACTCCAAAGTCTCTTCTCTGTGTGCTGACCAGTTGTAGGTTCTGCACTAACTGCCATCTACTTCACAAAGAAGTTTCTCGAGAGTTCGCAGATGAGCTGACTCACAGGCATATGTCCATTTAGCAGAATAATAAAAGCAAATTCTCCCCTAGGGTCTATCTAGCTTCGGGTTCATGGCCCTGACATTCGAGTCGGGTCTGGGTTCTGTCTAATGGCATAGACATTAAATGCAATTTTTAAAATAAAAGTAGTTACTTTATGGTATCTCACAGGGTAAGACGATTACTTTTCTTCTCAGCCATCATGCAGAGCACCTTCTGGCAACATGAAAGCTGGCTAAAGGGCTGAATCCTCCCAGCCCGTACCAGATTGATTTCACCATGTTCTTGACTCAAACGTGTTGTCTTCAGCAATAGGATCTTATGGTGAAGTTCTGGAGAGTAACCATGAGCAACGGTAATAATCTATACTGTTTAGGGGTCCATGGGAACCAATTGTCCAATGACTCCAAAACCCCCTGCACTAGGATTTTTATTTTTATCGTGGGGCTGTCCCGGGTCCCTCTCATTGTGTGGTAACTCCATGTGTGTGTGCACGATGTATATCTTAGGAAGCATCTTCAGAAATAGGTTGCTATGTCTTTCTCAAGAGGCCTTTAGTGTTTCCCCTCCTCTGCTTTACCTTCCCATCCCCCACCTCATTAATCCTCCTTGATCCATTACCCCTCCCCCTTCATATCACTGCCTTTCCTCTTCCTCCTTTGAAAGCTCCCCCCACCCCATGGCCGCATGTTTCCTAACCTCCATACGTATTCCAAATGAAGCACACATCTGCAGAGTCAAAGCTAACATCTGCATATGAGAGAAAATATGAGAGGTTTGTCTTTCTGGATCTGGGTTACCTCACTCGGGATGACTGTTTTCTAGTTCCACCCATTTCCCTACAAATTTCATCTTTCTTAAAAGCTAAGTAACATTACATTGCTCAAAAGAACTACGCTTTCATTATTCACTCATCAGCTGATGGACGTTTGAGCTTTTTCCCTGTTTTTGACTGTCAGGACTAGAGAGAGCATCAGCCAGCATGGCTGAACAAGTGTCGCTGATTTAGAATAAAGCCCCCTTTGGGTACAGTGGAATCATATAGTAAACCTATATCTAGCTCCTTTTGGGAAACCGCCACACTGATTTCCATAATAGCTGCATGAGTTTGCCTATCCATCATAGAGACTGAGCCCGCCCTTCCCCCACACACATCTGTTACTTTGTGGTTATTGTTACCTCCCCCCACATACACACATTTGTTACTTTGTGGTTATTGTTACCTCCCCCCACACACATTTGTTACTTTGTGGTTATTGTTACCTCCCCCCACACACATGTTACTTTGTGGTTATTGTTACCTCCCCCCCACACACATGTTATTTTGTGGTTATTGTTACCTACCCATTCTACCTGGGATAAGGCAAAGGGGTGGCTAAGCTCAACCACTCTCTTCATCTTGAGCCCCTCAGCTGCATGATGTTCTGAACCACTCACACAGAACAGAAAGGATGCTCAACCCCCCACTACGATCTGAGAAACTAGCTCACAAGTTAGAATGTCTTTAAAGTTGTTAACAGAGACGGTCTGTTGGCCAGCGGTGATCTCTGATGCTCTGAATATTTTATAATTCTACCCTGTATAGTTGTGGCTTGAAGGGCCATCTGTCCTCCTGGAAATCAGAACAATCATAAAGATAGGCGTTCAGAAGGAATTTCTTTGGACTGAGGGGTCTTTGCAGGAGGTCATTGTTCCAGGCTTGGCTGCTTTGTATAGGGCTTGAGGCTGCACAGTGGACAGACTCCAGTTTTTGCTGAGCACTTCTGTTGCTTAGGGCACCAGGAGCTTGCAAAGGCTTTCCATGAGCACAGAGCCCCCACCCCCAACCCCCACCCCCACAACTCCAGGGATCAAAGCGCTGCACACGTGACATTCGGGGGTGGGGGGGGGTGTGCCACATTGTTCACAGGAGAAGCTTCTAGGCAAAGGCTCCAGCCCGAGCAGAGTGTTTCAAGTCAGGCTTTGATCCCTGCAGCCAGGACCGCCAGAGACCCACATACAAGTTAGAACACAACAAAAAGGGAGGAGGAAGGGGAGAGAGGCGGAGAGAGGGAAAGGGGAGGAGGGAGGATGGGTGTCAACGGAAAGAAACGGGGCTTATTTTTCTTTTCAGGCCAGCACTGAAATAAGAAGTAAAATGGGCATGATTTCCTACATTGGCTCCAAAACTGCATGGGTTGGTGGGCCACTCGGCCACTCGGCTAAGTAGTTCTGGGAACTCTGATCCTCAGTCTCCTCGTTAGCAACATGGGAATAATAATATCTACCCTACGGGGTTGTTCTGAAGAATAAATGGGAAAACATATAAAGCCTAAATCAAGCACAGTGGGCACCCATTAAACAAATTATACGGATGGCTATTATTATTTTGGATTTTCTACAGACCAATAAACCAACTCTCCTGATTAAATGTTAATAACATATTTGTGTGTCCAGGCCAGCTTGCGTGGTGTAGTAATGTTCTGAGTTAAGATTCCATCTTTAAAGAGCTTGCTTAGCATGTACAACAACCCTGGGCTCAAACCTCATGGACGGAGGGAAGAGGGACAATGATGCTTCATTGGAAAACGAGGTCAGGTTATCTAATCTTAGCTTTTTCTCATTTACTTGAAATATACCACTTTCTCTCTGAACGGTCTCATGGGGAAAATAAGTATCCTAAAATGCATTATAATTCCCTGTGTTGAACGAAACAAACATCTGAGCCGTCACTCAGAGCCTCCTCACTTCGCTGAATCACCTGCAAAGCCCTTTCACACGTGGAGCAGCAGTGTCTGCCCCGGAGCTCCGCAGGCTTTCCGGCTCAGCCAGACAGCCCAGGTCACTCCCGGCTCCTGCAGAGATGATTTCCTCCACACTCCACCTCCTCCCACCACGAAGAACCAATAATGCTGCAACTGGACAAAAAGCTCAGTAAGAGAGCGGCCACTGTAGCATGTCCCTGTAAGGCCAGAACTGAAGAGGTTAAGGAAAGAGGCCGGACAGGGCTTCTCAGGAAGACTAGCTCAGACGGAAATGATGGCACACACACACACACACACACACACACATCTATAGGAGTTTTGAGGGTCTCATCTTTTTTAAAAGAATGGGAATTCTAACACAGGGAGATTTTTTTTTTACATATTTTATACCATGTAAGTAGCATTTTGACCAATGTGTTCCTGCCATATAGTTTTCTGTGTCATTTACACCCACTGCACTTTATGCAGTGAGCATCTCTTAAAGTGTGCATGTGCTCATGATGCATGTGTGTGCATGCATGTGTGTGTGCATGTATATGCAAGTGCACGTGTGTGCATATTCACTTTACACTAGGCTCATAAAGGAACAGCCAGGTTGCAGATCCTCACGTCTGCTCTCCTCACTGGACGCCAGCCTTCTGTGTTTAAAGTGATAGATTCTGCAGGGCCAGAGCCATGTTCCCTGGGACGGCTTTAAGGGAAAGCTACACCCACGCCAGCTGTGGTGGCTCACAGCTTAAACCCCAGCACTGGGGAGGCAGAGGCCAGAGGATCCTCGTGAGCTGGAGGCAAGCCTGGTCTACAGAGACAGTGGAGGGCAGCCAGGGCTACAGAGTCCTCAAAAAAAGAAAGGAAGGAAGGAAAGGCTACCTTCACCATAACTCATAAAATAACTATGTATCATACAGTGTCCCGGAAACTCTATCAACGTTACATGAAATATGTATCACATTGTATCCTGGGAACTCTATCAACATTACTTATTGGGGAGAATTGTTTAAAATCTATTTTCTTTAAGACTTGTTATTTTTAGAAAACTAGTCTGATATGATTGTTTAATTCATTAAGAAAAAACAGCTCTAGTTGGTTCAAGCTGATTAATGCTGTGAGCTCAGTTTGTAGTTTCCCACATTGAATAAGTAGGGGGTTGGCTCAGCGGTTAAGAGCACTGACTCCTCTTCCAGAGGTCCTGAGTTCAAATCCCAGCAACCACATGGTGGCTCACAACCATCTGTAATAAGGTCTGATGCTCTTTTCTGGTGTGTCTTATATATAAAATAAGTAAATAAATCTTTAAAAAAAAAGAATTAAGTAGAAACTTTGAATTAACCGAAAATCCAGGAATATTTCATATTTCCAAGGATTAAGATGACTGTGTGCTCCTGTGTCTCTGAGTGTCCACACAGCCAAAGCACCATAAACACTGTAATTACTCACAATCCAGGCTGGAAGTAAACAGCACATAAATATCAAATTACCCTCCAACATGCCCGTCCGCTTTGAGCCTTATATTTCATTCAGGGAAACCCGGTGCTTAAAATGCCTCGAAACCTCCACAAAGGTCAGGAAGTAACGACCACGTGGGAAAGATGTGAGCAGCAGATGGTGCCACACAGTCTCCGAACACCACAAGCCTGCCAGGACGAGACAGCATCTTCGCACACTCCTGTCCCTCCTAGCTTGTAAGCAATATACCTTTCTCCCTTTCTCTCGGGTCCCTAAAATCCCGTCCCTGCCACCCAGGGAGACATTGGCCGTGGGGTTGGGGACGGTCTCTAAGATACCTGATACTATGCACAGGCTTGGCACGCCACTCCGTAGCTCTTTGATGCTTCACACTTGTCCTGTTACGGGAGTGCCTCACGAGCAACAAGGTCGCCAACTTTGTGGATGCAGTGGAGGTACCTTCCTGTCGCTCACACAGTGCCCAGGAGCAGGCTGAGCAATGATCACTCAAGCCTTACTCCCTGCAATGCCAGGAGAGGGACAATTTCTCTAGCTACACTCTACTCTGCATCGAGCAGACGAAGGGCACAGGCTGTGTTTAGATTTAGCTTTTTGACGAGAGTCCTCTAAGGTGGGGGGGGGGGGGTAACAAAACTCCAAAAATATTTACCTTACGATTCGTAACAGTAGCAAAATTGCAGTTATGAAGTAGCAATGAAAGATTTCATGGTTGGGGGTTCCACAGCACAAGGAACTGAATGAAAGGCTGCATTAGGAAGGTTGAGAGCCACCGCTGTAGGGTAAGTGCTAGGCAGGTGCCTCTGAGTGACGCCTGACTGGCCTTGTCTACAGGAGCTCAGCTGTCTGGGCAGCCTATCAAATCTGCTTAGTCCAAAGGTCCCCTCACCATCTGATCAGCCCCTCACCCTGCACCATCCCCGGGCGGGGCGGCTCCTGTTTATCCTGGACGGTCTTACTAAGGTTGGCCAGTTTAACCAACGTCCCCAGGGCTGTCCTCCATCCCCTGCCTTACTCCCTGCACACTGCACATTTCGTCCAAACCCCTCGTGTGCACACTTGGCTCAGTACACACCCCTCGCCTGTGCTGCTCTTGTGGTTAAGTCTAATTCCATTCCGAGGACCTTCCTTTACTGCAGTAGCCCTACAGGAATGCAGTTCAGCGGAGTTCTGATTGCTCTCGGACATTTCCCAGGGTGGGAGGGTAGAAAAGAGTATATACGGTCACAGAGGGAAGGAAGGGGGAGGAAGATAAACTCATCACCAGCCTAGACTTAGAACTGGATTTCTCTTCTTTTCTTTCTTTCTCTTTCTTTCTTTCTTTCTTTCTTTCTTTTTCTTTCTTTTCTTTCAAACCGAAGTTCAACCATAAATACCAAGAGCCAAAATATATATTTCAGTTTTAAAAATATCCTATACTTTTTTTTTTAAATATGTGGTGTTGTAAAAAGCTTGAAGAACCTGGTACTTCCTGAGATCACCAAGCAGACTGTCTTATCCATCAACTTTTTGAGCGAGAAAATACACTCATGGATAAAATGGCCACGCACTGGGGAAGGCACCGTCCTTGGGTTCTTACTTTCGCTCCAACACTGTACAGGAAGCAAGCAGTCCTCAACACTAACTGTCCTCAATTCTCCAGCCCAACACAGGCGTGTGGGAAGATAGCTGGGAGTGTTTGCCGAATGTGAGGAGTAAGCAAATACTGTTCCGGTTCGGGGCAGTCTTTCCTACAGATTCCCTTCCGGGACTGACTTCTCAGGAGCTGCGGGTACAGCCATGGCTCTCTGGTCATGTAAGTCTTCTTGGGAGTTGTGGGTGTGTGAAAGCAGGGCGGGGTGCTGGGTGGTGATGGCATGAGCCCAGAAGACTTCCTTTCCAGGTTCTGCGTCCACCCCAGCAGGCAGTATTGAAGTCGACTGTCCCTAAAGCGTCTTCTCTTTCCTGCCTTAGAAAAGCCAACACTTAGCAAAACACAGGCTGGTGCCATATTTAGAGGAAAAGAGTTCCCCAGACCACAGGGGGCCTCCTAGACCCTCGATATTCAGGAAGAAGAGTTCCCCAGACCACAGGGAGCCTCCTAGACCCTCGATATTCAGGAAGAAGAGTTCCCCAGACCACAGGGGCCTCCTAGACCCTCAATGTCCAGGAAGGGCTTTCCAGGGCCTCTGGGCCTAATGGCACTATTTATATAGCCAGTGAGTTAATAATGTTAGATGTTAAATTCCAAATTTTAGTAGGAACATCAAAAATTAGGTTTTTATGGCTCATGCTTGGAAATCTGCTTTTTAATTTCCTTTTTAACAAAACACCAAAGAGCTCTAAGAATCTGTACTTTGGGGTCTTCAAAAAAAATTACAAGAGGGGACTTGCTGCTCCTGCTGAACATGCTGGATTCACTAGTACAACTAAAAACAACGAACAACATACAAGACAGAAATGAGTCTTTTTGAAATATATAATTGAAAATTATATTCATTTTTGGTGACTTTATTCACAGAGATGAAAACTATTCTTGAAAACTAGACATCTTCTAAAAACCCGAAGCTGGACACTTGCCCTGACGTAGGGAGAACGGGTTGTTTGCAGGAGTTCTTTTTTTTTTTCTTTACATTAACGAAAGTCATCCCAATAATTGGTTAGAAAAGCTTACTTTGAAAACCATGCCAAAGGCTTGAAGCCTGTTTCAAGTGGTTCGTGCGAAAACTAGTTTCCTGATTTACTGCTGTGAGGCGCTCATGTTAAAAGCACATTGTTGGCGTTCATTCTCTGGGAGGAGGAGGGGCCAGTGCTGATGAATTCTAGGCAGTAGGAATTAAAAACTCTAATGTGGTTACTTTGTGCAAACAAAAGTCCCCCTTCTATGCTGTATCTCATGAGAGCCAAAAGGATGCTGAAAGCAAATGGTACTCAGGCGTGTTCACAGCCCCACGTGCCCGGCGGGTACCACTGAGGGGCATGTGAACAGTCTTTGGGGATATGAGTCTGACACAGGAAAAGAAACTTTCTATTCTCAACTATGTTGGAAACTTTCAGAAGATACGAGAATATGCATGTGTGTGTGTACACACATCTCAGCAGGCTGAAGTTCCCCAAACACACTCCAAATGGCTCAGTTATCTGTCAAGTTCTTTCCCAAAATACACTTATGGGGACTATTTATTAAGACAGATGACTAACAGCCACCAGAAGGAGCAGGGAGATTTAGGTTTTGGGAACCAAAACCAGTTAATGAGATGAGGCTGTTCAGCATGGCGCCCGGAGCATCATCTGATGTGGGGAATGGGTGGGGTTAGAGGCTTCAAGCTGGGGGTCCTCATCTTTGGGGTGGAGGCAAAGACAAGGACATTTGCTCTAGAACTTCTGGATTTCTCAGCTCTGCCTTGTAACTCCAAAGGTCTTCACTTAAATGGACAACGTTCAAATGAGATTAAAATTAAACGTCTATTTCCTCAGCAGTACTAGCCAAACACATTACAAATGTTCAACAGCCACAGTGGCTAGTGGTTCCCAAAGGGGGCAACAGACACACACAGACCATTGTCACAGGCAATCCACTAGGTGGCAATCCATTGGCGTGACATCAGAATGAGGCAGGTTACAATCCGAGGAGACCGCATCACTCCTGATGCTGACCCGGGTGCAATTCCCAGCACCCACATGGCAGCTCACAACCATCTACAACTCCTATCCTCTGGAATCCAACACCCTCTTCTGAATCCCATGGGCACCAGGCACACTTATGATTCACAGACATACATGCAGGCAAAGCTTAAACATAAATATAAAACCACAAACAGAAATAAGTAGATCAGATAACAAAGCGTACATGAAAAATAACTCATTTTGTTAAGAGATGTCCTTAAGGACACAACACACCCAGGTTTCACAAGGGGTTCAAATAGCTAAGTTACAGAGACACAGAAGGGAAGCATATCAATCAAAGTAGCCAACATCCTGTCAGAACTGGGGTCTCTAAGAAGGCTTCTTCTTGTTTAATAACCAACAGAAGGTAAAAGGAGGCTGAGACCCACCGGTCCACCCAGGCACACGGTGTCTCTGAGGCCAGCAAGCCTCCACTACGCATCACAAATGGTGGAAATCTAACCAATGACAGGAAGCCTAGATACCTTGAGGAAAAACAGAGTTGAAAGTCTTACAAAGAAAATAATAACTAGGAGTAACAAACCCCCACAGGTGGGAAATCTATCTATCCCTGGCTACCCAGAGTTTCCCTAACTTTGGCTGGAAAACGCAGATACAGGCTTGCAGTGGAAACACATTATGACCCTGTGTATGATGATTCAGAAGCCTCATCCTTGAAAAAGGAGAGTTGGACATGTGGCTTCATAGTGGAGCACTTGCCTGGCCTTGAGTTCTGTTAAACATAGTGAAATGAATGACCTAAAACATCAAGGTTTCCCAACAGCTCTTCTACCTAGGGAAAACAAACTTTATTTTACTCTTCAAATACAATTTTAGAGTAAAAATTCACAGAGCAGAAACCAAGATTAAAGGCTTTATAAAATGGATTACTTGTATACAAATTTATTAATGTGCATACTGTTGGATGTTACTATCTTTAAAAAAAAAATACCCAAGGTGGATGAATTCATTCAATCCCTGGGCAAATGTACGGTACTGGGAGCTGAGTGGCTGGATAATGAGGCAACCAAACTGTACTGACAGGAATTGCCACTCACAGGGCATGTGCTAACATGTCTATGTGCTAACATATCTGTGCAGTGCCATGCACACCAAGGCCCTGTGGGTGCTGCTCCCAGGGCATTGTGGGTATGTTGCTCCCAGGGTATTGTGGGTATACTGCTCCCAGGGCATTGTGGGTATACTGCTCCCAGGGCATTGTGGGTATGCTGCTCCCAGGGCATTGTGGGTATAGTATGGTTGGGTAGGTGTTTCAATGTTTGGGGAAAACTGCTATGTAGGTGTCTTAGTAACTTTTATATTTCGGTGACAAAACACCATGACCAAGACAACTTAGAAAAGGCATTCATTTGGGTTTATAGTTTCAGAGCACCCGTCTGGTGACAGTGGTGAGCTCCCAACCTGATCCACAAACAGGAGCAGAGAAAGCACTGGTCACAGCACCAGTTTTTTGAAACCTCAAAGCCCATCCCCAGTAACACGTCTTCTCCAAAAGGCCAGACCTAATCCTTCCCAAACTGTCCTACCACCTGAGACCAAGTATTCAAACGCAGGAGACTACTGGGCCGTCCTTCAAACCGCCACATAGGAACCTGGAATACAGAAATTCCTTCTGTTCTTATTTCTTTTTCTTTTTGATTTTTTTAAATAAGTGTAAATTGAACGCAGAGTCTTGGCCTTGGGTATACGATGCCAACCCCAGCTCATGTGCTTCTACCTTGGGGGCTGTAGAATCCATGTGCCAACTCTCACTGCAGATGTAACCATCTACGAACGCACGTACGTACATAACTGGAGGACACACCTAACAAGCTAAGCAAACCATCATGTAAGGCGAATACAAAGATCGTCCTGCATCGGTGAAGGGCCAGGAACCAGGTTGTTAGGGGCCTGGGTCTGAATCTATACTGAAGGTTTGTATGACAGTGGGAACATGCTGACCACAGTAGAGACCCTAAGTGAGAACAGGGCCTAAGGATGGGGAGGGGTGAGTTTGGACAGCCAGTCTAGGCAAGCATCTTTTCTTCACTCATTCATTGAAGCCCAGGGCTGTTCAATACAGAAACTCTTACCAAGTAATAGTCTCAGAACCACTGGTGTTCACTTTATAAGGACTGCATTTTTTTTTTCTATTTGTCTGCCCTTATCTGTTGCTGTTTTTGAAACATGAATCTGTCACCCAAGCTGGCCTCTAACTTATGATTCTCCTGCTTCAGCCTCCTGTGTAGCTGGAGTTATAGACCTATACCCCTGTGCTCAAGTAAGACTTCATTTGTTAATATTTGAAAAACAATTTTGTGAACATGTTTGAGGGTGAGATGTGCGGTGCCTGGTGAAGGATCATCAGGACAATGTGGAATATTCTTGGCATGAATTCGTTAAATATCCATCAGAAGACTTCCATGTCTGTATTCACAAGATTTGCTGTTCTGTGGCTTTTCTGTTTTTGGTAATGTTTTTGTCTGGTTTTGATATTAGGTGTTGTTAAGCTGACACCAAGCAGGTTTGTGCAGTCTGTATCTGTGTTTCGGGATAACCTGGGGAACACTGGTCTAATTTCTTAATTACTAGGAAGATTTCTTAATTCCTAGCTGGGTACTTTCCACATGGTAAGGGCAGTTTACCAATGATTATTGAGTGGATCTCCTCAGAAGATGACGGCACTAAGAAAGTGAATCCCCCCTCCTTCCTTCCTTCCTTCCTTCCTTCCTTCCTTCCTCTTTCCATCCCTCCCTCCTTCCCTCCCTCCCTCCCTCCCTTTTCTTTATTTTTTGAGCCTGGAAACTCATTCTGTAGTGCATGTTGGCTTTTTACATTCAGGACCCCACAGGTCAGCCTTTCAAGGGCTGGGATTACACCTCAGGTCACCATTCCCGAACTGTCCTTCAATTTAGAAGGACAAGTCCACACTGCACAAGATTCTGGGCTGGCAGGTTTGTTGTTCTTTTCCTCTTAACCCTTCCCATGTTCATCCTGCTTTCTTCTTGTTCACTCCTGTCTCTGACCTTATAGATAAGGAGCTTCTTCTCTCTTGACTTCGGACTTTCCCCCCTTTAATCTTTGCTTTGGTTTCTGGTTTTGGAGGTGTCCATTGATAAGTCTTCGAGGTCTGAGATCCTTTCCTTCTTGGTACCGAATCTACCAATAGCCCAGTAGAAACATTCTTTTGTTTGTTTGTTGGGTCCTTTCTAAGGATCCCCAGCTCTGCTTACACTGCTCACCTGAAGTGATGCCCATTCCGTCCTACACACTGCTCACCTGAAGTGATGCCCATTCCGTCCTACACACTGCTCACCTGAAGTGATGCCCATTCCGTCCTACACAGCACATCGGCTACAGCTGCTTTTAGACTCTCTCTATGATAATACCAATCCTTCCGCCACATTTGTTTTCTAAGTTTGCTCAGTCTCTTCAAATTGAGCTTTTTCTTGTGCTTTGTATTTGTTGTTGTTACAGATCATGCCTGATGAACTGGGTAAAGGGGTTTATTCCATATAGGCCTGTAGTGTGGGAAAGCTGTGGGGTCTGGGACGCAATCCCTAAGCCTCTCACTACATCTGTCTTTTTGGGAGTCTGTGGCCCCTGGGCTATGACCTTCAAGGTACACACACACACACACACACAAACACACACACACACTTCTGACCACACCCCTCTGACCCTTCACCTCCTCTCCCCACCAATTCTGAGACAGGATAACTGTAGAGTGAAATGACACTGGTCTTTCCCTGTCCCACGTCACTTAGGCTCTGGTTACCCTCCAGTTTCTCCCAAGAGTGGGTGGATCTTCTCAGGAGTAAACTGCTCTGGTCCCCTTCTAAAGCCCACCTTGTTAGAAGAAAGGAATTCTCTTTGCTGTTCATCAGGAGAATCCCCTTGCTACCCTGGAGATAAAAGGGAGAGGTCATACTACATACACAGGGTCATGCAGCTCTGCGTTTTCCTTCCTCTCCACACCAAGGCTTTGGCAATTTGTCAAGGACAGTCTCAGTTTCCCGCTCCAGAGGGAGGTTGTGAGATGGGTGTTGTGACTGTTGAATCTGCCTGACTCCCAAGAGCTCTCTTCTCTTAGAGATCTCAGGGCAGCTGATCCTGAGTTTGTTCAGCTGCAGGGAAGTCCCCGTGCAACCGGAGACTGGGGACTGATTTTTTCCCCTCCATTTAAAATGTTTCCAGCTGTTTGAACCTTCATCTTCTGGTTTGATCCTCTAGACATTTATTTATATTTTCTACAGTCAAAAGACGAAGATAAGAAAACAAACTTTTAGGAAGGGTTTTCTCATCACCCCCCCCCCCCACACACACACACACACACACACCGGTCCCATGTTAGGCAAAGTGGGTGGAAGAGCTATCTGTCTCCCTCCTGGGTGCCTGGGTATTTGAATTTCTTCGCTGGCCATGGGCAAAAGAACCTGCTATCTACCCAACATGACGGACCCTATATCTGAAATAAACGTTAATACGGTCAAGAGAGACCGAACCTTCCTGATAGGATGTAGTAATTAAGTAGCGATCAGAGACCACTTCAATCCAGATGTAAAGTCAGGACTCTGAAAGCCACCACTTATAGAGTGAGCACAGCAACCAGCAAGAAAAGTCCTATGGGACTTTGTTTCCTGCTGTTTGTAGATCATTGATCAAAAAAAAAACCCACGAATCTGATAAGACTCAGATTTAAATAAGAGCAGTCTGCAGGGAATGGAGCTCTCCATTTAGAAGTTACCCTCCCTCTCCATAAAAACAAAAACCCATTGTCTGTTTTCTAATGGAAGGCTCTGAGGCCTCACTGAAAACAAAACCTTACACCACCCCCACACACACACACTATAACATCTTCAAAGGATGAGAAAATAAAGCAAATGCTGGGTGTTTAGGTTAGAAGAGGCCAAGAGGCTCCCAAACGTGAGCAGGTGTGAGGAGGATTTCTTAATGAGCAAGATTTGAAAAGCACATGCTGACGTGGTAAGGACTATAACACTGGCTTCCTTCAATACCATGGCCTGCCTTGTCCTATCCCACCAGCAATGGTAACGTTAATTTTAATTTTAAGAAAAAGAGGGGGCTGGAGAGATGGCTCAGCCATTACAGGCTATGCTCACAACCAAAAATATAAGAAAAAGAAGGCCCAGAAAATGGTAGTATTTCTATTTCCACTACCTATCCTTAGTTATCTGTGTTCATAGTAGAAAATTGGTTTTTTATAGTTAGCGCCTCGAAACAATCTGTCATTTAAATACTAAGTTATAGACATCACTGGTGTTTATAAAATCCTGGTTGTTAGAATATATTTATCTTTTAAAAAAATGCAGAGATTAGAGGGGACTTCTATTATATGTCTCTAAAATGGTAATCATGAACCAAGACTTCTGTCATTTACCCAAAGTGTTGCTGACAGTCAAGTAAAGGAACGCAATGTGGGACAGAGGCACAAGCGTGTTCTCGATATGTACCTTGGACAACTCCATGCCAGGTCCACACTGTCTGCACAGGACACAGTTTCCAGCTCGGTCCTTGAATTCTTGCTGTCTGCAATCTCCGGTTTCACAATTCGCTTTACATGACTGCAAGAGAGAAGTGGTTCCCTAAATGTTATCTTCACCTCCCCAGCTCATGCTGTTTGTAGGAAAGAAAAGGCATCTGCAGGGCGTGGCATGTGAGAGTAAAAACCACCTGGGGGCGTGGCATTGACAATGTCTATCTAAGAAGGAAGGCTGCTTTCTGAATGAGTTCTTGAACTTGCAACCTTCTACAGGCATGAGTCGCCATGATGTGGGTAGTTCTTTCTCCGAATTCATATGAAAGAGAGAAGCAGGAACTTACCAAGTAGCCTAGCAGGAGAAGGGTGCTGAAGAACGCTGTCCTGCGTTCAGGGTGGACCTTGAATGCCATGGTTCTCACCAGACGTGTTTATCCCTGAAGAATGCAAACCAAAGACATGGTTAACACAAAGTCTCAGGGACCGCTCTTTACTTACTATATAGTGATGTGAGCACCGCTCTGTCCACACAAGGCACTGAATGTTACTTATCTCTTAAAAGAACCACTTTATTTCACTTATGTGTTTGGGTGTTTTGCCCGTATGGTCATCACTGCACAGCAGGCATGCATTGTACCCACAGAGCCAGAAAATGGTGTTATATGCCCTAAGGACTGGAGTTACAGTTAATGTGCTGCCATGTGGGTGCTGGGAATTGAACCTGGGTCCTATGGAAAATCAGCCAATAGTAAAACTGCTGAGCCATCTCCCCAACCTAAAAGAACCACTTTTTAGAAAGATGTCACAGACATCTGGCTGCTATACAGTGTGTGTGTTTGTGTGTGTGTGTGTGTGTGTGTGTGATAAATGTAATAAAATTTTGTAAACTGTTACCCATACAATACATGTAGAGCTTCTACTGCCTCTGAATTCATCTTGCACTAGCCTTTCTACCTAGGCCTTTCCAGTGACCAATCTACTTCAACTAGAAGAAAATCACAGCCACACAATGGCTTGCAACTTTCTGCTTATAACTGTTTGAGCAGGCCAAAAGAGTAATAACAAAAGAACACTTCTAAGAACCAGGATGTTTCTATGCTAAGTTGTTTACTTCGGAGACCTTCTAGAGCAGAGGTTCTCAACCTTCCTAACACTGTGACCCTTTAGTTCATTTTCTCATGTTGAAACCTGTTGCTACTTCATAATTATAATTTTGTTACTGTTATGAAATACAACATAAATATCTGTGTTTTCTAGTGGTCTTAGGTGATCCCTGTGAAAGAGTCATTCGACCCCCAAAAGGTGTCATGAACCACAGGTTGAAAAGCACTGTTCTAGAAGGTGAATACTGTCAGTCTTCGGATCAGAGAGGGCTAAGTGACCCCCAGCAGGAGACCCCGCAGCTAGAGCCAGATTCGAGACCAGATGGGGCAGTTCTAGAGCAATGCAAAGCCCTCTGTGAATGCAGACCCTGCGCAGATCTGGGGTTCGGTCATCTCCTCCCAGGAACAGATGTTAAGCCTGAGGCGGGGACTTCAGTGACTCCTCCCCAAAGCTGCCCAGCGCAGAATGAGAACGGACGACCAATAAGAAGCTTCCATTTTAAAACATTTAAATGTCACGTAAACAAGGGTGTGATGAGAGGCTGGCATTTCAATAAAATACAACTCAGCTTCTTAACAGAGGTACAGTGACAGAACCGACGTCACCGAGAGTACTCTGGATAATTACAGATTTGAGATGAATTCAAACCTTTCTCCTTGGTCATGTCTGTCCCCAACACATCTCAGACTCATCCATGGACTCTCCTGCCTATGCAGCAGGAACAGGGGCTAAGGAGATAAACTTCATTCCCTAAAGTATACACAACAGGTCATCTCTTGACATGGTCTTAGGATGTACAAAATGTGTGATTCTCTGTAAGTTAATAAAGTGTAATTTAATATCTGGGTGTAGTGGCCACACCTTTAAATCTCAGCACTCAGGAGGCAGAGGCAGGTGTATCTCTGTGAGTTTGAGGCCAGCCTGGTCTATATACTGAGTTCAAGGACAGCCAGAGCTACATAGTGAAATCCTGTCTTGAAAACAAGAAGAGGAGAAAAAAGTGTGTAATTTATACAGAATTATAAGCTAACATGGAAAAGCAAATACAGGCAGAGCATCCCTCTCATGAAATGCTTAGGGCCAGAATAGTTGAGATGCCAGATATCCTCCAATCCTGGACTATTGGTACATACACCCTGAGATAAACTGCTTGGGTGTGAGGAGCGAGTCAACTGGAAATTCATTTGCTTCACATAAACTCGTTGCCTGAAGGCGACTTTACGGGGAGACTTTAATGACTGTGTGCGCACATCGGAGAGTCTCCACCGGGCGGAAGCCCCACTTGCAGCAGCTTGCTGGCATATGAAACAATTCATACTTCCAACCTGTAAAAGCAAAGCACTTGTACCAGATGAGAGGGAGAGAAATGGATGGCCTGAGTCAGCGTAGGTCACAATCAACAGAAGACTCTCTGGGGACGCCATGTGAAGAGTGGGGAGGACACACAGATCCCCGGACGGCGAGAAGACGGCTCAAAGGTGTTTTGTTTTGTTTTTGAGATGGGCTGGCAAGCAAGACCCCCAGAAATCCTCCTGCCCCTACTACCCAGCACTGGGATTATCATACACACACAGCTGTGCCTCACTGAGCCATCTCCCCAATCCTTCCATCGGGACCCTCACTCAGGTGGTTTGTTCTGGTTTACTTTGAAATAAGGTTGCGCTAACTTGTTTCAGGCTGGTCTTGAACTCACTTCCTCTTGACTCAGTCTCCCAAATATTAGATGTCTGTTTCAACTAAGCCCGGCTCGAGATATACTCCAACCAACTCTGGCCACTGCACCTGGTCCTGCTGCAACAGAGAACATTACAACACAGAACTGTGAACAGGAACAAACCACTCAGCCTGTGGGGAGTTATGGTTCCTGCCAGCCAAACATCCCAGCAGGACTAGGGAGTCCTCCAGAACAATGGGAGGGGTCACTGATACAGATATTTCTGGAAATAGGAACTGCTATCAAGCATTAGCAAGTGCTAGTCAGGCTAAGAATGTTGATTTTGTTTTTAATTCTTTGCAACTTCATGCACACATTTCCACCCCACCCCTTCTCCTAACACCTCCTAGACTTACTCCCATTTTCCACCTCTCGCAACCTTGAGAGATATTATTTAAAATAAAAATAATCTACCGAATCTAATTTGTGTTGCCCGTGTACTAATGGGTGAGGCCATCCACTGGATGGTAGACTTACCCTTAAAGAAAACCAACTCTCCCTCCCCCGAAGTCATTAACTGTCATTAGCTTCTCAGTTAGGGGTCTGGGTCTAAGAGGCTCTCCCATGCTAGGCTGAGTATCTCAGTCCCTGTGTCTAGAAGACACTCTGTGCCCCAGTCTTGGCTGGCCTCTGGCTTGTAGAACCATTCCATATTGTTTTCCTCGCTGGTTTTGGAGCCTTGTGGGAAGGTATAAGATATAGATGTATCAGTCTGACTGAAAACTCCATAGATAATTATTCTCTATACGAAGAATTAACAATTTCTGTGATAACTGCCATCTACTGCACAAAGAAACTTTTCCAGTTAGGTCTGAGATCTATACTGATCTATCTACATACAAAGATGAATTTATAGGGTTGTTTGCTGCTATGCTTACTTTTAAATATGAATAGTAGCTACTATGTGTACTTAGAACATGAACAGTAGTTTACTTAGAATGTGAGTAGTAGTACTTTTTAACCTCTGGGGTCTGTGAGCTCAACAACCATGGGCTTGAGTTCATATTTACAATACTAGGCATGCATCTCCTATTGTGGAGGGGGCCTTACATATGAGTTTAACAGTTGTTGGCTTCTCCCATGACACCCATACCACTATTACACCCCTTGACATAGTTCGGTAGACCAGTTACCTGGTCAGTATTTACCTGATTACTCCATGGGGTGTGACCAAAGTGTATGGTTTCTTCATCATCTGTGTCTCATAAACAACTGAGAGCATTGGCACAGCCGGTTTCGATTGAGGATCTCCAGGACAACCACAGTTCAATGGAAGTACCCTAAACCAGGCAGTGGGCTTGTCATCTGGCAACCTGTGATTCTAGGAGGAGCATTATTCCCTGTGTAGACTAACTCCAATTAAACTTGTGTGTGTGTGTGTGTGTGTGTGTGTGTGTGTAAGTTTCCACATGGCTTTTCAAACATCCTTACCATTAGCTATTTCTGCCCACCCAGCTCCTTCCTCCCCCCACCCTCCCATGCCTCTCTTTACTTAACTATCCAAACATCCCTCCCATTACTTCCTACTTCCTCTTCTCCGTATTCATGTTTTGCTGTTCTCTTTTCTCTCATTGTGTCTTTTGTTTGTCTTTCTGAGTCAGGGTTTCTCTGTGTAACAGCTCTGGCTGTCCAGAAACTTGCTTTGTAGGCGGGCCTCGAACTCACAGAGATCCTCCTGCATCAGCCTCCTCCATGCTGACATTAAAGGCATGCACCACCGAAGCCTGGAATGTTAGGACATTTTTATTGAGCATCAAAGAACGTCACATGGGAAAATGGTCCTTGAGATTCACCACCTGCCAGGCCACTGTGGGACATCCCAGTGACCCCACGGAGGCAGGTCCTAGTGCTGCCTGTGTAGAGCAAGAACTGGTCCACTGTTCGACCCAAGCTCCCACAAGGCCAAGTCCTGTGTTTATAAAATGCACGCAACTCTTTCCTTATATTTAAAGTAGATATCTATCTCCATACAATGGGAGAGAAAGCCAAAGGTCGGGGCCAGTAGAACTAAGGAACGTCAGCTGCAGTTCCTGCAGGTGACACCACACAGGGTCTCAGACATTCAGCTATGTCACTGCAGACCTGAGGCTGTGAGGCTGCACCACTGACCAACTTCGTTAGAGAAGGGAGACTCAATCAACAAAGCTGCTGACACGAACATAACCATCTTTCTACTCGTTCAGCCCAGTGTGAGCGGAGGGTTCTGAGGTGCCTGCGGTGAGGACGGTACTAATGATGTGCATCTGGAAGCAAGCTCAGCAGGCACCATTCTGTTCCACATGCCTTTTATAACTGTGGAGAGTTATGAGTGTGACCATAAATTTCCTGGAATGAAATGGGATTCCTTATGAAGTTCTTCGGCATTTATTTAAAAATGAAATGGAATAACTAGTGTTGATAATATTTAAAATAAAACAAAGCCAAGGCTATTTGTGAAACTGTTTTCAAACTCTAGCATTCAGGGTTGGGCCCAAAGAAAATATGCATTTATGTTTCAAGATTCTATACATCTGGCATTAATGTATCAAGGCCCAGAAATACAAATGACTGTCCTCCGTTTGCATGGCCTAAAAGTCTGGAACATTTTGTAGTTCACCAAAAGGTCTGTGCCAGGTATGCCTCCTAACCACCCAGCACCACAGGACGGGTGCAGCGAAGCGCCCCCTAGCTGCCACTTCAGAACAGGCATTGCTGCCCTGCAGCCACACTAAGCGGGCTGCTGGGATCAGAACTAGGCCAGAACGAGAAGGTACAGGAATCCAAAGTGCAGGGCTGGCACACATCCCACCAGCTGCCCTGAAGAGGGCCTTACATAGGAAGCCACTCCGCCTGTTCATTTGCTTGAATGGCCACTGCTGCAGATGTGTCCCAGCCAGCCCATCTTGGCAGGGACAGAAACACAGCAGGTGCTATACGTGCACGCCATTGGCACTTGCTGGAATTTAAAAACAAAACGAAAAACCTGTGCCACGTGTACATGGACAAAGGGGGCCTTAACACTCAGGAAAGATATGCCCAGGAGACTCCAAGTTGGCCAGGGTAGCCAGACCTCTAGAGCAGTCCCTCAGTGAATGCCCACCCCAGGTTGACTGTCAAAATGTCTGGATCGGTGAACGTGCCCTGACTTTCACCCCCATGGTCCATAGTTGATGATTTCTCTCTTAGACACTAGCCTAACTCTCTTTAGCCAAGGCAATGCTTGGATTAAAAAAAAAAAAAATTTCATTTTCTTGGAGCTAGAGAGATGGCTCAGCAGTTAAGAGCTCTGACTGCTCTTCCAGAGGTCCTGAGTTCAAATCCCAGCACCACATGGTGGCTCACAACCATCTGTAATGGGATCTGATGCCCTCTTCTGGTGTGTCTGAAGACAGCACACTTCTTCAGTGTTCTGATATACATAAAATAAATAAAGAAGAGTTTAAAGTATCCATTCTTTATGTGTGTGAGTGTTTGCCTGCATTCATGCACGTGTCCCGGCTGCCTTTGGAGATCAGAGAGGGTGTCAGATCTCCTGTACGCAGCAGTGCCATGTGAGTGCTGGTAGTGAACTCAATCCTCTGCAGGAGCGACAAATGCTCTTCACTGCGGAGGCATCTCTCTAGCCCCAGTACTTGGATTTTAAAAAATAGTTTTCAGTATTATGAAGGACTTCTTTGAAACATTAACCAGCCTCTCAGCCCTGAGCCCATCTTGTGGTGAGATGAGAGCCAATCACGGCTCATCCCTCACCTGTAAGAACACATCTTTTTCTCTTTTTTGTCACCTCCTCTGTTCACTGTGCTCCCTTCTCTTAGTCAGTCACCCACTAGCCATGTGCGCTTGACACAGTCAGGATTTGGAGACTTAATGGCCGATTTCACTCAAGAATTCCAACTCACACAGAGTGTCAGAGATAACGTTCTGTCTTGGAGTTGTGAAGGATAAAATAATAGAAGTGGAAATGCATGCCGATATAACGTGAAGACTGTGAGCTCCAGGACCGCCCGCGGGCAGGACTCCAGTGCTGTGTCTGTTTCTTACGTAAAATACTTGGGAACCGGGGCTGGGAAGATGGCTGACTCCGTGAAGATCTGGGTTTGGTAGAGACAAACAAACAGACCCTGGGAGCAAGTGCTATAACCCTAGCACTGCGGAGGCACAGACAAGAAAGGCCTGGTTCCCGCCAGACAAACCATCTTGTCAAAATCATGAGCTCTAGGTTCCTTGAGAGACCCGGGTTCAAAAGACATGGGACTTGTACGTACAGGTTTTTAGGGTTGAGCACTCAGTAAGGCCCACCCACCAGGGATTCATTCCTGTGGTTCTCTCTCTCTCTCTAGCAGCCATTAATTGTCTGAAGCTATTCATCTAGGGGTGAGTCCTGTGAGGTTTTCTCCATCCAGGTCGACAGTCAAGTGGTGTGATCGTTGCTTAGATCTCATTTATTATATTAACGCATTTACTCTTGGTTGCTAAGAGGAAATTCTTTATCAAGTTAAAAAAAAAAAAAAGGAAAAGATCACAGGAGCAATTGGGTTAGACACCTATGTTTTTTAATTAACCAAATGTATTTTATGCAGTCTAAAATTACGTGGTGATCAAGAAACCAGTGGAGCGGAAGAGACGGTTGGTCAGTGAAGAGCACTGTCAGAGGACCTGGGTTCAGGTCACAGCACCCACACAGGGGCTCACAACCATCTGGACCTCCGGTTCCCAGAAATCCCTCTTCTGTCTTTGACAAGGACTGCATGCCCATGGCACACAAACATACATGCAGGCAAAACATGAGTTTTAAAATTCAAAAGCAGCTGTTACGACACAGGTGCCTTAGTGTAAAGAGATTTGCCTTATGAACTTAACATGTAGTCAACTTTTTATACGTCCCATAAAACAGGAAGAATGCACACCTTTACAGTAGGTGTAGGGCCATGCTGTTCACGGTGTCACTTAAATCGTCTATAATACGATACAAAACTCGCTCTCTTTGATTCTTAAAATGATGAGATGAGGACAGTGGGGGAGGGCACCCAACAACTTGTGTGCATGTGCACACAACTCCAAAATAAAGTATAAAATGCCTGGGGGCAAAAGCATTTTAGATTTGACAAGTCTTCAGGTATTGGGCTTGAGGATGGGACGAGGTCTAGTCATTAAGTATTTATGTTTTATATTTATGTTTTATATTCACTTTAGCCATACAGCCTGAAGACCATTTATCTACATTTTACGTGTGTTCTCTTGATTAGTTGTTTTTTGTTTTGTTTTTTCAAAACTATTTGTTTATTTATTTTATGTATATGAGCACACTGCAGCTGTCTTCAGACACACCAGAAGAGGGCATCAGATCCCACTACAGATGGTTGTGAGCCACCATGTGGTTGCTGGGAATTGAACTGAGGTCCTCTGGAAGAACAGTCAGTGCTCTAACCACTGAACCACCTCTCCAGCTCCTCTCATTTGATTTTATAGATGGTCTCACTGTGTAGCTTGGTTGTCTTATAATGTGCAGAAATCCACCTGCCTCTGTCTTCCCCCAACACCCCCCTGGCCACTCCCCCCCACCGGGATGCTGGGATTCAGGAAATGTGCCTGGCCTTAACCAAATTTCGGGTTCTGGATTTCTGGGCTAGGGACGATCAACCTCAGTTGTCTCTCAGAAGGAGAAGTTATTATTTATTTTCTAGCTTAAACAATAAGAAGCATTTCTAACACTAAATAAACATCTATATTTAGTCTGGATTATCAAAGCATATAAATCTAAGAATACTTAGAATAATTTGCATAATCTTTTACAGAATAATTGCTTTTTTTAAAAATTCTTCCATCTCCCCTTTTTATTTTATTTTACTTTTGATGTTTGGGATAGAGTGTCACACTATCCAGGCCAAACTGACAGCAAACCTCCTGCCTCGTTTTCTCCATTATAGAAGTGAGGGAACACGCCACCACACCCAGCCCCATTTTTCTACCTCTTGGAAACCATTAACGCCCAGGAGAAATGCAGGAGCCTAGTTCTCACCTGGCAGAACCATGATCTTACTTAGGGAAGCAGCATGGCAGTTTTCTAATACACGAGGTGACGAAACACTTCAGCGAACCCACAAACTGCTTTAAGAAAATCGCCGTGCAAACAAAGCGATGTAATGAACGCAAAGGCTCACGTGGCACTGACTGAATGACTTAGGAATCCTGCTAGTCCCACATGCTAACAAAAGAAAAAACAAAAACAAACAAAAAAACAACCCGGAGATTTGGGACTCTATTTTCAAATAGGACAACAAGCCTCAGCCTGTGGCCATTCATAATCTTACCCTAACTTCACTGTCTTCTAAAATCCTTCTCCACACCCAGGCGGCAGGACGCCCTAGGAAGCCTGCAGAGGGTTGAGAGGAACAAGCACACAGGAAAGATTCTCTTTCCAAAGAGCAAAATGTTTGTGCCTAAAAAACTCCACAAGCATTAAGGTTTGCTGCCAAACACAGCAGTTCAAATCCCCCACGGTTCAGAATCAAGCCTAGGTCAGACAGCCAGTTCTGTTTGCTTTGTTTTAACAGAGTTTAACGTCTGGGGGTGGGAGGGTCCTAAAATGAAGTCTTTTTATTTCTTGAGTTGTAAACTCAATCTTGTTTGCTCTAGGGAAATGTCAGAATTCTCAAAATGTTCACTTAACAAGCACTCTGTTAATAAATGATGCTGGTTTTCTGAAAGTTATTGAATGCTCATCCTAAAATATCAGAATTTTCAAAATGTTCAATTAACAAGCACAATGTTTTTTTAAAAATCACGTGCTTCTTGTGAAATTTACTGAAGATTTATCCTGAGGTAAAAATAAAACACTCACAGCGTCATTGACTACAAGGGCTCATACACAGTTGCTCTCAGGATTGTACACAACCATCCCTAAGACACAGCTGTTTAAATTTTTATTTTGGAAGGAAGCCTGGGTAGATTCCAAAGGGGCTGTGTCTGTCCATTCAGAATTTCCTCATGGGACTCTTCCAAGTTTTTTTTTTTAAGAGAATCTCGATAACCACAGTCTCATATAATTACTGATGGATGGCTCTTTTCAAAGCCTGGGCCTTAATCCTATAGCCTAAAAAGTATATGCTTTGTGAGCTGTGCACTAGAAGATAACCCAGTTCTGTTTAAATATCTTCCTTTCCAGTGTAAACACTTTCAACCAAATAAAGTATGTTCAATGAGCTCCGCGCACAGCCTGCAAATCAGGGGCAACTCTCTTCCTACGGCCTTGTTTGTCTTTGTTTTCAGCTAGAGTTTCACAAATGACAGCCAACAGTCACCTGCTGCAGGACACATGCATTAACCCTTCTGTGGCCCCTGCCCACTCTGGCAGCTGCTGAATCCTTCATGTGGCACAGACACTTATTCCAGGAGGACATTCTTAGTCAACCTGGATTCAGCCCTGATGGGACTTCATGGCTTTGTCTAAAGCTTTAAATATTTACTTGGTTTTAAATACTGACCTGTCAGGCATAAAAAATTTGGGATTTTTTAAAGATGTATTTATTTTATTTTTTTACGATTACGCTGTAGCTGTCAGACACACCAGAAGAGGACATCAGATTCTAGATGGTTGTGAGCCACCATGTGGTTGCTGGGAATTGAACTCAGAACCTTTGCAAAGAGCAGCCAGTGCTCTTAACCACTAAGCCATCTCTCCAGCCCCATGGGATTTTTGTCCTTAATAATGCATGGATCTTTCTGATCGTGCTGTGTTAAGTGTGGGATGGAGCCAGAGCTAGCCTGGGTTCAGAGATTTAAATAAGCAGAAAAGGAGAAAGGAATTCTCATGAGTGTTCTCATAATTGCTCCTGTTTGTTTTTAAAGTCTCAAACATGCTGTAAACGCCCCGGGTGCTGTAACTAGTAAATTATGTTCATAGCCTGGAGAGAGCATGCTAAACCACTTGCTGGTCCTTGTGCTCACTGGTCATTTCAATTCTAAAATATATATAAATTAAGTTCTCAGTCCTTTTATCGGTTTTGAGGCTTTAAAAACTCGTTTTAGGGAGCTGAAGGGCTGTCTCAGTGGTTAAGAGCACAGGTTGCTCTTCTAGAGGACCAGGGTTCAATTCCCAGCACTGACGGGGAAGCTCTCAACCATCAGTAACTCCAGTCCCTGCGAATCTGACACCCTTTTCTGGCCTCTGCAGGCACCCAACACACGTGTTGCACAGGCATTCGTGCAAGCAAAGCACCCATACACATAAAATAAAAATAAAGGTTAAGTAAATGTTTTAAACACTTTTTGTAGCACCCACATAAGAAAGCTAGACATGGTCACAAGTGCCTATACCCTCATCCCGAGAGAGGAGAGGGATGGGCTGCAGTTCTCTGTGGCACCTAAAAGAGCAATCTATAGGTTCAGAGCAATCTATAGGTTCACAGCAATCTATAGGCTCAGAGCAATCTATAGGCTCAGTGAGAGATCTGTCTCAAGGAAATAAGGTGAATGGTAATAAAGATACTCAGTTGTCCTTTGGCCTCTACGTGTCCACACATGGGCATGGACACATGGACACACACACACACACACACACACACACACACACACACGTCTTGCACATTAGCAATGTCCCTTACACCAGTCTTTGGCTGGTAAAGGCACCCTACACTGAGGTCATAAGTGCATACGAGTTCATGTCTGTTGGGTTCAGATTCAGAGCCCAGCCGGGGCACATCTTTGGGAGCTCCAACCAAAGAAACAGTTCGTATGGTCATCCAGAACATATTAGCAGAGCATCTCAAGGGTTAACATCTACTATGGAAAAGAAAATTCTAAAGTCAATAAAGCCATGTGGCCCTGGTAATAAAGTAGACGTCACAAGACATTTTCATTGATTAAAAAGCAAAGAACTTATCAGAGATTATGATAATGCTTTATGCATTAATGCCAGGAAAATAGTTTCACAAGACGCTTTTCTATTTTGTATTCCTTTCCCACCAATCCAACATGCAAAGAAAAATTCTTTTTTGTTACCCACACCCTCTGAATACTTCGAAACTGTCTTCCACATTAGTACTCAGCTGTTCACCCTCTGGATACAAATCTTTCTCCACAGAAAATATTCCGAGTAAATCCTGAACTAATGTAATATAATCGTCCCGGTGCATATAAGAAACTGACCATGAAATGATAAAGAAAAAAATAAATTCTTCTGTTTACATAAGCTGTGTCTAATCCCCATTTCCCGTGTTTGTAAACTGTCTTGTGATCAAAGGAGATATTGCTGAAGTAAAGATTACATCTTCATAAGTAAATTGAATTAAGCTATTTCACTCAGAGAAACACCCAACAGTGTTTATAGTTTTGTTTGCAAACTGAGTCTTATTATTAAAATGAAAAAAAAAAAACCCAAAACTCAAACAAACCCGTGTCATGGACTTTTTAGGATGCTAGATAGAAACTTAGTGGTTAGTTTACTGCTACTGAAACTGAACACAGGTTTTGGCTGCCGCCAGACTTGGTATCCAAGAGTGCTTGCCTGTAATCCCAATACTCGGAAGACTGAGGCAGGAGGACTCAGTTCAAGAACAGCCTGGACAATGTAAGTTTGAGACCAGCCTGAACCACACGAAGAGATTCTCCCTGCACCCAATCCGAATAAAAAGAATAAAATAATGAAATAACATAACTGAACTCAAGAAGTTCAAGAAGTGGCAAGGGGGCGCTGACAAGCCTGTGAGAGCCGACTCCTCTCCTCCAAATCTATGACACGCTCTGCTCACAATGTACTAGCAACGCTGGCATTCGAGAATCCTTTCTGCACGGAATGAGAATGGTTCTGGGCTACAGATGGATTTTCTAAATGTTCCCCTTTGGCTGGCTTCGCTGCAGTTGCGCAGTGGAACGTGGGCGCCAGCTGAGGAGCTCCGAATGCTCACCAAGGGACAGGGGACAAGAGAGAGGGTGGGTGGGCTAGGCGTGATCTGCGCACCCACGCACATGTACCTTAAAAACGCCTCCTTCACAGGCTAGAGCCTAAGTCTGGTCGCTCATGCTTTTGCCGCCCCCCCTCCAAGTGACTTGGTGATCCGGGGCTGTCACACAGCCCGCTTCTAGCACGTGCGCTTCGGCAGCGAGCCCTCCTTCATCAGGCAGCCGCCTCCCCTCGGCTCCAATCCCTCGGGGCGATCTGGTCCCCTTGCTGAGGCACCTACCTTCCCCTTGTCCTGCCCGACTGCAGTTTGAGACTGGGGTGGCGCGGGGTGCCGGCGCCTGGCTGCACCGGAATCCTCTCCCCGCGCGCACAGTGCAGCGCTGCAGCCACTAGGCTCTGTAGCCCAGCAACCGGCTGCTGGAACCCGCCCCGCCCCTGCTCGCTGGGAGCCCCGCCCCTGGATCAGACTCTTCTCCCAGTATCTCACCACGCCCCTAGTTAGTTCCTGAGGGGATAGGAGCGGACTCCAGGTAATCTCACCCTGTCCAAGCCAAGTTCCCAAACCTTACAGCTCCCGACGAGCCACATCTCTAATCTGTCACTTTGCCCCCCACATTCCCCTTCAGGCCCTGATACCCGGTATCATAGCTGCCCCCACAGATATAACTGGGCATGCTTTGTCTCTCCCAGCCCCGGCTCCGGGCTCAAATTATGGGTTCCCTGTTATCAGGCTGCTTAGGCTAGTGGGTGCCTAGTGAACACGGGCAGATGGGGTGGGGGAACAAAGACCACCAAGTTTTGTTAGAAACAAAAAGGAAGCCTTCCTTTTTCCTCCAGGTATGTTTCCCTTAGCATCTCTGCGCTTTTCCCTTGCCAGATCACATCACACCCAAAGCCTGTTTCCTCACGGGAGAAAGTACCTGGAAAGGTGATGGGCAGACTGTGGGTGCGACCCTTCAGCTTGGGTCACTGAAGACTGAGGATCCAGCTCACAAATAGGTACTCTACCAGTACCAGCTCACTGTATGGTACCTCCAGAGTCTGGGGCTGGAGTGCCAGATAGTCAATGCCTACTCTTCTTGTTCAGGACCAGCCTAGTCCCAGGGCTACCGCTGAACCTGAACCACTGGCCATGAGGAGGGGACACAGCAGAAGGCAGGTTCAGGATTAGTGGCTTCCCATGCCTGTGACAGGTTTATAATTAATTCCCAGCCTAGTATGAGCATTTGGAAAGAAGGGGCTGACAGTGCCTGTTTTATGTTAAAACAGACCTGTGCTGAACTACAGGAATCTAAGCCATTGCTGTCCTGAGCATTCAGAGATTGGTTCAGCTTATAAAGTTCTTCCAACTCCATGACTTCGATGCCGAGATACATTGCTGTTTCCTGTGTTGATCCTCCCTTCCCTAAGTCAACAGCACTTCTCCTGGGATGGAATTGACCTCTTAGGATTTCAAAGGATATTTTGTTCAATGTATGGCTTTTTTTATCATTAATCTTCTAAAACACAGCTGTGACCCCCACACTGCAAACAGTGTGGTGGAGTACTGTTCACCTGTGAAGAACACCTTAGGCATTATCACACCTTTAAAGGTGGGGACCTTGAGTCTAGCACACCAGAACACAGATCTCGGGAATGGTTTATTCGTAGGTGGTTTACAGTTAAATGCTCCAGTTTATTCAAACTTCAAGGCAGGGGTGGTTGTCACTGTATCACTAACACTCAGTAAGAGCCCAGGCCCACCTTGCTAACTTTCTCATTCCCAAACCCTGGAGAAGCAGTCCCATTCTCACTGTTTCCTTCCCCAGGACACCTTCATCTCTTGAGAGGACGTCTTTTTCTTGATATCCCAGGACCTCACAGAGTAGTAGTCAGTTCATCTTTAGCAAACTAAGCATCTGCTTCCCTCTTTGCAAGATCTCTGGTACTCACCCCTCTTGCCCCTAGCACCTCCTCCCCCTCCCCTAAGGCCTTCCCATCCCCCACCCCCCATACTGGCCACAGCTCCTCTCCCTGCAGTCTGTCTTTCTGAGCTGCCACTGTTGGGAGGGGGCACATCTACACTCCTTGAATTAGCATGTCAAGATTTCCACATTCGGCTCCACCCACCCTTTCAGCCTTATCTTCCTCTAGACCTCTTGCTTTATATTCTGACCAAACTGGTCTGCTCGCCCAGCCTCAACTGTGTCCTGGCTTTGCCCTTTCTGCGCCCTGGAAGCTTCCTCATTATGCTGGTGCGTCTTGCTTACCTTGGCTCTTTACTCAGATTTCAGGAAGTCTTGACTCTTACTTTTTTCCTTAATCCTCAACTCTATGTCCCCTCTTCCAAGGTCTGTGACAGTTCAGCGCTTCTCACAACCCTTGTGGCAAAAGGATCCACGGATTTCACTGATCTTCCTCAAGTACCCAAATCCTTCCTGAGAAGGGGCAGATTTTGCTCCAACTTTCGAGTTCATTTAGCATGCTAGGAGCTAAATGGTGCCTGGTGAAATTTAATCTGCTGACCAGAAACTACCTTCTCTGACTTCAACCAAGTGCTGCCGCCCTGTCCCCTCCTCCGTTCTTTTGAGACAGTAACGCATTATTCATCTCATTAGCTCTTGGATCCTTTCATGTTTGATTGATCTCCCAGTTAGCCTGCTAGCTCGCTGTGAACACAGGCGAGCTTTGGGATCAAACAATCTGGTCTCGATGCCAACTTGGCACCCACTAGTAGTATGACCTTGGCGGCGATTGGCAATCACTGGGAATCTCTCTTCTTCGTTGCTGTAACAAGTTGCTTTGCTGGAGGCCGGTAAATAACACCAGGCTTTAAACTCCTGGGCTAGTTCTTGGCACAGAGTAAGTACTTAGTAAATGGCACCATTCACAGCAGGACATTGGTCAATAAATGACAACAAATTACTAAAATAACCACTGACAATGGGGAGGGGACCGGGAACCCCTACACTTGAGCCCTCAGATGCCCATGAAGTTAAGCAACCTTTCCCCTTCTCTATGCTTGAGTGCACGGCCCAGGCCAGGTGAGCACCAATGCCTCCCCCAAGAAAGAACCACCAGCTTTAGCTGCGTGTGGGATCATGAGGGACTGCAGCACAAAGGATGTGAGTTCAAAGTCATCCTGGGGTACCATACTTGAGACAGAGGAAGGATTGCTAGGCTCCTTCAGAATAAAACTCCCTCTGAATTAGGACTGGGACCATTTTCCCTTTTGTTAAACACCAGATCACATCCATAGGTTGAGATTTTAAGTGGAAGAGTGAAGTTGCTGTGAGACTATTGAAATAGGTAGAGTTGTATTTTTGTTTTTTGTTTTTTAAAGATTTATTCTATCTATATATGAGTACGTTGTAGCTGTCTTCAGACACACCAGAAGAGGGCATCAGATCCCATTACAGATGGTTGTGAGCCACCATGTGGTTGCTGGGATTTGAACTCAGGACCTCTGGAAGAGCAGTCAGTGTTCTAACCACTGAGCAATCCCTCCAGCCCCAGAGGTATGTTTTTAAAACTAGTTGTAAGGTTCCAATGTTGTCGTGTGAGATGAGGCCCTGTCACATCGCTGTGTAGCCCTGGCTGGTTTAGAACCCACCATGTAGACTAGGCTTGAGTTTGCAGCATCTCCCAGCCCTGTCTCTGGATCTAACTAGAGGTTTTCTAGTGTGCGTGCTACACTAGACAGGTTCTATGCTGTTTCCAAACCGAGCTTTAGCAATGTTCGAGGGCCACAGAACACACCTGTTTAGAACCTGTCCGCTGAAAACATATCAAGTATTGAAGTTACATCTTTCTTGGTGAAATGTTTCAGGGGTCACCCTCACCCTGGGATGGCTGGCATTGCTCATGGAAAGTTGTCTGACTCCAGGGGTTTGCACTATAAAACATGACTCCATGGGAAAATGGACTAGAATAGTAGTTATATGGAAACACTGGATTTTTATGAGGTTAGTTCACAGCGCATTGCACATTGTAGATATTTATGACAAAATCAATTTAAATTTATTAAAAATTCAATTAAAAATTGAATGTGTCTATCAGGAGGCTTAGCAGGTAAATGCATGTGCTACCAAACCTAACTCAAGTTATGTCCCCAAGACAAACACAATAGGAGAGAATCAACCCGAGCAAGCTGTCCTCTGATGTCCACCCACACAATACAGCGTGTGCTCACCACTCTGCTGAATACTCATGTGCACACACACACACACACACACACAAGAAATACAATGTATTTTTTAATTGTTGAACTAATTAATATGGAAGTGAGATTCTCCAGTGATAACCAAGTTTGTATATATGCAATAAAATAGGCAGTGGTTAAAAGTATTTTCACGTAAATATTTATAAAAATAAAATAAGCAGCTATATAAGTATTTTTAGCAACCATGGCTACCAGTTAGAGAACTGGGAGGACTGAGGCTGGAGGTGGAAGTTCTGTTCACAGTCACACAGTGAGATAATAATCAAGCCAGGATCAAATTCTGGGGTCCCGAAATCCTAACATAATCTCCATCCCCTCCCTCCCCTCACCCCGCCACTTTGTTTATTTTGAGAGTTTCTCTGTGTAGCCCTGGCTGTCTCTGTAGACCAGGCTGACCTCAAACTCAGAGACCTGCCTGCCTCTGCCTTCCCAGGGCTGGGACCAAGGGAAGGCAGCAGGAATCATTGAAGAAGCTCCGAATCCTAAATTCTCCCACAAGGGCCTGGAGTGGTGCTACCATCACAGCGGCAGATTCTGATCAGCCAGTGTAATGGGTGCCTGACTTCGGTTTACTCTTAGAGAAAAAGTTTATTTCGAGGCTCTTCATAACTTTAGAGTCTAGGCCAACCAATAATTCTTACAAAGTACATTGAAAGAAAATTTTAAAAATGGGACCTATTTTGTCCTGTTTGTTTTGGCCAAAATTTTAGGCACAGCGTTTGCTCACGGTGGAGTTCAACTCTCTGAAACTTAAGAACTGCCCTTCCTGCGAACAAAGAATGTAAGATTCAAAGTTAGACAGACATTTGCTCCCTACGGACCTAACCCCTTACCCTGAGTTTGCAATTCAACTCCTCTTGGACTCACTTTTCCTCTGCGAATCATGGATAAATAAGGATTTTCTTAAATGTTCATTTAAATGAGATAAAGTTTTAAAAATATATTTGTGTGACAGGAATGCTTGATATTACATTGATAATTTAGTGAATTAAGTAGTTAGTAAAACAATAAATGGAAGTAACAATCTGCCCTCTTCTGGCCTCAGCATACATGTGGTCTACAACAAACTCTCTCTCTCTCTCTCTCTCTCTCTCTCTCTCACACACACACACACACACACACACACACACACACACACACACACATAAATAAAAATAAATCTTTTTTGAAATAATACAAAGAATAGCTAACTATTTTGGCTTTGAAAGCAATTGGCAGGTATAAAATTTAATCAATAGTCAAATTAAAATTTTTCACCATGGGGCTGGAGAGATGGTTCAGTGGTTAAGAGCACTGACTATTCTTCCAGAGGTCCTGAGTTCAAATCCCAGCAACCGCATGGTGGCTCACAGCCATCTGTAATGATGCCCTCTTCTGGTGTGTCTGAAGACAGCTACAGTGTTCTTATAGATAATAAATGGATATTTTTAAAATTTTTTTCACTGCAAAATCTTTCTAGGAAAACAAAAAAAAAAATTCATGAGAATGCATATCATACTTCTCAACACACTTAAGTGGAACAAGCTAGCCCATTGGATATGAGGCTATACTGAACAGACAAACAGAACTTTCACAAAATCCCATGGCAAGTGTCCACGTAGGAGTAATAATTCTAAACGAACTTTTTGAAAAACAGTTTATGCAATGCTAACTCCTGTTCATAGCCTTCCTCCTCCCAACACACACATTCCACACATCACTGATCGACCCCATGTCCTTAGGAGAGTTATTTTAAGTCTTTGGAGGTCAGGTATGGTGACAAATATCTGTGACCCCAGCATTTGAAAAGTGGAGGAATGCCCTACCTGGGGATTCAGCCCATAGCAGGCACCAAACCCAGACAATATTGCTGATGTCAAGAAATAAATACATGCTGACAGGAGCCTGACAGAGCTGTCCCCAAGAGGCTCTGCCAGATCCTCACAAATACAGAGGCAGATGCTCACGGCCAACTATTGAACTGAGAACGAGGTCCCCAATGGAGGAGTTAGAGAAAGGATTGTAGGAGCTGAAGGGGTTTGCAACCCCAAAAGAACAACAATACCAACCAACCAGAGCTCCCAGGGACTAACCACTATCCAAAGAGTAAAAATGGACAGACCCATGGCTTCATCTGCATATATAGCAGAGGATGGCCTTGTTGGGCATCAATGGGAGGAAGACCTTTGTTCTATCAAGGCTGGATGCCCCTGTGTAGGGAAATGTCAGGGAGGGGAAGGCAGAAGGGGATGGGAGGATGGCAGGCACCCTCATAGAAGCAGGGGAAGGGGGGATGGGATGGGGGTTTATTGAGGGGAAACCAGGAAAGGGGATAGCATTTGAAATGTAAATAAAATATATACAATAAAAGTAAAATGAAAATAAATAAGTAAGTAATCAACCATTACCGGATCAGAATGTATCAACAAAAATAAAATAAAATTAAAATTAAAAAGACATTAAAGTACAAAAACAGAAAAAGAAAAAAGAAAAATGGAGGCACAAGGTTATCAAAAAACCAAAACAAAACAAGCAAACAAACAAAAAAAACTAAGGAAGGCAAAGAAAACTGAAGGTTGCAAGTCTTATGTTTTGATAACTCAGAAATATTTAGAAAAACAGAAGCAGAGAAAAGCTGGAAAGGGTTCAGACAGACCCAGTTGACATGTCTCTCATGGGGACAAAGGAGTTGATTATAGTAGAAGTGGCTATTTCTACCTTTCAGACCTACACTGTTCTCTCTCTGCCCGGCCCCACAGCGCATTTGCTTAGGCAACTGGAAGGTAGACCACGTGGGCTCAGGAAGTCAGCCGTGGGCATAGGGAAAGCCAGGGAGCACTGTACTTCTCAGTCTCCCCACAAGCCAACGAAAGCTGGAGATAATTCAGAGGTCCTCATCCCAGGGAAAGCAAGCGATTCCTCCAAGCCCCTCACTTTACACTCAAGGGCACCAGCAGTGTGCAGGCTCTCTTAAGGTCACCGAGCTAATTAGTGGCAGCATCAGGAGTAGAAGTGAGAGTCCTTTGATGACTTGGCCTTTCTGCAAGAACAAAGCTACCATTGAAGCAATAGATAGAAAATGCTTTGTTTAAAAAAAAAACCTGCAATATTGTAAGGGAGAACTGTCATAGGCAAATCTAGTCCCCAGCAGAGACATCTGTGGCAATTAATTAAGAAAGGGCCTCTGGAGCACCCCCTGTGCCATAGCAAGATTCTTCTTTTCTTTAAAACCAAATCTGCTGGGTCTCAGCTCGCAACAAAGACACACAAGTAAACAATTAACTGAATTAATTCAGGCACTGAAGTGGATTTTCAAGGACTTGACTTGCCCAAGCTAGTTTTCTACAAAGCCTAAATAAATCAGATAATTGCTAATTCTCCTCTTTGTTTTTCACCGAGGAGAGTCTGTTTGTTAAAATGAGCCTAGCAGCGGAATAAACAATCATTAGAACAATCTCCGAGCTCCACATGGGAACAGGAGAGCACATTCTAAGTTCACAAGCTCCACTGTTACATTCAAAATATTACCTTTTAGTTTTAACTGGGGATCTTTTAAGACCCAGGCTGTTATAAGCAGGACTGTGGTAGCCCCTCCCCCACCCCACCCCCAAAACCAGAGACATCCTTCTGGCAACTGAACACAAGTTAGATCTTCTGGACACAGTTCCTACGGACTCACTTTTAAACACAGTCACTTCACTGTGATTCTAAAGAGCCTCTGCTTCATAGCTGCTCAGATTTTGAAATTAATCCAAATATACAAAGTGGCTCCTATTACCAGAGGAAAGTTGTGAAAGTAACTTAATTAGTTGGATCAGAAAAAAAAATTACAAATGAAACAGGACTTTAAAGACCTTTCATCAGTCTTTCAGAATCCAGAACAACTGTTCTTATCACTTACAGTCTCTGTTACACAGCGACCAGGAAACAGATACACAGAGACCATGTGACTATAGTGTAGGGTTTTACCAAGTAAACCCAGGACCGGAATATCAGAATGGGCAACGTAGGTACAGAGCTGAGTCCTGTTGTCCTTAGTGTAAGGATGTGTGTGTGTCTTTGTATGTGTATCTGTGTGTGTATCTTTGTGTGCTTGTGTATGTGTTTGTCTGTGTGTGTGTTTGAGTGTATGTTTTGTGTGTGTGTCTGTGCTTGTGTATGTGTGTGTGCTTCTCTCTCTCTCTCTCTCTCTCTCTCTGTGTGTGTGTGTGTGTGTGTAGAAGTTACGAATTCACAAGTAGCAGTTAACAGGCAAGCTGGGTGCCCAGTATAATTTGGTTTTGTAGGGCACTAATTGAAGTGAAAATGTGGCTAAAATACTTCATGTAACATAATAACTGCTGATTGCCAGATAGTTTTGGTAAACAGTTGGCAAATTGTAACTCACAGCAGCTGTCACTGTATATTTAGAGTAAATGTTAATTTAAGAATATTAACCTCGGGAGTGTTTCTGTAAACAAAGCTTCTTCTATTTTCAAAGGTTACAGAGACTGGCTTGAGTATTTTTAGCCAAACCTAACGCAGCTTGGCCCCCACTGTTTGAGTTCTTCCGCTTTACACTTGAAAGGCTTCAATCCTAAATGCCTTTGCAGAGACTCCCTTGGGAATGCAAATAGCAAGGACCACTGCGGGATAGATTTACATCTTGGAGGCCGGAGAATAGACTAATAATACTGCTAGAGATGAGCTTTGCTCCGTGGGGTTGGGGAAGCTGGGGGAAGAGAAAAGAAGGGACTTGTCAACAAAATCCCACCGTTTCTAAATAAAATGAGCGGGTTTTCCTGCCCAGCTTCCAGAGTCTGAAACCCTGCGAAACCCTGCTGGCAACAATCCTTAGCAAGGCTCTGTTTTTGTCCTCTCTGAACTACTCGCTTCCAAGTTAGATTTGCATGACAGATCTCAAACTCTTGTGCAAACCGCGAAACAGTGGCATCAAGAATCAAATTCAGTTTCACACGCACGCAGCCTAGAGCAGGACTTGGCTTCAGGCATGCATGCTGGGAGCTGATAGCCATTTTTTCCCCTTTGAACATGCGAGGAAAACGCAGTGGAAGTTCCAACCACACACAAACGCCTACCTGATACTCGCGAGTGCTGTGCTCCAGACTCACGCTCCAGCGGCTTGGTAGCACTTCCGCGCCAAACGCTTTTACCTTCCCAAAAAATGTGTGTGGGCGCAAGCCCAGACAAACTTCAAATCCAGGAAAATGGATTACCCGCGCAGATCAAAGGCAGGCGAACCGGGAGATGGAGTGCTTGTAATCTGATCGCCGATCAGTTGCAGCGCATCAAAGACAAGGCTGAGCTTACTCACTACACGCGCAGATCTAGAAAGTTCGCTACCATCTGGTTCTTTTGTTAAACATGGGCCACGTTGTTGTGCCCCGGCTCTGGAGAGCCCTGGCCGGGGCTAAGCGGCTGGATCTGCTGCTCTCTCGCGCGGTGCCCCAGCTGGGCTGCCTAATGCCAGCGCTGCTGCGCCGCATCCCTTTCATCTCGCTGAGTGGCAGCTCCCATGACATCATGCCGTGCCGTGGGGCTGGTCGGGAGAAGCCAGTCAGCCTGATTTCTAGTCTCCTCAGTCTGTGCCTCGCCCGCGACAGCCCTGCAGTGTGCCTCTTGGCTGGGAGGGACATACCCGGACAGCTACGGGCCGCTGTGCTCCCGGCCTAAAAGGTCCCGGACCAGTGCAGGTTCCAGTAAACAGCATCGAGCCGCTGCCTGTGACAAAAAGTACTTAGTCCCACCAGAGCACGGTGTCGGAAACGCAGCAGAGCGCCACAGCAGTGTTTAATTAGGCCGCTTCTCCGAACTCCTGCCTTACACTGCCAGGGTCATAGGCAAACGTTTTAAAAAGCTCGATTCCCCACCCCCACACGCAGCTCTCCACGCCAACATACACACACACACACACACATACTATGACAAGTCTTTAAGAATTAGTAAAATGTTCCTGGTGAAAGAAATTATTGCAGGTGGTGCCAGTCAAGTATGGTTTTCATTGAGTGGTGATGGAATGCCACCACAAGCTCACGGGACACCTGGACCAGAAGCTTGTTAGCCTTTACCTGGGGTCCTAATAAAACAACCACCACCAAAAACATCTGATTGAAGGATGCTTCCTTCTGAGACGTAATTCATGAATACCTCTTGGGACTCCTAAAAGTCACAAAACAGTTACTTAGAGGAAAGCATTTGCTTGCAATCACCCTACAACTACCGTTGCAGGCACGGTACAAACCACGGTTTGGACCCAGCTGAGAAATAGCCACCTCATTTTCTGCATTGTAAAATGAAACTTAGTGTCTGTTACTTAGAATGCCCACAATGCTGGGTAAAGCACTGTGGTAGGAACGAGACATGTTTCTGAACCTGGAGCTGTTTATTCTGGGAGAGAGGAAAGGCTTCCAGTTTATGATGGAAATGTGTCTGTTTGCAGAACCGACCTCCTTCCTGTGACTTCCTCCTCTTATCAGCTGCATCTCATTTTTCCTATATTTAAAAACAGTTTATGGCCTGTCTATCTCCGGCTGTCTTTGATTGCTGGGTAAATCTTAATAGCAAAATAGGTTTGAACAGCATGAGAGTTCATTGTAACACTTAAATAGATCCACTAAGTTTCCGGTATTTTTCTCCCAGTTGGGGTGGAGGCTGGACCCCTGGGGCCTGTTCATGCCAGATAAGTCCTGGTCTCTGAGATGTTCCTGAGACGCGTGGAACTCACTTTGTACTTGTTCTGCTTGTTTGTTTGTTTTCTTTTTTGAGACAGGGTCTCCGGTGTCATGAGCTGACATCAGTGTGCCGATTATTCAAAGATGGCTTTGAACTCTTGATCCTCCTGACTGCTAGCACTATAGATATTCACTGCTACGTTCAATTTATGTAATCATGGTTTCCGAACCTAGGGCTTCATGCATATTAGACAATTACCAATTGAACATGTACCCAGCCCTACATCCTTAAAATTAGCAGGCATGCTTTTGCATACCACCCCAAAACACACCTGAACCCACATAGCTCCTGAGCTCTGGGGACTCACAAAATCAGGGGCAAACCATCTCAAGAAGGCCAGGCTGACTCTTCTCTGGGGTAACCCAGATGTTCCATGGCCTGGAGTCCACGCCCACAGCCTTCATCAAGTTTGCTGTTCCCTATACCCCAGCACAGCAGCCGGAAGCAGCTGGGTGCTCTTATCTCTGGGTGAGCAAGTGGATCACAGGTCTCTACAGTTCACCACCCATGGGAAATGGGCAAGGGTTGAATTCAGATGCTTGTATTTCTAGAAGCTTCCAGAAGGCATTTGGAAGCTACAGCTTCAATGAACTCGCCAGTCAAACTGAATCTCACAGAGCATCACTGGTTGTTCAAACATCCTTGCTGTTATGCCCTGTGCACTGAGTTGGTCTTTTTGAGACAAGAACTATCCATGTGGCAAATGAAACAACTTTGAAGTTAGGAGTCCCATCTGTCCCCAGATGCAGTGTGGCTAAAGGCTGGTCTCCAAGGAAGAGTGACCTCTTGACCTGAGGCTTGTTTGCGCTGTACTGGACTGAACTCTCTGCAATGTGAGATGTGACCCAGCTCTTGTGGCTCTGAAAGCAGCCTGAGGGCTTGACTGGGGGGCCATTCCCTTCACCTCCGAGAGGCACAGAAGAGGGTCGACAAGATAACCCAGCCAGTCAAGGAACTTGCTGCCAAGTCACATGACTAAGTTTCATCCCCAGGACCCACAAGTTATACTCTGAGCTCACGTGCACACTAAATGAAAAAAACAAAGAAATGTAATAATTTTTTAAAAATTAAAAGGAGACACAAATAAGTGAAATAAAAGTAGATGTTCTGTGACCAGGAACCCATCACTGTCCTTGACATAAAGTCATGTGTCATTTAACTATGGGACTTTTTTACCTGAGAAGTCTGTCATGCAAACATCAAAATGTGTTACACAAATCTGGATGGTGTTACCTACCATACACTTAGGGAATCTGGTACATACACACATGTGCCCACACACACACACACAGTCTAGGTAGCATATTGTTCATGAGGAACCAAGTAATATTAAATTTAAACACAGAGAAGGTGATGTCGTTGGAAGAAGGAAAGAATAGTGGCCAAGTTAACAAGCCGGTTGTGTTACAGTGACCTTGTTTAAAATAGGAAAGCATGTACTCTTGATAATGAAAAGCATAACGACATAAGTACATGACCCAGCAGCATGGTGCCTGTTACTATTCACAAGTATTATGTCACATATTCTGAACAAAGCTATCTTAGGAACAGTCAGCCACAGCATTTTGTCATTAACTTTTGGTTCCTTATCACAGCATAAATGGCAAGCAACTCTTACTCTTGTTACAAAGTTGCTCTTTGGCCACTTGACTATGCAGTGGGAAAGACAGCCTTCTGATACAGTGAAGAGTTGGATGCAGTTCTGTAACATTGTAACTGATACAGTGAAGAGCTGGACACAGTTCTGTAACATTGTAACTGATGAGACAGACACCAGCAAAGGAAGAAGCTTCTGAAGAAGCCTGTAGGAGAGGTCTCGGCCCCCAAGAATTTTCTAATCACCAGAAACAGTCTTCCTTTGGTTATTTATTCTTCTTTGTTTCTGCTTTTGTTTCTTTTCCCTCCTCATCCTTCTATTCCTTCCTTTGAGACAGAGTTTCATATGTATCCCAAGCTAGCTTCTAATTCATGATCCTCTGTCCTCCATTAGTTTGCTGTTTTTTGTTGTTCTGATAAAATATTCTGAATAAAAGCAACTTGAGGTAGATGCAGAGAAAGGGGTCCTACCCCATCACTGGGGGAAATCACTGCATGAAGGCAAGCCAGGAACCCATCAGAAAACATGAGAGGATGTTGCTTTTTTGTTGGCTCTCTGGTTCATTTCAGTTAGCTTACATGTACAACCCAGACCACCACCCCGGGCCTAGAGCTGTGGCCCTCCCACACTCATCAACCAAGCAGCATCTCGCGTTCATTGGCCACACTTGTATGTTAATCTGATCTTGGCGACTATTCACTTACGGTTTCCTTTTCCCAGACCCAGAGCCCAGGATGACCAGTGATCACCATCATGGTGTTACCTTCTCCAGAGTGCTGACAGAGAGAAACATACAGTACGCTATGAGGAACAGATGGAACCTGAGTGAATGTGAGTTGCTGACACAAACACAGCCATGCCTCAGACCCACAGAAATGGCAAAACCCTCTTCCCGTCCAAGTACCAGTGTCAAGGAAAAATTCGCCTTTATCTAAAACCAACCTGCACAAAGGCTTCCTTGGGGTATGTCCAACTGTTGAGCAGAGTATACTGAAGGCACCAAGCCCAGCTTCCTTGAGAGCTGCTGGCCCACCTCCTTGTGCAGCACATAATAAAGGGGCCAGATGACCCTCCTGTGTGGTAGGCATCTTCCATCATGTGAAGAACAACCTACCCTGTCCCAGCTTTTCTGTGTGTGCACCTGCGGTTTCTTCAGTGTCTGTCCTTTATTCATTCCCAACTCCCTCCAATCAGGTGTCCAGGACTGACCTGAGCCTTGCTAGACATGGCAGTATGTGGCTTTGCTGCGTATCTGTTTCACATAGCAGGGTGCATTTAAGGTCTCCATGACAGGTGGGAGGGATGGCTCAGTAGTGAAGAATAGTTATTATTGAAAGGTCTGGAATCAGCACAAGACCCAGTTCTCAGCACAAAGGAGATTTGTTTGCCCCAGAGGTCAGGGAATAAGAGGTAAATACAGGAAAGAGGACAGAGGAGAAGGGGGAAAGAAATAGGGGAGGGGAAAGGGATATTTGCCCCAGAGGGACAAAGGACTGCCTCTGCATAAAGAGACAGATGTGGCCCACAGACAAATGGTAGTTTATAAAGGAAAAAGGGAAAACCCCATGTTAGGATGAGATGTTTAATTTTGATTGGACGTGTTAATTAGGGTGTTTTCCATGCTTGGGCATGTTAGAGCCCTTTCAATTACTTGCAGAGGACTTGAGTTTGGCTCCTAGAACTCATGTCTAGTAGCTCCCAACCACCTATAACTCCAGCGCCAGGGGATATGATGCCCTTGATGTCGTCTTCCGGCCTCTTCAGGCACTGTCTTAATCACTGTTCTGTTGCTGTGAAGAAACACCATGATCATAGAAACTCTTACAAAAGAAGCACTTCATTAGGTCTTGCTACAGTTTCAGAGGCTTAGTTCATTATCATCGTGGAAGGGAGCGCAGCAGCACACAGGCAGACAGGGTACTGAATAAGTAGCTGAGAGTTTCTCTGGCTCAGCAGGCAACAGAGAAAAAAGAGACAGTGGGCCTGGTTTGGGCTTTTGAACCTCAAAGCCCACGCCCAGTGACACAGTTTCTCCAACAAAGCCACACCCACTCCAATGAGGTCACACCCATTCCAACAAGACCACACCCACTCTGACAAGGTCATACCTCCTAATGCATCTCAGGTAGTACGCCACTCTGTGATGACTTCGAATTCAGACAGATGAGTCCATGGGGGCCATTCTTATTCAAGTCATTACACTCCACTTCCTGTACCCCATAGGCATACAGCCATATTATTATGTAATTGCATTTAGTCTAACTTCAAATTTTTCCATAGTTTAGCACAGCCCCAATACTGTTTAAACGTTGAAAATTCAAAATTTATTTTGAGACTCGAGATAGTCTCTTAACTCTAACCTTCTGTAAAATCAAAATGAAAAAAAAAAACCTCAGATCATACTTCTGACATACAACGACATGGAATATACATTACCATTCCTAGAGAAAGGAAGGGGAACACAGTGAAGAAACACTGGACCAAAACAAGACCTAAAAGCAGCAGAGCAAAATCCAAATTCTGCTTCTCTGTGCCCGATGTCAAAGCGCTCTTCAGATCTTCAACTCTCTCCGGCTTTGTTGACTGCGGCACACTGTGGGCTGGTTTGACACCTACTCTGTAGCTCACCTTCAGGTGTCCCAGAACTCTGCCATCTCCAACACCTGGGGATCTCCAATGGAATCCAGGCTTCTCTGTCACATCTTCACACAATGACCTTTCTAGGCCTCCATGTAGGGACACCCCTGACACAGGTGTGGCCTTGATGGCTTTCCTAAGCCACAGATAGAGATTTTTATAACTCTTTTCTTATATATCTGTGACCCTAAAGCCAGAACTGTGTAGCCAAAGTCGCCAAGTTCTGCTGCTTATGGGAAGAACATGCCCGCCTCGGTCAATCAGTTCTGCTTCAGCTTTCTGTTCTAGATCGTTTCCCTCTCTTAAACTTTTTTAAAATTTCTTTTCACAAGTTGAAGGCTTAGCTGGGTGAGTAGGGTCTTACCCTGAGGTCACCAGCTTCTGCTTTGCAGCCATGCATTAAGGCTGCCATTGGTTTCCTGTGTGGACTTTTGCTTTTAACTGAATGACAGTCAATACCTAGGGGCACAATGCCTGGGTCATAGGGCAAGACTATTGCAAGTGTTTGAAGAAACAGCCATGATTCGGTCCTTTGCATTCTCACCAGCAGTGCAGGGAAGTTCAGGTGCTCTGCCCTCAGCAACCTCAGCACTGCTAGTCATCTGAGACTCCTGCCACTCTGTAGTTCGATGACCTGCCCCTGTGTCTCAGTCAGGGTTTCTATTCCTGCACAAACACCATGACCAAGAAGCAGGTTGGGGAGGAAAGGGTTTATTCAGCTTACACTTCCATATCACTGTTCATCACCAAAGGAAGTCAGGACTGGAACCCAAGCAGGTCAGGAAGCAGGAGCTGATGGAGAGGCCATGGAGGGATGTTACTTACTGGCTTGCTCCCTCTGGCTTGCTCAGCCTGCTTTCTTATAGAACCAGGACTACAGCCCAGGGATGGCACCATCCACAATGGGCTGGGCCAGGGATGGCTCCACCCACAATGGGCTTGGCCAGGGATGGCTCCACCCACAATGGGCTGGGCCCTCCCCCCTTGATCACTAGTTGAGAAACGCCTTACAGCTGGACCTCATGGAGGCATTTCCTCAACTGAGGCTCCTTTTTCTGTGATAACTCCAGCTTGTGTCAAGTTGACACAGAACCAGCCAGTGCACCCTGCTTTAGTTTACAATGGCCTAGGCCATGGGGCATCTTCTCACATGTTAATTTGCCCTCCATCTTCCATCTTGAAGGAGTGTCTGCTCAGATCTTCACTGTGCTGTAAACTGCTCAGTTTGGAAAAGTTGCTTGCCTACTGGGTATCAATACTGTATTGGGTGTGAATCTTGTAAACACATACGTACAGGCAGAAAGTATTTACCCCAATCTGAAGCTGTGTTTCCATGGTTTCAGTCATCCCTGTGAACAGCAGTCAGAAACCATTTGATTATTATAAATGCTGGGGCCAAGCATGATGTGTGTGCCCAGGATCCCAGCGCTTCAGAGATGGAAGCAAGAGAATACTTTAGGGTTACCTTCAGTTCTGTGGTGATGTGAGGCCAGCTTGAGACCCTCTCTCAAAAAAACTAACAAAGAAAACAAAGGTTGTGGAGGCTCCCCACAGCCCAGTGCCAGGTATTGGGTGACTTGCAGTAGGGTGAACCACCCTAAAGGGAATGGCCGTGTCACAAGTCCAGATGCAGAAGAGGAAGCAGGAGAACGCCATGTCTGTGTCTCTGCTCCCTCTCGTTGACACAGTCCACCATCATAGACTGTCCCTTCAAACGGAGAGTCAGGGTAAGCCCTTCCTTCCTTAAGTTGCTTTGGGTAGGTTCTCGTCACCATGACGAGGAAAATAACAGTATCTGTGACTGGCCAGCAACCTGATGAACAGGCAAACACGGCAGTCAGTTCTGCCTCGTTGGGGTGTGAGCCATTCCTGCCCATTTCTCATGTGTGCTGATCGACTAGTGCTATCTCGGTGCTGAGTTCAACAGATCCCTGTCATCCGTCCCTTCTTTAAAGAAGGCCTTTGACTACCCAGCCCTCCCCCACACCCTACTAGAGACAAACTTCTTCAGCTGTTTGCCTGGGAGAGCCCTTTGTCCCTTTCAGTTCTGAAGGGTTTTGTTTTTATACAGAATTCTAGCTCCTTGTTTCTGTCCTGGTTTTCCTTGCACCTTGTATTCCACTCTTTGCCTGCAAACCGTGTCCTTTGTCCCTCCGTGGGAAAATGCTTTTGGTTGATAACCACCTTCCTAGATTCTTTATTTTGTTTTTAGACCGGTCTCTCCGTGCAGCATCAGCTGGCCCGCAGCTCAGGCCCCTCCTGCCTCAGCCTCCTGAGCGCTAAGGTTACAGGTGTGCCCCATAAGTTCATGGCTCTTGTTTTCCTTCGATTTTCCGCAGCTTGAACACGACATGCCCGGGTGTAGATGGTTTCAGTGTTGTTTCCTGGCAGCTGGCCCCTAAGCTCTCTGGATCTGTAGTTGGGAGATTTTCGTTAACTTTGAAAAATTATCAGCCACTACTGCTTTTAGCATTCCTCCTACACTCTGCCCAACCGTTACCTAGCAACAGCCAGGTGGGCTTGGCTTGCTATAAAAGAGACTATTTGGCTCCTCCCTCTTTCCCTCCCTCCCTTCCTCTCTCTCTCTCTCTCTCTCTCTCTCTCTCTCCCTCTCCCCCTCCCCCTCTCCCTCTCCCTCTCCCTCTCCCTCTCCCTCCCTCCCTCGCCCCCTCCCCCCTTTCTCTACCCCCCTCTCCCCCCTCCCCCTTTTCCTGTACACAAATTCCTGGGTTGGGGGTGGGGCTTCACCTCTCTACTCCTCCACTGCACTCCCCTCTTCTTCCGGCTCTTTCTGTTTCCACTCCACTCTCTTCTCAACTCCCCTTCCCATGCCTCAATTAATTTTATACTATCCCCATTGTATATAGCTGGTACCTCAGGGAGAAAGGATGCCTCAGCGTGGGCTCGCTGAGGCGCCCCTCCCACCTCACCATACCAAGCTCTATAAAACATGAAAACATGTCCTGTTTTGTTTTTGCTTTTGTTTTTGTTTGGTTGTGTGATTTTTTTTTAGGAAAACACACAACTATTTAAAATTTGGGGGTTGATTTGTTTACTTATTTTAACTCTGTGTACGAGCATGTGTGCACGTGTCCATGTGTGTCTGTGTGAACTGGAGTGTAGGTGTCTGCAGAGGTCAAAGGAGGTTGTCAGATCCCCTGGAGCTATAGCTACAGGCAATTGTGTGTCACCCAATGAGGGTGGGAACTGCACTTCAGTCCTCTGTAGGAGCAGCAAGTTTGTCTCTCCAGCTCCTGTTTCTATTTTAATTAAACATTTCTTCTGCACGTTTCTTTTTCTCCTTTAAAACCCCCATTATTCATTTGTTACAACTTGGATGGCTGTTTCACTCTTCTTCAGACTGTTTCTTTCTTGTCTTTTTGTATGCCTTGTGATTTTAATCAATCAAACAATCAAGAAGTTGCTGAAAGTCCCTTGCTTGTGTGAGGTAACGGGAAGGTAGGGGTTAGGCTTTTACGAGTGTTTAGTGTGTTCTATTGCAGGCGGGCAACTCGGGTTTGCTCACATTCCTGCGTTGTTTACTCCCGCTGGATGTCTGGCACCCCCAGGAACTCCTTCCGCGGTCTTGCAGCTTTCTTGCGCAACCCACCACTACTTTCTTAGAGCCTTTGATGTGGGAAGCTTCCTGTGTTTCACTGCGAGAGTTCGGGGCGTCTGCAGCCCACATCCCTGCGCTGGGAATTCCACATGTGCTTCTGAGATTTTAAGAAGGGCTTTACGTGGTGAGACGTGGTTGGCCGACCTGGGAGGGTTGTACTTCTTCCTTAGGGACAAGTTAAGTTCCACACAGCATCTTCGGAAGGCAGGCGGTTAGATGGAGATTATCCATCTATAGTTCGGATATTTGCTGACCCCTCGCTCCGCCACGAATGCAAAAGGCTCTTGTCTCTGTGAGAACCTTGTGGGGGTTTGCCTCTAAGAGGATAAAATACAGGATGATGTGATCCTCCCAGGGCCTTTAACACAGGATTTCACACACAGCTTCTGTAAACCATCCAAGACTTCAACTAGGCGTTCCTCAGACTTCCCTGCTCTGGTGACATCTGTCTCGGTTAAGCAAATGTGGCAAGGCTGTATCTGCATATATTACCAGACTGGGGAAACAGGTTTGCTCTGTGAACTCCAAACTTGGTTCCGTGGTGGATCTAGAAAAGTCACCCACTTTCAGCTTTGTGTTGTGTTGATAGGATGATTCCTCGAGCTCTTCTCACAGGGCTGTGGGAACTAGAAGTCCTTTGAACACCGCAGGACTTCCTCGGTCATCACTGCTGCCCAGATAAGCCTGGGCATTTCCATACGTGTTTCACGTGCAGTTTTATCATCTCCTAGCTATCAACACTCCCCTTGATTCTGTTTGTACAAACACGTGTGTGAGCAGATACTGGGAGCTGTGTTCTTTCAAGTTTTGATTTGATAACATACCATGTGGGTTGAGGAGGAGGCTCAGTCAATAAAGTGCTTGCTGTGTGAATGTGAGGATCAGAGTTCAGGACTGGCCAAAATGGCTTAGAAGGCGGAGGTGGGGGGGTCTCTGCAGCAGGCTGGCTTGCCCGACTGGCTGTAAGGGTGGGCTTCAGCTGTCATTGATTATTCTAACTGGATAAAACAGCAAAAAGATGCAGCCTGTGTCCCATCACTATGACACAGTAAGTACCAAATGAAGAACAGAGGTGACTTCGGCTCATATCTTTAAAACCACTGCCTCTGCCCGGCTCTCACAAGGGCTCTCTGGTGACAATATCACAATTACAGAGGAGGTCACAGGCAAAACAGGGAACCCCAGGATTTAAGAGCTAAGCACATTGTTACAACCCATTCTTGTAGGAAATGTGTGCCTCCTTGAGAACCGCATGGGCCTTTTCTGAGGGTGGGCAGTGTTCCCACTGATGTCGTCAAGAGCCTACCATCTGTCACCATTACCACCCTGGATGGCAATGTATGTTGGAAGCACCTCAGAAACAAGCAAGTGAGTGGCTGCGTACCAATAGCTTGCTCAAGGGCGTGGCTCCAATGACCTAACTTCCTCCCAATAGATTCTGCTTCTTCAGGGTGAAACGCTTCTCAAGGGCGGCATGCTGGGGACCAACCAGCTAAGTCATGGGCCTTTAGGGAATGTTGGGATTCTGTAACCCCACCACACAGTTACCTGGCACTATAGAAGGCTGCTCGCCCCTCCTCTCTCTTGGCCTCTTGTGTTTCTGCTCTTTGCTCTCCCCCTTGTCCCCCCTCCCCATTTCCTCTCCCCCCCACACACCCACATGCTCATGGCCGGCCTCTGCTTCTCTTCTCTCTTTTCTCTCTGCCCCTACCACCCTCTTAACTCCCCTCCCCATGCCCTGAATAAACTCTATTCTGTACTATACTACCATGTGGCCGGTCCTTCAGGGGGAAGGGATTCCCAACATGTGTCTCCTAGAGGCATCTCCCTTGCCCCCAGGCCTCACCACACCTCCATGGGGCATACCCCTCCCCACCCCCACACTCTTCATCCTTTTCCTAACATGGGAGCTGAAACATGGGACATCTCTCTTCTTTCCGGGAACAAGTGACCTGAGAACCATAGCAGGGTACCTAGGCCACAGGGTTCTTATACACTGTAGATCAGAACCATGCTGACAGAATGTGCTAGGAAGTAGTAGCTCAGTGAGTGTAAACCTGGCATGTATAAGGCCTTGGATTCAATCCCCATACTGTACACCTAAAGAACACTGGCTTAAACAAAACGTTATCTCTAATTTTTAGCAGGTAAGAAAAAAAAAACATTGTTTCCCTTAGGAAATAGAAAACCACCCAGGCTGATCTTGAACTCTGGTCTCCTTATCTCGGCCTCCCAGGTCCTGGATTGCAGGCCTGTCACTACTCAGACCTCTGCTGTGCGTTTAAGGAGCTGCGCTGGCATAAGAACGTGGGTGCTTAGTACCCTCGATGATAGGCTCATGAAGTGTTCAGAATATCGTGGCTGTAAGTATCTACACGTCCGTATCCCGTGTGCACATCCTGAGGCTGCTGTGCGTGAGGTTAAACAATCATCCATTATCATGATTTGTTTAGCGGAGGGAACAGCGGTGCCTCTGGTTTTGGTTGGAGAAAGCTAGAAATCATTCTGGTGCCTCACACAGAGCCATTCTCTGCCCTGGAGACTTTTGTCACAGAAACCAGGCTGAGAGATCAGTTGCACCTTTGACACGGCTCAGACAAGTTCATCATTTTGTAAGGAACGGATCTGAGCCCAAGTGGGAGGGGACATCAGCTTGATCATAGGTTCTCTGTGTGGCTGCAGATTAGTGGTAAACTGTTTTCTCAAGCACTGGGGGAGATTAGCCAGGCTCAGATTTCTGGTGAGAGGCACTGACACATGCCTGTTCCTGTCCACCCTCCTTCCAGCAGCATAACCCACCTTCTAGTATATCACACAGAGAAGGGCAGCTAGAAACTCAGGGGGGCCCAATCTGTGCCCTCTAGGATGAAGCCTGTTGGAGATGGGGTACAGACTGGAGATGAGGTAAGACTGGCCACTAGGAGGTCAGAGGAGGCTTGGGGAATCGTGGGTACCTCAGGAGTGGCTTCAGAGCAGAGAGACGTGTACAACAAAACAAATGCACACTATGACTGCAGCCCTTCTATCCCCCACCAACCTGAAGCTACTTCAGGACATCACATCAGTATTTCAGGAAAAGTCTTACTACTGCATCTGTGGAGACGGTTATATCTTTGATAAAAACGAAGCGGGGGGGATCATCTTTGTTTCTTTTTCCTTTTGGAAGAGCATGGTCTCCTCATCATGGTCTTCTGAAGAGCATCAGCCAGCCCTCTGTGGACCATCAGGTAGCCAGCGAGCCAGGTCGGCGGCTTCGGGGTGATTTCAATGATCTATCTTTGCTCTCTTCCAGGAGACGGACACTTTCGGTCTTAGCCTGCTTTCTGCTGCATTGACAAAATAGCGGCGTCTGGGTGGTTTATTAAGAAGTTTATTTGGATTGTATCTCTGTAGGCTAGAAAACCAGAGAGCATGAAAGTAGTGTCTGCTTAGCATCTCGCTGTATCTCTGTGGTAGAGCACATGGCAAGGCAGAGCCATTTGCCAGCTCAGGACTCTCCCTTGTTACAAGGCTGCCAGGAGCAGTCCATCCCTACGACAGTGTCTGCTTCCAACTACCTCTCAAAAGCCTGCCTTCTAAATAGCATCAGCACACAAATACAGGGATTAAGCTTTTTTTCTTCTTTTATGATTTATTTTATGTATGGGTTTACTGTAGCTGTCTTCAGACACACCAGAAGAGGGCATTTGAATCCCATTACAGATGGTTGTGAGTCACCATGTGGTTGCTGGGACTTGAACTCAGGACCTCTGGAAGAGCAGTCAGTGTTCTTAGCTGCTCAACCATGTCTCCAGCCCAGGGATTAGTTTCTAAGGTACGAACTTTGGGGGACATTCTCAACTAATGGTACCCCTTGAGGAGCTGAAACAAGGGAGAGACTCTCTTCCAGGCTATGGTAGCAATGAAGACGGGAAACGTATACCTTTTATACTTAGCAGATGAAATGAGGTTGATACGTACAGGAGGATGTATGTTGTTTTTGAGTCTTAAAAGAAAAACAAGTTATATAACGTATTAGCTACTTGATAAGATTCCCTGATAAAAGCAGTCGAAGGAAGAAAGGCTTTCTTTTACTTAGGGAGTAGTCTGTCATGGTGGGGAAGTTGTAACCACAGGATCTTTTGGCAGCTGTTCACATGGTATCCACAGTCAGGAAGTGATAAATGCTGCTCAGGTAGCTTTCTCTCTGTTATGTGGTCCAGGACTCAAGCCCATAGAATGTTGCAACTCCTTCCCCACCCCCTTAGGGTGTGTCTTCCCACTTCAATTAACCTAATCAAGATAACACTTCACTGTGGTACACAGAGGCTAACCTAATCTAGATAATTCCTCACAAGTGTGCCAGGAGGCTTGTGTCTCCCAGGGTATTCTAGAACCTGTCAAAATGACAGTGGACACAAACCACCACACAGGTGTGTGCTGTAAACTTATAAAAAGTCTCTATAGGGACAGTCCCACACAGACAGTATTTTTCTTTTTGAAGGCGTTCCTAAACCTCAGTTCCTCACAGCACTGAACTAGCTCTCCAAGCACAAGGAATTCCATCTATAAAATGGTTTCCTTCCACTCTGCTCTCTGAAGGGAACACTATGGTACAGCCTCCCCACTGTCCCCAGTGAGCTCGGCCAGGAGGACCTCATAGCTATCCAATGGAGTAGGAATTGCCGCTGTCATCTTCTGATCGGACACACTTAGATTAGAGGAAATCACAATCCTAAATTTCTAACATACTTCATTTGGTAAGGATGTCCCCAAAAGCTTATTAGAATGTCATCTGACCTGGTCATTCTTCAGTGACAGGTCCCCGGGAAAGAGGACTAGGAGATGAGAAAATGAATAAGCTGGGAGAGTTGAGATTGGGTGGTGTCTTAGGGTTTTACTGCTGTGAACAGATACCGTGACCAAATCTTTTATAAGGACATCACTTAATTGGGGCTGGCTTACAGATTCAGAGGTTCAGTCCATTATCATCAAGGTGGGAACATGGCAGCTTCAGACAGCCATGGTGCAGGAGGAGCTGAGAGTTCAACACCTTCACCTGAAGGCTGCTAGCAAAATACTGGCTTTTAGGCAGCTAGGATAAGGGTCTTAAAGCCCACACCCACAGTGACACGCCCACTCCAATAGGGCCACACCCACTCCAATAGGGCCACATCTACTCAAGAGGGCCACACCTTCTAACAGTGCCACTCCCTGGGCTGAGTATACACAAACCATCACAGTTATGCTTTCACAGGTTCACGCCAGCACATTCATTAAGAAGCACAGCATCTTATGTGTGTATTAAAGGTGGGAAAAGGGTGAAAGTCAGCAGAAAACCATCATCCAGTGGGATGGAGTCATCAGGAAGCTAATCAAGCGATGTTGCTCAAAGGAAACACAGGGTATCTCAAGTGTGTCACAGACCAGCATACACAGCCTTGGACTGGTAACCACAGACCTTTGTGAGAACAGTTGGGTTCTCAGGATTGAAAGTCACAGCCCCCCAAGGTCTGGTCTCGCCAAGCATGTTCCTGGTTTATAAACAAGAAACTACATTCGTTCTCTACACATCAGGGCCTTGGGTGGACCTGGGTCCCAACAGCCATCAGGGTTCTGACTCACTCAAGGTGCACCCCACGTAGGAGTGAGGTGAGTGGGGAGACTGGATTGTGGTGCCATACATCTGTGAGGATGGGCCCTTTCTTTCTCTACCCACGCATCTCACCGGGTTCAAAACCAAGGTTGGGATGACTTCCGCTTAGATCCTGACCCAAGCTCATGTTCCGTTAAGACTGCATTACACCATCACATTAAGACTGCCCTGTCAGAGGTAGAAGTATGGAGATTTGCTAATAAACACTACCGCGCTGCATTTTCCCTTCTTTAATTAGTTAGCTCCTTGAGAAACTTGTGCAGTCTGTTTTCATCAAGTTCCTCCCAGGCCCACCATCCGATTCCTTTCCCTCTTACAAAAACTATTTAAAACCCATCTAGGTCAATCAGTGCCACTTGCGTACCTTTGTACCCTTCTGCAAGATGGAGTTCACTTCTACCAGGAGGCACGTTCTTAAAAACCAAGTCTCTCTCTGAAGCTATCACTTGCCAGTAACTCCTTCGGTAGGGATAGGCAGTGCTTTGAGAGAGAGAAACACCTTCATTGTAACTTCTCCTGGGCACAGTCAACAGGAAACAAGAGCCCCTCCTCCAAGGCTGCTTATACTGGGCAATCCCACTGCAACCTGGGGGCAGCTCCACCCTCTCTCCCTCCCCAGCAGCTGCTTTTCACTTTTGTAACCATGGGGACCTGTGAAACCTGTCCTGTGTTCATTTCTTAAGACCTTCTGCATTTCCTTTTTCTTTAAGAGGAAGGTTTCAGTGTAGAGCTACCAGTTCCAGGACACTCCCAGTTAGCGGCAGGTCCCACTCTGGAGAGCAATGGCTTCGCTCTCTGACACTGCACCTTGTTGTGCATTTGGAGACTTTGTCGAAGGCTCTTTGGTGAGCTGAGGTTACCTTGAACTTGCTCCTTACAGCTCTGTGATTCTAAAGCCCATCTTCTTAAAAAGCACCTGGAATTCATGGACTCTGCCCAAGTGACAGCAACCGTTCAAATGCTGTCCCTTTTAAGCAGGTCTAGGAAGTGTTGTCACGTGACTCATGAATACCAGAGAGCAGTAGTCAGCCTTGTGTTACTGCAACAAAATATCAGAGACAGCCAACTTATGAAAATAAAAACAAAACAAAGAAAAAAAAAAAACCCACAAGTTTATTTAGTTCGCATTTGTGAAGGTTCATAATTCAAGCTCAGGTAGCCCTCTGTGGGGAGCAGAAGGTGTCGAAACTGTCAGAGGTCAGAGACCCATCTACCTCCTAATCTGCTGTTCACTCTCTAAGAATGGAGCACCAAAGACGCCACATTACCTATATCAACCTTGAAAATTAAACCTGGGGCCAGGTGGTGAGGGCTCAGGCCTTTAATCCCAGCACTAGGGAGGCAGAGGCAGGTGGATCTCTGTGAGTTCAAAGCCAGCCTGGTCTACAGAGTGAGTTCCAGGACAGTCAGGGTTACACACTGAAATCTGGTCTCAAACAGACAATAAAAACAGAGATGGATTGCCAAGAAGAATGTAGGTGAAACAAGTTTGAACTCTTGGTAGTGGGATGATGAGAACTCTAAAAAGTGTCACAACCCAAAGCTTAAGAATTCCAGGCACCAGCTAAGAAGCCCATATAAAGCAAAGCTGCTGGTCACCCACAGAAGGTAGAGGGAACAGACCTCCTGTCTATGTAGGTTCTGAGTGTTAGAGTCTCAGGTCTCGGGTGGCTTAGGGAATGAGTCCTTCTACCTGCACTGTTGGTGTCCTGGCTCCTGTGATCTCTCTGTCTGGACAGAAGCTTCAGGCATTGCTTGGGGGAACTAGCCAGACCACAGGGGGATGGCCCTAGAAATCAGCTCTGAAATCTTCCTGTTTCCCTCCTCTGGAGAGCTCCTGCAGGGAAAATTGTGCCCAAGGACCAGGTCTGGTCACTGCTCTGTTCCAGTACTCTCTCTGACTCCATCAAAAGCTGAGACCCTTGTGTTACAGATTTCTTTTCTTTCTCCCATAGCTCTCTTCTCCTTTGGGCTAAAGTTTCCCACAAGGCACAAAGCACCATGCTGCCCTTGGGGACTGGGGACTCTTTTCTGGTCACACAACAGCGGGAGCACCAGCAGGTGCAAGTGGCCAAACTTCATCCTGCCCTGCAGAGAGAGCTGGGTGGGCACATGCTTGATTTTTCTGACAACAGTTAATTCTTAACCAGCAGGAGTAGCTCAAGAACCTCAAAAGAAAGAACCTGATAGGCTCCAACTCTTGATGGGTTCTTCTTAAAGGTCTACAGCACATACCACCACCACCACCATCACACTGGGGATTAAACCCCCCACTGAGAGCTTCATGGACCAGACTCAGAACACACCCCCCCCCCCCCCCCCCCCGTGCCACTGGTAAGTACACAAAGATGGAAGGGTTTGGTCAGGTAGAGTGTTAGGTAACTCCCTAATAGGAGTGAAGAAGGCGGCCTCAGATACAGAGCTTTAGTTTCTCCTTTGGACAACATTGATGGAGTTCTTCGTACACAGTTTTTTGAAAAACATCCATTTTCTCAGTTATGAGTCTTTTCTGGTCTCCCGGACACAGTTCTCTGTTGTGAGGTTTTGCCTTTGCCAGTACAGATTCCATCACCTCCAGGCAGGCAAAAATAAGGACTTGGTTTCCTCCGTGTTAACACTTTTAAATATTTGTGGACTCTTATCAAGTCCTGGCTATCTCCCCTCCACCGTTACCTGGCCTGTACTACCAGGGCTTTTGATCTTAATGCACTAGTCGCTCCTTTGATCATCTTGGTACCGCCGGGACCCCCTCCGAGATATCGGCTTCTCTTAACTCTTGCAGCACTCCATCTGTGGGTGGAAGGACCGGATCACAGAGAGGACATTCCTGCAGCTTTTTTTTTCTTTCCATGATGTAAAAACCCTTGCAATATTGGACTCAGCTCAAGATTTTCTTTTCAACTTTAACTTAAGCTCCCTGAAGGTTGCAGCTAAGAGATGGGTACAGTGCAGTGTGCTTGTGGCCCCTTTAGGAGGGCCGAGACCAGAGGATTGCTTGAGCTTAGTTCTAGGCCAACCTGGGCAATCTAGTGAAATCCTGAAGAAAGAAATAAATAAACAAACAAATAAAAAACAAACAAACAAACAGAGAAAAAAACAAAAAAGAAACAGAGAAAAAAAACAAAGAAAAAAGAAAATTAGTTTAGTGATATCGCCACCTGTAAGTTGCTCAGTTCTCATAAATCCCCTCATCCAGTTTGTGTGTGTAGTTTTAAACTCATTCCGCAACCAGACAATAAGACGTGAAAGTTAAAGAGGACGGAAAAGAAGAGAAGGATCATCAGAAGTGGGAGACAGACGAGAGAGGGTGAATATGATGAAATTACATTATAAAAACATATGATAGTGTCATAGGGAAACTCATTACTAGATATAATTAACATATATCAATGAAACCCAAAATAAAATTAAGCTGCCAAAAAGTAAAGGAAGAGTTAAAGGAGAAGTAGAGGGAGGGAGGGGGAGGAGAGAAGAGTAGAGGGAGAGAGGGAGGGATCCCGATCATGATAAAATGCAAGTAGCATGACTCATGGTGTAACATGAAGGCCCCTTAAGCAACACATTCTACTGAGGAGTGTCCGTCTGCCTCCTGATTGGCCAGTCAGGTATTTCAATTGGAATGGGTGGGTTTTAAGATACGAAGACTTCCCGGATGGTGTTAGGGACTGAATTTCACAAGAAGCCTCACTTGGGAACTTTTTACTAATTGGAGGGAGGAATTAGGAAGTAGTTAGGTTTACACTAGGCAGCTTGCTTCTCTTTCCTTGTGAGACCGAGGCACTCACATGAACTCAGCCACCTGCTCTGCAGGAAAGGCCTCCCAGAAACAGTCTGTCTGCTGACCGTCCCACACTTACCCATCTCCAGGACACGGAGAAGCGACTTTCTAATGTTTGAGTGGCATGGCTTCAACTTTTCCACTCATAACCCCTTTTCCATTTCAACTGAAATATTCATTCAAAATGATTAGACAACCCCAGGTATATGGGTCTATACAGTAGCTATACAGATCAAACATTTACTAACAGTAAAGAATAAGTTAGTTTAAAACAAGTCTTTGGTATGGGTACATGTTTACCATGTGTAAGATAAAAGTGAATTCGCATTCTAATGAGATGTTGTGCCTGTTGGGTTTTATATAGATAATTAAGTCTTGGCAAAGTATCTAGTGCTTCAGGATATCATAGAGCATTGAGAGATGCTTTTCAGAGTTGATCGATATTTTGATTTGATAATAATGCTGAAAATATCATTTCACATTAATATGTAGTATGAAACAGCAGAGGTATGCATAAGGCCATTTCAGAAATTAGAAATTCTACTTGACCTCAAACCAAACCCATTAAAAAAATTTTAAAGAAAGCTCAACTCAGCAACTCAAACAGAAACTTTCAAAGTTAGACATTTGACTTCCATCCAACCCAAAGACATACTACTTGACTCCACAGACGTGCTGAGAGATGAAGCTAGAAAAAGTTAAACATCATTATCCTTCATAAGCCAATGTGTTTCTGTGAGAGCAGAAGACAACAAAAACCCTAAGAAAGTGATCATGAAGGACGTACTACTGCATGTGAAGTCAGGTGTCTCAGACAACCTTGCTCAGCACGGCACAGCATGTGCACCCCCAGAGCGCACGCGTTGCCCATTCAGAACCAAGCTTGCATCGAGCACCTCTGATGTAACCCAGGCAAGGGCCGCCAGAAACACCTTGAAGTTGTCACACAGAGATTTGAATGGACTCCTGTTCATTGTGTAGTTCTAAACCCTTTACTGTTGATAAAATAATTGCAACCCCCTGAATCCAGTCAAATGACCTGTGGGTTTAGGACTCAGCGGTTAGGGAACTGGAGTTTAAGAGACCTAGTCTATGAGTTTCTTGGTACCACAAGCTCACCAGGGCAGAGAAGATATGTAGACCTAAATTCCCGTTGAGACACTGTCATTCAGCTGGGTGTGGTGGAACATGTCTTTAATTCTCACACTTAGGAGGAAGAGACCGTGGATCTCTGTGAGTTCCAGGTCAGACTGATCTACATACAAATCGAGGTTCCAGGACAGTAAGGGTTGTTACAAAGAGAAACCCTGTCTTGAAAAAACAAACAAACAAACAAAGATGCTGTCACTCTTTAAGTTGCAACAGTAAGTTTGCCCAAACAAAGCTCCCCAGTCATACACGGATGGGGAGATCTACAAGACCCACGTCTTCTTCTTCTTTTTTTAATGCAATATACAAACTTTATTTAACAAAATAGGTAAAGTAAGACAGGCATTTATACTAAGGAAAAAAAACTACAAGAGAATTTATCTGTAACAACGTAAAATAACCTACTTGCAGTTGCGTTTAACTGAGCTCTGTTGTGAAGAGTACAGCTCACGCACAGGTACAGGTGAAAGATCTGTACATTTCCAAGTCTTCACTGAATACTACCCTACACACGTATATACATTAGGTTTGAAAGGTTAGATGGTCCCAGCATCTCTGCTGTTCTTTCGGAAGAGGTCGTCTGAAGAGAAGAATGTGCGGTTCTGACTCATAATCATGTAACGAACCCATCCTAGACTCTGTTGCACACCAAGTCTCCTCACTCCCCTTCCGACATCAGACGAGTTTCGGGTTCTTGTGTAGAGAGATCTCTGGGTAACACGACATGCCGGTACTTGTAGTGCTTGTCAGAATACTTGTCTGAGTAGTAGCTCTGCTTGTGGGCCATCCCGCCGACGGGGCGCACTGACTCGAATCCAAGGCCCACTTCTTTTTTTTTTTATTGAAAAACTTTATTTTAAAAAACAAAGATAAATGTACACATTTTCAGCATTTTTGCATAAAAGTATACGAATACATTTTTAAGGTTGTAATTAAGTATTTGTGGGTACATATACATACACATATGTATATATGTAACAATAATATAGGAAAAGAGGTTATCAATTTGAGGGGATAGGAGAGAAACTGGGAGGGGCTGTAGGGAGGAAAGGGGGATGTGATACCCAAGGCCCACTTCTAAATGAAGAGCTCCTGTCAATTAGTGACTGCAGGGAGAGGATTCATTTTCTTCAGGGATGAGTCCCCATAGGCTATTCATGCTCAAGTGGTCAGCCCTAAACACACGTACATATGAGCAGAGTAGATGGAATCAATATACATTGTTTATTATATACCATGCACCATATATGCATATAGTGAAGGACGAGAGTAAAGAAGAAACAGTCTTGAATTTGAGAGGGATGGGAGTAGGAGAGGAGTTGGAGGGGGAGAGGTTAGGGATGATGTAAATAAAGTTCTCATGTGTGAGATTCTCAGAATTATAACCACTGCAGCTGGATACACAATTACCAATGCATTCGATTTAATTCTGGTACCTAGAATTAGAAATTGAAGTACAGAGAGAAAGGGACTAGAAGAAGATTGCAAAGCCAGGGGCAGGGGAGCTAAAAGCAAAGCATCTCAATCTGGGTCCAAGCAAGCCCTGCTCTGAGGTATCTACATGGATCTGATGGACACCTCACACAACTCAACAATGGTTCTTCACATCGCCTGTGGCATGTGTCATAGCACCGGGCCAAAAAAAAAAAAAAAAAAGCATTTGAAAAAAAGACATGATTATTTTTTGTTCAGATTAGTTTTTGTCTTGAATCAACCCGTTGCATTTTGTTAGCTTAGTACTCCTTTTGTCCAGGGTATGCTTTGTCTTCTAACGTAGTACCTTTGCTCTCCTGCTCTATGAATCTCTTTGCATGATCTCCGAGTATTTATTTTTAATGATGATTCTCAGCGTTAGGCCTATGCAGCCATGGATTGCAAACTTTGGGAACAAAGACCAGCAAGTGTGTTAGTCGGCACTGTGCTTGATGAACTCGATGTGAGTTCACATGTAGGACATTGTTAATGCTCTGGGCATTATCTCCTTTGAATTTCGTATCCCCTGGAGGTCAGGTGTTCCCTCCAGAAGCAGTGGGAGCCCAGCTTCTACTTGCCAGGGAGCGTATAAAGGGATGATGGATGTCTGAGATGTCTAAGGAATTTCAGATTGTGGACAAAGGCGCTTTGTAGATTAAATCAAGACTTTTGAGTCCCCCAGAAGGGAAATTGAAAGCTTCTGTTAGAACCCAGGGCGTCCAAATTCTGCATATCTAGCTTTATGAGTCAGACATTGCTACTTAAAGCCACTGTTGAAATCTGTCTGAGATGTAGAGAAATCCCCCAAGGAATTCCACTACTGGAAATGGCAAAGGGACAAATCTCTGTCCTGGCGTCATTCCCATGAGTTCTAAAAGCCTTGCTTTGTTGTTTTAAAAAAAAAAAAAATTAAAGTTAGCGATCTCCGTTTCTCCCTGCAATACTCCTTCTACAATGTCATACTTAAAAGGGGACATTTTCTAGCAGGCATTTGCCTTTGTTCTTCAAGTCCTGAGAGCCACTGTGCACAAATATGGCCTGTTCCAGGTGGCCAAAAGTTTAGTTAATTAAATATTTATTAAACACTTCTTAGCAAAATAGCTAACCAATGTGAGTGGCTTCACCTTCCTCCTTTGCAGCGCTGGTGCACGAGGCTTACCTACAAAGCTCACCCAGGAGCAGAGCAGGCGTCAGACTGCAGGTACAGCGAATGTCTTCTAAGTGGTGACCCTTCACATGGTTGCAGGCACTATCTCTGTCTTAGAAGAAGTTGTCCCAGTGCTCAGACTTCTGTTGTCGGCAGTGTTCTGGATTGTAGCTGTGGTGTGATACCTAGCCATTACATTCCCAAGGCAGGGTACTCAGATCCTCCTCGGCAGACTGAGGAAGGCAGGTTCTGCCTGAAGCTGGGGGTGAAGCACGGGGCCCATTCGGTGGGGACCCATTCGGTGAACCAACAGAACCTGGGTTCGTCATTCCTAAGCATGGGTCTTCAGTGCCCAGCAGGCCACCCGAGTCACCTCCAGGAGCTTCTGTAGGACCTCACGGAACCCAGAATTCTGAATATCTAGCTTTCTGAACCTGACACTGTAGCTTAGAGCTGTTGTTGAAATCTGTTTTCCCTGCATTGCTGAAGTGAATCCTGGCAGCTGACAAAAAAGGAGCCTCCGACACAGGTGCTAAAGCTCCAGGGCTCAGGTGCGGGGTGCTGACTACAGAGACCCCTTTCCTCCTCCGGGACACAGGGCCACAAGCACCCAGGATCTTTGTCATGGAGGCCAGTTGTATGAAATGAGGGTAAACATGCATGTAGTCAGGGGTTCACTAATCATTTCCATCCATTCCTCTATGAGCTGCTCACTCCTCATACCTTTCCACCTTCCTCGAAGGCTTGCTTTCTGTTTCTCAATTTCAGGAAAGTTTTATGCAAATTTTCAAGTAGGGATTTGTGGCTGGTTATATTTGTACAAATTATCTTCCATCTTTGCCTAAGATATTTTGTGATTTGCTTAAAACCTGAAGATGAAGACGTGAAGAGAAGGAGGGAGGGGAGGAGGAGAAGGAAGGCCGTGACAGATGAACAGTATTTGACCTTTCCGTGCTTTCTCTCCAACTTATCCTGGTGCTTCGACAGGACTGTATGTGTATCACATGTAAGACACGCCCTACCATGGCTTCCAATCTGTATCATAGATTTAGTTAATGTTATAATGAGATTCAATACTTCTACGGCTAGTGAGACGGTTCAGGGTGCAAAGGAGCTCACCAAGCAAGCCTGGAGTCACCTCTCAGAGGCTGTCCTCTGATCTGCACACCGGAGCTGTGACACGCTCGTGCCCAGATAGTAAGTTAAAAGGAAAAGAAAAATGTCTGAACAGGTCATCTTGTTACAAAGATGTTTGTTTGCGATTATATGTCACTACGATGATGATGAATCTTTTAAGATCAATGACTATAACATTTTCCTCAAGTTGTCTTTTAATGAAGTTTTTTCAGGGTAACTTGACCAATTCCAAACTGGCTGAAGTAAATGTGACTCTTTACTCTCAGCTCCTTTTTGGCCGAGAGAAGGAAGCATAAAGTTAGCCATTCCCCATGATTCCTTACCAGAAACACACAAGAAGGCAAATTTCAGCCCAAATCTGTTCCACGTCACAAGGCTTACTAAACACACATTGACCTAGATGTGTAAACCTTCTTGTCTTTCTCTAGATGGCTTTCTGCCTCTGCTTATTTGAGGGCTCCGACCTGCAGGCTGCACGAAGTCCCATCAACACTGCACAGGTGGTACTAGGCAACCATAATTTAGTCTAGACCAATGGCTGGAGTTGACATTGTTTAGAGACTAGCTCTCAAAGCTTCATGTACAGCTCAGGGTAAGGGCTCACTGAAGGATTATGACTGTGTGTTTTAACCAGTCTCTATAGCCTGACAGTTTCAGATCACCCATGTTCCTGTGTCCCATGTTCACATGTGGCCTGTAATTAGTAAGTCCTAAAACATCCACTGTTGCATTAGATGGTGTAGGTTTGTGGCTGAGGAAACTGACCATACAGATTAAACACTGAGTGGTGCACATACTCTATCCTCTCTGGACCACTTTAGTCTTGAGGAGACTGTGGACCGCTCATTCACTTGCATACACTGAGAAAGGCTGGTTTGACTAATTCCAAAGACTAGGAATGAGAGATCACATTGCTATCACCACCCGACACGCAAGGGGACCAAGTAGAAGGAGGGGGGATGTGGTAACATTTTCCTTACCCACAGGCTCCTCTAAAGGAACTGCTGTGACTGGGTAGGCAAAGGCACTTACAGCCAAACCCAAGAATCTGAGCTCAGTGCTTGGAACCTACTGGTGATGGGAGGGAGCCACTAAGAAGTGTTTTCTGACCTACACATACGCATACACATGCACACCACAGATATAAACACACAAACACACACCTGAACACACACACACACAATGAAGAAATAAATCTCCAACAGTTATGACAAGTGCCTTTCGACGCAGTTAGCCTAGACACTGCTAGAAAAGGTAACGTCACGAGTGGATAACCCTTCTCATTCCTCACATCTTCCTGGAATTTCGAAATAATACCTTGAATGTAGATTACTGTTTGCACTGAATTTAAATGCTTTTAAAGGTCTATTTAGTTTCCTTCTCTTGTTTGCTGCAGGACTGAGCAGGTCAAAGCATGTTAAACAAACCAACAGAGAACATTCTCAAGTTAAATTTAGTTGCTTTTAATTTAAGTCTCCCTTGGCAGGTAGAACCTGCCAGCCCTGCCCATCCAGCCAGGACTGAGGTCAGTAGAGCTGCCACCAGACTTTTGCTTCAAGCAGAGTGAAGAGTGGCCTATCTGTAGCCAAAGCAACTCAGAAAAGATCAACCCAGAAAAGATCGAAAGGAAATCAAGACTGTTCCTCAGCAAACTCTCAGTTTGCTGCCTCTGGGAGCTCCCGTACCCTCTCACGGGTGCCAACGCAGATCAAGAACTCTGAGCATTTCAGAGTGTCAGCTGCTGAAGACAAAAGGGTAGGCTTCACCAGCCATACGTTCCTGTGTATTCTCTTTCTATTTCAAAAGTCCTCAGAGCCTGCTGAGGGGTGGTAACATTTCTAGAAGAGGCAGGGCTGGGGCAGGATAGCTCAGGGATAGAGCACCTGCTTGGCAGGCATGGGACCAGCTCTGGGCCCAACCTCCAGGACCCAAACCAAGAAGCATACCCTTTGGGTACAATCCAGACCAGGCCTCCACAGCCTGGTGTTTCGGGACTGTTGACTCTCCGTAGCACGGGAACTGGCTCCTGTCTGTCCCCCACCACGGTCATGATGAATAGAACTGTTTCCCGGCTTTGCAAATGGTTCTTGGGGACAGCAGCTGCTTCCATTTGAGAACTAAGGGGTTAGATCAATTTACTAGTTCTTTCTTCTGTAAATTGTTGACACTAAAAACATGATCATGCTTTAAAGTCTTAGGAAATAACAACAACAACAACAACAACAAAAAACCCCAAAAAAACAACAAACAAAACCAAAAAAACTTTTTTTTCTTTTTTTCCCTATAAATGAAGCAACTTCAAATCACCATAGGTAACTTCGTTTACCTGGTGGTTCTAGCCCTCAAATTTGGAAAGATTGTAACAGCTTCAGTTAACCTCATGTGATAATGTTTGGCTCATCCCAAAGGAGGAGGGAAAGAAAACAGTAACTAAACTAGAAACTCCAGGAAAATTAACTAAACATTGTTGCCCATCATTTCAGCCATTCAGAAGCCCGGGAAGGAGGATTCTGAGTTGATGTCAGCCTGGGCAACTTAGGCAGACCCTGTCTCAAAATGAAATTTTATTTGTTTTTATTTAGAATGTTGTGCAGTGGAGGGTCCAAGGACCAGGGAAAGGGAAATAGCATCCCCAGGAATAGGCAGGTGAGGTGGGGGGGCAGGCTGTTCATTGACAGGGGGGCTTATCTTGAGTCCATTTGACTTGTGAGAGTCAGTTTGAGTAGATTCCCTGAAGCTTAGAAGAATCTTTTAAAATCTACAAAAAGACAAATTCTTTATAATTTGTGTTTACAAACCTCAAGACGCCACCCTAGACCTTCGAACACTTTCTTAGGCATTTTCATGTCCTAAGACCTTACATCAACTCTTTTCCACCAAGTTTTTTAGCATGAGACACAGGTGGTTTGATCTGGGTTCACATATCATATATCTAAATGTGCTATGTATCAATTAAAATGGCAGACTTACCCATTACCTGGACAGTCACCCCACTAGGTTCCTGTGACGTTGATGGCTTCGTTGGGGACACAGGTCCTAGGGCAGGATCGATCTTCAGCTGCCAGACCCTGAAAATTTGAGAGGCCTTCTGTGGAGGAGGAACTTAGGGTGGCCTGCTTTGACTTAAGCAATGCTAGCGGTGTTCAGTGTCCCTGCAGCACAGGCAATGGAACAGTGGTTACTGTACCTAGGCCAGTGGGAGTCCTCTCTTGCGCTGTCTGTGTCTTCTTGGAGACCTTGGGGTCACTGCTAAGAGTTGGGAGTCTCTGTCATTTTTCAGCATCTTCAGTTTATGATTTTAAATGTCATCTTGAACACGTTTTTGTCAGGTCTGAGGTTAGCACCTCCTACGCCTATCTGAGTTAGACAATCTATGTCTGCTTTTAGTCATCTGCTTTAAATTCTACATCTAGCAAATATAAAGTAGGAGACCAAATAAAACGTAACCATTAACTGAACTGGTCCTCAACGTGGCTTTAATAGGATTTTAAACACATTAAAGGATGATGGTGAAATGTTGGCATTCCTACCCCAGCGATGGTGCCACCACAGGTGACAGGGACCTGACGCATCCAACGCCATGGAAACAGCCAAGCATTTTCAAGATACACTAATACAGAAGCCCACCTCCACCTGGAAGCAAATGACGTCACTACCCCCAAAAGGCCGAACCCCCTCCCCTTCTCTCCCTTCCTCCCTCTCTTCTTCTTCTTCTTCTTCTTTTTTTTCTTCTCTCAACCCTGTGTCCTCATGGAACTGTGTTGGTTTGTCCGGGCATGAGCCAAGTAATCTATTTAACAACAAAGAATACATTCATTTATAAGGTTACTGGCCATCATCTTGTGTTTTTTTTTTTTAAGTTATTATAGCTTATATGGGACTAGAACCAGAAAAACAATCCTACCTCAATTAAGGTCCCTGGAGGCCAGCTTCCTTGCTCATCATTGTTGTCCTTAAGATGTCAGTGAGGCCATAATTAGACCCTCTTTATCCCAAAGTCAGGATATCATCCAGTGACATGTTGTTTATCCAGGGTACTTACTTTTCTCCTGTTGGTGTGGTGGCTGATGAGATGGTGAACACCACCATTTGCCAATCACAGCTGCTGGTGCTGCTGCTGAGGAGGTGGGGGAGGGGAGCCAGCCGCACCTAGAGCCCTGTGCTCAGTGAGGCAAAGGAAGACTGGGAGAGCTCAGCTTCCCAAAAACTGAACACAGGAGTTCAGGCCAACCCAAATAAATTTTTGTTTTAGATCCTGTGGCACCCATCTTCCCAACACTATTGAACTGGTGTCCTAGTTCATAGTCTGAGAGCAGACAAACAGTTCAGATAAGACACCTCCTTATCAAAGGCTCCCTCAAAACGAAGACCTGGCTTTGTTCAGATGGGGCTAACTCTGGCACAGCCATGACTCAGCAGAGAGAGCCCAGAGGATCCAGGACCAAGGTAGGCAGTAGCTGGTGACAGGTACTCATGGAGTCTGAAGACATGATCAGAGGAGAGAGGGACAGAAGTGATCCCCAGGTGGCCAGGAAAGACCAGGGACTCCACAGCTCCCTGGAGCTGCAGTTACAAGACCCCAAGGTGTTGGAAAGCAAATGGGTTCTCTGCAAGAACAGGAAGCCTTCTCAACTACTGGGCTGTTGTTACAGCCCCTCACAGACAGGGAAGAAGATGTAGCTCAGACACAGAGCACTTGCCTTCATCTTAAAGACCCTCACTCATCCCCAGTACTGTAAACACTAACACATGGGGGGCAGGGACTAAGGAAAAGGGAGCAGTGAGTGATAACACCAAGATGCTTGTTGGTGGCTCTGTTAAAACTGTGCATTACCTAGGAAAGCACAGAGCATGTATCGCAACCACTAAACATTTCTTGGAGCTCTCGCTGGTCAGTTTACATCAGCAGCCCAGGTATCATGTTTGCTGGGTTTTATTTTATTTACTGTATGTAGAAGATGTTTACCCGTTAAAAAGAAGCCAGGTTTATAAAAAAGTGAACCCCGTGGTACAGTAGGGTCATTGAACTGAACTGTGGTGAGATTGTGTCCAGGGGCACAGCAGGGCTACAAACCCACTCAGCTTTCTGTGGAAGCTCACTCCCTGGAAGAGCAATGCAGGCCTGAACAAAAATTCGGAATGAGGACAACCTGTGAGAACTTGTGGGCCTCTACGGGAAAGGCATATTTCTGCGGGTTATTTGATGTTCTAAATGAATCCGACAGATATCTATGCTTAGAAAGAGATAAGCAGCGTGCTTCTACAAGTACCCCAGAAAAGAACAATGTATTCTCAAGTGTTGCCAGGCTACAAGGCTCAGTAGACGTCAGTATCAATGAGTAAAGAAGGCAATGGTTGGAAACCATTTGTCCTCAGCCTTGATGGTTTCATTTGTGGTTGTGGAAGAGCGATAGTATCTGGCAAACTTCTAGTAAGTCAGAGATGCTGAACACAGAGGGGCTCCACTAACCATAAAATATGCTAGTGACGATAGGGTGCTTGTCCAGCATGCCTAAGGCCCTGTATTCCACCCCCAACACCCCATAAACTCACCGTGAAGCATGTGCTTATAACTCCAGCATTTGAGTGGTAGAAGCAGGAGAATCAGATGTTCAAAGTCATTGTTAAATGCACAGAAAGTTTGAGACCAGACTGCACTACAAGAGATTAACATGTAATTAACATGAGATTACATGCCTTAAACAAAACAAAACAGAAAACGTTTTAAAGCAAAGACTTATTTATTTATTATATATAAGTACACTGCAGCTATTTTGGGCAAACCAGAGGAGGGCATCAGATCTCATTACAGATGGTTGTGAGCTACCATGTAGTTGCTGGGATTTAAACTCAGGACCTCTGGTAGATCAGTCAGTGCTCTTAATTGCTGAAGTCTCTTCAGCCCCCAACAGAAGACATTTTAAAGGATTCTTGTTGCAGTAAATATTAAAATGAATGGCTTAACCTTTGTATTGTCCCCACGGTCTTACTCTGCAGACCCCGCTCTAGTGCAGAGCCGAACACACACATTCAGTCCTCATACCACTTGGCACTCCAAGCTGCCTCTAAAAACTCTGGTGTTATTTCTGTACCGGGTGGATACGACTGCCCTGGTGTGTTCCTTTCTTCCACTGCCCAGCACAAACATGACTCTAAAGTCTGGTAGCTTTTCAAGATTTATATATTAAATTCTCAATCTATAAACCTTCTACCCGATAAGATTACATCCAATGGACAAAGATACAAACTGCCCTTCTATATGAGGTAAGAAGACCTATAGAATCCCTTAAAAATATTTATATCTACCTATCACCAATTAAGTCCATCTGGATCTAGATCCTCCTTCTCCAGCTCCTTCTTGATTTTTCCTTGGACTCTCCTCTCTGCGTCCTGCCTCCACTTCCCCTCCTCAACCTTTTCCTGCCTATCTCTCTCAGATCCAATAATGTATCACCTTAACATAAAGCTACAGATCCTTTTATACCCAGCCCAACAGACTTGGCTTTACAGTTACTAGGTAAGAGACAAGACACATAACCTAAGAAATAATTCTACACAGTTTTGACACAGAACTTGTAACATTATAGAGTAGAACAGAATCGTTGGTAGGAAGGCAGAATAACAACTCTGACTTTTGCCAGTTGTGGGCTTCTTGGGCCACTATCATCTTTTCTGTTTAGTCACAACTTGGAAAGTACTTTGCACATTCCCAAGAATGATTCGAATACTTATATTGACAACAACCTACGACACCATGAAGATGACTTGTGCTTTGTATTTTGAAACATGGACACATTCTGCAGACTGAGTAAACTCATGTTCTACTTTTATTCCCCCAACATAATATGCTTATTGATTATTGGGAATTTCACATAATTGATATGATGTACTCTGATCATACTTCCCAGTCCTCCCAGGTCTACTCCCCACATTAATGACCCCCTTAAAAAAACAACTTTCTTCCCCCAAAAAACATAAGTCCAATTTGTGTTGCTAATATACTCACTGGAGCACAGTCAAACTCCCAGTGTCCAACCCCGTAAAGAAAACCGAGTCCTTCCCAACTGCAGTCCCGCAAGAAGCCACCAATTGTGGAGAGCTCCACTTCAGAATCCTTAAAAAAATAATACTTTGAAGAGTTCTCTTCAGTGGCTTCCTGTTTAGGCTTTTACTCCTTTGGGTTGAGTGTGTGTATGACTCGGGTTGTCATAGAAACCTTCAATGACTCTCTTTATCAACTGTGAGTCTTTAGTCATCGAGATCACTACAAAAGTAGCTTCCTTGCCATTTACAGTCAGCAGGAGCATAGAACATGGAGTATGGACGTCTACTACATGGTTTCTCAAGACAGCACAGACATCTACAGATTCTCCGGCATCAGCATCTGCTGCGAACACAAGCTTGATTCCGGATGGTGGTACCAACCATGCGGCAGGACCACATCATGTTCTGCTTTCGATGATTTCCTTTTATTTATAAGTCATGTGTATGTGTGTGTTACATATACCTGAGTGTTTGGTTGTGCATTTCTGTATATGTGCATTCAGAGGCCAGAGAAGTTGTGAGTTGTCTTCCCCTGCAGCTTTTTTTTTTTTTTTGCCTTATTTCTTTGAGACGGTTTCACCATTTGACTAGGCTTGCCTAATAACTAGCTCCCAGAACCTCCCCTTCCCCATCTCTTTTTTTTTAAAGAAGGATTTATTTATTTATTATATATGAATACACTGTGACTGTCTTCAGACAGAGCAGAAGAAGGCATCAAATCTTATTACAGATTGTTCTGTATAGAAGGCACCATGTGGTTGCTGGGATTTGAACTCAGGACCCCTGGAAGAGAGGTCAGTGCTCTAACCACTGAGCCATCTCTCCAGCCCTCCCTGTCTCAGTCTTCCAATGCTGATCTTACAGATACACACAAGCATGCTCAGCCTTTTACCTGGGTGCTGGGTGTTTGAGTTCAGATCCTCACAGTTACATAAGTCTTCTTACCTACTGAACTGTTTGCCTGGCACCTCCCCCTTAGGAATATTTCTTTATATGTAGAAAATAAAAGCGGAACATGGTAGCCTGTTGGACAAGTCACTGGGTGGAATTACTCAAGGAGTGACAGGTACTTATCCCTTCCTCCCACCCTTGAAGACTGGCTGTAATCAGCATCAGTTAGATGAGAGGGATTCTTAATTAAAACACAAATCCCGAAGTTGATAAAGCATGTATCCTTGATCTAGTCTACACTTTAGCTGACTGTACTACTTTCCCCGATAGTCCTTGCCTGTGTGTGGGACTTAATCCCAGCATTTGCTCTTGGCAGAGGTCTAGAGCTTGCCTATGACAGGCAGTGTTTTAAAATCCCAAGGATTGAAAGAATAGGTCCAACATTCAAATAATCACAAAACAGCTCTATGGACCGATTACAAAATAAAGAAATCTACACATCAAAGCGGCGGAGAAGACTAAACCCTAAGTCAGAGCGAATTTCAGAAACCCTAAACGCAGCTTAGCTTTGATGAAAATGAGCATTGGTTAAAACCCAGTCCTTAGAGAGCCTTCATGCTGTTGTGGCAACATGAGTTCATTCCAACCCACAGACCCCCTTTGATTCTTTTCAGCGGTGTGGGAGCTTCATGAATCATGTTGAATGTTCTAAAAGAATGTTCCAGAAATTCTGATGGAAACAAGATGCAGCTTAATGGAGCTTTCCAATAAGACACTGTGTAATCTCTAAAGAGCACACACTGTTTGACTTGACACAGTGAGGTCCTGAAGGAAGAATGCTATTTCCATCACACACACACACACACACACACACACACACACACACACACACTATCATAATTTCTATTATTATAATTTCTGTTTTGTGGAGGAGATAACAGTCCCAGAAGACATAGCAAGTCTTGGATGGATGACCTTACCTATCCCAAACTCCTTGCAAATGAGGTAAACTTGCCAAGTCCTTTCCCAGAGTCAGATAAGGGATAAGAGTTTCCTAGCTCCCATTGTCCGGTCTCAGGTTAGCAGTCTAGCTGCCAAAACAAAAGCTCTTGAATTTCAAAGGCATCAGCAGGTGGTGACAATGTTGGAGGATGCTAATGGGGATAACCCGGACTAATTACATCTGGCTCCCTGGCACTTTGGCTTCTGTGGATATCGTAGGAAGGTTTTGGGGAGACTGTCCCTTTTACCTCCGACTCTACTAACGTCAGTTGGTTCTACCAAGTGCCTTCCGGGTAGGGGACTGGAAAGGTGGCCATTCCTCACAGCGCCGGGAGCTCCCCAGCTCTAGGAAGATCAGGTGGGCTTCCAGGAATCTGCCTCACTTTGCTCTGGATCCTAGCTGGAATCCCAGCCCCTTATCTGGAGCCAGTGAACCAAGCGCTGGGGGGCAGGGAGACGCCCTATCGCCTAGCGTCAGGTTTTCTTCTTTTGAAACTTGAGTTGCATCGGGCTTTCTGAGGATCGCGTGCGTGGAGTCCGCGCCAGCCAGGAGACCATTTTTCTTCCTTTGTGTTTTTAAACCACTTTTTAGTACGTGACTGCCGCCTTCCCCCTTCACTTGTATTTAAATGGAATTAGGCTCTGGAAGTTTCTTTCCTCTGCATAAAGCACTCTGGGGTGCTAAGGAGCCCCCTCCCTTCCCTGGCGGTTAGTTCAGTAACTTATTTGGTCTGCATTTAAAAATATTCACTGGGCCAAGAATTAAGGTCCAGAATATATAAAGAACTAGGGGAGGAAAGTAAAAAAAAAAAAAAAAAAAAAAAAAAAAAAGGAGCCCTTCCAAAAATTGGCTCTGGATCTGAATAAAGAGTTATCAAAAAACAAAAAAAAAAACAAAAAAAAAAAAAAAAAAAAAAAAAGAAAAGAAAGAAATAAAAGTAACTAAGAAGTATCTCAAAAATATTTATTGTCCCTAGCAATTAGAAAAATGCAAATTAAAACAACTTTGCGATTTCATCTTATACCAGTTAGAATGGCAAAGATAAACAAAACAACCACCTACAAATGCTGGAAGGGATGTGGGGAAAAGGGAGTTGTTGGTGGCCTTTGCAAACTGGTCCAGCCACTCTGGAAATCAGTGTGGCGAGCCCCCCAGAAGCTAAATGAACCTCCCACATGCTGCTGTGCCAACTCCTCAGTGGACCCTCAGAGAACAATATTACTCCACAGCTACTTGCTTGGCCATATTCATTGCTGGCTTGTTCTAGTCACAATAGCCAGACATGAGTGAAACAGAACAACCTTCGTGTCTTACATCTGACAAACGCGTAATTAAAAGGTGGTCCATATATACCCTGAGATGCTGTGAAGAAAAAGGATATGATGAGCTGCTCTGCAGACAAACAGGTAGAAAAGATCACGCTGGTGAGGTAACCCGGATTCAGAGACACAAACGCCACCTGTTCTCTCATCTGTGGGTCCCAGTTCCCAGTCTTGAGGGCTGAGTACAAAGCCTGGAATAAACAGGTAAAAGGAACCATGAGAAGGGAGGATGGGTAGGGAAAGGGCAGGTATAAGTGATCCCATTGGAGAAATGGGAAAAACAGGGATGTGCTTTCTTGGGAGCGGCGGGGACATCAATACAGAAAGAGAGGGAAGGGAAAGGCAAAATAACAGTAAAGATGTCTGAACGAGAATTAAAGTGGAGAATTAAAGTATTATCTATTTACCTAAAATTACATATAACACATATAAGTCTATGTATATACATATAGAATTTAAGTGAAAATATCCCATCTAGGTTGACAATGATCCTCCCAAGAGCCATAGACTATTTTAAAACACCCCCCACATTCCCCCTCAAAAAAATAAATAAATAAATAAAACTCTCAGTACCATGGATGCGAATTCCCTTATGAGTTGTTGGGCAGGGGACTCCAAAAGACTCCAAAAACATTATGGGCTATTAATGTTGCCTTGGATTGCCTCCCAGAAATTGAAACTAAGTCTATACTGGAAGACACTATACACCTGGGACATGAGATCCAGAGAATCCAAGATGGATGTGACCAGAAAGGCGTCCTCCTGGAGGACTAGGTTTTATGGTACCAGAAAGCACCAAGTAAGTTTACAAGGGAGGGATGTAGCCGACGGTCCTGGGCAGCTGGGATACCTGTAAACTACAACTACCAGCATGCACAGCAGCCCTCAGGGTACAGTAGTTGTAGGCATACCTTGGTGGTTACCAACAGCCCTCTGATTGGACTTAAGGCTCAACTGGAGGGAAATTATGCCTGGTACTGGAACCTTAGCCAACTACCTAGGGTTAGTGAGGTCATGAATCTTAGAGGAGAACCTACAGTGGAGGTTTTAATAAATCAACCTTATTCCTAACTACCTTCAACTCTTTGTCCTTATACATAGACAAGCGTATATATAGTTCTCGCCCCTTTGCAACAGACAGGGGGGTATCACAGAAAGCCGCAGCCAATCGGAATGCAGAAAACAAGTGACCACATGTGGTGCCCAGTTCCGGTCGTTCCATCTACAACACAGCTCTGCAGGTGAGGTTCTGGGAACAGCAAGGAAAAGGAAGCAGGGAGGTCGCAAGGGTCAGAGGAACAAAATGTCTGCCGTGAGATTTCGTCTCTCAGAAACGTCAGGGAAGCTACCCTCGTGAAATCTCATCAACATGGCCGCCTAAACAAGACCGGAACAACGGTGATAACAATAGACATGCTAACACGGAATGGGGACGTCTCACATGGTCTCTCCTAGAGACAAAGTACCGGCAACTAAAGAATGCTGAGGGAGGGCAAATAGCCTTCACCAGGGCAAAGCCCCAATTGCTTATCCGACATCAAGTGTTCAGCTCTGCAGTAATATACTTACAATTAACACACACAGACCGAGAAGATGGTTTTTTATATATCTAAGGATATATGTGTATGCAATAACTTTATAAAAAGAGGCCGTAAACTTGAGAAAGAACAGGGGAGGGCACATGAAATGAGTGGCAATGAGGAAAATCAAAGGGGTAATTATCTAATTACACACTATTTACTGAACACTGTGGGCGATGTGAAATGAGAATAGTTTTTTTTTTTTTTTTTTTTGATAGCTCTCACAGCATTTGTTTGATGAACCTAGTGTGAAAATAAACTAGAGAGAGGCACAAGTGTGAATCGCCAATAGAAATGACATCCAAACACCCTCCCACCACACAGTTACCTGTCTGTGCCAGGCACTGGCATGTTCTTGTACACTCTGTTATATTCTGTATGGTATGAGGCTTCTTAATCTTAAGGAATTCAACAACCATAAACTGTAGTTAGGCGCAATCCGAATAAGTGCTCTGTCTAACTAGCCAAACTAGCTTGAGTTACAGCCGACCACTGGGCAGTTCTTCCCACCTGCACATGCGCTAGTTATGGTTTTTCTTTTATAAGCTGGCCTTGAGAACCATTAGCCCAAGTTCTGAGCTACAGCCCCTGAATTCTGAGCTACGGCCCTAATGGATCAGTTTTAGGGTGTGTTCAATAAACCATCGCTGTCTGACTGACTGAGATTGGTATTGCTGTGGTTTGTGGAGTGACTCCTGGCTTCCCTCCCCAAATCAGAATGTTTCCTAAGGTAAGTCGTCAGCAGATAGGATGCTGGCTGATGGGATGGTACAAAATACGCTCTTCAATCAAGCGGAAGATGTTGACACATGACTGTAGCCCCAGCACCCAGGAGGCTGATTCAGAAAGACCGTGAGTTTGAGGCCAGTCACAAAGCAGCCAGTGTCTTTCTAAAACCAAAATAAACAAAGCCTACAAAATAAAACAAAAACCCAAGAAACGTTTTAAGCAAGTTTGTGGCATTCTATACAATGTTTGCTCACTCTACAATGACGTTAAAACCCACACACACCGTGCTTGCTTCTCTGCTGCTGTGGGTTCCAACTGGACTCCAACTGAGACAGAAACCTTTTTCATTTTTTTTTTATTGATTGTTTGCTTTTGAATAATAGTTGCATGAAATGCCTGAAGATTTTTTTTTTTTACCATTAGTCTCTAAACAGAACAGAATTATAATTATTTTTCCAAGGTTGTATGGTTTATTAGATGTTTGGAGTCACCTGGGGATGTGTGACTTCTAATCAAAATACCACATCATTTTACGTAAGGATCCGAACCTTCTCAGCCTTTGGTTTCCACCCAAGGGCCCTGAAGCCAGCCCCATCAGCGGACAGTAAACTGTGTATTTGGTCACAGCTGGTTGAAGGAAGTAACTTCGGGAGATGAATCGGCTTTGCATAAAAACCGGAAGGAGCCCGAGCTAAGGAGAGGAGAAGTTCATTTGAGAATTGAGTAATCCAAAAGAATGAGTCAGGGAGACCTTGAATCCTCAGAATGGCTCCTGAAATGACTGAGTGTTTGGAAGGTGGGAACAGAGGAAGCAAAGGGGATATAAGTTGATCAGTTTGCCAGGGAGGTACTGGAATGCAGGGTTACCCTTGCTATGATAAAACCCATGACCAAAGCAACTTGTAGAGGAAAGGGTTTATTTGGCTTATGCTTTCACATCGCTGTTCATCAAAGGAAGGGCCCTGCTTTGCTGCAGAACCCAGGACCACCAGCCCAGGGATGGCACCACCCACAATGGGCTGGACCCTCCCCTGTAAGTCACTAAGGAAAATGCATTTAGCTTGTATTAAGTTGACTTAAAACTATATATCACACAGGGGTAGATGAATTATATCGAATCTTATGTTCACCCAGATATGAACAGGCATAGGTTTATAAGTAAAAAACTCTCTCTCTCTCTCTCTCTCTCTCTCTCTCTCACACACACACACACACACACACACACGTCCTTTAAGCATGAATCTTTCATTTTTGAAGTTGTTATGCATCATGAAGCAGTCCTTCCTCAGCCTCTCCTCTGTCACAGAAGCATTCTTAGCAGCTAAGGAGACCCGTGGCCTTGAAAATATGGGTTCTCCATGTTCTGAACCCGAGAGTCTGGAACCTAGAACAAAATTCTCACTTATAAAACAAGATATAAGAATCAAGGCACTGAGGGACAGACATTTCACTCTAAATTCCAACTCTACCACATAGCAGATCTCTTAGCCGAGTTTGTGGACACCCTTGGCAGTGAGCCTGTTACAGTAAAGAAAAAGAAATCTGTGTCTAATGTATCCCATTTTCTCTGGTGGTTACAATTCATCCGGGCTCACCCATATCCTCTCTCTGCAGGTGTTAAAACACAAACAGTATATGTATAGTAAACAAGGAAATACACTGTGGCATACGAATGTTAGGAAATTTGTCTGAGGTCATGCAAAAATAAAAATAAAAAAATCACAGTCCCTGAGCTGTTCAAATTCTAGGCCAGCCCCTGTGTTTAGCTCAGACTTTTCATTACTTTCAGGAAAAAAGAAGTGTATCTTGGTGTTCCCCTGAGCCCTCAAGCAGGACCCATCCACGGTCTAATATTTCCGGCAATAGCAGCAGCCGTAGTAATTTGTATCTGAATGACTGTGATGTACCAAATGTCATCTCTAGAAACAAGGACAGAGGGCGAGGTGGATATAGAAGCCTAATGTACAAATCCAGCAAATCATCAGGTCCCCGACTGAATCCTGAATCTACCCAGTGGGGAAGAGGGGAGTGGTGCTCAGTCTGGAGACTCAAGTCGAAGACCATTTTCCCTCCTGGGCTTTTGTAAGGATGGAGGGCAGGTGTGGAGTGAACTGTAAGAACAAAGGGAACGAGGCAGGGCGAGCAAATCGCAAACCTGAGCTGTTAACAAATGCATTAGATTGGAAAGGAGTAAGGTGTAGAGAGAAGGCGTTCGTGCTGAAAGTGGCACCAATTGGTACTGAATGCTGCTCTGGGAAGCAGTGACCTCAGGGTAGCAGAGGCGCCCACAGCAGAGGTCCTGGAGCTGCTCTGTGACCAATTTCCTGTGATATGCTTTTTGCACCACCTGCTGGCACGGAATTGTGATCCCAGCTCTCACCAAGGGGAAGGCAAAAGGATGCTGGTGAGCAAGGTCTGGGGAGATGGAAATCCCTGCCATTGCAGTTGTGGCTGACCTGTAGCATCCAATTCCTAGTTATCCCTTGTTTGTATGTTTTCTGCAGTGCCTGGTAATTTGTACAGGTTTTCTTTCTGAAACTGTCTCAACATCGTGAGGTCATTCCAGTATACATCAAGAGGAAACGGAATTTGTTTTCAGTGGCTTAGAGAAGCGTCTGTTTAGAATCCACCAAACATGATGTCAGTGCCTTTTGGCACGTGGCAGGTACACCGTTCATGCATTTGTTGGTGTGTTGCAGGAAACTGTTCTGGATTTTTCTTGACATAGTAACTTCTGGGACAACCCAAAAGTACTGTGCTCAAGTCGGTGTCTTTGGAGTGACTTTTCTGGGTGAAGTTTCAGAGTGTATGCCATCGCTCCAGCCTTTAAGAGACTCCTTAAACAATATAGGCTCTCACCGTTGCCCTCAGTTGGTTCCCAGAGGTTGAGAGTAAATATTGCTGAGGGTATTGTGGTCTTGAGACAGGATTCAGAGGATCCAGTCTCACTCTGCCCTGAAAGCTTTCCCACTGGCTATAAAAGCTTCCAAGAGAGGAAAGCAATCAGTCCTACCCAAATGTGACACCAGCATTGCAAAGGTACAACAGTGGCACACACATCTTGGCAGTAACCAAGTGTAGTTAGACTTAAGGTCCTATTGCTGAAGACAACACCCTTTGGCTTCGGCACAAAGAAAAATCAAGGTGAAACAGGCCGGGTAACTTCCTCCCCATTGGGTAGCTTTCATAATGCTAGATGATGTCATGCAGGTCATGGAAGGGAAGCATCATTAACTGATTTATCCTGTAGTGGACCCTTAATGCTGCAATATTGACCTGCCTGGCAAAATGCCCCCTGGGAGCAATCGTGGTCTGGCCAAAATGGGGAATGCTGTTTTCTGTTTCCATTTTAGTCCTATACCATGGGAGGGAATTCTTGCCTCTGGTCAAAATCCTGTGTCTGGGGAGGTCAAAGCCCCTTGGAGGAATAACCTACTGCTGTTGTTTGCTAGATAAAGATGCCATCGAAGTGCCTTCTGTGTGTTTATGATTTTACTCATTCATTAGTTCTGATCTCAGCCTTGGTCAGGGAAGCTTTTTATTTTTACTGTGAGAAGCAGTTACTGCAGAGATTCATCAGCGATCAAAGTTCTGAGAATAAGAGACTGTTGAGGGATCACCCCTAAGTCAGACACCCACATCAACACTCACAAGGCTCAGGAACCAATGTGGAAGAGGGGATAGGAAGATAGTAAGGCAGGGGATGGAGGGCTGGTGCTAGGAGATACAGTCTTTGGGACACGACATGACTGTTGCCCTCATAAACTCACAGCAACTGCAGTTACCTGCCAGGCAATAATACCAGCATGGGTGGGGCAGGAGTCATGAGGCTCCACCTCTACCTGAAGAACTGTTGTTGGCAATTGGTAGCTGCTGGAGGAGAGGCAGTCATACAGATTCAGAGGTGTGGGCACCTCTATGTTTATTGTCCATGTTCCTGTCATACAGACACAGTAGAATGAATCATATATATATATATATATATATATATATATATATATATATATATATATATGTATATGTATATATGTATCTATATATATGCTTTGTTGTATTTAATAAATAATGTACCTTATATAGTAATATGTCCTATATTAATCTAATGTATGTATTTATATGAAGGTGGGAAGGGCTTGTATTGAGGGAAAGGTTCGGAGGAAGTTGGAGTGGTAAGTTGGAGGTAGAAATAATCAAGATACATTGTATATATGTATGAAGTTGTCAACAGATAGTTATAAATATTTTTAAAAGACATATCATTCCCTATCATCATTTCTCATTTTTATGAGCCTCTCTAGGTTTCCCGTACTGCTCTCCCCTTGAATTAAACGTAACAGTTACTGAAGATTGTCTGCAAAAAGGACCCATCCTGGGAGGACACTTAAGGAGAGGTGGGTTCTAGTCCCAAGCCCGGTGGTCCTTATCTGGGTGAGGAAACGCCTCCCATTCCTCTCGGCAGGCACAGAACAAAGCAGGGCTGCTCAGGAGATTCACACCTTGGGTCCTCATTCTTTTAAACCAAATTCCTGTTCTTTTCTTATTATTTTCTTTTTTTTTCAATTTTATTGGATATTCTCTGTATTTACATTTCAAATGTTATACCCCTTTCCCCCACTACTTCTCTCCATCCTCCCTCTCAACTTGCTTCCATGAAGGTGCTCCCTCTCCCAATCACCCTCTCCACCTCAGTGCCTTGGCTGGTTAATGATGTTGTTCTTCCCATGAGGTTGCAAACCTTTCAGCTCCTTCAGTCCTTTCTCTAGCTCTTTCATTGGGGTTCCTATGATCAGTCTGATGTTTAGCTGCATTCTCTTCTGTATCTGTATGACTCTGGCAGAGCCTCTGAGGAGACATCCATGTCTGGTTCCTGCTAGTAAACACTTCTTGGCATCTGCAATAGTGTGTGGGTTTGGTGGCTGCATATGGGGTGGATCTCCAGGTGAGGCAGTCTCTGAATGATCTTTTCTTCCATCCCTGCTCCTCCTCTATTTGACCTTGTATTTCCTCCCCTGTTTTGTTCTCCATTCTAAGAAGGACTGAGGCATCCACATTCTGGTCTTCCTTCTTTTTGAGCTTCATAAGTTCTGTGGATGGTTTTTGGGGTATTCCAAGCATTTTGGGATAGTATCCCCTTTTAAGTGAGTAAATACCATGAGTGCTCTTTTGTGACTGTGTTACCTCACCCAGGATGATAGCTTCAAGTTTCATCCATTTGCCTAGGAATTTCATAAACTCATTGTTTCTAATAGCTGAGTAGTACTCCATTGTGAAAATGTACCACACTTTCTGTATCCATTCCTCTGTTGAAGGACAGCTGGGTTGTTTTCAGCTTCTGGCTCTTATAAATAAGGCTGCTATAAAAATGGTAGAGCATGTGTCCTCGTTATATGTTGGAGAATCTTTGGGGTATGTGCCCAGAAGTGGAATAGCTGGGTCTTCAGGTAGTACTATGTCCAATATTCTGAGGAACCACCAGACAGATTTCCAGAGTGGTTGTACCAGCTTACAACCTCACCAACAGTGGAGGAGTGTTCCTCTTTCTCCGCATCTGCTGTCACCTGAGTTTTTGATCTTAGCCATTCTGACTGGTATGAGGTGGAATCTCAGGGTTGTTTTGATTTGTATTTTCCTGATGACTAGGGATGTTGAGTATTTCTTTAATTTTTTCTCAGCCATTTGATATTTCTCAGTTGAGATGTCTTTGTTTAGCTCTGTACCCCATTTTTAATAGGATTATTTGATTCTCTAGAGTCTAACTTCTTGAGTTCTTTGTATATATTGGATATTAGCCATCTATTGGATGTAGGATTGATAAAGATCTTTTCCCAATCTGTTGGTTGCCATTTTGTCCTTTTGACAGTGTCCTTGGCCTTACAGAAGCTTTGCAATTTCATGAGGTCCCATTTGTCAATTCTTGATCTTAGAGCATAAGCCATTGGTGTTCTGTTCAGGAAAATTTCTCCAGTGCCCATGTGTTCTAAGCTCTTCCTCACTTTCTCTTTTAATAGTTTCAGTATACTTGGTTTTATGTGGAGGCCTTTGATCCACTTGAGCTTTGTACAAGGAGATAAGAAGGGATCTATTTGCATTCTTCTGCATGCTTACTGCCAGTTGAACCAGCACCATTTGTTGAAGATGCTGTCCTTTTTCAATTGAATGTTTTTAGCTCCTTTGTCAAAGATCAAGTGACCATAGGTGTGTGGGTTCATTTCTGGGTCTTCGATTGTATTCCAATGGTCTACCTGCCTGTCTCTGTACCAATACCAGGAAATTTTTATCACAATTAATCTATAAAACAGCTTGAGTTCAAGAATGATGATTCTCCCAGAAGTTTTTTTTATTGTTGAGTATGATTTTTGCTATCTTGGGTTTTTTATTATTCCAAATGAATTTGCAAATTGCTTTTTCTAACTCTATGAAGAATTGAATTAGAACTTTGATGGGGATTGCATTGAATTTGTAGATTGCCTTAGTCAAGATGCCATTTTTACTATGTTGATCCTTCCAATCCATGAGCATGGGAGATTTTTCAATCTTCTTCAATTACCTTCTTCAGAGACTTGAAGTTCTTGTCATACAGATCCTTCACTTGCTTGGTTAGGGTCACTCCAAGGTATTTTATATTCTTTGCAACTATTGTGAAGGGTGTCCATTTTCTAATTTCTTTCTCAGCTGGTTTGTTCTTTGAGTAGAGGAAGGCTACTGATTTGTTTGAGTTAATTTTATATCCAGTTACTTTGCTGAAGGTGTTGATCAGCTGTAAAAGTTCTCTGGTAGAATTTTTGGGGTCACTTAGGTATACTATCATATCATCTGCAAATAGTGATAGTTTGACTTCTTCCTTTCCAATTTGTATCTCTTTGACCTCTTTTTGTTGCCTTATTGCTCTGGCTAGTACTTGCAGTACTATATTGAATAGGTAGAGAGAGTGGACAGCCTTATCAAGTACCTGATTATAGTGAGATTGTTTCAAGTTTCTTACCATTTAGTTTGAAGTTGGCTACTGGTTTGCTGTGTATGGCTTTTACTATGTTTAAGTATGAGCCTTGAATACCTGACCTATGCAAGACTGTTAACATTAAGAGGTGGTGAATTTTGTCAAATGCTTTCCCAGCATCTAGAGAGATAATCATGTGATTTTTTTTTTTTTGAGTTTGTTTATATAGTGGATGAAAATGATGGATTTCCATGTATTGAACCATCCTTGCATTCCTGGGATGAAGCCTACTTGATCATGGTGAATGATTGTTTTGATGTGTTCTTGGATTCAGTTTGCATGAATTTTATTGAGTATTTTTGCATTAATGTTTATGAAAGAAATTGGTCTAAAGTTCTCTTTCTTTGTAGTCTTTGTGTGATTTAGGAATGAGCGTAATTGTGGCTTCAAAGAATGAACTGGGTAGTATTCCCTCTGTTTCTATTTTGTGAAATATTTTAGAGAGTATTGGTATTAGGTCTTCTATGAAGGTCTGATAGAATTCTGCACTAAACCCATCAGATCCTGGGTTTTTTTTGTTTTGTTTTGTTTTGTTTTGTTTTTGGTTGGGAGGTTTTTGATGACTGCTTCTATTTCTTTAGGGTTATGGGGCTTTTTAGATGGTTTATCTGATCATGATTTAACTTTGATACCTGGTATCTGTCTAGAAAATTGGCCATTTCCTTTAGATTTTCTAGTTTTGTTGAGTATAGGCTTTTGTAGTAGGATCTGATCTGAATTTCCTCAGTTTCTGTTATGTCTCCACTTTCATTTCTGATTTTGTCTCTCTGTGCCCTCTAGTTATTCTGGCTAAGGATTTATCAATCTTATTGATTTTCTCAAAAAAAAAAAAAGCTTCTGGTTTTGTTGATTCTTTGTATAGTTCTTTTTATCTCTGTTTGGTTGATTTCAGCTCTGAGTTTGATTATTTCCTGTTGTCTACTCCTCTTGAGTGTATTTTTTTTCTAGAGTTTTCAGTTGTGCTGTCAAGTTGTTAGTATATGTTCTTTCTTTTTGGAGGTGCTCAGCGCTATTAGTTTTTCTCTTAGCACTGTGTTCATTGTATCCCATAAGTTTGGGTATGTTGTGCCTTCATTTTCATTAAATTCTAAAAAGTCTTTGATTTCTTTCTTTATTTCTTCCTTGACCAAGCTATCATTGAGTAGAGTATTGTTTAGCTTCCATGTATATGTGAGATTTTTGTTGTTTTTGTTATAATTGAAGACCAGCCTTAGTCCATGGTGATCTGATAGAATGCATGGGCTTATTTTGATCTTCTTGTATCTGTTGAGCCCTGTTTTGCGACCAACTATATGATGAATTTTGGAGAAGATGCCATGAGGTGCTGAGAAGGTATATTCTTTTGTTTTAGGATGAAATATTTTATAGATGTCTGTTGAATCCATTTGGTTCATAACTTCTGTTAGTTTCACTGTGTCTCTGTTTGGTTTCTGTATCTATGATCTGTCCATTGATAAGAGTGGGGTGTTGAAGTCTCCCACTATTATTGTGTGTGGTGCAGTATATGCTCTGAGCTTTAGTATAGTTTCTTTTATGAATGTGGGTGCTCTCATATTTGGAGCATAGATGTTCAGGATTGAGAAGTCATCTTGATAGATTTTTCCTTTGATGAGTAAAAAGTGTCCTTCCTTGTCCTTTTTGATGACTTTTTGTTGAAAATCTATTTTATTCGATATTAGGATGGCCACCCCAGCTTGTTTCTTTGGACCGTTTACTTGGAAAGTTTTCTCCCAACCTTTTACTCTGAAGTAGTGCCTGTCTTTGTTGCTGAGATGAGTTTCCTATATGCAGTAAAATGCTGGATTCTGTTTGCATATCCAGTTTGATAGTTTATGTGTTTTTATTGGAGAATTGAATTCATTGATGTTAAGGGATATTAAGGAGTAGTGATTGTTGTTTCCTGCTATTTTTGTTGTTAGAGGTAAAGTTATGTTTGTGTGCTTTTCTTCTTTGGTGTTTGTTGCAAGAGAATTAGTTTCTTGATTTTCCTATGGTGAAGTTTCCCTCTTTATGGTGGAGTTTTTCATCTATTATACTTTGTAGGGCTGGATTTGTGGACAGATATTGTGTAAATTTGTTTTTGTCCTGGAATATCTTGGTTACTCCATCTATGGTGATTGAGAGTTTTGCTGGATATAGTAACCTGGGCTGAAACTTGTATTCCCCTTAGGGTCTGTACGATGTCAGTCCAGGATCTTTTAGCTTTCATAGTCTCTGTTGAAAAGTCTGGTGTAATTCTGATCAGTTTGCCTTTATACATTACCTGTATTTTTTCCCTTACTGGTTTTGGTATTTTTTCTTTGTTTTAAGCATTTGTTGTTTTGACTATTATGTATCAGGAAGAATTTCTTTTCTGGTCCAGTCTACTTGGGGTTCTGTATGCTTCTTGTATGTTCGTGGTCAACTCTTTCTTTAGGCTAGGGAAGTTTTCTTCTTTAATTTTGTTGAAGACATTTACTGGGCCTTTTAGTTGGGAGTCTTCATTCTCTCTACACCTATTATCCTTAGGTTTTGTCTTCTCATTATGTTCTGGATATCCTGGATGTTTTGTGTTAGGAGCTGTTTGACTTGCATTTTCTCTGACTGTTGTGTCAATGATTTCTATGTTATCTTCTGCTCCTGAGATCCTCTCCTCCATCTCTTGTACTCTGTTGATGATGCTTGCATCTATGACTCCTGATATCTCTCCTAGGTTTTCCATCTTCAGGGTTGTCTCCTTTTGTGATTTCTTCATTGTTTCTATTTCTATTTTCAGTTCCTGAAATTGAAACCTGGTTGTTTGTGCTTTCCTTCAGCTCTTTAAGGGATTTTTGTGTTTCTTCTTTAAGGGCTTCTATTTGTGTATGTGTGTTCACCTGTAACTGTTTAAGGGAGTTATTCATGTGCTTCTCGAAGATCTCCATCATCATCATGAATTATGATTTTAAGCCTAAATCTTGTTTTTCTGGTGAGTTGGAATATCCACTGTTTGCAGTGGTGGGAGAACTGGGTTCTGATATTGCCAGGTTGTCTTGGGTTCCATTTCTTATTAGAGTCCTGCATTTGCCTCTTGCCATCTTGTTCTAGGTGATGCTAGGTGATCTTGTTGTCTCTTACTGGAGCTTGTCTCTCTTGTGTTTCTGTGAGTCCGTGGTCTCCAGAGAGAATATTCCTGGGTGTTCGTCTCTCTGGGTAGGCTGTGAGTTCAGACGGCAGAGCCCAGTCCTGATGCAGCTGGGCTGTCTCTGGCCTTGGGCCCGAAGTGTGCACTCACAGGCAGCCCTGCCACCTGTGCCGGGAGAGTTCTGGGCGGCCTCTCCAGGGGTAGGCAGTGGGCACAAGAAGTTGACTCACCCTTCCACTTAGGATGGAGAGCGCTCCTGACGTATGGGCGGGCTGCCCGTTCTGATGAAACTGGGCCGGGTCTGTCCTTGGGCCGAAAGTGTGCGCTCCCAGGAAGTGCCACTGTCTGAGCCTCTAGAGTTCTGGGTGGCCTCTCCCGGGGTAGACAGTGGGCACTAGCCTTATTTTTTTTTTCTTTTAACTTAATTATTTCCCCAGACTCAAATTCTGTGTTCAAGTCGTTCTCATCATCCCGAATCCAGACAGAGCGCCTCAAGGAGCAGGGAGAGAAACTGCAGTGTCCTGGTTTTGCCGTGGTCACCTTAACTGTTCTCCCCACAGGAGCTGTGACTGGTCGGCACTGGTCTGGACAAGCTTTGCATGCGGAACGTCACCTCCATCGGGGAAAACGACAAACCCTCGATTGTTGTTTTAAACTGACACCTGGACAGCTAGCAAGGGCTTCAATGGAGCCTGCGTCGGGCTGTGCCGTTAGCTCCCTGGAGAATGAGAGACACCCGTGCTTGGTGGTAGCATACGTGCCTAGCATGGTGTTTCTCAGATTGGCATAAAGCATCGGTGCCAGTGGATGCTGCGCTGAGGATGGCTACTATGAAGTGAGCTAGCCATGGTAGATATGGCTGGCTTCTTTCCGGAATGTGGCTTCCAGTTCGTGCTGCCGGAGAAGGCATGCACATTTAGTGCCTCTGTAAATAAAGATTTTTGATATGAACGCTGACAGTTTTTCCAAATCCCTTACAAAAAATGAGGTGCAATGTGGCTGAAAATCTTAATAATTTTCTGACACACAGGTATGGAAATACATGATATTAATTCTCTCTGAAAATTTACATTTTATTTTTTCTGGCCAATTGAAAACTTCGTGATCAAAGTCCTAAATGCTTTTAAGTGAATGAAAAATTTGAGGAAAGCCATACAAAATAATTCCAAGTTTTTAATCAAAATATGGACATTCCGAATAGTGACTGTGAGAGAAAAAAAAAAAGAGTCCTGCAGCTAGATGTCTGATGCATTTGCATAAGATATGAGATCGAGAATTTGGATGATCTGTCAGCACCCTGAAAAGAAAGCTTGTATCTTTGTCCTGGGGTTATGTCCTGCTACTTGAGTGTGCGGGCCAGTCAGTAGAATATAGTTAGTTCCACCTGGCATGATTTCCCTCTGAAACACACTTCTTATCTTAAAAATACTTGGCTGCTCTTTTCATCTTTGATGCTTGGGAAAAAAAATGGCGCTCCTTTCTTCTCTAGGTTTGTGATTGGTTGGCTTCCAGAAATGCATCTTACTAACTGTGAAGTTGGTACAGGGAAAGCATCAGCCACAGTGCCATGTGGCCCTTTCCCACAATCCCCTGGGGCTTGTGCAGCTTCCCTGGTGGAGGACACCTGGAGCAGTTCTGCCTGCAGGAGCAGCTGCATCTGATGACATCCCGCACACCACAGCTGCTAGAGATGTCTGCCTGCAGCTCCGCTCTGGCCTGTGGGCTGCAGTATTCCACGACAAGGCCCTGGTTTGTACTCTGTAACTAGTGATACCAGAATCTAAGTCTTTGATTATAAACATTTGACAAAAACATGCTTCAGGAATATATTGCAGCGCGTGCCACATTGGATGCTGTTACTGAGGTTTTAACACCTTTATGAAGGAGGAACAAAGTGATTGTCTGTGATTGTTTAACTGTAAGACCACTTCCACACTCAAAGCAATATAAATTTTCATACAATCTTCAAGCACCTTAATGAAAGTGGGGATTCATCTCATCGGTAAAGATGATACTCAAGTGCTTCTCTTCTGCTCTAGGCTAGCCCACTAGCCAGAAACACAAACGGCACAGCCATATAAGAGCATCAGCAAAAATCAGTGGAAGCCTACCTGAGTGAGCACTGGTAAAGGTTGAAACTTTTTGTTATATTATATTATTATATTACTACTTCTACAACAACAACAACAACAATAATAATAGTAATAATAATAATAAATCTTATTAGACAGGCTCCCTCTATATAGTCCATGGCTAGCCTTTGAGTTCATTGTGATTCTAAGTTGTTCTGAGACCACACACAGGACATTACAGGAGCATAATCCCTGCTTCAGCCCCGAGAGCCGAGAGCCGTTATTTCTTCCAGCACCTGGCTCCTCTCTCTGCAGTGGGTTTTGCTCACTGCTGGGGAGGAAGCTGCTGTTTTCTAGCCCTTCTCGGTAGGTAGTCACAATCTTTACAGTGTTTAGAATCTTTAAATGATTTAAATTTCCCGCACATAAGACCTTCAATACAATATTAACCACACACACACACAGTCCTAGGTGGCCTGAAACGCTGCTTAGGCTAAGCTGGGCTCTTCATGACAGACTTTTAATTTCCATTTTGAGGAAAATAATATAGGAGCCTCAATCTATTCTTAAAGGTGTGGGGAATGCAGACTACTACAGCACACACCCATAGTTTTGTAACCTAAAATGGCTTGTGTTTCGACTATGTACAAACTGAGATATCTTTAATAACAGAAGTATTTTTAGTGGTATGTGTGTTATACCCAACAATACCTCTCTATTACATGTGTACACATACACTCACACATACATACCTTTCCAATCTCAATTTCAGCTGCAGCCTAAATTAACTTTGCCTAAACACAAGGTTCACAAGTTACTTCCCATTTTCTTCTCTCATCCTCACAGGTCTGGTCACTTTTTGTCTGGAACCTGGGAGACTGAACTTCCAAGCTTTGGTTTCTGCCTCCCAGTAGACAGCCCCACGGCTGCGCAAGAGCCTACAAGTGGAAAGAGAAGCCCAGGTCCCTCCCCCTTTGCCCATCTCTTCATCTAGGTGTAGGCACCATGGCTCAGGCAGTAACTTCTAAGTTGAAGCTACTGAGTTCTGGTCCCATGGACGCCTCCCTTTGCTCCGACAGGATTAGAAGTCACAACAGTTTGCAGGCCTTCTCAACTCTGGATGGCTCCTCCCCTTTGGCATTATCTAAGCCCCATGTGGCCTTCTATTGTTTTTAAAACAAAATCTCAATCCTTTGACTTTACCAAATGAAGACTCAGGAGCCAGAGGCTGGAGTGGAAGCCTGCTAGCTCAGAGAGGCAAAGAAAGCGCCCCGCTGACCTTCCTCCTCAGCTGACATCCCAGAAAAGGCCAGGTCTCCTCCACAGTGTCTTAAAAACCCTCCTAACTGAATGTCGCTCCTTTTTACTTCCTATGTATTTCTCTATCCGTCATCCTGACTTCCTCCCACTTCCTATGCTTTTTTCCTACGTTTCTTCTCTCACCCATCGGTGACTTTACTAAATCTTATTTACAATAAACAGAAAGCTCTTGGATTAAAAGTGTGTTCTTGGGCTGAGCCACACCATAACTAGAAACACATTTTTTCCCCCTAGTACACAATCTCATGTGACCAAATGTCCTACAACACTCTTGGATTAAAGGTGTGTGCTAGAGCGACGCTTTGCTGGAGAGTTGCTCCTCTCCTGTCTAATTTCCAACTTGCAGTTGACTCCCTATCTGATTCCCAGAGAAATCAACCAAGAAGCCAGCTGAGCATGCGCAATGACATTCTCCTTGGAGAATGTGCCACAGAGTTCTTAGGCTTAGGAAGTGGTCCAGAATTCTCTTCCCAGGGCTTTTTCAGGGTGCTGTGCTGAGAATCCCAGCAGTATTTTGTAAAAGAGACAGTCCTGGCCCATGCCTGCTGGCTTTGATCTCTACAGGATGCGCACGCCCCCGCCTTTTCCATGACCGGCTTCATTATACTCCCCGATTACCCTCTCTGCCAGAGATGAGATGGAATCGTTTTATGCCTTTTCCAGCTTTGCTGGCAGAGTGCGCAGCAGTAAACCCAAACGGAAGCAGGACGCACTGTCAGTCTCGGGGCCTGGCTTCCCCCTGGGCTGTTTCCTGCTTCCACACTTTATGCTGGATCCCCAGTGACCGGTCCCGGCTTTGGACCCCCGGCTGCCTCGTTGGCTCCATGTCTTCTTAGCCACCCAGGTGCCTGTGTTTCCTAGATTTGCTCGCCTTGAGCTTTCTCTATCGTAGGGCGTCTCTCATGACGGTGCCCTCGTGAACGGGAGCACTTGTGTACCCCTGTGGCTGAGATCATATCCACTCATGAGTCAGAAGTGGGACACCAAAATGGCTGCGCAGGTAGAGGAGAGGCCTTTGCCTCACGACCCTGCCCACCCGAGTTTGATCTCAGGATTCCATGGCAGAATGAGAGAACCCACTCTCCTGCTTTGTCCCCTGACTTCCACGCGCGTGCTGTGGCGCACAGCCTTACACACGGAGACAGTGAAAAGGTAGCAGAGAAGCATCCGATACAGCCCGAGTCCTCACATTACCTCTTGTTATACAGACGCGGGAGACCGTGCAGGAATGTGAACCGAGACAGCCTGCAGCCTGGATCGCCTTCTGTGGCACCTCCCCACAGGAAACACCAAGCATCATCCCAGCCCAAACTCACACTTTCTTGTGTTTTCTCGTGAGTTTTCAGTCCAGCTGTTTTATAATGGGAGCTCTTATTTCCTCTTCTAATACATTCTGTAATTTTCACAAGTTCCGAAGGATTGCAATTCCCAAGAACTCTCTAGTACCTTCTAATTACAATGTAGGCAGTTTCTACATTCCTTTCCTGCATCCTCTGAGTCAATTTGAAGAATCATTTTACCAACGCAAGCTTCAGATTTCCCTAGTTTGAGGGTGTCAGAAACAAACGCACTGGGTTTTTGTGTGTTAGTTTTGCCTGCGTTTGTCCTGGGTGTTTGTTTGCCTATGTTTGTCTTTGCCATAGTTTTTGCCAAAGCTACAGATGCCCTTGGTTTTAGCCAGCAAGGCCTCGGTCTGTGCCCGAGCTGTTTGGTCTTAGACGGGATTTCTCCAAACTTCCCGAGTAGGGCTCCCTTTCAGTGGCTGGCTGCCTTTCATTAGCAATGCTGGCTATTCCCCTGCTGCTGCTTTCAGTCCCCTGTGCTCACCCTGACTCCCTGCACATGCCACAAGACAGCTAATTCAACACTCTTTCACAACTGTGTCAACGCTATTCTTGCCCGGGCCTTGCAGTAAATTTAGATTGCTGTTTCGTTCCCGTACAGACTTGTGTTTTTCCTGGAGTTAGTAATCTTACCCTTGGTTGTGGGCCACCCTGCTAACTCCGCTCCCGTTTTTCACAGGCTGTTTTGTCTTTCCTTGGGCCTCCCGTACCTTTTGTATTTTTGGAGCAATGTCTGAGGTCACTCTGATGTACGGGGCCTGTGCTCTGCCTGTGAGAAAACCCCTGTCTCCCTCCATTGTTGGTTTAGGTTCCGGGATTCATAGGAGCTTTGTGTAGACAATGTGCAGGTTCCAAAAGGGTCCTCACAGCTGATCTACGGAGGCTTGGCAGATGATTCTAGGATGGAAACCATTTTCCTCTAGAATCTCCTTCAGGCCTTCACTGAGGCTCACAAGACAAACTCATGTGGTCCGTCCAGATCTTGCTTTGTTCTCTCTCTCTCTCCCTCTCCAAGCATGCACATAGGTGTTGCAGTAAATATTTAAAAAGAAAAAGAAAAATTACCATGCCACACTAGCACTGGCTACTCTCTGGCCCCAGTGGTCTTGCGGCCTCCAGGGCTAACCGCATGACTGCCTATCTTGCAGCTCTCTTGCTGAGGACTCAGTCACAATTCCCAGTAACCCAGTGAAATCAAAACTTTAGAGGCTTTTAGTTTATCAATCAGATTTATATCAGTAAATTCTTACCCCACAAAATGTCTGAACAATAAACTCAGAGCCAATGATATTGATCTAAGCTGCCCACCTAGATAATACAAATTTTCCTGTAATAATCCATCTCTTATAAAATATTCACAGCTACCTGTGGCTATTTAAAGCCACAAGGACCTGGGTCATTCTTCCATGTTTTTCCCTCTCCCCTCTCTGTACTTTCTGTCCGTCTCTAAGACTCTCAGCCCGCCTTTCTTTTACACTGCCCAATCACAGGCCTTGCCTTATCTTGTGCCTGCCCTCACCTGCATATAGACAGCAACCCACACGTAGGTGTCTGCACGGGTGTACTAGCGTGTGCATGAGCACATGGAAGCCAAAGGCCAACGTTAAGTGTTTTCCTCTATCACATTCCACCTCACTGTTCTTGAGATAAGACTTCTCACTGAACTTGAAAGTCACCATTTTGGCTAGATGGGGTGTCCAGCAAGCTTCTATGGTCTGCTTGTGTGCCCCCCCCCCATTGCTGGGGGCACAAGGGCCTGATGCTGTGCCTATCTTCTACAAGGGTTCTAGGAACTGAACTTGGGTCTTGCAAGCACTTCACCTCCCCAGCCCAGTTGTGTGGTTTCTGTTTGTTTGTTTTTGTTTTTGTTCTTAAATAGACCCTGCAGGAAGTTTTTGTGTCTTCAACTGGTTTTTAATACTGAAAACTCTTGGTGATGCTCAGACGTAATTATGTGTTTTGATTGCTTGGCAGCCTGGTCAGCTCTATTTTAGTTTTTGAAATTAAAATATAATTACGTCATTTCCCCCTTCCCTTTCTTCTCTCCAACCCTGCTTCCCATGTCTCCTCTGCTTTCTCTCTGTGAAATTCATGTGGCCTCTTTTTCTTTAATTGTTGTTACACGTGCGCACACACACACACACACACACACATGCACATACACATGCACACGCACACACACTCAGACACATAAAGGGACCCAGGAAGCCGGTAGACTTCTGCCTCTGGTTCAGTTTCACAACTGGTGGAAGAACAGTTTTAAGATGTGACTCTAGAGTGGGGGAGGGGAGGAAGCACAGAGACAAATGTTGGTGTTATTAGGCTAAATTGTGTATCTTAATTAAATAATGTTCTTTAAAGTGCACTGAAATGGTCATTCTGTAAAGAAACTAAGCATTTTAAGAAGTGACTCCCACAAACTTCGCTCACCGGAACGGAACGTGATACACACCCTGCTTTAGAAATCCTAGGCTTTGTGCTCTGCATCTCAAAGGAAACGGAGCTAGAGAGCGGAATCCACAGCTCCCGCCGGCTCTAGAAAGGAAGCCTGGGTGGCGTGGGCTCTTAGAGAGCGGAATCCACAGCTCCCGCCGGCTCTAGAAAGGAAGCCTGGGTGGCGTGGGCTCTTAGAGAGCTGAATCCACAGCTCCCGCCGGCTCTAGAAAGGAAGCCTGGGTGGCATGGGTTCTGCAGGCTGAAGGCTTCTAAGTGCCATCAGCTGCCACAGGGAATAAATGGTCTCACCGGTGAGAAGTAGCTGCTGCTGTTGTTTTGTATAAGTGCGTGTGTGTCTGCATGAGTGCGTGTGCACACAAGTGCAGGTGCCCATGGACACCAGAGGCATCAGATTCCCTGGATCTGGAGTTACAGATGGTTGCAAACTACCTAACATGGGTGCTGGAACCTGAAGTCCTAAGTACTGAGCCATCTCTCCAGCCCAGGGAGGCATTTTAACCTAGAGCACAGGTGACAACAGTAACTGTCCCGGACACCTTTCTTACATTTTGGGACATTATCTCACATAATCCTTGAGCAAACTTAGGAGGTTGCTTCTGTCTTTATCCCCATATCACAGGAAGAGCCCGTCTAAAGTACTAACGCTTAGTCACTACTGAAGTGGGGGACAAATCCAGGACTTGGGTCCCTAGGGCTCCTCCAACCCCAGAAGGAACACACCTCCATGTGCACCCCTCAGGTCCTCTGCGTGTGCCATGCTGGACTCCCAGGCCTCACCCTACTCCACAATGTTCTCCTTCCGCTCCTGCAACTCTTGCTACCAGGTTTGTCTTCTAGGACAGGGTCCCAGTCTTAGAACATCTCATACACCATTTCTCTTCTGTGAGGGGAGCTATGAACAGGTCAAGTTTACAGGGATGGTTCTGAAATCTAAGAACCAACATCAAGTTTCACTGAAAACAAATTTACTTTGTAAGCAATTAGGATCCCTAAGACACTACTAGCAAAGATTGATATGTATTTATTCACCCATAACTTCTATACAGATAGAAACACACACACACACACCATATATATATAAAACCATTACACACCATCTGCAGTTTGTAGCCTCCAGAATACAGCTTTCCCCAGAACCTGGGTTACCAAGTTCTACAAACGAGATAGGTTCAAGGCATAGTAAATTTAAGACTGAGAACATGCATGTCAGGCCCATTATTAGGTTGTCACTCTGGGGCTAGAACTCGGGGCTCTATGCATGCTGGGTAAGTGTTCTCATATTGAGCTATCCCTAAAATGAAGGCAGGCATGGGACAAATGGAGTTTTAAAGGAAAGGGAAATATCTAGCCAGTGATCTCTTATGACTGGGACTTTCCCATCAGCCGGTATGTTTGTCATGACATGTCTACCCTGCCGTATGCACATGGGCTCTGACACTTGGAGTCACTCTGGGCCTTCAGTTGGAACCCACTTTGGCCTGTGTTTTCGTTGCTGTGCCCTTTGGCCAATGTTTGTTTCTCATGCTGGTGGCAGAGCTTTGGGCAGACATTTTTGAGTGAGCTACACTTCCAGCTCCTGTGCCACAGTCTTACCTGTATACTCTCATGTAAAGCTAGCACAGCGATGTAAGGTACAAAGAGGAGGGAACGAAAGCGTTCAGAGGTAAGACCCTCACCTGAGACCTGGCAGCCAGTGAACAGTGAGGCGCTGGGCATGAGGTAACCCAGGAAACGGCTGCATCTTGGTGGCCCTGTCTCTTGAAGGTCAGGTGCCCATTGTGGGGAGACATCCTAGAAGCTGTAGGTGTGGTCCCTGCTACATTGGAAACTCAGCCACGAGGGCACTTCCCACACATGCTTGACAAAGACCCTGGTCATCCTGGCCTCCCTCAAAAGATCCTAGCTTAATTATAACAGTACTTGCACAACAGCTCTGGCACCCTCGCTCACCCCGATGGATTATCTAAAGCAGTCCTCCACCTCTGGGTCGTGGCTCCCTTGTGTGTGGGGGGTGTCAAGTGACCTTCTACAGGGTCACATATCAGATACCTTGCATGTTTACATTACAGTTCACAACAGCTGCAAAATAATAGTTATGAAGTAGCAACAAAATGATTTTATGGTTGGAGGTCACTACAACATGAGGAACTGTATTAAAGGGTCACAGACTTACAAAGGTTGAGAGCCACTGGCCTGGAGGGTCATGGAAAGAAATACCCTAAAAGGGAGATCTGTCTGTCATTATTTTGGAGGGCCTACCTTACCCCATGTACTGGCTGGTTCTGTGTCAACTTGACACAAGCTGGAGTCATCACAGAGAAAGGAGCCTCAGTTGAGGAAATGCCTCCATGAGATCCAGCTGTAAGGCATTTTCTCAACTAGTGATCAAGGGGGGAGGGTCCAGCCCATTGTGGGTGGAGCCATCCCTGGCCCAGCCCATTGTGGGTGGAGCCATCCCTGGCCCAGCCCATTGTGGGTGGTGCCATCCCTGGGCTGGTAGACCTGGGTACTATAAGAAAGCAGGCTGAGCAAGCCAGGGGAAGCAAGCCAGTAAGTAACATCCCTCCATGGCCTCTCCATCAGCTCCTGCTTCCTGACCTGCTTGAGTTCCAGTCCTGACTTCCTTTGGTGATGAACAGCAATGTGGAAGTGTAAGCTGAATAAACCCTTTCCTCCCTAGCTTGCTTCTTGGTCCTGATGTTTGTGCAGGAATAGAAACCCTGACTAAGACACCCCACAAATACCTTTCAATCTCGCAAATAGTGGTAGAAATTTCTCTAAATTCACAATGCAGAGCTGAGTTCGGGCTGTCTGCTTGGGGACATGATGTCTCACTCTCTTTGGGGAATTTGCTTTACTCTGCTCAACAAACATGTGCTTAAACTGTCTGTATGAGCAAATTGTCTTCTTTTCTCCAAGAAGAACTCAGAGATTCCTGTAACAGCAAGGCAGCTGCCATGGCATGGTTGTCCTCAGGCCAGTCAGCGTGCACACTCAACCTCTAAACAGGGGTGTGAACACTTAAGTGATTGACAGCCATCACAGAGGTCAACACAGGAAGGTAACAATGGCTGCCTCCAAGCATTCTCTTCCAGGGCCTTTGCGTTCTCTCAGGAGTAGTAAAAAGTCCCCTCTCTGTTCTTAGATGTTATAATAAAATCTGTCAATTTTGACCCAGTGAGAAATGTTTAGTTTTAACTGTACTGATAAAAAATTTCTTCCTGTAGAATTTTCTTAGACACTAATATTGTAGGTAGTACTTGCTAATACCTGATTCCAATCCGGGTGTTTAATATGACTTGACATAGGCTAGAGTCATCTGAAGATGACCTAAATCGAGGAATTAGTCCTACCAGATTGGCCATGGGCACGTCTTTGGGACATTTTCTTTACTGGTGATTGATGTGGGCCTAGGTTGTAGGAGGATGCAAGCCAGAGCACAGCATTCCTCCGCAACCTCTGCTTTAGCTTCCACGTTCCTGCCCTGAGTTCCTTCTTTGACTTTCCTCAGTGATGGAGTGTGTGATTTAAGCTGAAATAAACCCATTCTTCACCAAATCACTTTTGGTCATGGTGTTTTATCACCGCAACAGAAAGTGCACTAAAATGCTTACCCATCTCCAAGTAATGATGACATCAGACAGAGTTTCTAACTAGGTTCTGATTTGAATTATATCCACCCCTTTGTCATGTGTCTGTCCAACTGTGGTTCTCTCTCCCATCAAGGCGGAGGGCACTGAAAATGTCACTAACTGTTGCCTACCTGAAAAGATCCTGGGCATTTTTTCCCTCTCCTTTGAATCATTTTACCATCATAAGTTAATGAAATTGGTTGCTTCCTCTCTCCTGGAGCAGGGGAGAGGGTGTTACTTCTACACCACTAATAACGTTCAATGTATCAATTTCATTTCTGTTCTGTGATAAAATATCCTAACAGGAAGCAACTCAGAGAAGAGAAGGTTTATTTTGCTCATAATTCCAAACGGTTGGATCGGAGGATGCAGAGCCCAGAGATATGGAGGACCAACTGTATTGGTTCCAGACAACTCCAACAAAAAGCAGCCCTTGGAAGGTGAGCTTGGATTTCTATGTGGGGAGTGTGGGTGGGTTTGAGCAAAGGCAGGCCTATTCCTCATTGGTTTCCTCTGAGGAAAGCTGCAAGCGTGGGCCTGCTGGGCTGTGTGGATGCTCTGGTGGGTTATCATCCGGCTTTGTCTGGTGAGGAGTCCATGTTTGAACACTGCTAACCCAGATTACCCTGGATGCGCCCATGAGCTTTGCAGCAACCAGCCTCAAGGCCGGCAGCCCTCATCCAGCACCTTCTCAGTTTCTGCTCAAGTTAGAAGACTCCCCCGAGACATAACCCCCAGGCACTTGGAGGTGACGTTGGCAGTGTTCTTACACAAACAGATGACGGCAGCTGGTAACATTAGCGACTTCGTTTGTCATCTCCTTTTTCTGGGGCAGTTGCTTCCCTGAGAATTATTTGTGTTTGCCGAATTCATCCATGGTAACCATACAACACAGCCAGTGCCCCTCCCCACGCCAGCAGCTGCTTAGCCCTCCTTTTCACGGTTCTATTTTGGGAGCGACGTGTACTTGCGGCCATGCTGGGTTGAGTTCTTGTCCCCACCAAGTCACCAATGGTGCCTTGTAAAATAGTCTTCTATTTGGTCTGCACTTTAAGAGGGGGAATAAAAGCCGAATTTAAAGGATTAAAAAAAGGCAATGTTTTCTTCCTGGATAGAGGAAGGGGGCTGGCTAGATAGTTCAATGGGTAAACGTGTTTATTATACAAGCCGGCGAATCTAGCTTTGATTCCTGGAGTAAAGAAAATGACACCCGAAAGTTATCCTTTGACCTAGCACATGCCCCTGGCCACGTGCAAACCAAACTCACATGTACACGAACACTAGACCCTTACGAACACTAAAACCATAAAGATGAACAGTGGACTACAGCAATGTCTGCACTGGTAAGCAGAATGAACAACCGCAGAACACCGGAAGTGATCAAAGCCGCAGCCTACCTTTCCTATTCTATTATCCCAGAGCTCCAGGAGGTCCTTCCCTATGGGGGAAAAAATCCCAGCACTGGAGAGATGGAGACAGGAGAATTCCTAAGGCCTGAAGACCAGCCCAGTTTGTCCTATTTGGTGAGTTCTAGTGGATGAGGGGGTGAAGGAAGAGGAAGGTGGGAAGTGGGGGTTAGGGGTGGAGGATTCAGAAGCCCTGTGATTGTGACACTGACAGCTGTAGGGAGGGAGACAGATGAACTTTACGTGGAGTGATTCAAGGATTATATAGTTTTAGGGGTAGGGGAAGAAATATCCAAGATGGGCAAAGGTCATTGGCTGAAAGCTTAAAGTACTAAGATGCCTCATTAGCATGAAGAAGTATTTCAGGAGTCTCGGGTGAGAGCCGAATAGGTTCTTATAAGGGGAGAAAGACTTGGAACCTGTATCTTAACCAGGTCTAGAGCAGACCACAGCATTGGCCAGAGCCTGGGTTGTTTGGGGATGTCCATGGGGCCTCTTTGGCTAGTAACCTTGATTAACTGTCACTCGTTCCTCGAGCTGGAGGGCTCATTTGATGGTGAGAGATGTCTTAGTCGGGGCTTTGTCTCCCCCGTCACTTGGTGGATCCAGTGAAGATTTCTTCACACACGTGTATATTTTAAGAGGTGTCTACTGCACTAGGTTCCATACATTGTCTCAGATGGCCTTAGCTGTCCTGTTTGCCTCTCCTCCATTTGGTCCTCCTGATCCAGGTCTCCCCTCTCCTTCTCCTCCCCTATCAGTAAACTATCTATCTACTCTGTCTACACTTTTCTCTGGTTTGTTCCCTCCCCCTAGTCTATTACCCAATACCTAACCTCTGTGGTTATGTGGACTGTAGCCTGCTTGCTGAAGACTGAACAAGCTAACATCTGCATGTACTATCTGCATACCATATTTATCTCTACCTCACTGGAGATGACTTTTTTCTAGCTCCATCATTTACCTGCAACTAAAAAAAAAAAAAAAAAACTGGATAGTATTGCATGGTATAAATATACCATATTTTCTTTATTCATTCATCTGTTGACAGACACCTAGCCGGTTTCCAATTTCTGGTCTGAGCTTCCCTTTCTTCCAGGACAGATAGTGTTGTTGAAATTCAGGAAAGTCTACTCTGGCTTTTCTTGTGTTTCTTTGGGAGGGGACTCCGTGAACTGTTCTTAGTTGTGAAGCGAGGGCTGAACACCCTTCACTCCCTCAGCAATCTCAATTGAGTTTATAGCAGCAGCCGCTTTGCTCTTAAAATGATCCCGCAGCGCCGCCCTGTGGCCATAAGTCAGGTGGGCAGCTGTCCCCGAAGTCCGAAGTCCTGAAGCAAAAAGACATCTCGGTTTCTTTCCCCTCTCCGGCTCCCCACTCCCGGCTCCCCAGATGGCTATACTTCTGCGTTCATGTCATATAAGCATACATGACCTTATGCATTAATATAAAATCTAGGAACTACGAAAGAGGGAAAAATGATATTTGGTTTTTCCAAGACAGAGTTAACTTATTCAACATGAAGATCGGTAGTCGGATTCAACCCCCACCCCACCCCACCCCCGCAAAACCCAACCAACCAAACCAAACCAAACAAACAATAGCAACCACAGAACAAAACAAACTCCAGCAGAATTTCGTTCTTTGTGGTGGGAAACAAACTCCAGTGTCCACACACGCACCACCTTCCCATCATCCCTCTGTTGGTGTCGCTGATTTTTCCACTTTTATCTAGCCTTGTAGTTTTGTCTTGGATTGGTATAGTTCACAGACTTCAGGAAAATGCGTCCAGGCCTGAGGAGGTGGCTCCGTGGCTATGAGCTCTTCCAGTTCTTCTAGAGGAATCTGATTTAGCTCACAGTAGCCTGCAACCCCAGTCCTAGGGCTCCAGCACCTTCCTTCGGCTTCCACAGGCCTCTGAACGCATGTGCGCATAACCGACATACATAAATATAAACAAACTTTTTAAAATTAAAATTAGTCTAATTTTTTTAAAAAAAGAAAATGCATTCCAAAGACACATTTAATTGAACAAAACCTCACTAATAATGAGAACTCCAACTGGTTTTTAAAATGATATATTTTATTTCATATATTTATTTGTGTGTGTATACATGCCACAGTGTTGGTGTAGAAGTTAGAGAACTCACAAGAGTCTGTTCTCTCTTTTCATCGTGTGGATCCTGGGAGCTAAACGCAGGTCAGCAGGCATGGTGTCAATTTCTTACTAGATGAAGCTTCTTTCTTGGCCCCCAGTTGATTTTTTTAAGGGCGAGTATGTATTCTATTTTTTTTTAAAGCAGTTGAGACACTTATCACAAAATGAACTTTAGAATGAAAGAAAAAGTTTATATCAAAATGAAATAAATGTCTTCAACTTGGATATCTGAACATATTGAGTTTGGTTGAAGGTTTTCTGAAAGAAGTAATGAGCTTTAAATCTTGGTTCAAGTTGGATCTTGATACCAGATCACTCAAGGCAGCCTTGTGAGACTTGTCACCTTCCCGACCTGATGTGTCAAACACACATTCTCTTCACCCTGCATCTTTGGCTGCTTTTGGACAAGATTGCTTTCCTGAGTGTTAGGTCCAAAGCTGCACTCCCCTCCCCCTTTCCCCCACCAATTTGCAATGTTGGTGGCAATGTTCTAAGTAAAAGAACTTTGGCCAGGCAAACAGAAGGATTGTTATTGGATAACAGGCCTGAAGACTAATTTCTGTTTACCAGGAGCCTCCCTAGAGATGCCCTGCTAACTGTCCTTTAAAATCCACTTGCTTTTCCGACATCTTTATCTTGGCTTTGTCCCACACCTCCAGACAGCCTTGGCAGTTTGACCCCAGTAAGCTTTTCTTTGTACCCATAGACAGGTAGGTTCTAGGAAACAGAATTACAGGGCTTCAGGTGGGTCTGGAGTGTAGCTCCGCCGCACAGCACTTGTTAGGCAGGGTTTCCATCCCCAACAAAACACACGCTCGTGCGCATGCGCACCTGCACCCGCATGCGCACCCTGTCAGGGTTCCCCAGCTGGTTAGGCATCCTGGGACTCACCATCTTGGTCTACACTATTTCTTGCTTTATCACAGCTCCTCAGGACCCGCCTTGCTAATATTTTGCAGTGTTACAAGTCTCATAGTTGAGAGTAGTTCTAAATTTAGAACCAAAACGACCAGAGTGGTTTCCAAAATTGGAAATAAGCTTTCCATCCAGGCTTCTAGCTAAAATTCTTGAGTTGTCTTTCAAGTAGCTGATCCTTCTGCTCCGAAGATTCAGAAATCAAGTGGCAACAGGCCAAAGAAGAATCCACCTCTAAGCGCCAAGCCCAGCCTGGCTAGCCACTGCGAGGATCTCCAAGCAGGATCTAGCAGCTCACACAACACAGGACAAGGATGTCAATGAGTCTCATTCTATCCCCAGGGGGAGGAAAAGACACAGCTTACAAACTTTAGATGACCTTTGAAAGTTGGCGTTTTTATCACGTTTCACCACAAGAGAAATGTGGCTCAGGTAGAAAGCCAGTGGGCCTCAGGCATAAAGAATCGATGCTGGAGTTAGTCAAACCTGTCTCCAAATCCCCTACTCCCCTTATGCCGCACCAACTGATGTAGGTGACCGATACCCCACTAACATTTGAGAACTGTACTTTTCAGATCTGCTGTAATTGTCTCTGATTTGAGCATAATGGTGGTTGTTAACAATGAGGAAACTGTGCAACACGGCACTGGGAGGTGGGGGTGTTAAAACTGTGCAGCTGAAAGGGCCCTGGACTCTCCTCCTGCCTGTACTTGAGACATGTTCCTTCACCTGGCTATTCACTAACATTCTCACCATAAAATGATGTCTAGTTCCAGTAAAATGTTCTAATGAAGTCTGCTACATCGTATGCTAACTAAGAACATTAATAAAAATAGCACAAGGGACCACTAAGATGGTTCAGTGGGTAAAGGAGCTTGCTGCTTAAGCCTGAATTTAATCTTGAGGAAAGGTGGAAAGAGAACCAACTTTACAAAGCTGTTCTATAACCTCCACAGGTACAACGGAGGCACAGCCCCCACCTCCAGCATATCATACTTAAGCACATTAACAATAAAATAAAATGTAAAGATAGCACAAACATGATGCTTTCTATGATGTCTGTTAACTTGGACTGGTTTAACATCTGCTGCTTTCCTGTTCATAGGAAAAGTTCACTAAAACCAAAATTATAATTATAGAAAGGAACCCCTTATGTGAATTTATAAACTTTCTGATGCTTTTCATTTTAGATTATACTTTTTCCAAAAGTTGTGAAAAATCTAAGGAAATGTACAAATTGAGGTAAGACAATGTTCTAGCTGGCTTTGTGTGTCAACTTGACACAAGCTGGAGTTATCACAGAGAAAGGAGCCTCTGTTGAGGAAATGCCTCCATGAGATCCAGCTGTAAGGCATTTTCTCAACTAGTGATCAAGGGGGAAGGGCCCAGCCCATTGTGGGTGGTGCCATCCCTGGCCCAGCCCATTGTGGGTGGAGCCATCCCTGGTCCAGCCCATTGTGGGTGGTGCCATCCCTGGGCTGGTAGACCTGGTTCCTATAAGAAAGCAGGCTGAGCAAACCAGGGGAAGCAAGCCAGTAAGTAACATCCCTCCATGGCCTCTGCATCAGCTCCTGCTTCCTGACTTGCTTGGGTTCCAGTCCTGACTTCCTCTGGTGATGAACAGCAATATGGAAGTGTAAGCTGAATAAACCCTTTCCTCCCCAACTTGCTTCTTGGTCATGATGTTTGTGCAGGAATAGAAACCCTGACTAAAACAGGTGATTTCCATTAAACTTGTTCTGTGACTTATGACATAAGCTCACAATCGTTGAATTAAACAGTTGTAATAATGCAAGTGATTTCTGCCTCTTGGAGATGGAAGTGTCAAATGAAACATTGTATCCACAATGCCCCAGACCCTGCAAAAAGGAAGATGCACACAAAAGTTCCTATTACCAATACCTATTATACTTAATGATCCGGCAGAAGGATGCTGATTCCACACCAGCTGTTGCCTGCTGCATATCTAGGCAATTACAGAATTCTGCCAAAGCCCCACCTACTCAATAGCTTAAAAGGGACTTGAGTGGGTACAGTATTAATAGTTAATCTTTACCCACCTCCTTAGCTGCATATTTTTGGAAACTCCCTCAGAAATACACTGGACGGTGTATTTCTGTGGTGATTGCTAAGTCTGTCAAGCAGATAATTTAGAATAAAACAAGCAAGACGTAAATCTTAAACATATGATTTCAGAATAACAAGCCCAACAACAGTCTCGGAATTTGTGCTGAAAAATAAATTGAATGTTTGATGTTTTAAGGTTGCAGTGGAGATGACTCATCACAGACCCTAGTGTCTGCAGAGGCTCAAAGTCTCTCATATAAAATGGCTGAAGCTGCAAACTTGTTTTCTTAGTGGGCCGGCCATTTTCCAGGTAAATTTTCACCTTGTGAAGGAACACACATTCAGATTAATTGCTCTCTGACCCCAGACCCCAGGCTCAGCCCTGAGAAGATGGCCTCCTCCTCCCACGGGAAGGAATATCCATGCCGCACACATTCCTGAACTTTGCCTTGGCCTAGTTCCTTAACCAATTCCGCCGCTCACTCAGGGATATCTGCAGCTGCCGGCTGTCACAGCATCGGACTGAGCTTGGGTCTGATAATCTGATCAGTTAAGGAGCAGACACTGAGCAGGCTGTTTGAGGAGAGAGGTGGAGACTCTACAGCAGCATTCCAATGCCTCATCTCTTTTCTCAGTCCCAGCTGTGGTGGCTAATCTCTCTTGTTATCTTGATGGAAATTCCCACTGCTCTGACAGAGCCTCCTCAGCCTCTCACTTCTGCCATATTGGATTCTATTCTCTGAAATCACAAGCCTAGATCAATCCCTCCTCTCTTAGTTGCTTCTGTCAGGTACGTTATCGTCCTGAGGAAAGCCGATACACCGTAAGTGACTGTTACACTGTCTGGTTTGAGGAGTATGGATGAGAGAAAAGGAACAGTGTGTGTGTTCTCTGTGTAATGTTCACTGTCCGTGTCTGCCGGGTGGCTGTCCATACTCACCGTGTACTTGTGTACTGTGGACATGTTCCCAACGGACTGGTTCTTTCCCCGGTATATATTTCTGGTTCACAGTTAGCTGACTTCAGAAATGTGGAACCCCCAGATACTGAGGGTCAATGACAGTTACAAACTGGCACCCAGTAATTCACACCAGTTTGTTCAAGTTTGACTTAAATACCACACATTGAAGATAATTCTCGCATCATATGTTTATCTGATTCAGGGGAGCTTTTTTGGGTATATGTGGAGTTTTTTTTTTTTTATTAAACTACTGCTTATAAGGATAGCTGCAATTTTACATTTATGAGGCAGAACTATTTGTCTTTTAGCTGTAAATGTTTTCTCAGCAGAGAGCTGAGACTCGGTAGAACCCTACTGTTCATTTTCTAAAGTAATACGATTTATAAATTGGATTACAAAGTAGAGGAAAGATTAGATTTTAAATCATGTAGCAAATGAAATGAGTACTAATTTTGCAAACAGAAATAATATTTAATCTTCTTGTTTGTGAAAACCACTCCTGGGGATGTTTAACGGTCTTTCACTTTTACCTGTCTTTCTACACCTGTCCCTAGCACTTGTACTGTACACACAGTAGAGGCCACAGCTGCTGTGGAAGTGCATGGGGTCCCCTTTCTCGCGAGGCTGGTCTGCAACGGAGCAGGAACCAGCCCTATTTCTCTTGACACTTGCTCAGGAGTCCACGGCAGAGGACTGAAGAGCCCTCGGATGGACCGGGGCAGGTGTGGAGGGCAGGCTGGGCTGCTCTGGCTGGCCTGGCCTCTCACTGGCTTCGCCAGGCTTCGTGTGTTTCTGCAGCTGCTGCGTCTTAGCTTTGGGTCTGTGTAGTCATAAGTGTGGCTTCTCCACATTCCAGACGATCATTCACCGTGAGATTATCGAAGCACTTGCCTGGGCAGCATTTGTAGAGGAATTCACTGAAGTCTGTCGTTCCATGACCTGACACAGCTGTCCTGAGCCACCAGGAGCCACCATCTTAGAGAAAAAAAAAAAACACAACTGCCTTCTTCACAGTTCAGAGGGCGTGCCCTGCATACTTCCTGCCTTGGTTATTATTATTGTACATGGAATAATTTGTAAAGAACAGAGGTTTATTTGGATCATTTGTTTTATTTGGGTCTAAATGTGGAGGTACTTGAGAGGAGGCTGCAGCGTCCTTGCTTGTAGGGACTCTCTGCAGGATTCCACAAGATGTGTCACTCAGTGGGACAGGGGATGTAAGTTCAGCCGTTTCTCCCTCCATCAGAAAGACGTGACCCCACTGGGTCAGAGCCTCAGATGTATGGACTTTCCTGACCTTATTCTGTGCTAAAGGCACCAGAGTGTAATTTCCTACTTTCCTAACACACAGCAGAAATTAACTTCCCAATAAAGTTCTGATGAAGACATTTAAACTACAGCAGGAAGTAACATCAGGCGTGTGAATATTTGGGTGTAGATAACTTACTTCTTACTCAGCATGTTTATGTTTTAATCTTGAGAATGCTATTTTAGTTTCTGTAACCAAACTCTGGATAGAAAACACTACATACACACTTAGTACTATGCGTTATACTTATACAAACAGGAAAAATAAGCTTAAAGTTTCAAGAACAATATCGCTATAAATTTTTATGTAATGCTAACCGGACATAGTAAATTGCAACATGTTTTGCCAAGTTAACATATATATATGTGTGTGTGTGTGTGTGTATATATATTATTTGAAAAATATCATTGATATATATATATATAATTTGAAATAGATATATAACTTAAAATATATAATTTGGAACACATGTACTTATACAGTAGTATGTTATATATATATATGATATATATGTTATATATGTTAGTTTAGTATGTTATACTCCAGTAGCAGTAACAACCTTTCCAGGCTCTGCAAAAATCTGAGCAATTTGAACAAAACTGTAGAGATATCTAGTGTGCTCCACTTCAACAAAAAAAGGAAAAACCAAATCCCAGAAAACAGCACCGTTTTTTAAAATTAGCTTCTCAGTGGTCATCCGCAAAGACCGCATTCTAGTGACGTCACTTTTCAGGCTCGTGCACTGCAGGTGTAGTCTGCTTCCCACACTCTTCCGGAAGCTTTAAATCTGTGTTTCTGAATCAGAGCTGGCTATGAAAGCAAAACAAACTTCGGGGCCTTGAGTGGATGTTGGGCGTTTTCTCAGTGATTCCGCCTTGAGTGGAACAGTGGAGATGGACCCCCTGCCGAGGTCGCGTAATAAAGCAAGTGGAGGAAGTGAGGGAAACAGTGAAGAGAAGGCTGTGGTGGGGTGGCTGTGAAGATGGCGCTCACACCACGGTGCTCAGTCCCTCTTCCTCAGGAGTGCCTTTGCTACCTGCCTTGTTCCTCAGCTCTCTCTGTGCGTGGTCTCACGCCCCCGAGCCAATCTGAGCCCATTCAAGGCTTCCATAGGCTTCCTCCTCCATGAGCTTCTGCCATAGAAGAACAAGAACAGAGGTGACTAAACAGAAAGGGAAAACAGGGAAGAAGGGGGAAGGAGGGGAGAGAGACTGAGAGATACAGAGACAGAGAGACAGACAGAGATACAGAGAGAGGGAGGGAGGAAGGGAGAGAAGGAGGGAGAGGGAGGAAAAGGGAGGAGGGGAGGGAGGGAGAGCACAGTTACAGAGAGAGGGAAATAGCTTTTCAAGCCCTGGTTTACTAATCTCCGAGGTCATTTGTCTTCTCCCTTATACTAGTTTGAGGTAATGACTTTCAGGCACAGAGCCCTTGCAAACAGACATAGCTGTTGCTGGTGTCAACAGATTGTGCTGAGTGTGTCTAACGTTAATGCTTGTGAAAACCGTAGGAAGTTACATGGTTTTTTGTTTTGTTTTGTTTTTTAAGGTGAAGAATCAAGACCTATTGAGTGGAAATCGTCTGTCAAGTTCACCCAGGGAAGCATTTAAGAGATGCATTCAAACCCAGGCAGCTGGCGCTAGCACACGTGCCTAACTGAAGTCTATACAGCCTGCATTCTGTGCGCCAGCACTTCCTAATAAGGATCAGCTTGGCATCTTTTCCCTCCAGAGGGACATTCGGCAGGAGGGGATCTGATTATAAAGGCCACCTGCAGATATGTTTCTAGGCATTTTGGATACTTGATTGTCAGTAATTTGACATCTTTTAGCACAATATGACCAGTGATGTCCTTTGCAAATGACATGGTCAGTCATCAGCGTTTCTCTGGACAGATGGCATGGTCAGTGACCAGGACGCCCTTTACAAATGTAGGGGTGCAGTGCCTCTCATGTCAGGCAAGGCTGGAGAGCTGTCTGGAAGACTGTTAAGATGAATGTTATAACCAGACACCTGATATGGAGTGAGATGACGGAAGAGACATTTATTTTAGCTCACAGTTGGAGGTGATACAGTCTGTGATGGAAAGGAGGGCATTGGAGTGGATCTTAGGTGTTGTAGCAGGAGTGTGAGTCTACTTGCCCCACATCCAGACAGATGGCAGGGGCAGACAGACAGACACATGTGGATGTCCACCTGGATTTCTCCTGTTGTTTTTATTAAAGAGCCAGGCAATGAGATGCTGCCGTCCATGTCTGGGGTAACCCTTCTCCTAACTTAATTCTCTCTAAAAAAAAAGCTTCAAAGGCTTTGCTTTACTTAATCGGATCAAGTTGACAATAAAAATTAACATCCTAGACCCCTCTCGCATTAGCCCTAGAACTGAGAGAGGGAAGGAATAAGACACACTGGACAGGACAAGAAATGAGAGCAGCAAGTGCTTAAATCCCCCAAGTCCCCTACACAGCGGACACAGGCCTTCACTGCAGAGCCCTTACTTCCTGACTTCTGACTTAGAAAGCATTTAGAACCCCCCCCCCCCCGCCTCACCTTCAGATCTTTCCTCTCAGCAGTGCCAAATTCCAAGCTCGATCATTTTATCATCTCTCTTCCTAATTTCAGTCAAACACCCTTAAATTATTATTTTTTTTAATCTATAGGACTAAGAACCTGCAGAAGGGGACACTGTATCCTATGGTGACATTTCTATCATATCAGGAGCAGGGACAACCCTGTAGTCCTTCAGTGCAGGGCAGGGGACACCTTGGGTATAACCAGTCATGAAAGGTGAATGTCCTGACCAAGGTGGCCGCATGAAATGCTGTTGAACTTGGAGGCCTTCTTGAGGTAATGACTTTTGATTAGTGCAGTGTGTGGTAGGTAACAACAGACCATGGAGAAGAGAAGGGTTGAGATGGGGACAGGTAAAGGGCCTTGGGCCTGACCGAGTCCAGGGTGGGTCCTGGTTTCTGACGCTTCATGTGGATTTACGGCCAACCAATGTTTTCTATTTCACCCCATGATCATCACTGCTATTGTCACAGTTAATGTGCATATTAAATATTCATTATTCACATACAAATTGTCTTATTCTATTTGGGCACTCAATTTCACCCTGATGCCTCAGAACAAAGGCAAAAGGCAAGCATATACACGTATGGTTAGTTAAAAACATTTGCAAACCTCCATCCATACGGAACACCTGTCAACTCTTCTCCTTAAGAACATCCCCCAAATGGAGGCTCCAGGGAGTCTATGAGGCTGATTCTAGCTGAGACGCCTAGCAATAGGGATTTGGAGCGCTGAAGTGGCCACCTTCTTAGCCAAGTAGGACTCCCAGTGGAGGGATAAAGGCACCAACTCACCCACAAAACCTTGAACCGAAAATTTGTCCTGCCTACAAGAAGTGCAAGGACAAAGATGGAGCAGAGACTGAGGGGAATGGCCAGCCCATGACTGCCCCAACTTGAGACCCATCCCAAGGGCAAGAGCCAATCCTGACGCTATTAATGATCCTCTGCTGTGCTTACAGACAGGAGCCTGGTACTGTCCTCTGAGTGGCTCCACCCAGCAGCTGACTGAAACAGATGCTGACACCCACAGGCAGACTTTAGACTGAGCTTGGATGTCCTGTGGGAGGGTTGGCAGAAGGACTCCGCACGAAGACCAACAGACTCAGCTAACATGAACTCTTGGGGACTCCCAGAGACTGAACCACCAACTAACTGGCACACATGGGCTGGACCTAGGCCTCTGCACATATGTAGCAGGTGTGCAGCTCAGTCTTCATGGGGCCCTCCAACAACTGGAGAGGAGGCCGTCCCTGACTGCTGCCTGGCTGTGGATCCCATTCCTCTAACTGGGCTGCCTTGTCTGGCCTCACTGGGAGAGGAAGCGCCTAGCCCTGCAGTGAGTTGATGTGCCAGGAATACGATCTATCTGAAATCTACGGCAGTAGAGAAACAGTTAACAACATTATAATGTGGCTACTGAGATGGGACACTTTGCTCCATGAGACTTTTAAAAGAATACTTCAGACAGAAAAGCACATCCATGTTGTCTTTTTACGCAGCATAAAATAGTAGCCATCATGTAAGAAAGAAAAAAAAAACCCTAATGTTTAATTGCCAACAGCACACCCAGATGAGGATGGCACAAGTCCCAAGGGTGAATAATTGGTGGTACCTGTGAGGGTAGATGTGAGCCAAGCCTGGCGCTGTTGGTCATGTCTGCCCACAGAGTTCTTGGGAAACAGGGGCTATTGAACAGACCTCTCATGGTTCAGTATATATTAAAGGCAGTGAAGAAGCATTTGGAATTACCCATGCTTGTGAGGTCAGTCCGCCCGTCCTTGGACTATGATGGCCAACACAGGAGACAGGGTAGAAGATGTGCAGGGATGCCCACTGGGGCAAAGGTCATGAGGGCATTCTGTACAACATCCTATCTATATCTACCCAGTTGTGTTTACTCTCAACTTGACAGGACAGAGAATCACCCAGGAGACAAGCCTTTTGTCATGCCTGTGCAGGAGGCGGGATAAGTGGGTGTCTTAGTTAGAGTTTTACTGCTGTGAGCAGACACCATGACCAAGGCAACTCTTAACATTTAATTGGGGCTGGCTTATAGGTTCAGAGGTTCAGTCCATTATCCTCAAGGGAGGAACATGGAAGCATCCAGGCAGGCATGGTGCAGGAGGAGCTGAGAGTTCTACATCTTCATCTGAAGGCTGCTAGTGGAAGACTGACTTCCAGACAGCTAGGGTGAGGGTCTTATAGCCCACACCCACAGTGACACACTTACTCCAGCAGGGCCACACCTCCTAATAATGCCACTCCCTGGGCCATCACAGTGGGTTAGGTTAATTAAGGGGGAGGTACCATTCCCTGGGCTTGGGTCGTACGCTGCATAAAGAGAGGAGAGTGTATCACTGGTCATCCATCATTTTCAGCTTCCTGACAGCAGAGTCCGTGCGAGCATTTTCTTCAATCCTACCACCAAAGCTTCCCCTTCCCGATGGGCTGGAATGAAAAGGAGGACGTCACTGCTCCTAGACAGGATTGGGGAGAAGGTCTGATGTAGATATAAGGGAAGAACAGCCAGGCTGAACTGGACCATGAAAGGGGGAGGGGAGGAGTGGAAGAGGAAGAGAAAGGGAGAACAGGAAGAGAGATTTAGGAGTGGAGCCAGCCAGAGTCAAGAGCGCACATAGCCAAAATGGTGGAGGTATACAGGCAAGAGAAGCTGTGGGGAGGGAAGCAGAAGTCCGGCTCCTGGGTTGGAGAGGCATAGAGTGTGAGGAGGGTGAGAAGTGCTGGGAGGAGCCACACTGAGTGAGCCTTGTCCAGGTTTCTTTGAGACCCAATGGACTGAGGCTGTGAGCCAGAGTAAAACCTTTCTCCCTTGAGTTACTTGAGGGAGGGAGGGCACTTTATGATAGCAGAAGCTCTTTGTAAGCTGCTATGATTTGAATATGCTTTGTCCCCAAGGAAACCAAGCCTTTGGTTCTCAAGAAGTTTAGTGGCACCTAGTGGAGGCCTTGGGTCACGGAGGCAGAGTCTTGTAGGTCAGTTTTCCTTCTTGGCCAAGAGCTCTGTTCCATTGTGCAGCAAAGAGCCTTCCCACGTAGACCACCGAGTGTTGTTCTTCACAGCCTCAGAAACCAGCCAAATATTCTTCTCTTTTATAAATTCCCCACTCTTGGATATTCAGTTACAGCAACAGAAAAACATCAAGATGTAACCTAACTATAACCAGCATTGCGTCACATTCCAAATGATCCTGAACCCCAACTTCAAATGTATGGAGAAATGAGAATTTAAAAAAATTAAATTGAAAAGAGTCACACTGCACAATCTGTAGCAGAATTTCTTTAAATTAAACATTTCAATTGATTTTTTACATTTATGTACTAATTGACTGTGTCTGTCTGTCTGTCTCTGTCTGTCTGTCTGTCTGTCTCTCTCTCTCTCTCTCTCTGTGTGTGTGTGTGTGTGTGTGTGTGTGTGTGTGTGTGTGTATACCACAGTGCATATGCGAGGGTCAGAGGACAACTTTCAGGAATTGTTTTTTGGTTCTCCTTCCATTGTGCGTCTTGGGAATTGAACTCAGACGGTCAGGTTTGGCAGCAAGCATCTTACTTGCTGAGCCATCTTGCCTGTGATTTTTCTTTTTTCTTTTTAAGATTACCT